>NC_086240.1:38937656-39565156 GCF_036321145.2 Pelmatolapia mariae
ATCGCATCACGTTAAAGAAAGGGTAGAGCCCTAACTGAATGCTTTACGGGAGGATGATGTCAGCAATCCTCTCTCTGCTCCGTGACAGCCGATGACGATGAGCCGGAGTGGTCTTCTTGTGGTCGTGGTGGTGGGGTGGGGTTGGTGGCTGACCAGAATTTCTGATTAGAAAGAGCGTCAACAGGGCCACGATAAGGGCCTGGCCAATAATGTCTCTGCGCCCATCATGTTGCCACGGTGACAGGACTGAGCTTTCCATATTATATCTTTTTTTTTTTTGTCTATGTCTTAAACTTTCACTCCCTGCTGTTTAATTAATGCCGAGAATGCTTCAAAACATTCTCCTTCTCCGCGTTTGATTGATATAAATCTATCTTTTAAGAGCTTGTATACATTCGAGTGCACTATCTTAAAGTGAAAGCACATCAAAGCGAGTAAAATAGCATCTCGTATTTTAAGATCTCTGAAGTGCGTGCTATCAGTGAACATGGGGCTGCTGGGCTTCTTTTATGAGCACGTGGCCGCATAGCTCGGAAAAGACACGAGGAAACGAGCACGTCTAAAAACTCTTTCCAGGCTCAGACTTGTGATTATGTTTTTCTGTCCGTGAACCATCAGCGTACACTTGGGTGGCGCCATTTTGTCTGCTCAGCAGCCTCTTTGTAGAAAGCTCTGAGGTAAAGAGGTTCCTGAAACATAATATAGCAACAAGTGCCCTCAGCTCCTCCAATTAACTGGTGAGCTCTGTCTGGATGGGTTTTTAGAACATCAGCAAGAGTGCGCAGGAAAACCAAAATAGATGGTTTACGTAGTCAATATTTTAGCATCTGCCGCGTATTGATATTCTTGACATGTTTTACTGTCACCATATGGAAAGTAAATAATTTTCATATCATGCATTCGCTGAATAGTTATGCTAATGGCCCCATGAGCAAAATAATGATTACTTTTCTGGCTCATTTGAATAATGAAATCATTTAGTTAAGTGAGACAGTAAGCATTGGATTTGTTTATGTTAGATTCAGTGTGATCATATTATTCTCTTGTAATTGCGATGCGTGATCGATGGTGTTTTGGTTCCTTCATACTATCTATATGAAAACAGACAAAGAGGATTTATTTTCAGGAGTGGCACAAAGCCTCTATTATACAGTATAAAAGAACCTAAGCAAACATTATTCAAAGTGCACATTTTAGTCTCTCGGCATAGCAGAGAATAAATGATTTTTTCTCTTTTTCTTTTTCTTGTGGGGCCGATCTTGGTCAATACTTATTTAAGTGAAACAGTGACAAATGCGTATGTGAGGAGGACAGATTTTCTGAGGATCTCATCCAAAACTGAATAAATGAAATGAAATACTTGTACAAACAATACAACATTACTAACTTAATTGAGAAATAAGGACTCCCATCTATTCCACTGACATTTGTTTACAGAACTATTGTTTGTCCCCCCATATTGATTTATCTTTGTCACCCATCTCCCCATGAACTAAAAATACCATCTGACACCAGAGAGAGGAAAAAAAAATCAGCCTCAGGCCTAATCAATTGAGAGAGGCTTTTGGAGGTTGTTTACGATGCTGCTTTTGGTTCATGATGCACAAGCCCAGCTGGCGAATGAAATGAGTTTAGAGGACAGCAATTTTGTCTGAGAACCAGGAATATGAACAAGAAAATTATTTCACAGCGTTGCCAGCGCGTTTTGGTAGAAGTCGTACCGTACTCTTGAGCCTACATTTATCTCCTCATTGCTCCGGCCGCTGTTTTCCCACTTAAGCGCAGAGACTGCATCAGCTCTAAATCATAAAAAACCAGAAGTGGAGATTGTAAAGGCCCTGCAGAGTGATTTAAGTGTTTTAACAGTGATCCAGAAACGCAGAGCATCAGTGGGTTTGGCTGTGGATTTGGAGATCAAACTCAGAGGTCTTACACATGGCCAAAAAAACAGATCACTTGGAGCCACAAAGTAGGCCAAGTTTAACGTATCCCACCCAGTCATGCTTATCTGCTGCCCGGTCACCTTTATATTAAGGCAGGGTAGCAAAAATGTTGGCTTCAGTTATTGAAATCACACGTTTTAAAATGATTTTTATTCCTCATATGCAGAAAAAAAGTGAAAGCTGTCAATTCTTCATTTGATGTGACAACAGCTGACAGAAAAGCAATAGATGAGTTTCCATTACACATCCACCACTCTTGTGACATGATTTAAGCGTAAAAATTGCGATACGGGTTTGAGTGATGTTTTACATAGGCTCTTGTAGTTACTACACATCATATTTCAGTCTTTTGACAAAGCTGGAGTGCATTGACACGAACTCAAGATTGGCTGTCAAGTCCTGTTCTTAACATGCTGTGTTTCAGGGGCTTTTTTCTCTCAAGCCAACATCTCTGATATATTGTTTATCACCTTAAGCGTTCTTTTTGACTCGAGAGAGAAAAGGGCTGCAAAAATGAAATACAGCCGAAACCTATCATATTTGAAAGCCTTTACTTTTTCATGTCTATTGGTCACATGAGAAAGTTTGCTGTCAAAAAGTGCAAGTGGAGGAAAAAAGATCCTTCCCTGATGATTTTATGCTCCCAAAAAAATAAAAATCTTTTAGTGATAGGCCAGGGCAGCTGCCCTCATCCATACAGATATATCCTTTGTTTACCCCGAGCTCCTCACCGAGCACCTTCAGAAACAGGCCTTTCACCTGATTGGCTCACAAACGGTGGATCTGGCAATACAAGCTGACATTTATCTTACTTTGTAAAATACCACAGGAGCATTACGAGGCAAAGCAGAAAAAGCAGAATGCTAATCCCCTGCCACTGTAGCTTTGTGTTTAAATCACACTAAGATAATTGTTTTGGTAATTAATTGATGAATCATTCAGTAGGTTACAATGAACTTAGCCTTTCTTGACCAATTTACTCGGTGGCTTTAAGTAAACAGCTGCCACAAAAGAACATGTCACACAATGCCTCATGAAGTAATAAAGTGCTTCATAATTCCAAACAACTGCACATATGGATCGCCCTGACTTGTCCAGGAGCCAAACGAATTAGTGCATTAGAAGTGGCGGCGGCGGCTGCGTGCTTTATTTTCTTTTGCGACTGTGAATAAAGCTCATTAAGGAAACGCGTTCTTCGGAAACAAAGCCATCAACCATGTGATGTTTAAAGCACTATAAAGGTGACTGAGATGCAGATAAACTGTAGTTTTTATTCAGCCGTGATTCAGTCAGAGTCTGCAGAGAAGCATCTGAAAATCATTTTTAGCTCCACGCCAGGTTTCTTTGATATCTGACATGACATAGCTGTAGGAAGCTGCTCTCGCCAAAAAGACATGCAGTATGTAGACCGGTATAGTTTATGCAGGTAGTTCACTTTTAGTTTAAATATGGCTTTTGGCATTGTTCGTATTCGCCGAGCCACAATATTGATTTCTTTTCTATTTTTCCTCCCCCCTCACCCTCCCTGACACACACACACACACACACACACACACACACTGAACACACTCACATTCATAAACCTTTTTTTCTTTTTTTCAGCCTCCCAATAGCCTTGCCTTCGATTGTCAGCACTGGAAAGTGGATTAAATTACACTCATGTTGTCATGCTTGTTGTTCTTTTTCATTTTGGATAGAAAAATGAGCATTGCAAGTAAACCGCAAGTCTCCAGTGATAGACTCTGCAATGTCAGTGAGTTTCCGTATTGAAGCGAAACATGCGACAACAGCGGAGAAGACAAAGAAGAAAACAGATGGTTAAAAATGTATTTATTTAATTGTTTATGTTAACGTGACATCAGCCTTTAAAGGTTGTTCTTGTGTCGGCATGCTTATGTAGATGGTCACAGGGGGAAACAAGGCTCCAGACATTTAAGCTGACAAACTAGACTTTAATGACAAATATTGATTTCTCTTTTTTTTTAGTAGCAGTTAAGGCACGTGGATGACATACTAACACCATTAGCTCCCTGGTGCGGTTTAGATCTGAAATGTTCACTCGACATACTGATGTATGTCAGAGTTGCAGTCCAGTCTGGGCTTTTACTCTTTAGATTTCTTATTTATATTGATGAAAAGTTATATCTTCTGAATAAAATAAGAGAAAGCGATGTTTGAAGATGCTTCCTTTGTGTATATCCACCTCTGATCTCTTTTGTCTCCTGCCTCCCTCTTCCGCTAAGTCGGCGTAGTTCCACGCTTCGATCCGCACTGATAGAGCTCCTTCTCCTTCTCTTCTCCCTCAGGGTTTAGTCGAGCTGCCCTGCCATTTGGCTTAGTGCGGAGAGAGCTGTCTTGTGAGGGTTACCCCATTGATTTGCGGTGTCCAGGAAGTGATGTCATTATGATCGAAAGCGCCAACTATGGCCGAACGGACGACAAGATCTGCGATGCCGACCCTTTCCAGATGGAGAACATAAACTGCTATCTTCCAGACGCCTACAAGATCATGTCACAAAGGTAACACTGCAGACACCTCCAAATAATAACAGTAATAATAATAAATAAACCTAAAGATACTTTCCGCTGTCACAGAAGTGAAATGATTGATAAGCATGATAACATTTTCTTTGTCGTGGACCGCTGTTGACCATTTCATTTTGCATGGTTGCCCCTGTTGGCATCCTGTGTTGAGAAAAGAATCCTCCGTATCCCCTGGCTTTGGAGTAAAAGTCACCCAGAACAATAACAGTGTTGCTGTCAGTTGCATAAAAACAGAAAAACGGAATATGAGTGTGTAATAAGATTGCACTACTGAGACAGCCGAAACCGAGCAGAAGAGAATTAGAAATTTCATCAGAACTTGGAATTTTAAATCAATTTGGGCAAACAGCCCAGGGAGGGCAGATTAAAACACAGAAGTCACAGAGTACAGTAACAAAGCTTCCCATCCAAACTGCTGTCATTTCTGCTCTTATATACATACATTTAATATCTGCATTTATGTGATAAAATAAATAAATATTTAAAAACAAATAAAAATGAAAAAAATGTATATGATAAATATTGATTATGATGAAGATTAGAATTCTGGAGTATTTCTACAGTATAATGTGTATTACTTTTCTAAATGTTCTAAAC
The DNA here is from genome assembly GCF_036321145.2 of Pelmatolapia mariae. NCBI lineage: Eukaryota > Metazoa > Chordata > Actinopteri > Cichliformes > Cichlidae > Pelmatolapia > Pelmatolapia mariae. Next base: position 38,942,741 of record NC_086240.1, read on the forward strand.
ACTACTTCTACTATCTGAATTTCCTAAACTTCCTTAATCGTACTGATCTCATGTGTAAATTCCTGGTAAGTTTAAGAGCAGGCTGTTAGCATGATTCAAAGACGCTCCATAGCTGATATTCACACTCTGATTGATAGCGTTAACTTTGGCACCCAGTATTGCTTTAGATTGGCACCAAAAAATTGTGTCAGAATTGAATAAATGCACTCAATCAAAAGTGCATGGATACAGTTATTTTTCTGCAGCTGACCTTATTGGATATGTATCTGTACTGAGCTTTCCATTCAGACCGCAAAATTTGGGGTTGACACTTTTAAGATGAAATATACAATTCAACTCACTAAGTTTTGCATTTGTCAATTCACCACCAACTGCCAAAGTCTAATGGCATAAAGTCATGTGTTAACCATTTTGCAGTTCCAAGAACAACAATGGTGTGGTCTGAGGGAGAGAAGTTTCTCCACTCCTGTTCATTTATTTGCAATACTAGAAGAAGGTATTACGAGAACATCTGAGGGCGGTCATTAATGTTTCTAAGGAAACGAAAGGCAACATGCACCAAAGCTGTTTTGAGCCGGGGCTTAAAAAAGTCAACGTGAAATACATAAAATATGCATCTTAATGATATTCACATTTTTCACATTGCAGGTTTGCTGAGTTGCTTTAACAAACACTAACGCACCAACAATACAATGAGAGCATGAGTTCATTAGACTTCAGCCTTTAGTCCAAACTGAATTTTAGGATTTTATGAGACAACAAACACTAAAAATATTTAATTCCAATTTTGCAGATTATTCATTATTTGCAATGTCACAATGCTAACACTGCAGACCAAGTCAGTAATTTCAGTTCATTTTATTATTACGTAACTCTGACTGTGTTATGTCACCAAGGATAAAAGGACATTTCTCAAGGAATTTAGCTCATAAATGTATTTCAGTCCAAGAGGTCAGATAAAATTATGCCAGATAATACTACTGATTCCAGATTTACTGTAAGCACATGAATAAAACTTTACATTGAAAAAATAAACATGTTTTTGCGAGCCTTGCACATTTTCATTTAGTTTTTATTTGTATTGATGTAAAAATGTTCAGTTTCCTTCACAACGCTCTCATGGAAACATTTCTTTTGTTTTATTTCCATTATTAAAAAAAAGGTTGCTAATGGACAGTTTAATAACACCACAATGCAAGCTTGTAACCATCCCTGTAGCTGTCATTAAATGCAAAGCTATCGACACGTTCACTGACGTGCACACACACTTGCAAACTTGGTTCAACCAGGAACGCTGCATACATGAGACCTAATACACGAGACCAGTTGTCACACAGGGATGCCATCGGAGCCAAAGTGCACAGGCTGGAATGACATATGACTGCCACAGAGAGAGATATTGGACGGTATGAGAGCGTCAGCAACTCTGGCACGCCGCCTTGGGAAATAAAAAAAATAATGAAATAAAAAAGTAGAGCCCTTGTATTCAGGGGGGTTATTGTCAAGTCCTATTTGATGAAGTCAGATAGCTGACTCACATTGTCTGTCCTGAAAGGCTGCAGCCTGCCTTCTCTCCGCTTGTGGCCATATGTATTACGCTGCCCTCAGCCTCGCTCATACACAACAGTAAACAGTAAACTGAAGCACAAATACCAACCCAGCAGGAGGCTGACAACAAATCCCAAAAACGCTCTCTACCAGTGTCTCTAGTTCAGACACTGATGTCTGTAGGACTGGGGTTCATTCCTCACATCCTGAGAGTGCCAGAGGCTGTACTTCAGATGTTGTTTTAAATGTGTTTTTAGCACCGTGATGTCGGTGCTGTAGTGTTCAAAGAGAGAGAGAGAAAAAACTGTCATAAAAGAGGTCTCTGCGAGGGACACGAGTTCAAAATCCACAAAACAGGTACTTTACAAGACCTACGTCTGACAAAACACACATAAAGTTCTTTTGAGATCACCATGGAAATGTGAGAACAGATTAGTGAGTCATTATTTATACGAGTGGAAAGCATGGATTGGAGTTTTTATGTAGTCAGTATCATAAAAAGCAAAACAAGTGCACTGACATGAAAATAGATTCAAGGACAACTTGACAAATGTCCAAGACTGCATATGGGACTAATTACACATTCTTTTTCTCTTGCCCGTTTATTTACAGCAATAGACTGAAATAGGAAGCAAATGTAATGAAAGATTGCCCCTGCTGCCAAAAATAATTATCCTCAAATGGGGAAAAAAAGGAACGTGGTGATTGTTTTGCCTGTTTGGAATGCAGTGTTTGTTTCATTGGCATGAGGTCTGAGCCCTCCGTTCCTCTCCGAGCCTAAACTCTGCTCTGCTGTCTGGCTCCTGCTGAGGCTAGCTCAGCTGAAAACGTTCCCTTTGTTGAACACTCCCCTGCACACACACTGTATGTGGAAAAAAAAAAGGAAAATAGTATTTCCTACTGTACAGCCTACATCAATAAAGGGATTCAAGAACCAAAAATATTTGTTGCCATAATTACTCTGGTCTACTAATTTAAGTGTGTGGGGGGAAATCACATTAGTACTCGTGTGTGGAAAACTGTGTTCACTTTTAAACATCCGAAATTGATGTGGCCCCGAAGTGTGGAGAATTGGATTGAGGCTTCACTGAGTTTGATAGATCCTGTTGGCACTCCAAGTTGTTTTTATATCTGGCTGGCATATTATATTCATGAGCACAATGATTTTATGAAAATAGCCTTAGGACTGTTGTGGCTCAATTAGAACATTCAGCTGCAAGCAATTAGTCGACTCAAGTGGGTGATAATCTGTACAGGAATTTTTCATGTGGACACCTCCCCAGCAGATGTGAAACTGCATGGCAGTACAGTTTGAAATAATTAATTCATTGGTAATAATATTCAGTGATGTGTTTTTTTTTTCTTTCTTTTCAGGATTTTAGTTGTTAATGATTACATTTCCTCATCTACGCTGATGATAATGATAATGACTACAAACACATTCTCGCCACACAGATAACATCTACTAAATTAAAACTGTAATTTAAGTGCATTTGAATATTATTTTGTAGTGCGTTTACTTGTGCATGCAACAACCATCTGGTGCTTAGATGTTACTGATCTAAATCTGTCCATCAGTCTCCATCACAGTTCAAGGAATAAGAAAACATGACAGTGAAGCACCTCGACTAATCATCTCCTCCAAAAAAAAAAAAAAAAGGATATACAATATGGGCAGCTTACATCTATTGATTTCTCTTTGACTAATGAGGTTCATTGTAAGTATTAGATAACAAGGTCATTGATTGCTGTAACATAACATGATTGGTGCCTGTGCATCATGGTTTTTTTTTTTAAAGAGCGTATCATTGATGAAAATGATCAGTGCAGATAGCTTTCTAACAGAGAAGATTAAATTCATCAGCAGGATTAGGGGACAGCATGAGTTACACCGAGCTGATTATTAATTAATAATTATCGTGACAATTATTATTATTACCAGTCAACAACCGTGTATTTGAAATGTTATATTTCATAATGACATATTAAATGCAGCAGATTTTTACAAATATAACATGTTGTAAAAACATTAACATGCAATTAGCTGCATCTTTGAAGTTGTTGTCAATGAATGTGAAGCAGTTCTGGAGACTAAATGATGCCGCTTACACTATTTATATCAATGTCAGGGGCGGCTCGCGAGGCTCTCCGAGGAGCTCCATTGTTGCCGCCTGACAGCACAGTGCCTTGTTCTTCCTCTCTGTATGTACGACGTTAGTGTTTATTTAAAGCGCAGCCGATTAAGATTTCATAAAGATCCAGATTCCGCTTGGACGTTTCACAGGGATGTTCAAAAGTTCATGAGGCATGAAACTGCTCTCCACTCAAAAAATAAAGTGTAGGAACAGTCAGCTCATTAGGCTAACAACTGCTAATACCAGTGCTGAATTACATGAAACGTAAGTAGAGAAATAGATTTACCAACACACATGTCACATCATGTTAGATGGGTGGGGCAACACGCTGGTTTCCCACGTATGAAGTCTGGAGTATGTATTGGAGAATCTGGGCAATGCAGCAAGTGAGGCCTGCTACTGTTGATATTAATAGTACTAAAGTACATATGATATGCACTTAGATTCAACAGAGTTTTTAAATTGATACATTTTCTTACAGTTTGGAAATGTTTCCAGTTTTTCAGATAAATTTGATCACTAACACAATAACACTTCTGTAAAAAAACAAAACAAAAAAACAATTAACATAGAAACACTGAACTACTCTCTATGAGGAATTTTAAGCAGTCAGGAAAGCTCTGAAGTATTAAACAGTTATGACCTGCACACACGTTAAAGATAGCCACACTAGCGGTCTGTGAAGTTATCATTAAGGTAGTGGATCGTAACCATGGCTAATATTAAAATGATAACATTAGTGTTGGGAGTAGGTAGCAAATTGTATCAGTATGACGGGATGACACTATTATTTGTGTACAATAATTCTTACAATACAATACAATAAAAACTAGACAGAAATAGAAGCAGCCTACCTTACCGACTGTATTCGATCAATAACAGAAGTCACCAGAAGCACAACGCTACCTCAGAAAATCTAAAAATGTTGAGGGTTTTTTTTTTGTGATTTTGCTCTGCAAACAAAATCTTAAAGTATTGGTCATACAGTCATATTTACAGTTATATTAACTGGATTTTTTTTTTTTGCATGATGTCAGAGAACTTAAAAATAGTTTTGTCACAGAAATATTCTTTTATATTGTTTGTAATTTTTATATATATAAAAAATGATCCCGTTATATTAAAAATGTATTATTTTCCTGGGTATCAGTTTGAAATTCAATGACAAAAAAAGCATCAGCTTTTCCTTTTTAGTAGCTAGTAAAGCTTTGCGTTCCCATCTCTTCTTTACAAAACTGATCAAGCTTGAGAATGAACACAGTTAAAATCCTTTCATTTACTAGAAGACAGAGCCGGCACTGAGAGGGTCATATCTGACCAAAGGAGAACATTAATATTGTTGTTTCTGAAGCTTTCCTGAATTGTTGTCTTTGTACTTGGGTGTTCTAGCTTCGCGTCGTGTCATCTTGTAAAGGTCACATTTTGACCAGCAGAATGTCACAGTAGTATTTCTATTGACTTGAGTGGCATGGCGATATAGCTTTTCTGGTTTAAAAATCAATAGATGGATGGATGTGAGTCAGACAGCCTTCCCCCTGACTCTTTAAGAGCCTGGAATCCCCCGGGTGAGCTCCATAAATATAGCACAAACACAAGCATATGACAGTAATTATAAGTTTCTGGGATGTCTCACCCGGATATTTGGGCTGGATTGTGAGTTGAAAGCGATGCTAATGGTTAATTTCTAACAACCTATTTCCTGCAGCATTATTGGGCCACCCCCTTATAAACTGGTCTATATATACTGATACTGGAGCTGATTATACTTATAAAGACTATACTGTACACACACACGTGTGTGTGTGTGTGTGTGTGTGTGTGTGTGTGTGTGTGTGTGTGTTTTGTGTCCTGTTCGCACCAGATTTTTTTTTCCTTTGCTGCTATTCTCTGGCCTTGGAAATGATTTAATTTTTCAATGGCCTGTCTGCTATCAACAGGCTTGCCTCTTGAGAGAGATGTCTGCCTTGATAATTGTGCCATGAACCTCATCAGCATTTCAGATGAAATGGAGCTAGACGGGTCACTTTGAGTTTAAGAGATGCTAATTTGATTGAAATTCAAACTGGGAGCACCAGGAAGTAGATTGTGCCTTTTTCTCTAATGTGCTCCCCTCACTCATGTCGCTTTTCTCCTCCAGTTACACAGCGATTGTTTTCGCTACTGCTGCTGGTGCTACTGTATTTTTTTATTTTTTTTATTGTGAATTACAAATAGCTGCTTTGGCTTTCAGTGAGTTGAAGGATAGAAAATCGAGAAGTGGGTGCAAAATGATCTGAGATTAAGCAATTAAGGGACATCTTACCGGTAGTCTAAAATAAACCAGTCACATGACTGGCACTTGATGTGACACATGCAAAATTGGTAATAAAAGATTTACTTTCTACACTGCTTTAAAATCTAAATTTAGTTTAGTTTTCCTTTAAATCAGTTTGCAAATTTTCTGATTCAAAATTGAATATAATTAAAATATTTCAACACTTCAGGGCTTTTTCTCCGGTCATCTATTTTTTTTCTTTTTTAAAGCAAATTTCTTCATTCATACAAAGTCTAAATACACATTTTTTGTAGTTTCTTTTATTATTATTAAATATTTAAAGGTTTATCTTCTGTATTACCTCGTGGTGCTTGTGATTAATCTGATGATGAAATGTGTGATGATCAAATCCCCAAATTTCTAATTATGCAGTATATTTCCACATATTTGTCATAAAAGTAAAACTGGAATATAAACGTATAAACTCAAAGCTTGACATGATACAAAGCATAGTTTATTAAAATGACACAGTTATAAAAAACAGGCATGAAATCTGTTAGGATTTAAGAAGGCTGTAGACCTCCCACTCTGTTTGTTTTTGTATGTTATCATGATTTATTATTAAATGAACATATTATCCTCAAGGCCCATTATTCCTCTGACATGCTTTATGATGTCATAGCAAAAGGTTAAATATGGTGGATACATGGTATCAACGAGTACTAGCAGTTCACCTTGTTGGTATCTTATTGCGTTCTTTCCCACTGCCCTGAGACGGAGCTCATATTTAAAAGAGATTTACATGAAATCCAAGCAGCACACTCTAATTGTACTGATGTCTGCCTCTCCCAAAAGGTCAGAGATGTGATGGGATTACATTTGGAACACTTCAGTGTGATTAAAAGGCCGGTGGGAGAAATGGAGGCAATCAAAGCAGAATCATGCTCTATCCTGCAGTCGTTTTAGTTTTACGTCAAGAAAAATGGTGATCTGATTTTACATTCTGAGACTAATTTAAATACATATTTTCGAGACATTTTCAAATTCAAATTATTTGTAAGAAAATACCACAAATAAGTAGAGAAAGATAGAAGCTTAAATCAAAAAGTTACGACCTCTACTTCTTTTATCTCTTCAGACTTGGCTTTGCTTTGAAATGTATTCATTCATTCATTCTGGAACATATTTATATATATGTATATATATTCTAGATATTTTCACATTCAAAGTATCTGTGAGAAACACCCTGAAGAGGCAGAGAAAGAGCTAGTTTTTATTTGAGTCTGTGACCTCTAAGACTTTTTATCTCTTCAGCCTTTTATACACTTTGAAATGTATTATTTACTAATTACTTTACTTACTTACTAATTTAATTATGTACTTACTTACTTATTCTCGGCCAACCTATGTTTGATATAAAAGTTTCCTAAAATATGACTGCATCACATACACTCGTCTGTATAGGCACAGCAGGAACAAACAACCCCCAAAAACGAGTAATAATAATAATAATTATAATTTTGCCTCCAAAATAGTATATTTACTATTAACTTCTTTAAGTCTTTTTAAAAGCTAAAACATAAATTGGTAGTCTCTTCACTTTTGCTTCGGTGAAATCCTGCTGAGCAATCAAGATAGTCATAGAAAGTTTAAAATTCTCAAAGAAAGCGGAGGAATGCTTCCTTTGACTTAATAATCATTATGTACATGATTAATTACTATATAGCCTAAGAGTAGCAAAAGATCATACTGTACATGCATTTAATTAGTGTGCACTTTGAGACCTGCGCCCTACCAAATCCAAAATGCTGAACTTTTTTATGGGAGGAATTTCAATTACATGCTCTCTCTCAAAATGAGGGTTAGAACTATGCACAGCACAAGTCATTAGGGGTTTTTTTCTCAATTGGTCTCAGGGGATGCCTGAGGTTTCACAGATGAGACAGGCATCACAGTCACACAATCCCATAGACGAGGGAGCCCCCTGCTCCGCTGCTCTAAAATTAGGGCAATATATCAGAAAGAGCCATCAACACTTATGTCAACATTGTTTCATGAGAAATATGAGAATTTTTTGTGTTTATGCCCTGTTGTTTCATGCATTTGCCTGAGTGATGATGGCAGGCCGGTGTCTCATTAGTGTCACAAATTTTATTTTTGAATTAATTCTCTTTCATACCCGTAACATAAAGTATGCATTCATTTCCCAGTCTCACTGGTATCTGATAGATAAAGCACGGTGATTTATATTGCTCCTGCATGAGATGCTTATGCATGAGCAAAGGAAAAACAATCGTCAAAGTGACCATATAATATATGGAAACTGCTACAGACTCGAGAAATATTAGCCACAAAAACAAGCAGCATATTATGGTCCCAGCATGAGGTGCATGTTTTAATTTCAAAACAGTCATTCATTTCCATAAATACAACTATAATATGCTGATATTTTCATCTGTTATCACTCGCGGAGGTCATTAATAAAGTGAAATGCCCCTTGAAATCTGCACTAAACACAGATGCACACAGATGTGGAAACAAATGTGTGTTTATGCTGATTTGCTCTGTAATAAAATGTGCTGTATTAAAATTGCCAAAAGGAAAAAGAAAGAAAAAAACCCATTTGTGCTTCTCAGTCAAAATAAGAAGGTGTTCTCTATCAAAAACATTTATAAACATTTATGAACTCTTTCAGTCAGCATGATTTTTAGAAACAGAGGAACATAAGGAACACGAATGAGCGATGTCTAATTATTGTTCCCTTCTGTTGTTCCGACTTTCTGTTCTGGACACAGTTTTGTGTTGTAAATCTCAGTCCCAGTGCCCTGCATGCATTCCTGATACTCAGCTAAAACTCTGTAGGTTTGTTTTTAAGCAAAAACTAAAGCGGCACCAGTTTCCAGGCCCCTACGTCAATTCATCACTGTGCACCTCAACAGTAACCAACTCTGCCCTGTTCCACCGAGATACCTAATAATATATTAATAACATTTGGACACAGAGCAGCGATTACGTCTCCAGCCCAAAACAAAAGCAAAACCCAAAGCACAATACAGTGCAACCAGTAATACATTTTCCAATGATCTGCTGTAAATGGGCGCACTGGTCTGTGATAAGAAGAAACAAATATTATCTCTGGTCTCTGCTAAATCAGCAGAACAGGGTTATCGATCCGGCTCCTCACATTGCCAATAGAATTTTAAGTCCCCTTGGAAGCAAAGACGGCTAGCTCAGGGTATTGATGTCATTATCATGATTTCAGCGTAGCAAGATGGTGGTCTCCTACAACTCCCTGAACCTCAGAAGATCATCTCCAGATGTTAAAGGCAGTGACTGAAATGTACTCCTGACACTACTGTAAGGGCTGTTCAAATGATAAACAAGATGTCTAATATTATTATTATTTATTTATTTTTTTTAAGAAATGAAACGTTTCATATTGTCTGGTCTTGTGGGATCTACAATTTCAGATGCTGCAGTTATTATTAATGAGACCTTTGATGGCATTTTGGGTGCCTCATAAAGCTACTCAGCATGTAGGCCCATTCAGAGGAAGCTCAATCAATAAGTCAGGACATTTGAGTGAAACACACAGAGACTGTTTATCCTGTGCAAAACTCACCCCACCAAAGACCAGTGTGGGGGGTAAATTCCAAGATCACATGAGGTTCCTGTGCAGTAGTCCAGTACTGTATTTACAGTGAGCCACAGTCAGCTACAACATTAAAACTAGTGCCACATAATGTGCGGTTCCCTCTTCTGCTAACAAAACAGACCCCAGGGTCCAGTGCAGCTGGAATCACAGGGCTATCCTGTGGGATCTAGAATGGGACGTCCTTGGATTGGGCTTGTTGTGGTGCACTGGTTTGGGGTCTGGAGGATATGAAGGCAGTGCTGCTCCCATGGGTCATGTTCCCAGAGCCATTACTGAGCATTCAAGGTTACTTTATTTATACCCATAGGTAACTATGCTTTACAGCACAATGATAGCATTTGGCATCCGTTCACAAAACACACACACAACTATTTAAACCTGACAGACACATATTTGGTAATTAGACAAGATGAATCAAATCAAAAAACAGTTGTTATTAAGTAAGCGTGTTCCCCGAGCTGTTACCGGGGACTTTTGTGGTCCAATGATCCCCGAGGGTCGTTGTCATGTTCCTCGAGCTGCAACTGAGCAATTTTGCGGTGTGATTTAGCACATTTTGTCTAAGGGAGCTCTGTTGCTATGGTGACATCCTAACAACGTTTTTATGTCTGGTACGTGTCAAAGTCAGTCCTTGCATTGCATCGCTGGTATGTGTCACGGATATTGACTTTGACACATACCAGCGATGCAATGCAAGGACTGTAAAGTTGATCATAGTATTGTTAATTTTATTTACCTACCATTTAGGTTTTTCATTTTTTTGGCTGATAGCTGCATCTGACAGTGTCCATTATTACAATAATTTGTGCCTTTTTTTCCTCCCAGAAAGTTTCAACTGCATGCAAGCAGCTTGACATTTAACAAACCGCAACACATGCAGAAGTTTGTTTGAATTTAAGTATGATGACAACTCCCTCCAAACTTTGCACTCTGTTGGCAGCGTAACACCAACGGGGGAGTTAAGATGACTTCAAGCTGACAGACAGCACAGCTAACTAGCTGTAGCTAGCTAGAGGTGTTTATAAAAAGGTGTGCATGTGCAGACGGGGCCTCGCGTATGTTATCATAGGTCATCTGCCTTAAAGGCGCAAAGAGAGATGTCTTCAACCAGGACATGTGATGCGGGGGCATGATATCTCATACTGTATGTGTTGTACTGAGTCCGAAGGGGAACTCGGTATTTAGTTCAGTGCTGACCAGCTTTTTAGCAGACAGGTAATGCTGTGTTATGTTAAGGGACTAAAAATATAAGAGAGGCCATCTGGATTTTTTCCTTGATATATACACATTTAGACAGATTATCCACTCTCTAAAAGAAATACAGCACAAAGCACAAAAGACCTCTTTTATATGAACCTGATGGCAAAGATCCAATAGGCATGTACAGAGTGAAAAGCAATGGAACTGGCCATATCTTTATTGCTCGCAGATTCAATAGCATGGCTACATCTTGCTGAGCGTTACTCTTTTTATTTCTTTGTTGGTGGAATTTGAATATTTCCCAGCCTGAACATGAGTTAAGAGCCGTTGAAAAGAACCGGCACACGGCGTTTTAATATTTATGCTTTTATTTCCTTCAGTTTGTCTCGATACATGCTTAATCACCCAGGGAAGGAAATCCCCGACAGCTGATTCTGTCCCTGTCAAACTGAGAACGCTACATCCAGATGAACACAGTCAACTTTCTGGGATTTCTTTCAGTTGCCGAGTTTGCTTGAGACTGGATGAATTTGAGCAAAGCAGTAAATGTTTCTTTCCTGTGTTTTCTCTCGTCAGATGCAACAATCGGACCCAGTGCATTGTAATCACGGGTTCAGATGTCTTCCCCGACCCCTGCCCAGGGACCTACAAATACCTGGAGGTCCAGTATGAGTGTGTTCCCTACAGTAAGTATGGCCCTTCTGTCATGAATTGTAAACTCTCCCTTTTCTCTCTCCCGACACCCCTTCCCCATCGTTTCCCCCCTTCCTCCTTGCCCTCTGTCTCTCCTCCTGTGTTGTACCATATTCTGTCCCATTTCTTCCAGACAGTCTCCTTTCTTTGTCTGCAATACCTTCCAACACCCTATTTCTCCTTCTCTTCTTCCATCTGTGTCACACCATGAACTTTTCATGAAATATGACCTGTAAAACCCTTTGGTCCTCTTCCACACGGCCCTTATTATTGATGTGCTCACTGTGTTTCCAGCAGATCGACAAGCCTGGTTATGAGGTAGCAGACTAGAGGGAGGGCAGAGGAAGTCATGCTGACTCTCCTTAATAGCAAGACAGTGTTTCATTACTCAAGTCTTGTACGGAGAAGTCTATCAGGCATAAGCACAGCTCACCTTGATGGCTTAATATACATTCGCACAACAGGTGTTGAAATATGTTAACAGATGTTTCATTATGTAACAGAACAAAATAGCTCCACTCATAAGTCAACAAGCTAATATTTCATCTAAAGAGATAGCGTTAACATTTTGTCTGTTCCTCTGATGTTAAAATATTCATTGCCATTCAGCTTCCAAACAATCTTTAGATTGCCCTTTGTATTAAAATTCTCCTTTGTCCTTTAAGCTGCCATGTTCATTTGCAATTCGTGAAGGAAATTCCCCCGTGTAACCTTTACAAACTGATTAATGACAAAGATTTAGATGAATTGCCAGAATCACTAATCAGGTGGAACTGAAATAATTAGAGTCGGGGTGATGGGACAATAGTATTTGGCAGCTCTTGTAGATCCAAATGAGTATTTTGCACACTGATGTCTTTAGATGTGTTGCAGTCTTGATTCAGCTCAAAACAGAAATGAAGTAGAAATCTAAATAAAACACCTGTATTCTGTTTCTCCTTAACACATCTGTTCAACGCTGCTCATTACCAGTAAACCTGCTTAAGCGGTTCCCCTTAGTGTTGAATTGGAATGCATTAGTGAACATCATTAGATGGTGAAACTCATTACAACTTAAAGGTTAACCTCTCTGAGGCTTTGAGGACCTGTAATTAAACATGGAATAAGCAGTAATGGGCATTCGAGTCCAACTTACTGAGGAAAGACGAATCCTGGAGGTCCTACCTCAGACTGCACTCAACTGTTACCTTGTTTCTTTTTTTTTTGGGGGGGGGGTAGAGAGGCTAGGGGGAGCTCACCTTATAGTCAAGCAACGTATTGATTCTACGTCTTGCTGTGATACTGCAAACTTTAATAGTAGGATTAACCTCAAGGTGCACTCGTGTCCACCCACTGTTATGATTGTCTTTGCCTTCACATCTCGCAGAGGAAACAGTCTAGGCTGCTAGTGTGGTGGTGAAAAATAAACTTCTGACCAAGGACTCTCAGCCCTAGAAAAGTCTGTCTAACAAATGAAAATAAAAACAAGTCCTCACTTCACTCTAAACAGTTTCAAACATGCATGTCTGTAGCCCCATCTTTTTGCTTCTCAAGGTCCATGCCCAACCAGAATAGGACCAAGAACACAGAATGTATCCTATCGCAACTGCCCTGGTAAGTGTATAGTGTTCTCCCAGTCTGATTCAGTCCACACAAGCCCAGTCCAGCCTTTCCTATTCAACCCCTACTGTAAACAGTGATAGATTTTGATTTATAGGCAAGTTGCCTGTTTTGTTGTTCTCCTGTAACCAATCCTCTGTCTCCTCAGCCCTCAGCAAAAAAATAATATTAATCCATGCATCTCATTTTGTAGAGTCAGATTAATGCAGATTGAATAGATCATATGCCAAATAGAGAGGTTCATGATTAACATTTCAGCAGTCCAGAAGCTTAGGAACCCCCGGATTTGCAGGATACAAGACTTGAGTAGATGTTTTTCAAAAGAACACTTGAAATCCCCATTAAGCTGATCAGCAAGGGGACCAAAGACAGTGTCCTCGTTTAGCCCGGTAACTACCACCCCTCAAAATCTCACTGTCCCCAAGAAACACAAGTAGCAGTTACACAACAGAAAACTTAAAATGTTGTTTTTTTTCCTCACCAGCTGAATGTATTTAATTCATTCGGTCTATTTTCCAAGTCTTTGCATAATTACACTTCTGTGCAAGCAGCGTGTGCAATGACTTACCTACATTCCAACCATTTTCATCCTTTGGCTTTATAATTTGGTTCTTGTCATGAACTGCCCTCATTAGTAGCATTAGCTTCATATTCCAGCCAAGGATGTAAATTTTGTCTTCACCTGGCACTGAGTCACCCTTTGAATTGGCTCCAGTAATTGCTTGAATCAGGCAACATAAAAGCCACAATGTTTCTTTATTACAATTGTTCTATGCAAGCAATTTCAAATCGGTGGGAAAAAAAGAGAATGATTCCTTCTCTATTCTTACTTGTAAAACTGCAGAGTCATGCCAGTTGGCATAAGCAGGCCTCGTTGCTAATATTTTCATTTTCATCACCTGTTAGTACAGGTAAACCCCTCAGCTCCGAGTGACAGTGTTGGCCAGAATAGGAAAAATAGGATAAAAAAATACACCTCTAACAGCATGAGCATCGAGTCCTCTTTGATTGTTTTGTTTAGCCCCCTCACACCTCCCACCCCTTCCTTTTTCTTGAGTATATTTAATGTAATGCTTCAATTCAACACCAGGATACCTAACTGAGTTGACAGCAGATATGTGTTCACAAAATAATAGAAAGCCAGATTATTAACCGGGGTTATTTAATTACAAGTACTTCTTAAAAAGCAAGAATTCCCTAGAAAAGAAAAGAATGTAGTTTCCTGGGTTAAATGTGGATTCGAATGTGTCTCATGCTTGTTTTAATGTTGCTGTATATAAACTGACTTAATTTCTTCCCTTCCCCTGTGCAATCTGCAGGAAACCTCCTGGGTATCTGACTCACTCTCTTCATCCACTGACCGATTTCTGATCACACTGATTGCTATTTCTATTTTTACATTTCTACTTACATCATCAGGTCTTCGGTCATGTGTTCTCCCTTTCTTTCCAGATTTCCTTCACCCATGTCTCTCCGTCTGCTTCTCACCTCTTCTATTTTGTGTGGCTGAGGCAGCTTCTGAGAACTGTTGTTAGTTTGTTTGATTCCTATCCATGTGAGATCTCTTAGTTAGGTGCAGCACACTTGAATTTCTTCTGCAGAATGGAGTGCATTCATTTGTGGATCCTTTTGAATCGCAAGTTTCATAGATTTTTTTTTTCTTTTTTGCCACAGAAGCCAAGATCAGACTCAACAGTTTGTGACGGATTCAAATTTTAATGTGAACATGTATACAAAAGGAGTGTTGCAGGCCTCGGATAAAAATGTATGATCACGCTAACGCTTTTTGTGAAAAACAGACAGTCACAAACGAATAGGAATGCAGACTGAAGGGCACAAGATCAGAGGTGTGCAGAAATAATCGTTGAATCAGTGAAGTAAAGTACTAGTGCACTTCAAACACTCCACACATAGATATTACTTTGTTGTTGACGCTTCATAAATGTTCAAATTAAAATAAATAAAACTCACTTAAATAAGAGTACCATTTGATAAATACGAGGTTCCTTAACTCCACCCAAAAAAGCCAAAGACACACCTAATTTAAATTTTTGCTGATTTCCACTTCAAGGTTTTCTCATTGTTCTCTGAGAGCTGCTGAAGTTTTGAGGTCTCATTCTAACTACTTGACACATCAGGACATAATAGTGAGCGCTGAATTTGAAGTTTGATCTTGGAGGATAAATTAAGGTCCAAAACACAATTTAAAAAAACAAAACAACACCGAAACCGTGTGCTCGAACACTATAAGCTGCTCGGTCTCTTGGTCACAGCTCATGATGTGAAGAAGCAGTTAAAATAAAATCTAATTTTCTTTACCTTGAATTTCAGATCAGCCAAATTTAAATCAGGTTTTTGCCTTTTAAGGGCAGAGTGGCAGAATTTTTTTGATATCTCACTCATAGTTTTTCTCTCATCCATGTACAAATACCAGGATTTCCCTTTCTGTAACGTTGTTACCTCTTAAACAGTGTACATTCAACACACAGATTACTGCTGTACTGTCTTGAATTGTCCAGTCTGATCTAGGCTTTAG
Organism: Pelmatolapia mariae; assembly: GCF_036321145.2. Lineage (NCBI taxonomy): Eukaryota > Metazoa > Chordata > Actinopteri > Cichliformes > Cichlidae > Pelmatolapia > Pelmatolapia mariae. The sequence goes on from NC_086240.1 coordinate 38,958,361, forward strand.
ATGTACCTTGCTTATATACTGCTCTCTCTCTCTCTCTATATATATATATATATATATTCCATTATTGTATTGTTGCAGTTCAGAATTAGAAGCCACTCACTTGCAATGCATATGGAATTCTTTTTTTTTTTAAGTTTTAGTGAAATGTGAAATGTTTTATCGGCTATTGACATCTCAGTTTAATGGACTGAATAATGCTTATTAGCACAAGTGCATTCAGAGTGCCTTGTTTGAATGCGCTCATGATGGCTAATTTATAGCAGACTCGTATGGACACAAAAACATCTATTCAGATTGCGCACTCTCTTATGGAACATAAAATTAAATACATTTTTCCACAGCGAGTGCACGAGAGGTATATTCATGCATTTTGCTCCAACAATTTACAGTGATTACCTGCTCCCTTGGTCTGCAATGAACTTATTTGTGCATGGCTTCATCTTTTTAAAAGTGAAAATAATGATAAAAATGTTACATGGAGACTTTTGCATTATATTTTTCCCACAAAATTAAAATTGGATCTTTATTATATTAAAACCTGCTTTAATTGAATAACACGATGTAATCAATTACACTGCTCAAAAAACCCCACTTAAATCGCACATAGAAAAGCTTTTTTGATATAAAATGTGTAATTCATAAACCCTTCGCAGGCAAGGTTCAAAATTATACCACCAATCAAAGTTTAAAATTGAAATTAGAGGCTGCTTCAACTGGTGTCATAGTGTGGCTCAGTAATGTGTGTGGCCACTGCGTGTCTGCATGCACTTCTGATAATACCCTTGGCAGATCTCCTTCTAGACCTGGATCATTTCATCAGTGACATCCGAGACAGTCTGGGTGCTCCCAGAGGTTCTCAGTTGGATTCAGGTCTGGGGAAATGAAGGCCAGTCAATGGCATCAATGCCTCTGTCATCCAGGAATTACCTATACACTAGAAGAACCCACAGCAACAGCATAAGGTCTGACAGTGGGTCTGAGGATTTCATCCTGGTACCTAACAGTGATCAGCTGTTTAGCATGTGGAGGTCTGTGCAGCTGTCCAAGGATATGCCTCCCCAGTCCATCACTGACCCACTGCTAAGCACTCATGCTCAGTGCTACTGCAGGCAGCATAACACTGACCAAGCCATCTCCAGATTCTTTCACGTCTGTCACTTGTACTCAGTGTGAAGCTGCTCTCATCTGTGAAGAGAATGGCGTGTCAGCGGAGAACACGCCAATTCTGATGTTCACTGGTGAATGCCAATCAAGCTGCACTGTGCTAAAGGCCACACTAAAGGACGTCAGCCCCTAGTCCCGTCTTCATGGTGTGTGACCGTTTGGTATTCGTATTAATAGCCCACTGGGGTCATTTTGTAGGGCTGGGATTGGGGAGGCCTTTCTACAGCCCTGTCCAGTTCTCATAACATACGCTCCTACCGGAACCTGAATGTGCTGCAGGGAGCGTCTCGTGATAACAGTGTTGACAAGGACGCTAGCAAAAAGCAAAAGTAGAGAAACGTGGTTCAGGAAGGACATGGAGAGTAATGGTCTGTGGCCACCACCTGCTAAACTGTTGTCATGTTGTTGCCTCTCCAGTGTGCCTGTTGCAGCTTTCATTGCACCAAAGCAGATGAAATGGATTGCTCCCTAAATTTTACCTTTTTTTTTGAGCAGTGTATTTGTACAACTTTCCACTTAGAAAAAGGAAATAATTAATCTTGATTGAGTTTTGGTGGTGAGTGGATTTAAGTGAATGACAAGTCACACTACACTCTAGAGAGTATAGTGTGATTTGTCCATCTGTAAGACAGGGTTTCAGTTTCTTTGAGTGACAAAAATGTGACTTTTACTTTATGCAAATTTTTACCATATTTCTAACTAAAGAGAGAAATGGTTAGAGTCGTGGATATAAAACTGGCCTGAAAGTATGTTAATAACAATTTTCTAACTTGCCAGTGAAAAAAAAAAATCCACCCACCACTTTACCACTTTGCTACAAAACTACTTTGACAATTAGTCATGACGCCAAATGTGACCACACAGTTTTTGGTGCTCTAATCTAACCCTTTTTCTGAGACAGGGCTTTGACGTCTGTGTGTCATCTTTCTCACAACTTTCCTGTTTCTAATAGGTGTACCCGTCTTGTTCCATGTCTCATAACGTGTTTCTGCATATGTAATCGTGGCGATGACACTTAATTCATATTAATCTGTTTTTTTCCCTTGCACCCCTTTCATTCTCTCTTCCAACGCTTAAAATAGAAGTGGAGCAAAAAGGTAAATAACAGACACGACCCAAACCCTAGCTCCTTGTTTTGTGGCATCTAGTTGTCAGTTACCTATTTTCCCATGGTGGCCTCTAGAAACCCATTGCAGACGTTATCGTCAGAACCTCCGCACCCCCCAACTGTAACGTTAGCAGCCAGTGTAGTGCTACAAGGGAAGTAAAGCTGGCCATATAAAGACGGTACACAAGCAGCCAAAAGATGTAAATGGGGGAATATTGGCTGCAGTCCATAGGGGCATCCTCTTCTCATTCTCCCTGGGTGCTTTGCTACTCAGCAGAATCTCATATTGCTTGGCTTCTAAACCCTTTTCCATAGCATGCCATGGTAACAGTGTTTCCTGGCCTTCTTTTCAAGCTTTTGCTATCAACTGTCCCTTTTCTCTTCAAGATCCCTACCCTTCTCACTGTTTTCCCCATTATTCTCACCAGACCACTTGCTGCTCTTTTCTCCGTTGATTCTTATGCCTCCTTTACCTCAGACAACAACCAAAAACACCTCAAGAGACCCTTTCAAAGAAAAAAACCCAAACATTTTTTATTACTTTTTAATTTGAATGATTGTGATATTTGCACCACTTCGTAATGACAAGCCTCTCAGGTATATACCATTAGAATAGGTGGTGTAACTGAGACATCAGAGTATACACATTTTGCAGACTCCGCTGACTCCTGCTCTGTCATAACCTCTCCCGTCTGTTGCCAAGTGACTTTAGTTGGCTGCATACTTTTATTTACAGGACCAATTGTTATGTTAAGTTTTGTTTCTGTTATGTTTTCCCCTCATTTGTGTTTTACTCAACAGTTAATGTCTATGAGGCCAGTCTTCTTTTCGTTTCCGACTACTACATATTTAAACATTATGCTTAATAACTTTTCTATTTCTTTGTATTTTTTCTTTCTATGCACAAAACGTCCTTATATTGGCTATAGATGTTAGTTGTGTTTTGGCCACTCGTTGATATGTGTTTGTCCCAACTCTTATTGGACAACCTGTAAAACAAAATGAAGAAATTAGCTATTAAATCGGCTATTTAAGCGTGTATATATATATGTATATGCTTTTCACATTTTAACCTTTCTGCTTCTCATTCTACTCTTTCTCCATTGCTAGTTTTTCTTTGTCCTGGGACTCTGAAAGCTGTCGGTGAACCTTCCTTTATATTTGAAGCGGAGCAGCAAGCTGGAGCCTGGTGCAAAGACCCACTGCAAGCCGGCGACAAAATCTACTTCATGCCTTGGACTCCGTACCGAACAGACACTCTAATCGAGTACTCCTCCTTGGATGACTTTCAAAATGCCCGTCAAACCATCACCTACAAGCTGCCGCACCGGGTGGATGGGACTGGATTTGTGGTCTACGACGGGGCGGTGTTTTTCAACAAGGAGCGTACCCGAAACATCGTGAAGTTTGACCTGCGGACTCGAATCAAAAGCGGTGAGGCGATCATCAACAACGCCAACTACCACGACACGTCGCCCTACAAGTGGGGAGGAAAAACAGACATTGACCTGGCGGTGGATGAGAACGGGCTGTGGGTGATTTATGCCACAGAGCAGAACAATGGTATGATGGTGATCAGCCAGCTGAACCCCTACACGCTACGATTTGAAGCTACCTGGGAAACGACCTATGACAAGCGCTCAGCCTCCAATGCCTTCATGGTCTGTGGAGTACTCTATGTGGTCCGCTCCACCTACGAAGACAATGAAAGTGAAGTCAGCAAGAGCCTGATTGATTATATTTACAATACCAAACAGAACCGTGGGGAATACGTTGATATCCACTTTCCCAACCAGTACCAGTACATTGCAGCTGTGGATTATAATCCGCGAGATAACCAGCTCTATGTGTGGAATAACTTTTACATCCTGAGGTACAACTTGGAGTTTGGCCTGCCTGATCCGGCACATGGTAAGAAACTGTCGCCCCAATCTTTTCTCCTGCAGACAATAGTGTTAAATTGCATTGCTGAGATTGTGATTTTAGTTCCTGTCAAGTGCACTTTTATATTCCTCTGCTATCCCCATCTATGTATCAAGTGTCACAGCTGACTGATTTTTAATTTAGAATCTAATATGTGCTAGATATGTTATGGGAAGCTTTGGAGTGTAGGAAAGCATTGAAGTGAGCGGGGCTCTGTGGTAAACAACACCTCGAAGCCAGTTACCATATCATAAGGGATCAGTATCATGGGGATTTGGGAGGTTTACCATCCGGGCGTTCCCTGAGTCCCTGGTGCTAAGGCTCCAGGGACCCCTGCTAGCATATTCCTTTCTTCTTCTTTTTTTTGAGAGTGAGTAAGACAGGAAGAGAGAGAGATACTCTCACCTCTGGAAACATACATGTCTGGACAGGTGCAAAGTCTGGCCTGGGGCAAGGTTAGATAATTCCCCCAGTGATGCTGAAACTTGAAATCTCTGTTGGCCATTAAAAAGTGAAAAAAGTGAGAGACCCCCCCCCCCTCCCCCCTTCATCTTACAGTCTCTAGCTGAAGTGTAAGGATTCAAGGTTCTCCTTAAGACAGAAAGAGATGCAGACCCAAAAGAGAAGGATCAATCATCCAGGGTCACATCGGCAGCATGTGTTTTTAATTTAGCTGTCAAGAGCTGAGCGGAGACTAGCCAAGGCTTGCAATCGTCCTTACACTGAGAATATAATAACGGTAATTATCTTAATCCCTCCACACCCAGAACCCTAAGTCCACGTAATGCTCAGCATAGTTAGTGATGAGCCACAGAGGTCAAGCAACTTTTTCACAGATTATCCAAGAGCTCAATATTTATTAATGCGTTGGCTCGTCCACTTTGGTATTGATAGGGCACGGCCTAGGGCTGCTAGACTGGGTTCAGCAAGTGGAACAGCATCAGCCTAGGCAAACGAATGCAAACCAGGTCTGAGGTAAAATCCACAGGGTTCACTGGCCAGATAAAATTAAAAAATTATCTTTATAACTTCCTTGAAGTTCTTCCACTAAATACTTTATCAATATATCGAGTTTTACTTACAAATTTTGAACAATTGAGGCGTATGCTGCAGTCAGAATCCGTTACCTTATTTTAGTCATGCCTGAACATGCATTCGTGTACTCATTTGAAGAAATCAAAAATAAGCTGGTTTTTGGCCCTTAAATTTCCCGACAGTCACTGTAAAAGCGGTCGTGTTATTTTTTTCTCCTAACAAATGAGAATCAATTAGTGCATTATGTGTTTATAACCAGCAAACTGACTATGAAGCAGTCAGCATTGTTTTTCCAGATTAACTGATATGGCTTCCCGTAATAAGCTGTTTATACACACACTGCATGCTCAATCAACTTTTTCATTTGTTAAATGGACACTGATCACCGATAGCAAAATAAGAGGCTTTAAAAGGATCTGCCCTGATATAAGAATACACTCCAGTTGTCTGTGTGCCTTAAATCACACTATGCTAGCTTGTTTATTCACACAGATACCTCTCAAGCATCAAAAGGAGCCCACTTCACTTCCTGTCTAGTACGTTAAGAAATATACAGTCTCTGACATCATGCATTTCCTTCTCCTTAGGGTTTCCTTATTCTCTCATCTTTATTTTAATGTCTACAAGGACTCGGTTCTCTCCCCTTGACAAATGAGACATGAGCCTGGCCCTGTTGCTGACTAATGTATGTTGAGTTGCAGTCGATGAGAGCAAGGGAGAATGGTCCAGGATGATCATCAAGATGTCAATAAACTTGTCCTCCCACATGGCTGATGTTGACACATAAATGATGGCAATTTTTTCTGGCTGTCACAGGACGCCCTCTCTTTGATATCTTTATGCTCGTTTCAGTGGCTGCATCACTGGGCACTGAAACAAGCCATCAGAATGCTTTTGTGGTGTTAAAAGTTGAACCTATACGTTTTTAGCAGCAGCGACAAAGACAAAAGAAGGAAACTAAAAGAACATTCATTCTCATGCACTAAAGCCTAGACTACATGCACACGCAGAAAGGTGTGTTTGTGTATGAGTGTAGCAGTAACTGGCCCAAACTTGCAAATTCTGCTGCTGAATGATGAATGAGTTTGGCCCATTATCAGTCAGACAAACATCCAATAGTTATTTACCTTGTAACAAGAGGATTTAAGCAGCAAAGTAATAGTTTCTTCACCATATGGTGCACAGTGTTTTAGCCCTAAGAATCCAACATGCAAAATAGTTCCACGCTTTCAGTATTTATAGGGCTGTGTTAAACTTTGACTAATATCTGCAGGTCGTTCTACTTTTAAAGGGAATCTCAGAGAATGAATAGAAGCTGATGGAATTGGTAGGGGCAAGACCAAAACTTTACTTTTACTGCACTTTCTGCTCTATTGCCATTGTATTTCTCAATGCACAAACAACTCAGTCACTTGATTTGATCCGTCATGGAATGCTAAGCATCAAAGTGATGCTGAGACTTTATGCGACAGACATTTGGGTTCTTGTCAAGTCCAATAGCGTTGCTCGTGTAGAGACAAGATCATCTCTTGTAGGATTATGTGGGAGTGGATGGGCTCAGATTCAACAATCAGCTCCACTGGAAGTGGACGCTATATGGGTCAGTAAGTCCCTCTCGTGGCTTTGACCAACGTCAATATAATCAAGTGGTTTTAACATCGCTCCTTGCATGTTTCCCTTCTTGCATATAGCAGCCAATGCAAAAGGCACATTCCTTGGTTGCATTTTTTAAGTGAGATGATTACATTGATTTGAATGAGGTATTTCCAAAGAGAACTCATTATGCACCCATTTCTGTGGAGATTGTATTCATGCCAAGCTCTGATATGTGGCCTCAAACCACAGAGTAAGCATCTCCAAAGCCTTTTATACCCAAAGTGGGTAAAAACAAGCTGTGACATTTCCAGGATGGGACACAGGTGAGCCTTGGAAACCTTTTATTTTATCCTGCACTGCAAAATACTACTGTATAAAAGCCCCCAGTGCTGCAGTTAACACCCACGCAAATCAAAACCGCCTCTTTAATTGTTCAAATGTCAATACATTTGCATACAGTTTCAATCTTTGCGCTGCACAGTCAAATTACAACATTCGCAAGTAGGGATCGTAAGAAAGAAAATGACCCAATTTGTCTAAAATTATAAGGTACGGTTCACTGACGGGAGTTGCCAATTAGCTTACAAAAGTCTGCATGTGGTCAAAACAATGCCCTGTAGTTGGTGTGTTATGAAAGTGCTTTACAGTGCAAAAATGTTCAGCTGTTAACAGATGCTTGTGACTCATATGCATTAGCAGTCACCCCAGAGAGCTTACCTCTTATAGTCTGATAAATATACAGCTCTCTAATAAGCACCACTATGATTCATTTCTGTCTTCTGTGGTGCTTACATGGAGGTCAACTTGTGCGTGGCAACATTTAGAGAGAAAACAAGGAGAGGGGGGGTAAAAAGATGGACACTCTCAACATCATCATTAAGCTTTCGCAGCCATCTAAGCTGCTCCGCTAAAACGTATAGAGTATGGATGTTTATGTGTCCTCGAGTTTGAATTTGTTCTTTATTATTTTTTAAGGTGTTACGACTGTCGAGTAGCTGGCTTGGATAAGGAGGTGCCACTTCCCAGGCTTATTAAAAGGGATGCTACTTTTAGCTAGCTACAACATATGCAGTCCTGACAGTTTCGTTTAGTACGACACTGAACGAGAGAAAACATCTCGAAGCAGCCACACCCTTAAAAAATTGTATAAATTAGCCACAATGATCAAAACCATCTTTTTTTTTTTCTTTTTTTAGCCAGGTTGTGCAGTTTTGAAAATGTGTGTGTGGCTATTTTTGGTCAGGTGGTAAGAACTTTGTGTCTTCTACCTGCTCACTGTGGTACAGGATCATGGTTCAGGATGGGTTATAAACATGTTTGCCTTGACAACAATCAAGTGTGGACACAGCGGTGTGAATGGGGAGGGTATCGATGTGGAAAATCACCCTTTCTGTTTTTGTCTTCATGTTTTCTTTTCTGTCTGTTTCAGTCACATAGTTTCTCGCCGTCGTTGTTTCTGTTGCATTCAGTTGTGCTGCTTTACTCTTTTTCTTATTTCTTTATTTCTGACTTGCAGACACTCATTGTCTTGGTTGGTGCCTGATGCCATCGGACCAAACCCACTCTAACTCTGACAACCAAATCCACATATCTCTCCTAAAGCATGTTTTACCCTTTTCACATCCGTGAATATACGATAGTCGCCTTTGGTCACAGCGATGCCAATTTTGTCATCAGTGAAACCGAAGCTACACGCTGCCATGGCGCGCCTTCAAATTTGTCGTCACAGGCTTGCCTGTGTAGATTTACAAGCACGCGTCGTCCCAGAAGACCGTTTTAATAAGAACAACTACTCATCCATGGTGTCCACAGCTGTCCGTCGGCGCCTCCGCAAGCAAGTGTAATCACGGTGTAACATTAACCACCAATCACATCAGTGCCTCGTTTCTGCTTTGCCCTCCAGCTGATCCAAACTAGCAATTTTTTTTCTTTTAAGTCCTCCTTCTCTGTGAATGTACATGAGCTGCGACTTAGATCCACATGTTTGCATTTTGCAACCATGTCGTCACCCATAGGCATCTGTTTGACATCTCTGCTGAAGTCGGGCTAAAGCCTAAGTCAGACTGCTCAAATAATGCCTAGTGAGAGCAGTGCACACTAAATGAGTGGATTTGAGCAAATCCTTAGCTCTGCCTCATGGGAAACTGCACACACACAACAGGGCAAAGATGGCCGTCATAACATGAGCACGCGGGCTCACACACTGCTGGCTGTCATTAAGAAGTCATTTCCACTGTTTTGTTTTTTTTAAGGATCAATATTTTCATTATAAAAAAAAAGTAAAATCCAATATTTCCCATCTGTTTTTAGTTGGATTTTCTACTGATAAATTCTTGGTAAGTAACTATTCGCCTCTGTCAAGGTGACTCTAATTCTGACCGCACAAGCCCGGCCAGCCAAGGCTCAACCAAATGAAACACCTCACTGCAGCTAGTCTATATAAAAATCCCCCCACAGCGAGCTGACCTCTTGGCAGGCCTGCTTCTTGGTTGGAACAGGTAAATTCAGCAAGTTTCATATTTTGTTGAGTGGCTTAAATACGTCCCTAAATCTCATATTTTTCTGCCCAGGTGCATGATATTTCGAATTTTGTTAGCTAAATGTCTCCATTGTTGCTTTTAGAATGCAAAACTCTCTAATATCTGTCCGCCTGCTTCAGCTCTTTATTCCTCCCCCGTATCTTTTTAATCACAATTTAGTTATTCTGTCTACATCATAACACCGCTGTTCTCCTTTTTGGTTATGATATAGGAGTGAATTTAACTAGGCTGATGAAAAAGGGAAATTCCACAATGGGGATTTGGACTATTATTCACAGCATCTCAGATATTACTTTGTGGGATAATACCGAACCATCCAGTATCTGGTGGCAATAAAGGCTATTACACATCAGGTTAGGAGGTCACCTGTTTCCTCTGAAATATGATCACGATCTTTGCTGTTACTCCAGCACTGAGCACTGGCCACTGGATAAAGAATACCATTTCAGAGCTTATCCCACAGTCCCGACCTGCTAGTTGTAACTTCACTTGGAATACAGCCTTACAAGCTGATGTTACGTTAGTATAAACAACATGGCCAAATAATCTCCACTGACAGCACACAAGATGTGGGCAATAGCAAACCCGGGGTTATGATTTAGAATGTCACAAAGAGTTGTTTTACATAAAGGGGAGGAGGGGGTGATTATAGTTACACTGAGTCCTATAGCCAAGGGGATCCACAGTCTCTTGTTTGATTACAGTCTGACTGTGAAACAAGGCGTATTAAAAGAATTATTACTCAGACATCACAATGGTCCCCCATCACTCCCTGACACACGCCTTTGAGGAGATTTATTTCACACAGGCGTGATTATTGTGTCTATGGGAGTCTGTGTTTCTCTAATCTGCGGGTTTGCATGGATTTCTGCGTTTTGCCGCTTGGGTGTGCATCTCCGTGCGCTTGTGCACGTGCATGTGACTGCCCCAAAATAGATACCCTCTCCTGTGCACAGCGTTGCATATCAGTCTGCCTGGCACACTTTGAGTTAATGCTTGAAATTTGAGGCACGTACAGTTCAGAAAGCTGCAAGGAAAAAAAAAAGAAAACAGGCGGCAGTCTGGCAGCTGCTAAGTCTGTTCTCCATACTTAGGTGTCATTTTGTGTGTGAGAGTGTATATGAATGTGTAAATGTGTATATGTATGTCTCTGCTTCCTTCAAAGTGTGTGTGTATGTGTGTGTGTTGCCTCCAGTGCTGCTGTGTGAAACAGAAACACTGGAGACAACAGAAAATAACATAATCCAACTATTAGGTTTTGTTCCCTAAGACATAGATGTGTACTGTACACACCTCACAAGGACATGACTCATGGGAAATTATATGAATTTTCACTCGCCTTTCTTAATATTTACTGCTGATACACAAGCAATCATACGCTGTGTTCCCTCCACAGCTACAAACGCAGCGTAGAGTGAAAGACGTGTAATCCAATTTCCTTTGTGTATTATTGTTATTATTGGTAGATATCAAAATGCATCACAAACATATTATAAATCATCACGCTGTTTCGTACTCAAGAACAGCTCCATTTCTATATGAACTTCGATGCAAGGCGGGACCCGGAGAGGAACGAGCGCTGTGCGCGTTGGAAACAGGGACGCATCAGCAGTATTAGCACAGAGAATTATTTACAGTTTTTCTCACACTTCAGCGCCTTATTTCAATTAGCCTGCGCTCAGTGTCGAGCGGCTTTAAAGCCGATGGGTTGTTCGTTGGTCCCCTTCCCAAAAGCCTATCACGGGTCGCTATTGATGGCAGAAACAGACCTGGAACTGTTTTGTGGTTTCATGGGCTCGTTAACTTTTCCCCTTTCATGGGCGTGTGATTACCACAAGCCTTTCACTGTAGCACAAAAAGGTTGTTTTTTTTCCCTCCCTCAAAAATGGTACAGTAGGTACAAGCGGTACAGTAAATCTCCTAAGCAGCTTCGCTTCCCATCATGTGATTATTCCATGACAAAGCAGGGGATAGAGGAGGTGATAAGTGACATCCAATAATTATTTTAGCTTTTTATGTGGCAAATTAGCTGAAACGAATGCTAAATGTGCGCTCTTTTACCACTTTCCCTTCCCTCACAAGATAAACAGCACCTGATAATGTGTATGAAACATTACCCTGATGAACAACCATGCGGTGCCTACTGAAAGTGAAGCCATTAAACATAATATAAAAGACACACACGCTGTCGGTTTTCATTTGTCACCTCGCCGTGAATACCGAGTCCTGGTAAAGTCTCATCTGGCCTCTGTGTGTGTGTGTGTGTGTGTGTGTGTGTGTGTGTGTGTGTGTGTGTGTGTGTGTGTGTGTGTGTGTGTGTGTGTGTGTGTTGCGTCTATGCATATGCTTTGCACTGGCTCAAAACTTGACATGCTCCTCTCCTCGATTCCCATCTTATTGTCTGTCATCAATCCGAGGCCTGTAACCCCTGTGGTAATAACCGAACCACCAAGATACATTCAAGTGCAACAATGTGTGGGTGTTGAATCTCACAAAGAGGTTATGAATAAGTCTGCCCTGACTAGTGGCAGTGCTTTGGAGAATATCACTCTGTGCGCTCCCACTGTATGACAGCTAATTGAAGCTTCCCCTTGGGCTGAGTGCAGCACAGACATAATAATCAAGGATCCTGTCCTGGATTCGATATATAGCCCGAACGTGGGATTTGCTTCTTTTGTCATAATCAAAGGAACGTCGCACAGGGAAAGTTCAGGAGTGTCAAGGCACGTGTTGCCACAATGGAAAACAGAACTATTTGCTTAATGTTTTGAATCTGAAAAGGTATGGAAAGGCCTGCTGCAGCACCGCCAACAGATCGATAGCCATCCCTCACTCGGCTCTGCTTGCTCTGCTTATAAAACCGATCCACTTAGACATCTCTGTGAAGAAGTGACTACCTGAGAAGAGTGTCCATTTTAATGCCTTTGGGTTAATTCCTCCTAGTGTTCATTGGATTAAATTAAACCAGTCTATGGCATAACGGTAATGAGATTATTGTGTTTCTGGTAGGATTACGGGATGACAAGCTACGTACACGGGAGCAGCAGTGGTCAGAGGGGCTGCATTGTTTATGCACGGATCTCTGTGGGAAGTATAGCCTACATTCACATTAGCCTCGTTTTCACACTGGAAAGCGGATTAGTTTGCATCATAAACATGACATGAAACCTCCAAACTGGATTAATTGAGCCATTTTAAATAATGTGTTTTCTTCCCAGTACTGCTCATTAATGAAGCTCTGATGGCGTCCAATCAGAGCAGCAAAAGTTTTATTGTTTTTTTTCGTAGCTAACTGATTCTTTGTTTTGTTTTTTTCAATCCACCCCACAGCCCTTTCCGTAAGCCACAGGGTAGTCCCTCTCAAATGGAAACCCCTTAGTTCTAGCTCTATATCAACAAGAGTCCAACATTAATTATATTCCCAGCTTTGCTGTTGACAGCAGGCACCATCAAAGAATAAAAAGATTTAATTGCGGGCGTTTTAACTAGCGCGTGAACCCCAACATCACAGCGATTTTTTTTTGTTTTTACATGTAGTCCTGTTGAATGAGAGTATAGACAAGATACAGTTGTTAGTTGACATGCAAAAGGAATGTGCTTGGATTACAGCAGATGCCTCTTTGATTTATTGGCTGTAGTGGTGAGCCCTTTATCTCGAATCACGCTGCCGAACAGCAATTCATTTTCATTTTATTTCTGTCTGGATCCTAAACCTCCCACCCACAGAGACTGGGATTTTTAGCCTTATCATCTTTCATACTTTGGAAATGGGAAACCCATAAAGGGGCCCCACAGTTTCTTGGGAGTCTTGTGGAAGTTTGCCAAGCAACTCTGACCCAGACATTTATGAAGAAACAACGATAATCATTTTAACACTGCGTTGACACACATTCGTTTCCTTTAGACCGAGCCGCAACATTGATTGCCACAGCTTGTAAAGTCAACCAGAAATTTGCAAAACTTGCTTTCACGTCTCTGATTTTTCTCAGTGAGTCTTAAAAAAGAGAAAGAAAGAAAAAAAGAAACAAGGGCTATAGCAATAAAAGGGTATTGGTGCAGAATAGAGACAGACATTTCTCCCAGCCAGCTAAATGCTGGTGCTGAAAGGACACTAAGCACAGGTTGTCTCTCAACTGCTGTGACAGGCTGTGCAGCCAAGAATTTCACTGTGTTGAGTAAAAGGATACAGGTAGGGGAGAAGGGACAAGAGAAGGGGGGATGCTGAGGTGAAGCCAGCCGGCCAGCCAGCCAAATCTGCCTTCAGCTCAGTGTCAAAACAGCCAGTCAGCTGTGTACACCTTCATGTCACCTGCTTGTGCGTGTGTGTTTGTGTGTATGCCGTCCTATAGCCTCCCTCAACAGGAGGGAGCACAGAGAGTCATCTCCTCTGGTCAATAGAGCCTAATTCTCCACAGGTGGCAGCCAGCCTCAAAGACGATTTCCCTTCAGCTCCACTGTGTTGGAGCTTCTGATCCACACGATGGGGCCTTTGGTGATGGAAGAATTGGTGTGTGTGTGTGTTCGTGTGTGTGAGGGTTGAGTCAGATAAGAGGCGATAGATATGGAGATGTCGTTGCCAGGGGTTTGCCAGAACACCGAAAATGTCTTCTTATTGACCCCACTCTTATTGAATTTTCGCCCTCTGTTTCTCCGCTTCTCTTGCCTCACCCCTTCTACCTCAGATTATCTCCTTGTTCTCACTTTCTGCCTCGTCTCTACCTTCACCTGTTATTTCACAAGGTGTTGCAGCACCGACAGCAACTGTGCTCAACCCCGGCAGTGTAACAGCACCTCTTCGCATTTTCTGCATGCTCTATAGGCAGCCTAATGGAGGAAATCAAAGTACTCAAATGCGATTAGATCGCATTCCATTCAGAGCTCCTTTTGATTGATTCGGCCTTTTTCTGTTAAATTCAACCAACAAATTTTTTTTTTCCGAGGTGGCTGTTCTGCTTTCTTTTTGCACTTGCAGATTTATATGAAATAGTCAGTGTTTATCAACATTTCATCTATAAAGCTCCCTTATGTTCAACTTTTATGAAATGTAATTACAGCGTTACTCTCACTCCTCCGGTGTATCACGTGAAAAATGTCTTCATAGTTTTTCCTTAGTGGCTCATGTTAAATGTAAGGACTGCACTATTTTTCTCCTTTCCTGGGACTGAAACATATTGTTTTTGCCCGGGGCATTGGAAGAGTTACTGCACACCTGTTTTATCAGAGTATGAGTTGTAGGGAGAAACAACTGTAAAATGAATGTTCTGGCACCATGGCTGCACATACAGGTTCCATGTTGCTCTAGTGAAATTTAATCAGCCATGCCACAAAATCTTCCAGGCAAGAATGATTGCCAGGCAGGAGGATGTTACTGTAATTATTGTCTTGTTCGCTTCAGAGTGAGTGCCTTGGATAAGCCATAGTCAACGGGAAAGCAAATACGCTTGTTGCACAAAGCACTTAGTGGCAATTTACACAACAGGGTACTTGGATGTATAAGCATTACAACGTCGAACGTGTTGAGGAAAAAAATGGGAATGTTGCTTACAGGGGGCACCGTTAAGGTTTAGTGGTACATGAAGACTTCTGCCCACCAGAAGGTCAAGCTTTGAAAAGCTGCCAGGTTGAATATTCTTAGCAAATCCTCGGTATTATGTGTTTTGCACAACAGGGGTGCCACACTAATGAGCTGACCTCACACAGCAACCGCAGGTCAACCTACCATTTGGTTATTATTTTTATTCACAGCACTGCATCGTGTTTTCGGAGGCTGATAAATACTAAATGTATCCCAGTGAGATCCAGACTCGTCGTGTTCTCCCCCAACCCCATCCAACCCAGCGCAGATCACACAGCGGCGCTCCACCCAAATACTGACTTCTGTTTTTTCTCTCTCGTTGCACAGCACCGCCGTTTTCAGAAGTCACCACGACTCCGCCTACGAAAACGACAACCACCACAACAACAACCACAGTGCACTGGGGTATGGACAACAATACCACCACAACAGGGTACAAGGAGCGCAGCAGGGGAGCGCCCAAGCCACGTCCTGTAATCCCACAGACTCCTTCCCCTCCGCCCCTGGAGTCCTTCCCTTTACCTGAACGCTTCTGCAAGGCAATTGAGAAAAGAGACATAATGTGGCCTCAGACCCAGAGGGGCATGCTTGTTGAGCGACCTTGTCCCAAGGGAACACGAGGTAAACAGGGCCGTCTTTCCTTCTCTCTCTCTCATCTCAGGGCCGACTGCTCGCTGTGTTCAGTATGACCCGACACCTCTCGAGAGAACATCCCCGTGTTTGTTAGATATTCCTTTCTTTTTTCTCTAATTATAAAAAGCTTTAGCTTAAAGGAATCAGCAGTGGCCGTGTTAACGTAAGCAGAGTCTGACTGACTGAGGCTCAGCTGTTTGTGTGGAAATGTGCGTTCCTCTTTGATTGTATATGAACTCATGTCACTTTGTAGCAATAACAGGCTAACAAAATTAGTTTTCTGTACATTGTTTCGATAGACAAAGTGGGGAAAAACTAAAAAGAAACATCTGCTCAGGCTTATATTTTCATGTGCACAGAAAAAGTTTTTGGATTCATATATGTTATACATATAAATACTCAATTTGCATGATTGTGTTGCTTGTGTGCAATTTCTTCCTTTGATCTCTGTTTCTGCCTTTGTTGTTTAGCGAGCAGCCTCATAAAAAAATATGTATTTGATTTGAGTTGATTCAACTTGACTGTTCTCTTCTTGTTTGTTTTCTTGGTTTTTTTCTGTCAGGCACAGCATCTTATTTATGTGTCCTTTCCACCGGGGACTGGCACCCAAAGGGCCCTGATCTCAGCAACTGCACCTCCCACTGGGTCAACCAAGTAGCCCAGAAGGTTTGTATGAGCTCTGCCTCGCTGTTTTCCATCTAAGTGTTTTTCTTAAAATAAGGAGTAGACAAAAATAATGTGTTCCTGTAAAGGACTTCAATTGCAAAAGTAAATTATTCACTGGAAAAAAAAATATAAACATGGCAGCAAATCTGGGTCAGATTAACTCGAAAGCGGGATGACAAAAAGGGCTGATGTGTCCTATATTTTTGGTTAGGGATGGGTACCGGTGACATAAACGGTAGTAACCAGACCGAAAAGCAGCGCACATTTCGGTGCTTTTTTTCCTGAGCCAATTCTAGCCAATCATTTTACGTTTCCGAGGATAGTAGGCGGGCCCAGGTACGTACGTTCTTTTAGAGCAGAGCTACAGATTAAAAATGCCCAAGACGAAGCGGTCAAAAGTCTGGCTGTACTTCACAGCAAAAGATGCAAACTCAGCAGCCTGCAACAAGTACTTTAAGCTGATACTGTGATACTGTCAAAGGAGGTAACTCCTCAAATCTGATGAAACACCTGGCGACGCATAGCGTTTTTTTTAAAGCCGAGAAATGCGCCGTGTTTGATAGCTTGCTGTGAGACCTCACACCGGCACATCTACTGCGGGTGTGGTGCCTGTTATCGGACCCGGAGTTAGCATCATCCCCCAAGAACCCGAAGAGTAGAGTCCTGGCCCCTAGCCCTGCCAGTGTAGCAGAAATGATGAGGATGATGATGGCAGCAGCAGCCGTTCTTCTCTGCGTGAGTAGCTTAATGTTGTTCGTGTGTAATTTACGTTGAGTAGGCTAACCACGTTATTAAATTAATGCATGTAAGGTGAACTAGCAAACACCGTTGTAGTTACATGCGGCTGTCTTCTTGTTTGATGGCAGATACTCCCTTCACCCTGGCCAAAAAGGCTAAAATGACCAAAGAAAAAGTGGAAAACAGTTAAACATGAGAGGTTTTTGGACAAAGTTTGTGTTTTTTCCATTGATTAAGCACTGCTTCCAGCCAAGAGTGATACCAAATATGCCCTATAGCTGCAGAAAAGGCTAACATTGTTATCTTTTTTTACAAAAAAACAGCTGAACATGAGAGGTTTTTGGACCAATTTTGTGTTCTCCATTCTTTAAGCACCGGTTTGAGCACCGTTTAAGCACCGGCACCGTTTCAAAAGTACCGGTTTGGCACCGGTATCGGATAAAACCTAAACGATACCCATCCCTATTTTTGGTTTTATAGAAGACGACTACAAAAAAAGAAAAAAGTGAAATATCTGAGTTAAAACGATCCAAATTTTGTGTTAACAAAAAAATCACACAAACTGCATTATAGAGAGGGACAGTAGGAAAGGCACCATACAGCTGTAGTATGTATAACTGTGTATTTACATTTTAGTGATTTTGATTTTACACTTTGGTTAGTGGTGTAGTGGTTAACACATTCACCCAGTTTGAAACTGGGAGGTCAGAAGCTGGCCCATAAATAGGACAGTTATATTAGGAAGAGCATCCGACATATAATCTGTTCCAAATCCACCACGTGGACTCATTTGCTTTGGCACCCGACTCGGAAATAAGGGACAAAAGTACCTGACATTGTACCCTTTGATTAAAAGCCTTTTACCTTCTGTATAATCTGCACCATAGTCTTATTTTGCAAACCACTCTTTGTAGACTTGTTTTTTCTTTTGCCTTAGCGCACAATAAAAAAAGAAAAAACTGCCACTATAGCAGCTTCTGCTGTGTGAAGAAAACATTAAACCCTCTTTTCATAACTGGTATTTCAAGGACTCATTCAAGTGTGATTTTTATGTTAGAAACAGAGCCGTAAAGAGCCCTCCAAGTCTGTCTTTTCGTATTCTCATAAGCATTACTCACTCTCTCCCCATGCAGATCCGCAGCGGTGAAAACGCGGCTAACTTGGCCAATGAATTAGCCAAGCACACCAAAGGACCCATCTTTGCTGGGGACGTCAGCTCCTCAGTGCGCCTGATGGAGCAGCTGGTGGACATCCTGGATGCGCAGCTGCAGGAGCTCAGACCCAGCGAGAAGGATTCTGCAGGACGGAGCTTCAATAAGGTAACCAGATCCTCCACATATTAGCAGGGTATTAAAAAATATTACCTCAAGTTTCTCCCCAGTTCCCTCTTACTGAATGACTCTGCATAATTTACATAGCTTTTATGCTTTACTGATAACTTAATACTTCTTTAATACAATAGCTGCGTTTTATTTGATTTTTTTCACCAAATTACGTCAGCAGTCTGCTTTTCTGTGCTTTTCATCCACGGTGCTTTCGTGCTTCAGACCGGTGGCATTTGAGACTGGTCGTTTTATCAGTTGGTTTTTCCATCCAGCGCTCAGCCCTTTATTATTTCTACGAATTCTTTACTCAAGCTCGTGAACTTGTGCAAATTACATGTCTCTATTTTGTATCTGTTCTTTTCCTTCTCAAACAAAAAAAGCTCCAAAAGCGAGAAAGGACATGCAGGGCATACATGAAGGTACTGAAGCAAAGCTTCTGCCCACTCTGCTTGCAGCTGCTGTCCCCTCTATTCCTGTACTACCGTACTGTATATGCCCTAGCCCAAGTTCAGCAGCATGCACCCTCTCCACTGTCGTGTACACCCTCCTCCCTGTGCTTCCTGCTTTTTTGAGTAATTGCTTCACACAAAAACACAGTTGTATTCAAAGTGCTTCCTAAGTCAAAGAGAAGTCATCTCCAGTTACTTAGGTGGCTTCTTTTTGTAACTGTGTACGTGTCTTGTTTTTTTTTCTCTCCTGTATGCATTGACAGCTATGGTGTATTTTGTTGTTTCTTCCGTTTTTCCCTGTTATTATTTTCTGTGTTTACTCAAGACTGCACGCCTACATGAATAACGGCACAACTCAAGCAGACATCCTCTTCTTACATCCCCCTCATTATTCATTTGATGAAGGATTTGCTGCTTTGTAGTGATGTATCAAAACCCTTTCTAAGGATCATTTCCTGATCATTCACAGCCTGCAAAGGGAAAATCCACAAGGGCGCAGGTTTGAGGTCATTAAAGTAATGCGTTTCATAAATTAAAGGTACAAATCTATAGCTCGAGCTGGTTAATAGGGTTAGTGCAGGTCAAACGCTTTTTTTTTTCCTTTCTTCCCCAAATGCTTTCACAGCGTTGGGTTCGCACATCAAAGTATTTTAGCTGTATATATATCTCTCCACCATCAGGGACATCAGTGTCCTCCACCTGCCACCAAAGTCACCCCCCTCAATCCATCTCTCCTTCGGGAGGGTGTTAAAATGGATCAAGCTAATTAGCCAGTCAACGGCCGTGCGCTCGTAAAGGAGGCAGGGAAACTGGAAAAAAGCAAAAAGTACATACGTAGTCATATCGCCCCCGCCGTGTCGCATCATCGTTTCGCTTTTTAAAGCCAAAACATTTCGATTTGACTTCCGAGAGGTTATGTCGATGTAAATTACAGCAGCATGAGAGAGGATCAGGGACAGGGATTGTTGAGTCATCAGTATCTGACATCTGACGCAACTTCACATTAGCCCCCCCCCACACACACACACACACACCCCACCCTTTCCTCCAGCCGTCGCCAGCATTGATTACCTGATTAGACGCATTGATTTTATTATTTCCCGAAGAAAACCCTGCATCATTTCTGCCCAATTTATCCTCCGTGTTTCCTGAGCTTTTAGATGGCAAAAAAGATATAAGGTAAAGGAAAAAAAAGGTTTGCATTCACGGGACAAACAACAGTTTAGCAAACTGCACACTTTTGGTTGACTTTTTGAGTGCCTTTGCAGGGCGGCCTAATTACTTGTTCTACAGTAAAGTGTTTGAAGAAAAGGAAAGTTGCTGTCCACTGAACTTTCCAATTAGAGAGCTTTAATTGAGATCAGCCACGGAGACTTTGGCTTTCACCGGGCCGTCTCTTAATATCCTGTTATCAGACAGACGTGATAGGCTCAGTACACTGTGACCCAGAGCATCGACGCAACATCCTTGAAAAAGAAACCGACCATAGCTGAAGCGCCTCTTCTCCTCCGCTCTTTTAGCAGTTCTTCCTTCATTAACATCACATTAAAAACATTTTTTTATTGTTTTTATTTTATGTTATTTTGAAATGTGTTGCAAGTATATGTTTACATTACATATACACCTGACGTCCTTTCAACTTCCTCACTTTTGTCCATTTCACTCCTAACGACGTGACACTCCAGCACAGCGTTTCACTAACTCACATCAGCGTCTGCATGTCACAGCTCATCCACGGAAAATGTCACTTGTTTCCAGACACTCAAGAATCTTTGTTTTCTGTGGATTTGTTTCGGTTATCTGCTTTAATACAGGCCATTGTGGACACCGTGGATAACCTTCTGCGACCAGAGGCGCTCAAGTCCTGGCAGGACATGAACAGCACCGAGCAAACTCACGCAGCCACCATGTTACTGGATACTTTGGAGGAAGGGGCCTTCGTCCTCGCTGACAACCTCATGGAACCGGCTATTGTCAAAGTCCCAGCAGATAATATAAGTGAGTAAAGCCGAGTTTGCGGTAAGCAAATGACAAGCGTCCGTGATTGATGTGCGCCTCGGCTAATTTGATTACGCTCAGTTCATTGAAAGAGTAACTCCTGTGATAGCAAAACAAGGCCGCCTCATAAAAAAGGACTTTGTTTTCATAATAAGGGTTTAAACCTCGGGGGAAGTGAAAAACAACGCGTATTAGGTTTAACAAGTCGCTTACTGACAAAGTGATGAATATCAGACAATTAAATAGACTGGATTCTCTGATTGCGCACGCTTACTTTATAAATGTGTGCGTCTAGACCTTGTAACTCTATACACTAATGTGAACATTAGCCTGCTGTGCAGTCAGAAAAAAGGACATTGTTTATCCAAAGCTCCTCTTCCTTCGCTCATTTTCTTCAGCTGATAGACCGTACGAGAGAGTCCTTTTGTTTCTCTCAGCACCGTTTTATTCATATTAGTGGGAGCACCACTGGGATGAAACAATCACTGTGTGAGTGACGCTTTTATTGCGTGGCGCACTGTCACTAACATTTAGTGTTTGCACGAGATGATCATGTGTCCTCTGGTGTGCATACTCAAACAGCTTGTGTAGAAATGTCAGGAAGAAAGCTCCGGCGTGAATCGTCTTCCCTTCTGCTTTTTTTCTTTTTTGTCTCTTTGAAACGGTCTGAATTGACCGATTTTCTGTTTTTTGTTGTTGTTCTCTAACTCATCCCCTGCCTCTCTGCTCTTGGCAGTCCTGGAAGTGTATGTTCTCAGCACGGATGGCCAGGTCCAGGATTTCAAATTTCCACAGATCGGCAAAAGCGGCATCTCAATCCAGCTCTCAGCCAATACTGTTAAGCTCAACAGTCGGAATGGTGAGTTAAAAAAGCAACGATAGCGAGAGAAGCTCGGTCAAAGTTAACTCTGGTAACTCAGAGACAAACAAAAGTGATTCTTTAGCGTAGGAGAAACTGTGAAATGGATTCATTTTCAAGAGACTGAGTGCAGTTTATCTCAAAAACTCCAAAGCTCTGCGATTTTAAACCTAAAAATAAGCCCATTTGTACAAGTTTTCAGCGAATATATCTCACTTCTCTCATCCATGCAGATAATTGCTTGAATAATTTAAATTCAGCTACATTGAAATAAATGGAGTCGGTTTTAGGGCTTTTTGGTCCTCTGGTCTTCTGCATATTTTGTCCTTCACTTCTTTTAGCCCCCTATTGTTTTAATTGCGTCGCTCTTTCCCTAATCTGGTGTTTCTTTAAATCTTTCGCCCCGCAGGAGTTGCCAAACTGGTTTTCATGCTCTACAAAAACCTGAGCCAGTTCCTCAGCACAGAAAACGCCACCATCAAGATGGACAATGACGCCTACACCCGCAACGTCTCGGTAGCCGTCAACTCGGACATCATTGCCGCCTCAATCAACAAAGAGTCCAGCCGCGTGTTCATTAATGACCCCGTGATTTTTACCCTGGAGCACATTGATGTAAGTCCGCCTGCAGGAACAAATGGACGGGCCATATTAAAAACACCAGGAGGGAAGATCTAGAGTAGACGGAGATGTGCAATTTGAATTGTAAATGTCTGGCTAGGTCAGTCGGCAGTTTATTTAAGTCATTGAACATCAAATTAAAGGAGTCTTTAGAACCTAAGTGAATTCTTAATGAAAACTAATTCTTTAATCAACATTGGGATATAAATGATACCCATTTTCTTTTATAGTGAGGGAAATTAACTCCTAGATTAGCCCTACAATCTAGGATGAAATTACTGGAGCACCAATTATCTTTCGTCTTTTAAAGTTGTCACTAGAGTTCCCAGAGGGCCGCGCGTGACTCCATTCTTTATCAGAGAAATTGTGCAATTCCAAAGACATGCCGTCAAACAATTATGCTTCTCTGTTATTAAGGCCTCGTATACGCGACCATGCTTCGGTTGATTTGGCAAGCATGTGCCAAATGAGATACAACATATGAATTGCTTCATAAGAGCTGTGAAGTGAAAAATCCTCATCCATATCAGTGCAGAAAAATACTTTCTATGAGTAGGGGGTAAATGGCCTCTGTGTTCTACATGTGCTTCAATTTCAGGAAGTCAATTATTTGGACACTTAACCATATCTCTTGTTATCTGCAGATGGAGCACTACTTCAACTCCAATTGCTCCTTCTGGAATTACTCTGAGAGAAGCATGATGGGCTACTGGTCCACCCAAGGCTGCAAACTCCTGGACTCCAATAAAACACACACCACCTGCTCATGCAGCCATCTCACCAACTTTGCCATCCTCATGGCACACCGTGAAACCTCAGTATGTCCAGTCTTCTTTCGTGCCCACCCGTAGGATTGGAGGATTTTTGATTAAATCAAGATCAGACCCCTAACATTTTAGTTTCTAGGCTTGAATATTAATGCAGCTAAAGATTGCAGCTCTCACGGTGCGGTTTAATGAGTCGATCTGTGCGTACTGGGTTGTTTTTACCATACTTTCTTCATCTTTCAGCTTGATTTGAGTGTATCATCTCCAACACGTAATGCTAATTTTACACCCAGAAGCAAACGATAATGAAATAACCACAATTATTGAAAGAGAAAGATTTTTTTAATCAATATCATCACCATGGGTGCCCGCAGATATGTCATGGGATAGTGATGTAGTCCCAAAATATGAAATTGGTTACTCTGTGTCCTTTTGTTGCTCCCGATTTATCTCATTATGCTGGAATGTAAATGTAACCAGTTATTTCTTCTTTTTAGGCCTCAATTATCAAATCTAAAAGGGGAGGCTACCGTTATTTCCCTCAGAGCTTCACACATCCCTCTTTGTCATTTCCCCCTTTCGCTTCAGGCCAGCAGTGACGTGCACGAGCTGCTCCTGACCGTCATCACTCGCGTCGGCATCGTGGTGTCCCTCGTCTGCCTCATGATCAGCATCTTCACCTTCTGTTTCTTCCGGGGCCTGCAGAGCGATCGCAACACCATCCACAAGAACTTGTGCATTAATCTCTTCATTGCAGAGTTAATATTCCTAATTGGTATCGATATGACGGAACCCAGGGTAAGCCGGAATGATTTCACCCTATTGATTTGGTTTTGATTCATCCTCTCTCTCCTTATCGCCTCTCACCCCTCACACAAAAGACCCTTCCAGAGTAAAATGGATAAGACTTTAAGCATTGTTTGTTTCTAGCCTTCCCCACTTGTCCCTGACATGACATGAGTGGAACAGCACCATTAATATAGATTACTAAAGGGACATGTCTTCCTCTTGATGGGTCTTTTTCCCTCTTTCCTTTGAAGCTGCAGCGACGATTCCTGAGCAACGGCAGCTTTTTTCTGTCTTTTTTCACAGCTCCAAATAATTAAATCTCCTAACTCTAACCCCACAATACTAATGGCATTTAAATTTGTACTGTGCTGATGGAAAGCTAAACCTGTGCTTAGTCAGAGCCCATGTGGTGAATGAATATTCATTGTTTTTCTCTGCTGTTGAACGAGACGCCCTGAAACGACGAACGCCGTCTTTTCAGGGAGCTTCAATAAAAGATGGGGTACACGATGTACAATTTTCACTAAAAAAACAGCAACAACAACAAAAGTCAGGTGGAAACGACACGTGTCATCTTGATGTCGAAAGATTATTTAATAAATTTCACTGCGTCTCCTTTGTTTCTTGTTCTTTGATTGTCTGAATCGGTTGTTTTTCTGTCGTTCTCAGATTGGCTGTGCCATCATTGCGGGGATCCTGCACTTCTTCTTCCTAGCTTCCTTCTCCTGGATGTGTCTTGAGGGAGTCCAGCTGTACCTCATGCTTGTAGAAGTCTTTGAGAGCGAATACTCGCGGAAAAAGTACTACTACGTGTCTGGTTACCTCTTCCCCGCCATCGTTGTCGGCGTCTCAGCAGCTATTGACTACAGGAGCTACGGGACCAAGAAAGCGTGAGTGCAGCTTCTTTTTTTTTCTCTCTCTGAAAACATTCTTGGAAATGCAGAGCAGACATGCTGGATGCTGCACTGTGTGGGCTTACCTGCTGTGTCTGCGTGTGGCAGATTTTGAAAAGAAATCCGCTCGTCATTTCTGCCAGCACCTTATGTGCATCCCTGGAGACTACACCAAAACATTTGAGCGCCTTTTGCCAGGGATGGGCAGCTGTTCAATTTTTTATGTCATTTGAAAGTGGCTGACAGACTCAACACTGTGGTTTCAGGGGAGGCTGCAGCTACATTAATGCCTTTCTGTTCAAAGACCCTCCTGTGACCTCTTGTTTGTAAATGCTGTCTTAAAGAGGAGAGCGCAGTGCAGGGGAAAAAAAGCCTTTTACATAGATTAATGGCTATATCACAGCTAAGACGACGCTATTAAGAGGGGCTGCTCGGTTTGCTTCTTCTCCTGTTGTGTCCAGCGGTCTTCCTGCTCGTTTTGTGAAAGAGCTTTAAGTTAAACACTGATAATAAAATACATCAGCCCAAGTAACCAAAAATGATTTCTTTCCATTTTTAGCCACAGGAGCATGATGTCGTTTTTGTGGTGTTCACTGCCTGGAGCTGATTTGTGTGTTTCTCTGACATAGGTGCTGGCTAAGTGTGGATAATCATTTCATATGGAGTTTTATAGGACCTGTCACCTGTATCATCATGGTAAGCTGTTTTCTTTTCTTTGAATACTCATACTGACAGAGTGAGGAAGGGACCGAGAGGGTGAGATGAAAGAGATGCAGGAGAGAGATAAAGGGAGCAAGATGGTTGAACTGAAGGGAAAAGTCAGCAGGATTTTTGCTCCAAGCCTTCCCGGTGATGACAGGTTAATTTTGCGCCACAGACAGATTTCGAGGAGTCCGACGCTCCCCTCTGCCTCTCACCGCCTGACAAGGATCAGGCCTTGATAGTGTACTTTTACCTCACTTTTACACAATTTCAGGAAGTCTCATATCACAGATGTGATGACCTTCAAAGTTATGTGATGAAGGGAAAAAATTATGTTAACAATTGGCTCAAACGGTCCATTTTACAGCACACATTGCAAGCCAGGGTAATGTTTATAGCTCTTTTTTGTATTTGTCTGCCTGTAAATAGCGGACGACTTTGTCGGGAAGAAGGAGAGCAAAGGCATCCCTTCTGTTTGGTCAGGGTCCGCCAAGGGTGAAGGACATATAGCATATAATATTGACATATGTCCCATTGAGGCATGCAATTATTTACTGGTCATGACATTATTATCTCTCGCTCCATCAGAGAGGCTCAGAAGAATAAGACCTTCGGGAGTCTTACTTCCCTGCGCAGGAAAAAAAAAAGAAAGAAATAGCAGGTGGTGTGCCTCACATATATCCTCTCAGCTTCCCACATCATGTATTGCTTTGCCCTCGTGCACACCGAGGGATAAGGAAGCTCTGCAGGCTCGTCTTGCTGCTGTGCAGGGAGGATGGGTGGTATTTGTTCAGTACTGTGTTCATTATCCAAGCTAATGGTTGGTACTGTATCTACAGATGCAGTGACCTCTGCTGAACATCAAGCTGACACTGAAAATATACTAGAGAAAAGGGTCAGCCGTGTCAAATTCCATCGAGTCCCTGCGCACTGTTGGCAGACTGCTCCAAGTTTTCAAAGTAAAGATGCAGTAGCCGTACTCTTTGTCTGTGTGGCAGCAGAATAAGTAAAAGGCAAATCTGCACACTGGACTGCATTTCACAGCTTTCTCACAAACAGGGATTGGCTTAGGAATGGAAGAAATGGTGCACACCCGAAAAGGGTCTGCGCTGGATTGAAATGTCTCGGAGTAAATGCTGAAATGACTTTTTCTTGTTTTCAGTGATTTTCTTGTCTTTTTTCTTTCCTCCTCTCTGCCTCCCTGCTTTGAATGTGTGAGCTTATAATTGAGGAAAAGCTAACATTGTATTAAAGCAAACATACATTTCTCCCTGTCTCAGCAAATGCTCTGTCAGCCACACTGGAATATGTTTCCTTTCCCTAAATTGGGCCCTCATTGTTTTCCAATCGAGTGTTGCTCTCATAATGATTTGCATGAAAAATATTTCTGCAGTGGAAATGATGATCGGGATCCCGGTGGTGATGACCGGAGAGATAGAATCATGACCCTGTGAGGAGCTAATGTATTGTAGCAGAGCTAATATGTGACAGGAATGAGGTTTTGCTGCACTGGGCCGGGCCTCGCACATCGCTCCTCTGATTCTGTGCAACAATTGACTCAAAAAGACAAAGTACTGTGGAAAGGGGCATCTCGGGGGAGCGTGCAGGAGCAAGGTTTGTCTGCACCATCCGTGACCCTGGTTTCTCTACAAATTGGCTTTGTCCTTGTCAATGAAAGAGAGAGTTAGAAGGCGAAAAGGCACATGAACAGGAGAAAGGGAGAGAAAACAGTGCTGCTTTGGCTTATGTCTGGATCCCCACTTGTCACCCAGACCATGTTTGTGCCAAGTAACACCAGTTTTGACCTAGGGTGGTCATGTTTTGTTTTGTTTTTTCTCAGCCTTGTGCTTTTCCCCCTCATTTTTCCTGTTGTTTTTGCTGCCGGATGAAACGCTTCCTAAATACTGACTGAAAACAAAAGCTGAGAGAAGGCATTTAGATCCTTGTTCTTAGGCAGAGGTTGCCCTGCTTCTGGGCACAGGGGGTATTAGCTCCATGAAAGGAGGAACATGGAAGTAATGAGTGGTGGGGGGAGCCATTAGCATGCTTGAGATAACTTCAACACAAGGCCTTTTGGATCATGACACGTCGCAAGCAGTTCTTATCATCTGGACAGCTCCATCTGCACCTTTAATATTTTATCCCCAGCAGTTCATTTGGAGTTCAGTGTGTACACACACAGTCCGCTTCAGAAAAAGCTTTCTCCTCAGTCCCAGTGTGGCAAGGTGCTTCTGCATGGCTTGCAGTGATGATTCAGAGACAGAGTGAAGGATAGAGGCAAGACAGCTCCGCTCTAGCAAGAGGGATCCCCCGGGAAGGGCTGCGAAAGCATGTCGGTGGGGGTGGGAACATGTGCCATTCTGCTAGGTTACTTTAAAGTACTGTGTCCCTCTCCTCTGTCTCATTGGATCCATGTCACCACTCCAGGCTGTGTGAAAGGGTTTTTCAAAAGTCCTCGTCCTCGTGTCCCCCCACACCCACACGCCTCCCCTCCCCCACACCCACACCCACTGTCTGACTCATGCAGACAGGAATAATGGCTGATAACGGTGAAACAAAACAGTTTCAGTGCCGTCTGTGATATGAAAGAAGGTTTGCATTTTTTTCCTCTTTCTCTCTCGCTCTTTTTTCCTTTCCCAAGCCATCCTTTTTCTTTTTTTACAGTCGGGCTTATTGTGAGTGGCTCCATGAGTTGATTGCATGTGGAGGGGTGATGTATTGACCACAGGTAGTCTTTTGATAGCAGCGTGTGTGCACCAGAACACTGAGAAATTCTGTGCGAGACTGAATGGCTGTGGTCTGGGTCCAGCTCACAAAGGTCCCTTGCATTGGCAGTCCGTCTCCATTTTTCTTTTGCCAGTGCTGCGGTGCTCTAAAGACAACATGCTAACACCAAAATGCACTGTTTGGTTTTCGTCCCTACAAATGTTTTACTTGCATGGAGCTTTTTTGTTACTCACTTGGCACTGACGCAGGCGTACACATAAATTTGTCTGCCGTGTTTCTGGTGTTTGATCCTCTTATTTGCTCTATTGGAGACTCACATCTCAATTTCCCTTTGTAAGATATTCCTTGACATTATTTATACATGCCTGGCTTTCAGCACAAATGCACTTGGGTTTGTCTGAGTGAGTACATGTACATGCTGTGTCAGGTACTAGTTTGCCCCAGAATAAATGTTTTTGAGGTAAATCATTTGGAAGGGCTCCTTGCTGGACCATGCAGCCTTTGTGTCTCTAAATCACAGTATTGATTTTTTTTAAAGGTAGCAAATAAATGTGCTCAGAAACACAGCACATCGTATCCCTGTCTCAACCTGATATGTGCCACTGGTTCTCTAAAGATTTAATACATTAAAACAAGCAAGCAACAGCCTCCGCACGTCTCCCCTTCCTTCTCTCTCTCTCTTTTCATCTGGCCACAAACAGGAATCGAACAAAATACACCACGTTCCCTCAAGCCTTCTGTAGCTGGTTATACCTTATAATATTTCACTATGTGCATAAAATGATATGCAGTTGTTTTGTGCACCAAGAGGCTCTCATTTCTTCTGCTACTTTTCATTCCCTTCTGACATTCCCAGAATGGTGCTGTGTGGCTGCTCCTCCCCCCCCACCCCCCCCCCCACCCCACCCCCTTTTCTCTTTTTTTTCCTTACAGTGATGGATTTTAATGCATTTCCATGCTCTTATTGATATAGAATGACACTAAATTTGGCGCCAGTCGGCCCCGTCTGAGACTAGCTGGAACGATAGATGTTTATTGGATTAGTCTGTGGACATGCAGAGTTGAAGGCTCTCCTCTTTTAATACTTATGGGCAAATTAACAGTTTTTTTCTCTGTGTGCTATATCTTCAGTCATACATCTTCATGTATTAACACTGCCATTACTCTGTTTTGACAGCTCAATCTCATCTTCCTGGTGATCACAATGTACAAAATGGTGAAGCACTCCACCACCCTGAAACCAGACTCTAGCCGACTGGAGAATATAAAGTAAGTGAAGCGTCATCATATGCAGAGCGCCCGCACACTCCTCCCGCTTATGAGCAATCTAACACCGGTGCTATTCTGCCACTTCCCCCGGAAAAACCACACAAGCCTCTTTTAGTGTTAAGTTGTTGTTTTTTTACTTTCTCCACCTCTACGTGAATTATTTTTATTATTTATTTTTTTAGGCCCAATTTTAAAATGGTTCAAGGGGACGTTAATATTTTCACTGAAATTACATTTTTTTGCATCAACATGTTGTGTATAATCTGTGATGATGACTACACATATTCTGTGACTCATATTTTTCATGCTTTGGTGTTTTACTGCAAACCTGTAGCCACAGAACTGCTCTGGCATGACACGCATCACTGTAAGGATGCCGCGTAACCATTCAGCGTTGGCTCTGGCAGGGTGGGGCGCAGCCGAACAGCTACCATGTGTGTTTGAGACTGGAAAATGTCAAAGCTTTTTCATATTTATATAAATATATATAGAGAGAGCGAGAGAGATGCCAGCTTCTAATCCTAAAAAGAAAAAAAAAAATCCTAACACATCTGCCACCATCTCAACACCGCCACACTCAGCCTTTCCTCTTGTAGCCGCTGCTGAGTCACCTCAGCGTGTAGCTCAGTGTTTTCCAAAGCGCTAATTGTTTGCTGCTGTTGTTTTTGCACATTGTATGAAGAAAAATGATATAAATATATATTTATTGCTGTTTACTCCAGGGCCTTGTTGGTTACAGTCCTGCAGTCTCATGCCATTTTGCATTATTTACATTATATTAGTTTGTGTTTCAACCTCCACCACGCTTTGCGGGAGCGGCGCTTGCTGCTTTCTTTTTTTTCCCCCGTCCAGTGTTTGTTATTCTTCATCTTTGCTTAATGAATGCGTGCAACAACACAGCTCTGTGGTAAAACCGCAATCAGAGAGAACAGTCACAAAAAAGCCTTACTTAGTATTCTAGGTCCATTTGAGATGGACTACTCCCTTTTTAAGGAAACCACTACAGAAAGCATTTACTGAACTTCAGACTGTTGCGCATTTTGATCTCGGATGTTAGAAATGATTTCTTTTAAGCTTGTTTGTACTGAAATGCACCGTTTGCCTAATCGCTGTTTCCTCTGTGATCATTTGTTTCCTGTTGGCGCTGTTTTTCCTGCCAAAGTTTGATGTTGAAGTCAGACAATGGTCGCTGCATGTTGCATGTGAAGCCAAAGTTAACGCACACCCTCTCCTTTCTTTTTCTTCTGTCATTCCTCTCTCCTGTCTCTGTTCTGCAATCCACACCAGTAAT
Source organism: Pelmatolapia mariae (assembly GCF_036321145.2). NCBI lineage: Eukaryota > Metazoa > Chordata > Actinopteri > Cichliformes > Cichlidae > Pelmatolapia > Pelmatolapia mariae. The sequence goes on from NC_086240.1 coordinate 38,989,029, forward strand.
TATCGCGTTTGTGACGGCTACTATAATACAGATTTGCCTGGGTAAGCTTCTACTACGCACCTCAGATAATTTTACCCACACAACACCACCCACGTGTAAAGGAGCATAAATGCATATTCAGCTACAGACAGCGTGCTCACACTGAATGTTCTACATGGGATTTTTGTAATTGAATCATCAACAGCAAAATATACAAGTCTCAGTTTTTGTTAGATCCTTTATTTCATTACCTCCCGTGATTTCCCTTGAATCAAAGTTGACGATATCTTACTCAAATGCCGACTAACCCAAGCTGTTATGCGCTCTAATCTAATTGTGTTTCTCTCTTCCTGCCTATCATGCTCTCTAGCTATGAAGATAATAAACGGTTTATCAAGTAAGAACATACTGCCCAGAAGTCGTCTCCTCAGCTTCTAGTTTATTCTCTCTATCCTACGTTATTCCTTCGTGCCTTTTTGTTCCTCTTTCTATCATTTCCTTTCACAAACTGCAGCTTCTAAGCTTCTCATCCACTGTCTTTGTGACCGGTCACTTCCACCACGTCCATCATTTTTGAAATCCAGTTTTGTTGTCATTACTGTTGTGTGTTTGATCATCGAACCGTGACCACTGTTGGTGTGCGAAGGCTCCGCAGGACCTTCACACACGAAGCAGGGAGTTTTCCTTGAACTCTTTCCACGTCTGCGTAGCTTCTCCAGTTCTGATAGCGCACTCAGAAGATGAATATGATAGTGTTTGTTGCTTTTGTTGAGTTATTTTTAAACATGTCGTGCTGTCTTGTTATAGCGGTTGGTATGTTTTAATAAATAGAGAGGTATAAAGAGAAAAGCAGGTCAAGCTCTTTTGCTTGTTTCTTGTCCTGTCTGAGGGCAGAATCTGCACGTGTGAGGATGGAGGGGTGGGGACAGCGGGGAAGGGGTTGTGAGGATGTATGTGTGTGTGTGTATTTTCTTTTTCATTTTATTTCATTTTCCTCCCACCTGGTTTTCAGCCTTTTCTACATATTTCATAGTGGAACCGGGTGATTACATATTCCAATCACTGTTTTGTCACAGAACCTCCCTCATGCTGGATTCGTCCTGTGTCTTGTTTGTCGTCCCTCAGATCCTGGGTCATGGGTGCTTTTGCTCTGCTGTGTCTGCTCGGTCTCACCTGGTCTTTTGGGCTCTTCTTCATCAGCGAGGCCTCGATTGTTATGGCGTACCTCTTCACCATATTCAACACCTTTCAAGGAATGTTTATCTTCATTTTCCACTGCCTTCTCCAGAAAAAAGTAAGTTGTCACTCTGCACTGCGCACGGTTTTTCTCTTTCAAAGTGAAAAGCAGAAGGCTTTTGAGCAGTCAAGGCCAAACCTTCGGCTGAATTCACAGATGCTGATATAAAGAACAAACACTGCCTCATTCTGCTTCTTGCCCAAGTCATATGTAAAGTCAACATTGTATTTAAACACTTGGCTGTTTGCCTGCGTAGGTCCGCAAAGAGTACAGCAAGTGCTTCCGCCACACGTACTGCTGCGGAGGGCTGCCGACTGAGAGCTCGCACGGTTCTGCGAAGACTTCCACCACACGGACCAGCGCACGCTACTCCTCTGGCACACAGGTACACCGGCAATTTTGCACAGTGAGAGTCTCGCCACGTGCCAGGAGAAGATGAGAGCGCGGCGTATCCTGGACTCATCGTACAGCTCTGTTACATTGTTAATAACCCCACTGTTTAAACGATTCCTCAGGAAAATGTACTTTTATTGTGAGCACAGAAAAAAAGCACATCCTGCATCTTAACCTCAGAGGTAGATGAGAAGACACAAACATTATCCCACTTTTTTACAAGCAGCATCTGCTGTACTGCATGAGTACCTTTCTTCTGTTCTGGCCCCTTTAGCTCTTGCTTTTATCCTTTTTCACTAACGCCATGTGCATGGGAAAGAAATAAGTATTGCACTGTTTAAAGAGCATTGCAGGCACTTTTTACTACAGGGAGAGCCAAAATTACAAAGAAGAAAACAACAACTTTGTCCTCGCCTTATCCGGTTCTTATTAAAGGCTAATAGACCTTAGCAGACAATACCTCCAGATGTAATGTGCTTATAGAGAAGCATCCCCGTCTCAGTATAACCTCCAGCCTATTTTAAAGAGTCATAACTGGAGCTGAAGTAGTTTAGAAGTTGAGTTACATAAAATTAGTTTTTGAAAAACTCATACAGAGGGATTGAGCAGTTACTACTGCCCTTGCCTCGCTGCATATTAGTAGGTTTGTGGTATAGTCTGTAGCACGTAGAGGGAAATCGAATGAAAGTTGATCTGAAAGGTGAACGGGCTTGTTTAAAGTCCTAATGACTGTCCCTTGTTGACCTGACAGAGTCGTATCAGGAGAATGTGGAATGACACCGTAAGAAAGCAATCTGAGTCCTCCTTTATCTCAGGTGACATCAACAGCACCTCCACCCTTAACCAAGGTCAGTTCACACCTCATTTCTCTGCACATGCACACCTATGCACACATTTCATCATCCAGCTAAAAATACTTCCTTCAAGTTCCAATGATCTCACCAACACCGTCTAGGGTCCTACTCTGGTAATCGAAATAAATGATTCAGCTTGAAAAGACAGAGCAGTACGGTAAAAAAAAAAAAAAAAGATTTAGGTCTTTAGTGTAGTCTCCCTGTTCTGCCAGCAAAGGATTACAAAAATCCATCCTCAAATACTCTGTGAGCTGTCATTCTGGCCAGTAATGTCAGTCTTAAATTGGGGCAAGGCTGGAAGAACTTTTTTTTTTTTAATTTAAGTGCTGGCTGTCCAAAGTTCATACCAAAGCTCAGGGGAAACATAGACAAAACTTAAAAGGCGGGGAAGGGGTGGGGTGGCAAAGTTTTATTTTCGGAAAATCTTAACATTGCTTTAAAAAGGCATTTTGTAGCCTGGCATGTAAGGTGACCTCTCTTACTTTACAGTGGGAGGGAGAGGGAGAAAAAAAACTGTCATTTATTATTTAGCTTGAGCACAAATATGATGATGAGAAGATGATGTTCAACTCTGGCTGACCTGGAGTGCTTAGTGTGCTGTTAGGCTTTCTGCTGCTCTCTGAAATGGCTTTCCAAGCATGTGAAGGGAAAGAGGGTTTACACCGAGGTAGCTTAACTTCACTCCCTCCTCCCCCCTCCTCTTGACTTCTGTCTCTGCTTCTCTTTGCGGTCACTTTTTCTTAAATTTTGCTGTCACTTGTCACAAATTACAACATTACACCTAGGGCTTTAAAACACATTTTGGCTTGCTGATACATCAGCATCAAAATAGAAGTCTTTTTTGGGGGGCCATCAGTATAATTTCCTGGAGATGTTAATGTAAAGGTTGGATATTGATCACTCTGGGGTGTAGCTGCCTCGTTACCCTGGAGAGACAGTGCACTGAAGGATGGCTCTATCTCCTAGAAGCACTTCCCTGTCATTAAAAACATCCCTGGAGACTTCTCAACATGACAGATGGCATTTAACACAGGTGATAAATGGCAGCCGAAATACCTCAGATCCTTAAAACACACTGCAAGCTGAGGGGGGGGGGGGAATGGAAAGAAGATGAGCTTTTGGAAGAAAGTGGCAAAAAATTAAGACTTAATAATAACTTTGACTTGGACGTGTTCATCTTGGTCTCTTGGGAGCACTTATGTTTGGACCTGGTCCAACAGCAAAACCTCTGCACAATAACAGGGTGCTGTTTTTGGGAGAAAAATAATACTAATAACCGAGCTTGACTTAAAAAATGCAAGAAGTGTGAAAAATTGCAGTAATGAGCACAGCTGTTTCAAATGTTAGTTGGTAAATAAATGGGTTATAAATGCCTTTCAACACACGTAATGAACTAAATAACTGTAGAAGGACAGCGCAAAGTTGACTATTTTTGCATTTCCCCTGGTTGCTCCTCAAACTTTACTCTGTACGATCACTACGTTTCAGATTTTGCGTAAAAAGCAAAGTGGCACCACACGCCTCTCTCCACAAACTGCTGCTAATTTCCTTGATCTCTTTTTCTCAATGCTCCTCTTCTGTCCTGCTGCTCCAGGAATGACCGGGAACTATCTACTAACAAATCCTCTCCTGCGACCACAAGGCACTAACAACCCTTATAACACCTTACTGGCTGAGACAGTCGTATGTAACACTCCCACAGCTCCAGTGTTTAATTCACCAGGTGTGCTTACTTGATACTTTCACCTGCATTCTGCCTGTTCTTCTGTCTTTACCTGCTCTCTCTCTCCCTCTTTTGTATCTCACTTGAGTGTACAGCACACTAAAAGAAAAGCAGGATGTTCGGCAGTATCACCTTTCCTTCTGAATCACTGTCTCCCAAATGCTTGATACACTACTTAGTGTGAGAATGTGTGTGTGTGTGTGTGTGTGTGTCTGTGTGAAAATGCACACATTTTCATGCACGCCAGAGATTCTTGTGGTTCGCCTCAATAGAGTCTCATATGTGTTCTCGTATTTCTAATATCCATACTCTGCATGGGACATGATGATTAAGATGGGAAAGAGATACTACACGTTCTGCCTTAAAATAATGCAAACTGTGCAGCCGCAGTATAAACTGCATGATTATTATGATGAATTCTCCTGAATTGAACAGGTCGTTTGTTAGTTTTGGTTTACTTCAGAGGGAATTTTCCCCTTCAAAACACATTAAACTGCAAGAAAAATCATGCAGCGTTGCATTAGTAGCTGCATACACATACAGACTTTCACAGATTGCTTTACTGTAACACAGTTGGTCATGACTTTTGAGCATATACCACACTGTAAAGACTGTGCTGTGATTATTTTTATATATATCTATATATGTATTCTATTTTGAAACTGAAATGGCCTCCTTTGTCATGTTTTGTGCTTTTCCCTTGTGCTTCCTTCTAGTGACCTACAGAGAGACAAGTATGGGAGTAAAACTTAACTTTGCCTATCAAATGTAAATTTTTTTCAGCATGCTTATTAAAAAACCCAACAAAACCCCGGCACAATCACTGGTTCACTTTAGGCCATTAACACACACTCAGTGAGCAAGCGGTTCACAAAATTATCTACCCAAATTTGAAAGACAATAAAATATCAAATATTCTTCCAGAGCTTCTAAATGCTTATTACTCTGCTATTGTCTCTTTTGCTTAATTTGAGATTTAACCAAAACAAAATGTGTTGCTTTTTTTCCTCCCCGTCAGAACAGCTTTTGTCACAAAGGTTTCTTTTTTCTTTTCTTTCTACCTTTTTTTTCATGTCTTTTCTTTTCTCTCCAGTTGTTTGTCCTTGTGTGGCATACAGCAGTTTCAGTGTCCAGTAGTGTTCCCCGCACTGTTTGTTACCCCAGAAACACCCGTCTGGACACTAAATTGCCTTCTAGCGGGCATAAACACATGGATGTCATGGCTGCAGCTGTTCAGCTTTAGTTTTCGTTCTTCATACTTTTTTTGAAATTTCCACAGAATCTCTGTAAAATCTTTCCCTTTAATCACAATCGGTCCACCCCTCCTGGACATTGACATAATGAATTGCCATGGACATTGAATTAATGTTATAATTAAAGTGGTAGCAGAGTTCCTTTATCTCCTTTCTCAGTCGTGGTATTACAAATACATTTTTCTGCTGCTTTCCATGACCTCCATGCTTTGAGAAATTCCTAACATGACTGAGTCTGACCTCAGCAGCAGCTGTTTTTTTTCTTGAGCTGTTCTGCTAGTGACCGGGGTCTCACTGGGAACTGTTACTGTGACGGATGCCAAGTGCCGAGCTGCGGGCAGGCTTTGACCTTTGCCAGCTTTGGGTACACAAGCTGCCAACTAATGGACAGCAAGTGTACCGACACAAACTCAACTTTAAAAAAAAAAATCGACAACAAAGCGGCTGCTGGCAGTTAGCTCTGAAAACTAAAAGCTAGCCGATGCTTAATTATTTCATTTGCTGAACCCTTGCTCTTGCTAAGTTGCAGTTAAGACCGTTACATTTTGTTGTTCTTTTGAGTGATTCTTCATGTTACAATAAATCATTTTACTTTCTTTTGTACATCAGCTGCTCTTAGACCAGATAGCCTGAGCAGACAGACATGATGTGAGTTGTCTAAAGTGAGTCCTTTCACCTGCTGTGTGTGGTGATGGTGGAGTGCTGCTTGTGGGCTCCCCTTGTAGTGAGAACAAAGATGGCTGTCCCATGTCGATACATGACCACTTTCCCTTTTCTGTCTTATGTCATCTTTTGCCATCTCTGTCCTTTTCTTTAGTTCAGCACATCCAACCTATTAGTTGCTAGAAAACCTTTAAGTGTCGTAGCTTGCCCGTCTGTGGCTTCATACATGTGGACATCCACTTTTTGCCCGGTGTGTTGTGATGGTGATTACTGTCTGTTTCTTAATGTTGTTTGGGATCTTTTTCACATTTGTGGCAGAACTAAGCGCACAAACCCCTTCCTGTATGTTCTTAAAGCAACTTTTTAAAAGGGAAAGTGAAAATGTATATGTGAGAAAGTAAAATGATTTCTCAACGCAAGTGATGCATGCCTGCGTATGCTGAGGATTGTGCCTAACTAACAGATTTACGGCATGGCTTTATTTGACCTCCATGTGAAACTGCATCCTAAACAGCATTAATGCTCTGTTTTATTCCCCCTGCTGTTATTGGTGTTTGACTAATGTAAAATCCCCTCTATTTGCCTTTCTTTCCAGGGCACTCACTGAACAATGCGGTGAGGGACACAAGTGCAATGGATACTCTACCGCTAAATGGTAACTTTAATAATAGCTACTCGCTCCGTAATGGGGACTTTGGCGACAGTGTGCAGGTAGTAGACTGCGGCCTGAGTCTGGACGATGCTGCCTTTGAGAAAATGATAATCTCCGAGCTAGTACACAACAACCTGCGTGCCTGTAATAAAAGCCACCAACAGCAACAGCAGCAGCACCACAGTTTACATCATCCACCCCACCACCAGCAGCCACCACAGTACCACCATCACCACCACACGGAGCGGGCTCCGCCCAAGGTGACGGTGGTAGGTGGAAGCAGCAGCGAAGATGACGCTATTGTGGCCGACGCTTCGTCTTTGGTCCACGTGGGTGACACGGTGGGCCTCGAGCTGCACCATCAGCAGGAGCTGGAGGCACCTCTCATCCCCCAGCGGACTCACTCGCTTCTGTATGCACCCCAGAAGAAGGTGAGGACCGATGGGGGAGTCGATACGTTTGTCAGCGAGCTGACACCCACCAATCCCGATGATAGTCTGCAGTCCCCAAACAGAGACTCCCTGTACACTAGTATGCCTAATCTGAAAGACTCTCCGTACCCCGAGAGCAGCCCTGATGTTGTGGAGGACCTGTCCCCCTCCAAGAGGAGCGAGAATGAGGACGTTTACTACAAGAGTATGCCTAACTTGGGGGGTGGCCAGCAGCTCCAAGCCTACTACCAGATAGGCCGAGGGAGCAGTGATGGTTACATTATTCCCATTACTAAAGAGGACAGCATCCCTGAAGGCGACGTACGAGAAGGACAGATGCAGTTAGTGACAAGCCTTTAAATGTATTTAAATCATCCCCAGACCGTTCCCAGCCTTCCTGCAGCCCTGAACTCTTGGAGGACATTATAAAGGGAAGGGAGGCATTTTTCTTTGTTTTTTTTAATGGGGCTTTTTGTTTGTTTGTTTGTTTGTTTGGGGTTTGTTTGCTTTTTTGAAGAGAGCTTAAAAGCCCCGCCATTTACACTTAGCCATTTGCAAACCTACATCTCCATTGCCATCTTCTTTTCATACCCTTCCTAACTTCCCTGCAGACCAATAGACTTGGAGCACAGCTATGGCAGTGCAGAGTTTTAATGAGACTGTACATAAAATGCAGAGTCAAATTTCAATTTTAAGAGACAAGCCAACTATGTATTTAAATGTGCTGCTGCTGTTGATTAAAACAAAATTTTAAGGTACGAAAATTAAAAAAAAATGTAAAAAAAAAAAAAAAAAAAAGGAAAAAGGAAAAAAAGTAAAAAGGAAAAAAAGAGAGAGCGAGAAAGAATCAATACTGGCTACATCCAATCAGCAACCTCCCAGTCAAAAGGCTGTACATACACTCCCCAACAACCTAGCTGAAGCCTGTTTTTTTTCTTTTTTGTTATTTTTTTTTTAAATATTGTATACAGAACAGTACCCCTGGACCAGGACATGGACATGTTTGCAAAATGTTCCTGATCAAACTGTTAGAAAAGGAATATAAGGTCCTGATCGGTCTCCATCACCATCAAGTTTGGATTGTATAACCACTAGCAATCAAGCCCCTGGCCTTATATTTTCTCAACTGTAACTTGAACTGTTGTCAAGGAAAAATGGCTAAAATATATATTTTGTTGTATTGCTAGTGTAAAATAAAAAAATTCAATGGGAAACCATAAATATGAAGAAACCTTATAATTGCAAAATCTAACGTTTGAGAGACTATTGTGTAGAAGTTGCACATATGTTATACAGTGTGTTTATGGTTCCAACACTTCATTCATGGTAGTGCGTTTGAACGTTAAGGCTTATAAAAAGAGAGATCGAGTCAACTAATTACAAAGATGCATTATCACCTTTTCCACTTGTGAACAGTGTTTTTTTCTTCCATCGATATCGCCCATGTTTAAATATGTTTATTTGACTTTGCCATTTACTTTGGTAGAATGGGAATGCAAAAACCCCAGTTAGGGTGACTTATGCATTGCACAGTTTTTTTGTGTAATTCTGGCAGATATAGATCTTTTTAAGTAACGGCAGAGTGGTGGGCAAGCGCAAATGAAACGAGCGACTTTGAACAATAAAGTTCCTATCATAAATGTAGTTCTTCCGCTTGGGTTTGGATATTTTATTTATTAAAATCTTTCCAAAAAAAAAAAGAATAAATAAATGGGAAATGTGTGAATATTTTCCAGCACTGGTATACATGCTGTACTGTAGCTCATGTTTTTTATGTAAACATGTTACCAAGGGGCTCTTCACTTAAGACTGATGTAAAGTTCAACACTTGTTTAACAAATAAAATAAATGTGAGATTTTTTGTCAAATGCCAGTTGCTTTTTAATGGTTTGTGGTTTTGGTACTATTTGAGGAAAAAGCTTTTATTATTTTGCTATGGACAAAATACACTTTTGACTCAGGTTACAAGTTAAGTCCCGAGCACCTTGACAGGTAAATTAGTGAATTTATTTTCTAGAGCGTTTATTTGCTTTCTTTTCCTGCTATTTCTTTGCTAACTGCAGAGTTTAGAGAGCGCGTATGTGTTATAGAGAAGCCAAATCTTTCCATGTGATTCAAAGATGAGAAACTCAGGTAGGAAAACTGCATTGTAAATGTTCCTCTGTGTGGTTGTGACACTAATAAAGGCAAAAAAAAAACACACAAAAAACCCGACACTGGTTCAAAGCATTGTCCACTTAGTATATTTTTAAATGAGCACTAGACTGAGCGCCATTAAAGGGTCTGGCAGTACGGGAGTCTTGTAGTAAGATGTTGGCTTAAAATGCCGTGTGGGAGTGGAAATGTGTCCACAGACCTAACAAGGGGTCAATGTAACACTTGGCTGCGGCTGTAGAAATATATTATACATAAAATGTCCAGCTATGACACATATTTGCTCTAATTAATGTCTGCTTCTGCTGGAGCCCACAGTCAGTTCTTGGGTGGTTTATGCCTCAGGTAGTGCTAATTTCTGAAGCATTTTAATATAACACCAGTTGAGGCAGAGTGACAGCTCTCAGCAGGGTTGCTGGAAATTGCACTGTTTACCATTTGGCATTGAAGGAAATGACTCAGAACTTAGCAAAAATGCACTTTATGTCAGTGCACATAAGGCTGTGTGGGCTGTGTGTTGTTTTGACTTTTTCAACAATTATGTGACATTTTGTGCAATTATCTGAGGCTTCAAATTGTCATAGAAGAATTATGTTCCTTTTTTTGTGATCTGTTGTACAGACCCCTTGAATGTCAGTTTGGAATCAAGTGTTGTGGTGATTGTTGACTGTTGAAATGGCAGGCATAATGACATGCATAATAATGAGAAAAAAAGCATATTGATTTCCTGCATTGTAAAACATGCAGCGCCATTTTATCTGTGTTTAACATCCCTTAACGTTTGATAGCGTACACGTAATTTGAAAGCATAAAATTAGTCTTAAGAATGACAAATATAAATATTATAATGAATTGATAGTCTTTTTGACAGCGGAATGACAAAATATGTGCTGTAAAAGTCAAAAGTAATGCTAAACTGACAATGCGTATTAAAAAGAAGTGGCTAACCCACACTTACAGAGGGAAAATATGCCTTTTTGAGTGCAGAACAATGTGTTAAACCTCAGAACTTCCACCACAGTTAACACTGAAAGCAATGCTCCATAGTCAGACCTGCAGGTTTGTCTTTGCTCATTGTTTTTGTTAGGATAAATCTCACTCAGAAGCACCATTCACCCGATTTATCTGTTTACCTGAAACAAAAAAAAACTCTCCAGTGCAAGATTATGTACAAATTGTAAAATAAAGTTCATTTTAACAGCAGAAGCTCACGTTTCAGTGGTGTCAGTAGTCAGGTCTTCATAAAATACAAACAAATATTTGCCAACCCTTTCTTCACCCCTCTCTCTAACTGCAGTTTGTTTATCCCGACACGGTGACCTTCGACGTGGATAAACTTAGTGTGTAAGCAGGTTTATTTTCATTATTGAGGACAGGGAAATATGATCTCGCACTGACTGTTTGTCTCTGATAGAGAATGTGGACTATACAGCCTCTAGCTTTGCATGTGGCCTTCTCACCATTCAAGATCTTCTCTAATTCCCTGCCTTTTGCTGAGGGAGAGACTCGCCCTTTGTCAAACATTGATTCAGAAGTAGGCCAGGAGCCGAGGGGCTGAGAGCTTGGTTCCTCCCACGGAGGAACAAGTCAGCCTCTGGAAACAGAAGTAGAGAATACTGTCAGCAGAATCAGAGTGAAACTATTTAAGGCGAATGGGTTATTGACTGAAAGAAGCACGGGAGTCATATCTGACCAAACATAGCTGTGACTGTCTGATTGTCAAGTCTGAGATCATTTTCAGGATCTAAGGATTTCTGTAGGATATGATGAAATTGCATGAAAGACATTTTCCTGTCGATGAAAAGATTTAATGTGCGTTTCCAGAGTGCACTGAAGGTCTCCAGCATCATTTTCCGTCTCCAGGAAACGTAAAACAATGAATCTTTTGCAGAAAGCAGATTTAAAAGAGACATTTAAAAAGCTATTTATTTAACTAATCCTCTGTTTAAGATCCACTGAGATGTTATAATCATTTTTTAAATAAATTCACACCAAGTCTTTTACTTTAATCAAGTGCTTAAATGCATTTTATGAGCCATCCATCCATTTTCTTCAGTAAATTCAGGGTAGCTGTCGGGTTAAAGTCCGTCACTGCTGTCACAGGGCAAGAGGCACAGGTCACCAATCTATCACAGGGCTAAGACAGAGAGGCAGACAACCATTCACAATCATACCTACGAACCAATTTAGAATCACAAATTCACCTAACATGCATGTCTTTGCACTAGGACGAAGCCAGAGTACTGGGAGAGAATCCCAGCAGGCTTGGGCAGAACATGTAAACTCCACACATCAAAGGCAGCCGGTGGATTCAAACTCAGGACCTTGTTGCTGTGACACTGTTACCCACTGCACCACTGGTGATCAATCCAATCAATTTGGTATTTCTTTCAAAAACAGAGCACAGTGTGACTGTTCTTGCAAGTAGTATGCATTCATGTATTTGTTGAAAGTTTGTTTAAGAAGTTCATTTTCAAACCCTCGGGGTATTTCTCTAAGGTTATCAATAGCTGCTGCAATAGCTACTGCAGCAGTCACTCCTGTGAACGGAAAACACTGCCAATTATAGATGCCATCAGCGTGAATGAAGGCGATTGTGTACAAGCAAAGGAAAACCTCTGAAACCACAAACAGTAACTGGCAGCGCAAAAGTAACTTCCCATACTCTTGAAGTCAAAGGGGACCCTTTAACTGCTTACTCTTTTCTTCCCCCAGCCTCCTTTGTCCTGTCCCCAACTTCAAATGTGCAGATTTGCGGCCCATGGGCGACTTAGATCCGGTCCCGTCGAGGTGAAAAATCCAATTAACCTGCAGCTCCAGCTGCCTTCGTTATAATCCCCTCCCATAATTATGAAATTACTAGATGCAGGATTTCAAATGAAAAAAGGATGAGAGCGACTGGCTCAGGAAAAAAAAAGATGAAATAAGCCATTCCCTGCCAGTATACAGAGTTCCCATTTACCTCAAGGAGGAACAGCTATTTCCTATGACTGAATTTGAAGGTGAAACCCACAAAGTCCTTGTAATCAGAATAAGACAAATCCTAAGCACAAACATGAGGACAGTAAGGATCGTGAACTAGTCGTTGAGATTAATGGATAGACTGGCCAGACAATTATGCATTTAGACATCAATGTCTAGCTTATTGAAATATATCAAAACAGTGCCAGTGTGAGCGCTTTGGAGTCTCCAGTGGTGTAAATGTGTACTTCTGAAGGGCTTTAAGTGTTAAAACATCCCTCAGCTTCCTTCTGACTTGCCTGGCGTCTCCTGACGAAACAACTAAACAACAGACTGCAGTGAGGTGCGATACATGGCGATTAACTTATTTGTATGAAGTTTCTTGATTGCATTTAAACTGAAAAAAAATTAAAGCAGTTTCATAAATTATTTTGCAATCTCATTAAAAGTCATTGTAGATGCTGTTCCAGCCTTTCACAAATAGAGAGCAAAACAAACCATTCATCCCCAGACTTTTGAATTTGTCAAAGATCTGCTGTGTCTTTCCTCACTCTTAGCACAGGTCCTTCCATCTCAATACGCCTGCCTCCAGGTCTGCGAACATTAAAAACTGCGAGCCTCGCAAAGCAAACGTGTTGGATTAGTGCGCCCTTAACATGGACATAAACAATTGAAAGGAGTTCAAATAAAATTGTCATATTATAAACATGCAATGATGGAACCAGTGTACTGTTAACCAGAAATAAGAGAAAACACACAAGTAATTAAAGTGAAGCAGAAAAACTGAAGGCAATTAGGTGATAACACACCTACGAAGAAAAAGGAAATAAAATATAATATTTGTACTGGCGGGTGTAGTGGTACCAGTACTGTATCATTTCATCTGGACTGTTTCTGACTAATATATGCAGTGCATCACACACTGCACATGTCCAGTTCCCACAGAGTTTAATAAATTGTATAATACAATTTTCTTATGTAATTACATGAGTTATCACATAGTTTTTAGTAATCAGGAATGATGCATTCTTTAAATCTTGTGTTCAGGTCCTTCACAGCAGAGAGACTCCGTCCTATCAGTAAATCTAATATTCGTCTGATAAACTCATTGGCACTTGCCGGAGGGAAGCCTCAAGCAATAACTACAGGATCTCCTGCTGTGTACAAGCTTCTGCAGGCCAATACAGATAACTCCCACTCACAAGACACCTACTGTATGCCGTGTCTCATGTAAAATAATCCATTATAGTGCTGTATTCACACAGCAGTAACATCTTTATTCATCATTTGACAAGAGGAGAAGGAATATGTAACCAGTTAATGTCCACTCGCCTAGCCTGCTTGTTTCTAAAGGACATTTAAGAAGGAAATATGATATGGCTGGATAGCTACTGCAATCTTTGCATTGCTTTCATTCTAACCAGGATATTCACAGAGACATAACAAAGCACATTTTCCCGTAACTTAAATCAGAGTGAGTCAGACAACTCGGATATCTAAAGCAAAATATAAAAAACAGAGACCCAAGTAGCCTTCGGAAAAAATGATAACACTTAAAAACACTGCCGCCATAAAGTACTCCTGTTTGCACAGAGAAATATTCAATGCCATCATAATCAAAGGTCTGAGCAGATAATAATAATAATAGCAATTATAACTACATTCCTAACTGCATGGTAATGTAATGCAGTACTGATGAAAACATTACATATTGTTAATATACAAATTGTAACTGTTGGAATCTTTTTGTAAAATATGCATTACATTTTTGAGGCTCATTACTATATTTATAATTGATAAACAGAAGTGGGGGGGTAACCTTGGGTATTGGTGTGCATTCCAGCTGAATATTGATTTTGAGTTTCCTTGCTGGTGGCAAATGTGCAAGGAGGCTATGAAGAGAAGATATAAAATATATTATAAATGTCTCTGTTGGATTGTAGTTTCTCATTAAGATTCAGAGGGGCCTTTGCAATGGAACCTTGTCATGCTAATCCTGGGCAAGTGGTCCCACCGGGTCCCAGGAACTGTGCGCGAGCATAATCTCGAAGAACATTTTTTTTCTCCGTCTGTGATCTTTGTCATATTACTTGGATTGCCTTTGTGTTGTCATTGTCCTATTTGCGTAGTAGTTTGTCTTAGTCAAATATCTGGTTATAAGAGCAAAATGCACAGCTTGCTCCACTTCTCTTCGCTGTGAAAGAGAACAGAAAGAGAAAGGATTTTCCATACAAGCAAAGCAGCCTGTATTTTTCAGAGTATGTCCAACAAGTGTTGAAAAAGCAAAGAAATTTTGTTGTTTATGAAATGATTTGGGTTCAGGTCACTTGTTTTATTAATGGATAATCAGTTAGTTCATGTGTTCAAATGCAGAATAGCCTGACCTAAAGCAATAAAACAAGAACAAATAAAGCCATCAGAGAAAATGAATATACAGTATGCTCTATAATTTAATGTCTACTGAACTGTAGGTCAGTTTCAATATAGCATGAGTGAAGTGTTGTGAGATCTAATCTGATTTCATTTTATTAAAATGAGAATGCAGTTCTAGGAATCCATCGCACTTCTCTGATTCATATCAACATCTTTTGTTTTCTCGTTTTACTCTTGGCCAATAACGGCACACGGAGCTACTTTGTTGGCTGACTATGTGCAAATACACCTTAAAGTAAAGGGCCACAGTTTAGAATGGCACGCCTGCACTGGGGAAATGTTTCAATTGTCATCATTGTACAAGAATATAAATAAAGGGTGTCCAAGTCGTTTCTGTACTTTAAACCAAGCCCAACACATTACTTTTGCTAGTGGCTGGATGGTGCTATTATTATGCAGTGCCATTGTTGCATCCTTAGAGGAAAGCCCTGAAATCTATCCACAGTACATTTCTTAGCTGATGAAATTACTGGCATGACCTTTAAAGCCTTCTCTTTAAACTTCTTATGTCTGAAACGACAATAAAATGTCTTGTCAATCATGTAAATTACATCTCAGATTCAATGGATCACATTGCAGATAGGAACAGAGAAAAGCATTATGTTGACTGAAAAAGGGAGGACAAGCAATTAATGATATCTGAGCTGGGGTTTCATATCCCCAACAATCATAAATGATCAGATGGTCTAATGTCAGGCACGCTTCCGCCTTCCAAGTCATTTCTCCGTTAATTCAGAAGGGTAAATTACTTTGCGCTTATTTGTGATAATCATAGTATTGACACTCAGCTCTATGAATGGTGCCTATTACATGTTCTAGCAAAAGCCCTGGAAATAGACTTTTATTATGAATGTATTTCAATAAGTGTAATGGAATACGCTCGTGCCTCCACCTGATTGATTAGTTTTACCCTTTGTGTACAGCCTGGCTGCAAAGGTCCCAACTTTCATATCATTTTAATAAGCGACTCAGGCCTGATGTTGTAATTAAATGCATAAGCCTACACTGTAATGCAATCATTATGGCAAATGTTCATTTTGCTGTCTGGCTTTTGGGGAAATGCACTATTTCCTCGCTGCACATGTACTCTTCAACTAAGTTAAAGCAGAGCCTGGGGGATTCCGACAGATGCTCGATGGTTGTGTTGTCTTGAGTACATCAGGGCTTTTCAGCTTGAAGGTGATATCAAGTATGAACCACATTACGGCTCACTTCGACGTTATGGCTCACAGCTGTGACTGGGTAGCTCGGTGAAGTCAGTTCTTCGGATGATAAAGGAAGAACAGCTGGATGGCTGAATTTTTTGTGCTTTAAATGCAGTCAGGTTGGTGCAACTTGAAAGAAACGACATTAAAAAAATCAAATATTTATGTATGTCAGCAGTGCACTATTGAGATTAAGATCAGGAAGAAGAAATCATGTGGAAAAGCGTAAAGGTATGTTCATACTACATAGCTCTGACACCGGTTATCTAAAACAGTGGTGTGGGCATGGCATACAGGAAATTTAGGTAATCAAATGCATAAAAGCTTACTGGTATAGGGCAGTGCCTCTTTGCATTTATATATAGCAATAGCAGGACTATCAACAACATATTCTAAACTTGCTTTCTCAGGTGGATGGGTTTCATCATTTAAATGCATGTATGACAAAAAAAGCACTTGGTGTAAAATTACAAAAAAATGCATGCTTCCATGCAAAAACCCTATATACTCTTAACACATCTGCACTTTGGGTGGAACCTTTGGTGTCCCTTTTCAGGAACTGCAGGAAATGTCTCTGTTTGTTTTGTGTCCAACAGTAAAATGAGTCTCTGCCCTTGTACGTTAGCTTGGCCACTGGAGATCGGATACTGTGTGGCTGTGAAGTCATGAAACCTAGTGGACTAGTGGACATTGCAGCCATGCAAATAACCATGTTTTGACTTTGATACCCAGTGTTCTCAATGGCTCAACTGAAATAGGGGGAAGAAGGTGAGATGCATCTATTTATACCGTCTTGTTTCATTGATGGCTAATGTCGCCACTGGAACAACCTACAACAGGACACAATTTGCTTCCACACAAAACCTGCAGTTTAAAAAATAGACACCATCATGTAGATGTAGTCTAACAAACAGCTTTTCTTTTTGGTTCAGTAGGCAGACAAGATTAAGCACTTAAATTCCAGAGGCCCCCCCCCCACGCTAAAATAACAGATACCATCACTGCCCACACAAGCTAACTGCAACCCCTGCATTCAGTGATTTTAAATGGGGTCATTTAGTAGCACAAATGCCAATCCTATTTTCACATTGAGTTTCAAGTTGCTGATGCCATATTGAGATTTGTTTTTGGATGCAAAAAATAAAAAAAAGACTAAGCCACTTACATTTGTATTCACAGGGCGGCTCCAGTATCTGCAGGGCCTGTCTTTATGTGGCCAGTGTGCCAGCAGTATTGGAGGAGAACCAGATGCAGAGACTCACAAGTGAAACTGAGGCCACAGCCACAGTATCAACATGTGTCATCTGGATAGACGTGTCAATTTAAGTGTGCCGCATGCAACGCGCTGTGCCTTGAGCGGCGCTCCATGCATTAATTTCCTGTTGTCTGAGTTCAAAGTGTTTGTCACCCTGTGTCAGTCACATTGCCGGCTCCTCTCACGCTGCTCGGGGACCCCTCTGCAGTTGCAGGAAATGTTGTTTTCCCTCAGCAGTACACTGGGTCACTTGGTCGATAGCGGCAGAGGTCCGCTGGGGTCAGGTCAGCTGACAGGAGTACCCACTGTCACCACTGCATGATAAAATGCTCCGAGGATTAGTGGCTAGTCTCCGAACGGAGGAGGGAGGAAACATACAGACAGATGAGTAAGGGAAGAGGTAAAGGGTGATGTTACAGAGGAGAGTGGGTGGAAGTAGAAAGCAGTCAAGCCAAACAAAAATTTTACTCTGCAGAAATTCTCTGCTGTGAGCGATATGTAACGACCATGTGAGAGCCTACGTCTGGTGGACAAACTAGACGGCTGGACAAAAACAAAGGTCCACTTGATTAAAACAGTGCTGCAGATTAACCAGGCCCTCTGTACATATTTGCTCAGAAGCATTAATCAACACTGGATAGACTACTCTGAATAATAAGCAAGGTGATTATACAGCCCTGAAATGCTGCTCGTGTTCATGATTTGGGCATGAGCTGGTTTACAAGCCACTTGATGGTTGAAAGTGATATAACAACACCAATTGTGAAACACAATAGTAAATCAGTGAGCAATCAGCGTGTGTTTTATTTATTTTAAAATTCCCACCTCCACCAGAAACATATCTGATTAATGGCTTAATTTAACATCTGCGAGGAATCAGAGATGCTTAAAGAAAAAGCTACAGAAATAAAGTATCGCCGTTTTATTTACTGCGTGATGAATATAATCAAATCTTAAACAAATACGTCGAAATGCTGACTTAAATGTTAACCTTGTATTTATTTACTTACAATTAAATCACTTCACAAAATGTGATATCTGTGATATTAATACACCGTTTTAGCAGCAACACTGTGCTCCGTGAGCTATGATTAGGGTTTCGTGATGGTTAAAATGTGCTTTGTTTTCCTCTAAGTACTCATTATGTGAACGATTTACTAACAGAAATGAACTCTTTCTATTGTTATTATGCTTTTTTTCATGAAAACTTCTTTGTCTTGGTCGCCGCCGGAAAGAGAGCCACAACTGACAGCCAACATTATGAATTAGTGCATATTTACCCAAAAGCTGCCACCACGACTCATGTTATCTTTAATTCACAGCAGTTCAGCAACATCACAAACCAACCAAAAAATATTATTGACTCATAATATATTGATATAATTGGCATTGATTTGCAATCTGACACTTTTTAGTGCCAGTTTCCATTTGACAAAGAACCCAATAACAAAAAGGCATCATTATAGCACATCCTCTAATTAACCTCATGAATATATATTGGTTTGTTAGTTTTTCCACCATCTTAGATTTTCACCTTTGCATCTAATCATCACCCTCAGCCGCAGCAGCTCAACGTTATTAAGCCACAGCACAGTGAAAGAAAATGCTGACTTATCCTTTCGCACTAACACCACATTTTATTCCGATGCATTTTTCCCCCCCATATCTCTTACAGCTAAAGTTGACCGACTGATAGGCAGGAGACAGCGTCACTTTTCAACTTCCCTCAAACTGACTGACAATGATCGTTTTAAATCCTCCTCACAGGATTGCAGTGCTCAAAGTAATGGTGATAAGTACTAATTGGGGTCATATACGTCACGGTTAATTCCCCAGCCTTTACAATATAGTTTACATGGTATCATGAGTCTGCTCACAGTCAATCTGGAGAATCCATTACATCAATGAGAAAAAGTTGTCAGCAGTCAATTAATATTGGAACAGCCATGCAGTGGGCAAGCCACTTGCCTGTCTTAAAAATGCCTGCAAGTGAAAGTATTAGGAAGGATTAAGAAATTAATCTTGTAACAGTGCAAGCAGGTGACAGGAAGCTGAAACAACTCAGTGCAGGAAATTTAAAACTGGTCATAGTGGATTAAAAATTTTTTTACATTTGCAGGTCTAGTTTGATGTTTTTCAGTGTAATTCTCATATAACCTTTTCTCCAAGTTATTTATCCTGTGATGGAAACTGTTTCTATTTCATTTCTCATTTCCTTTTATGCTTTCCAATACCTCCAGCAGGTGTGCAGTTGGGAATATTTGGCATTTTAAATGCATTCCGGTCACCAGGATGAGTCGAACGCTCAGGTTGGTGAAGACCAATGCTAGGGATGACTAATATCGCTAATATCCTGTTTTAAACCAAGGTTTGAATTTTTCAACCTGGATGCGTTTTTGTGTTTTCTGTCCTAAATTCAGAAGGGCTAATGGCTTATAGATCAAAAGAGAAAGACCATTTTTCTGCTACATTTGCTACAAGTTTAAAGGCTTTCATGGCTGAAAACTTCAATTTAATAAAGTGGGATCGATTGAATCTCAGTGATTTAGATGTCACTCATAGGGAGTTCCCTGTTTTGTTTGTCTAGTGCACGAGGATGCACACATGCAAACAAGTGAGGCATTTCACATTATTCCACTGAGCTATAAGTGGGGGAAATGCACTCTGACAAAGTCAGTCATGGGCACGGGTGCCGCCAGGGATTTGGGGCCACGTGAAGAAAAAAATATCATTAAGGGCCCCACCACTTTAATATTGCAAACATACCAACCCTAAAAATACAACAATGTGAACACATGGATCAGTATCTTGCTTACATAAATTGATTTTTTTTTATTTAATGCAAGACTGCTGAGATATATGGAAGCCATTGACATTTTTACATATTATATGAATGCCTAACAATCATAGGCAGTGTGCAAAATATATCCAGAGCAATACACACTGGCTTATAGTGTGTAGGGAAAAAAACATTACCCTGAACTCACCTATTTCTTCGGATATCAGTGGGGCTGGTTCACTGTCATGAGTGTGAGTTTGGGGAGATGCGTGGGACAGCTGAGCCAGAGGTTTGCCGTGGCACCAGGTTGTCAGATTAGTGATCAAACATATGTGCGGAAGATCTGCCTGCACCAATTACACGTTGGCTAAAGGAACACAAACACATTATTTTCTGTTAGAAATGAAGTAAGCTACCTAATACTAGGAAAGTCAAGCAGTTTCTTTCATATGGACTTTGTTATGAGTTTCATTTCCACCTGTCTTAATTTCTTTTTTGAAACTGGACCTCAGTTTTCAACAGACAGACTCTTCCGTCTAACCGCGCTCAGCGTCAACTAGGAGCGCGTGCACCTGGACCAAACCAAATCATGAAATAAGGAGGGGGGGCGGCTGGGTCAGCGGGTGACTGGGTTTTATTTTTTGTTGCCGAAAATAAAGCAACCTGATTATTGTGACGGGTTAATTATTGTAATAATTTTCATACTAAAAAAGACTAGTTGACTAGTCTACTGTTTACTAGTTAGACTCGACATCACTTTTCTCCCCCTTACGGTGCCCTTGACCGTGAGGTCCATGCAAGCGTAAAAACTGTAAGTATGCCAGATAGGTATGCTAGACCTTGGTAGCTGACATAAGTAAACCGGGTAAGCAGCTGAAAGCTGACCGCATTTAAACACCCCATTACATTTAACAAAATTAGGGATTTCTTTACTTAAGGATTTAGTCATGGCAGTTTTAGACATTTTTATGCAGAAATGTTATATATTGTACCTTTGAGGCTGGTAATATTACACTGAGCAGAGCTGCTGCTTAAACTAGCTTCCAGCCACAGGGGAAAGTTATGATGCAGTTTAATGCAGCACACTTTCTAAATGTAAGCATGAGAGACATGCAGGAATCAGTCCGAAATTCCTTTCTTGTTGAGGCGACTATTGTTTTGAGCTGGTGTTAAATAAATCTGTCTGCTATGTTATTTTAATGGGAAAAACATGTCCTCATGTAGTTGCGTCGCTCCCAGAACATGACATTTTGTTTTTCTTTTCCTTTGTCTTGTTTATTGGATGGATGAAACCAGGCCACAAATGTTAACAAAGTTCAAGTGTGATTCATAGATCGCTGAACTATTTGTCTGTTTTAGTCGAGTCCTGTCAGCCATCTTTGTGTGATGCCAAAGAAAGAAAGGAGACGGTCCTCATAAGTATATTAGTAAAAGACATGAGCGTGTGTTTGTGAGCCTGTTTTTGGAGCAGTCACAAGACACAGATGAGCGGGGAGGATCAGGTCACCGTGAACCCACAGAGAAAAGTAAAAGGGGGAAAAGGGGAGACTAATGTGGAAATGGAGTGTCATTGTGTTTCACCTTCATTAGCCAGAGACTCACCCAGACTCGGTGTAGTTAACCACCTCAGCTCCTGCCTTGCATAATGACAAAGTGAAGTAAAACAAGGGGAGAAACGGGGTTACACTTGCCTTAGGAGGGAGTCTCTGCCAGAGAATATAATCCCCATCAGGCATTTAGTGCAAAGTTGTCACTGCTGCCACAGACAAAAAAAGTTAAATAATTTTTATGTTATGATTTATCCTGATATCTGGGAGGAAAAAATGGGAGGTTGTTTGGCACAAACCATGCACCTAAGAAGAGTGACCGTGCTGTTTCTGGAAGATCGGTGTCCCTGTTTGAATGCTGCAAAGCTCAGGCAGTGACTCTGTGGTTAGGATGCATACAGCTCCAACATCCCCGGTCTAATTTGTTAATTATGTTGTACTCGGTTTTAAAAGTAGTCTATAAACAAAACAGGCCATGAACTCCAGATAAAGAGGTTTATTAGCTGCATTATCACCCTGTTGCCATCAGCTAATTAAATTATTGCTATCTTTAATGCAAAATTCAGGAAACTGGCATCCTGGCATGATGCTAAAATGGATGTTAAACATACAAACTGGAAGTCATCTATGTACTGTTAGGTTGACATTAAAGTGAGGCTGCAGAGATGAAATTATAGGCTGTGTACCAGTTGACGTATGCTTATAAATTTGGCCATAAAGTTGTTTTTTAAGTTACAACTTCTGTTCTTTTTGAACAGGTGTTCAACCTTTTAAATACTGCCTTTGTTCTCCAATCATGTTTGTGTAAAATATCCAGCCAATATGTCAAGTAAGCCTTAAAAAATGCAGTCACTATTAAAAATGCGTCACATCTAGGTGCTTTATAAATATGCATGTAGATGTCAGTTGCTGCAAATTGTTGACTGACAAATAGTGAGGACCTGAAATGCCCCACTTTGGGCAATCCGAGGTAAAGAACATTTCCCAAGGGTTTAAAAGCAACAACAACAATAACGATTAAAATCCATTAAAAAAATGTAAAAGAGGACATGAGTGAGATAAATGAATTAGACAAGACTGAAACAAGCAACTATGACAACAATAAAACAGGCATTGGCATCAGACAGTCATTGAGTTGACATTGAGAAATGCCGACATGTTTAATGATGAGCCCCGGCTTTTCCCTTTTGTACATTTATTTATCCTTCTTTATGGCAGAGCGTTTTATTGCTGCAGCTGTTGTTTTCCATGTCATTTGTATTAAGGAATGAGGAAGCATCCTCTCCAATCATTGGAAACTCTGACACCAGTGTGATTTATAATCCCTGTGAATAATTTGCAAAACATTCAATCTCTCTCTGCGTATATCAGTGTTTCTCTGAAAGATACACTGATATAAACCTCCTCATTTAAGACGGCCCGTGGGATGCTTAGGACAGAATCTCTTTCAGCAGATTCAGAGGAGGCTGTAGGCACGCTCGACTGCACTCGACTGTTAGAGCGTTGTCACTAGTTGTTAACTTACTCAGAAAAAGTCTCTTTTTTTTTGGCGGCAAAGTTAGATTTTCCACCATAATACAAGTAAGGTTTTTGACTTGCATCGGTGCTGTGAGTCATAAAACTGAAACAGGTGGCGTAATTTCAAAATGACATGAAAATGTTTGCGTGGACAGATATGCAGACCTCATCCTAAAGCTGCTGGGTGTGTTTTTCTTTATTTATATTGCTGCATAGATAAATCACAAGACACTTTTATAGTGTGTGCTATGGACTACAGAGAATTGCTTTTTCTGGAGGAATGCAGTACCTTTGTGTACATAACCATGTGCTAGTCTATTTATCATTAGGCAGTAATTTCAGTAATTAGGGCAGTGATAAATCAATTTTTTCCCCCAAAAAAAGTCCAGGGACAATTGTGCTATTGAACTGTAATTCAAACGGTGTTTAATAAGAAATACAGCCGTATCCGTGGAGCATAGGTGCCATTTGTTTCTAACCTTTTAGGGTTTTTTCAGGTCCGTCTCATCGACATTTTTTTATGTCTCTCTACGAGTTTCCTTTCATTCAGGCAAATGAATACACGTTTTGTATTTCTTACTTAAGCACAATAGCACAGCAACAGTAGGGCTCTGTCAAATGTTCGCTTTTTTTCCTACCCTAGATTTTGGAGGCAATTCATAGATACAACTCTACAGAATCTCCTCTGAGGCGTGCCCCAGATGAAACAAAGCATACACCTCAATAGGTTTCCGTGGGACTGGCGGCTATCTGACTAGGTCTTGAAAGATTGACAAGTGAGCATTATTTTTCACTGGAAAGTGGCAGGCAGTCCCTTATGCGATATGGAGGCATGTGAAGGGTTGCTCTCTATCCTTTTCTCTGTGTGTCTTTGGGTTTTTTAACACCTCTGCTATTCAAGCAGGCCTCTGAGCATTTAAATGATCAGAATTCTGCAGCATGGCTGTCTGCCCCCATGCTGTCAAATTTGGACGGATATGTTTCAGCAAGTGAGAGAGGTAGACATGGACGATACACGTATACTACACAGAGCCGTACACACGCGCATACACACACACACTCGCGCTCGCCCACATGTCCAGTGTCGCTTCTGCAGACAGGCAAACGCCTGTCGGCATACCCGGCAGTTGAGCCGGGCAGAAAAGTGGAAAAATGTGCTCCTCAGTGGAAATGCAGTCAATCATACAGCTGTCCAAAAGCAGCAGCTATCTGTTCAGTTAGAGACTAGAGGGCAAAAGGCCAGAATCTTTTTGTTGAACTTTCAGTCATTCGTCAAACATAAATCTATAGCGAATAGCTTTTTAGCGTTTATTGTTTTATAGGAAAAAACAGGAAATGAGAGTTTCATTCGATATGTCAAAATTTCAAGATGACTACGTCGATCGGTATATGTTTTCAAATGTTGCTTTATTGGTTTGAGGGCAGGAGTCCAAAGCAATAAAGTTAAAAGAAAAAAGAACCTGGAAAAGTTTTATAGGCAAACATTTGTCTGTTCGGAGGCTTAAAGAGATTTGTGATTTGCGATGCTCAGTGGGTCAAGACAGATGCCTTAAAACATACTCTCCTGTATGCAGCTCTTGAAGAACATGTGTGACTATACACAAAATTAGATGGTCAATTGTATCTTCAAACACAAATGTCCAATTATACATCGCAGCCATATGACGCGAAACAATACAAATATGTACACGGATCTTAACTGGTAGCATTTGGATGTTGCTGAGCGCAGATGTCATTGTCAACACAGACTGATTAAAGCTGATAAGAAAATAAATAAGCCACAGGCAGTCATTGTTATTGACAACACCATAGTGTGCCTCTAGTGAGCCAGAGCTTGCCAATTTTCGGGGAAAAAAAGCACAATTTAGTCAGTGAGGCTAGATCCGTCTACGTGCCTGCCTGCTGGCACTAAGGGGAATATGGCTTCCTCCCGTGCTCTTATTGCTCGTCATTTGAATAAAACATGTTTATGTTACTGTTCAAAAAATGCCATTTTAAGTGGTAATAATCCATCTAGGTTTAGAGTAAATAAGAGACTTGTAAAAAAAAAAAAAAAAATTAATATTGACAGAAAGCTAAGCCGTGATAATGGCTCAGGTGTCACCTTTCAACATTTAATCATTTCACGTGGTGGATTTAAACCGTGCACACTGTCCCTTCTTTTTAAATTTGATTAAATTAAACTTTATCCAAAAAGCAAATAACAAATTCTGGGAGCCCCATTTCTGTCTCATGGAGCTATAACTTCTACAACAATACTTTTTTTTTTCTCAAGTCAGAATGAGGAACAGAGGATGACACAAAGAAGCCAAGAATGACTGCGTCTGCCTGCCTGCTCCTACTTATATCAGTCTTAACAGAAATGCCTTGTGAAAAGCAAATACGCTCAGCGAGCGCTGGGCCGCTGCCAGAACTGATCGATCTGGAAATGTTATCATTCAGGTGATTTGTCTGGAGGCAGCTATTTTTGTCTGTAGTTTTTAAATGATTATTCTAATACCTTAATGAAATCGGGGACATTTTCCATATCTCTCCAGAATGAATTGGATTTTGGCAAATATAACACTGACCTGAGATAGTGGAGTGCCTTTCAGTTCATTAGTAAGCCATTTCAAATTGTATCTCACACATAATAACCTCAATCAGCATATTATCTAAAATACTGTAGTGGAGTTTAGGTGCCAATCTGATGGCAGGGAGGGAGCAGTGCCACGCTTAAATTTTCTCCAATTTGCTCTTAAGCCGACCCTGTCAGCTGCACAGGATGTTAATAAATGGCCACAGAGCAATCTCTCCATATCAAGATATGAAGCTTTTGCTGGTCAGCAGAACATGTGTCTGCTCAGGCTGCGAGATGTCAGAACCTGCCTTCTATGCCCCTCGCAAACACGCTGGAAAAAATTGACATATTGGTCACAAATAGTTTCATCTGCCGGGTAAATCCAATATACCCGGATATCTCTGGGAATCATCCGTTTCACAGTGTGCACAGGATTCTGAAGAGACCTCAGAGTCCTGAAGCAGGATATGTGAGCATTATCATGGCTATGATACACAACATTGACATTCTGAAACCGGCCTGTTCTTTGGCTTTTCACAAGGGTGAAATTGAACAAGTCAAATATACTGTATCTTGACAGCGATCTAAATCCTTAGAGCCCTTTTCAAACTATTTGGATATGAGATGCATCACTAAAAATCTGCAGAAGTGGCTCCACATGTCACGCTGTTCACTTTGACTCACCGAAGACTGTCTAAGGGGATAGATTGAGTTTCATTTGGTGGAAAAGTTTGGTTTTGTGGGCGAGTCGCGTTTTCTTCTGAAGTTGAGAAGTTAAAATCACACCAATGGCTCCGTATCTGTTAGACAAAGAACACATTTTCTTTCATAAGCCTAATGCAATCAAGTGTTAGATTTGAGATCCATTGTAATGATTGTTGGCAGAGTTTAGGGTGAGGAACAGCTGTAGCCTCCCCATGTGTGCCCAACTAGCAAGCGAAGTATATGTGTGGGAAATAAATACAAAAATGAACCATCCTTTAACTGCTGGCTGGGAAAAAATGTCCTTCACAGAGTGTAATTCATAGATAGCCCACAAAGGAAGCGAGGTCTAACATGACTAATCTCCTAATACTCTGACAAATAGATAATGTGTTGCACATAGAGAGGGAAGGGGGATAGCGTACAAAGGCATTCTAATAGCTTCAGTGTTTCAAAGATGAGGACTATAATTGTCTCTTTTTTTCTGTATTGAAAGGCTAAATACCATCCAAGGCCACACTGGTCCATCCAGGATGCAACAAAAACCTCACTGGGCAAGGATGCCTAGACTAACACTGTCCATATATGGACCTTTTTGGACTCAACACTGAGTGAAACAGCCAGTGCGATGAGATTTTATTTGATGAAAATAGGAAATAGCATAATGCATAATTAGCAGGGGTTTTTTACACCTTATATACAACACTCTGCACTCGGAAAAAGATCAAAGACTTGCTGCTAATTAATATTGTGTCCAGAGGTGTAGCTTACCTGGGTCAAAGGTTAATTTGAAAATTATCCTTGTTTAATGTGGCTAAAGGGATTGAGATGTGTCCAGAGCACGTTGCATGTTTACTGTAGTAAAACACATATATTAAGGGGGTTGCTTTAAAAGATTTAGTCCCGTGTGCAACTACTTTGCTTAAATTTTGCAGACACCTAGGATCCTCTGATGATAGTGACTCTTGTGATGCCCTGACACTGACATTTATTATTTTATTATAACAATTATATTAGTGGAAATGCCTTAACAAATTGGGCTGGACTATTATGACATTTTGTGCTGCTTAAACTGATTTTTAACAAAAAGTTTTTGATCTTTTCCATATCCATTCATTCATCTAGCCATCAATCGTGGAGGCTGGAAGCTACCCAAACTGTCAAAGAGCAAAAGGCAAGATGCACCATAGATTGCACGATACGCAGGTCTACTGTTGTGGACAGAGGTTTAAATACAATCATCATGAATGTCATGTTGTGCTTCAAATTATTTCTTTGAACTGTTGCTTTTCCAGGGTTGAAAGATTGCAAAACACAGAATTGGGTGA
The DNA here is from genome assembly GCF_036321145.2 of Pelmatolapia mariae. Lineage (NCBI taxonomy): Eukaryota > Metazoa > Chordata > Actinopteri > Cichliformes > Cichlidae > Pelmatolapia > Pelmatolapia mariae. Next base: position 39,016,656 of record NC_086240.1, read on the forward strand.
ACGAGTTTGTGTTGGATTTTCTCTACCCCACACAGGCTCAAATATATGCATGCACCCACTGATATTTGGTCCAATGCCCCTTAGCAAGTTGCACCTTGACAAACAGCTTTCATGTTAGCATGGAGAAACTGTCAGCTGTAATAAACCAGACGTTAACCGGCCTAAAAAACGTCAGGCTAAAGGACATTGTAGAACCTTCAGCGTCGCTTATTAACAGATCTAGGTGATTGTATGTATATGTTTGAGCCTTTATGAATTAGACAAAATCCAAAATAAATGCACCCAATTCTTGCTTTTTTAAAAGTCATTAAGAAACAGGATGTATGTGCAATCAATCCACCCTGGAAAAGAACAGTTCAAAGAAATCATTAAAAGTCCCAAATTACCATGACATTCATACCCATGTTGAGTATATGGAAACTTTTCACTACAACTTATTATTACTTATTTTAATGTATTCAATAATTTTTCTTGAAGAGGAGAGTCAAGAGATTATATATCTACAAAAAAACCTCACACAGAGGAAAAAAGAGAAAAAAATAAAAGACTGCACAGTCCATGAAAACCAGGTGAGTTTTCTACACATCATTAGGCCGTGGGAAAATGTCTTCATACAAGAAATGAGGATATTCATCACCTTGGTTGCATTATGTTTTGAGTCACGTGCTCATACGTTATAAGACTATAAAGTAAAGAAGCAACCAAAAGGGAAAAAAAGCATCTTCAATTTACAGCGGCACATCTCTCCAGCTGGGTTTGCATACAACATCAATCCATTCATAGTGGGAAAATATAACACAGTTAACACAACAGGAAGCATAGAAACAAACGTGTGCAATATACATATCAAAGATTTCAACCAGTTGCTAACAGAGCTGCAGCTTCCGAGCTCTTTTTCTTCCTCTTTTCTTGCTCATCTTTCCATTCTTTCTGTGTGTCTTTGTTCACATGTGTGATATGTCAAAGTCTTATTTCCATGTCCTGGCGCCACTTACACTCAAGGCAAACACAGGGCGGTATGTGTTGATGATTGTCAGCAGTGGCCATTTATCATCTGTCAAGCTTCTGTCCTCTGAGGAGGTAAATACACCCAGTGAATTATGGTTGTTTTAGTCTGCAGGCGGAATCCCACATGACAGCCAGCAGAAGGCCGTGACAAAATCATTTATGAGGAAATAGTTTATCATGGCCATGGTAAACATTGTCCATCACACATGAGAAGAGCAATGGATTTACCACTTTGATGGCAAGGAACTTGCATCGCAGACAACAAGGAGTTGAGTCATGAACAATGTAATTCAGTGTTATGGAGGTGGCAACAATACTGCAATCGATGTGTTTTTGTCGTTTCTCATTAGTGTTTATATTTCTTGAAAGTAGGAGAACAATCCAGTAAGGATTTCAGTTTATATCTGTACAGTAGAAACTCAAAACTGTAAACTGAGAGATTTTTATTGTCTCAATTATTCTGTTTTTATCCAGTTTCCAATTATCCACTGTTCTTTTTTTACAGTTTAAGGCATATTAAAAAGGCATATTAGAATGACTATATTTTAATAAATAATGCCACAGGTTCGACATAAGATAGAGGATGTATTTTATATAGAGAAATGTACACAAGCAGCACAATGTGCAAATGTGTGTTAGAATAATATACAGATTATGTGTGCTTTTACCTGACATTTAGAGTGGTTTTCAATTTTATATAAAAATGTTACATAAAATCTGACTTACTCGAGTAAATGTGCACATACATTTGATACTTTAAATTCTAATGCTACTTGCTAATTGTGTAAGCGAACTGTCCTCTACATACAATATGTAACCAAATGTTAAAAACTGCACAGTATACACTGTGTCTGTCATAGCGTTGTTTACATTAGAAAAACAATATCTTTATCAGCTTACAATATGTCATGTAAATAGAAGAAAGAAGGATTATTTCCAGCTGAGGTTTGTGACATGGAGACGTGAACAATGATCCCCTCTGTTTCTCACACATGTATAAGCCACATTCCTATTGGAAAGTCTTTGATCCGTTCAGCCAGATGGACGATGTATTGAAAAACAGGGGAGTGTGGGGGCTGCAGGACTCACAGTTCCACACCTCATCCAGCAAAGTGGGCCAATCATTACCAGATTTGACCCTGCTTTTTCTGACTGCAAAGAAGAGTTCTGGCCAGTGCTGCATTTTCTCTAAGAGCCCTCAGGCAATCCCAGCAAATGGCCCCAAACATATGGAGAGATGTGTGTGCCTGACTTTTTTAAAGGCATTAAATGCTGTGGGGCGCATCATGCTTGTGGCTTGGGATATGGCATTAGGAATTTGCAGCTGTCAGTCCAAGTAATCTGTTTGGTCAAATAGCCAGGTCTGATGTTGGCACCTGAAACTGTTGCCAGTAACATCTTTATGTATCAAAGTGTTTCGTGCTAATACACGATATGGCCCGGTCTGGCAGACCCGCAGTAAAAGTTTCTCATCACTCACCGTGCAGGATCTCATAAAAAAGTTGTGTGAAATGACAAGACCTTGATAGGTTTTGTCCTAATCTCCTGTTAGGCATCAATTCAAAATACCTGGGCTCAGATCCAGCGGCTTAAAAGTAATGACTCCTACAGTCCATCCTTCACTCACCCAGTCATTTTGGCCTCAAAACATGACTTGCAGTACCATTTACTTTGGAAAAGCCGTGAAAGTTGTCCGTTTCGACAGTCCCCCTAATAATGTGTTGGAAATCGGTGCACACACTGTCAAAGCCATAAAATGATATTTTAGATGAAGGAATCATTAATGATGATGGAAACCAATCAGGAGGTGACCCGTAAATGTCCAGGTATTGGTAGGCGTGTCTGTTTTGGCTAACAGCAAATGGTGTGTTCAGGCAGTTGAACCACTTTATATTCCATTTGGAGAAAGGGACCACTCATCCATTAAAGAATATATTGTTCCAGTTGCTATCCAAGTGTCTCCACTGAGAAATGCAACTGGCTAAATTGAAAATTAAAAATGATTTCACAACCTACTTCACTCAATTTAAGACATTTTCATAATTATTTTGTCACATTAATTATTTCTAATCCATGCAATATCTAGAAAGATAAACTTTTCTTGCGCTCCTGTCTTTGGCCATAATGAACCCTAATACGCAATCTAAAAACCACTTAGCCAAGAGCTGCATTTTGTTCTCAGTATTTACTAGTGCAATACACGCTGTCACAAACATATTAGCATCTGCAAAGGTAAATGCTGGCTGTTTCAGACTCATTAATCAAACTTGTCACTGCACTTCCTCTCGTAGCAGCAATTGAAATTCCAAGTCTTAACTAGATAAAAGGAACAACTGTGGAGCAAAGAGAAGAAAAGGCAGGCATCCACAGACATACAGTCGTGTTGTAAAACCCACTGACAGCATTATGAGGCCACGGGGGAGTGTAGCCTCATCTGTGAAGTCTCACATTAAGCTTACGAGCCTAAATACCATCGAACTGTTGAGATAATCTATGCAGCAGGCACAGAACAGGACACACTCAAAATTAAGCCAAAAATGACCTCTCATCTAGACAATTTGTTGCACTTCCTACACATCCCACTTGCCAGGTAGGATGTATAGATGAACTGAAATCTGTCAAGAATATCAAAGAGCGGACAGCCACAGAGGTTGTCCATTTGGTCGTAGTTAGAGGCAAGCAGCAGTACCATGCTTCTTTTTTTTTTTTTTTTACTTCAAACAAATTTGCTTGCGGTTGTATCTATACTGACCCAAGTGCAAACTCGAGCCAGAGCAGCAGCTGTCAGTGCTCATGGTCGGTGGCAACCACTGAACTCTTTCATGTGGATTTTTGGCCTTTTCAATCTGATCTCACTTTTTTCTAGTCAAGACAGAAATGCACATCCAAAAACACGTAGTCTCTCATTACAGCGTACAGTGTACCTTTATAAATAAATGCATGCTCATTACAAACAGAGAAGAAAGGAGTCGTTCTTTGGAACTAAAAGTGCATCTATCCTAGGAGAAATATGTCCTGGTTTTCAAATGGCAGCCTGATATTAGCCATCATAGGATCCTGTCCTAAATTAACCTGGTGATGTGATATTCCTTTTCTTGTTATTTTCATTTTCTGTGTGCTTTCCCCCCTTTCTTGGTGTTAAGGTAAAAAAAAAAATCACTATGTGTGAATTTCCAGTCCATGCACATTGTATAATTTAATTTAGACATTTCAATTTCTCAGTTTTTGAAAAAATACATTTTTATTGACTGCAGTACAAAACAGGAGTGAGACAAAGAAATACCTGAATAGATTTTATAACCAGGAAAACATCAAACACACTTAAACACTAAAGAGCTTAACAATCCTTCATTGACGGAACCTGCAAAATTAGTGAAAACAGTGACTTAATTTACTTACTTAGACAAGCTGTAATATTCACTTTCCATGTCTTTTGCAATCTGTTGACATATGGGCACTGAGTAAATTCGATTTTCATTTACACTCATTTGTTTGTCTTCTGTGCTGCTCGACACTCAGGGACATACAGTACAGGAGCCAGCTAGCTAGTTAATATATGAGGTGTTTTAACCATGCAGACTGCTTCTCCTCACGAGATTTGTCACAAGCAGGTAATTCTTCAGCTTTTGTTAATGCTGATTTTATCTGTTAGGCAACTGAATTGTTTATTGGCATGTTGGCAATCCAGCCAATAGAGAACAAAGGGCAACTAGCTTACAAGTGAGGTAGACCAATGAAACCCATTAGTGTCACCAGTTAATTAACACACAGGAGTCAAATGTGTCTTTATCTTCTCTCTTGAGTTTGATTGGATCATTAGCAACAATATACAAAAATATACAAGAAAATGAAGATGTGAATAAAAACAAATCTGTGAGTGTGCAGTGTGAGTTTGCCTTTCACAATCGTTAAAAACAATTACAACAAATTAAGAGGTCTGCCTGACAACCTGTTTCCTCCTTTATTGACTGTTATGGGAAATCTGTCACAGAATAAGCACAGACTTGGTTTGTCTTTTGTTTTTCTTGATTCAACCAGCCCTGAGGTGCAGCAGCTTTTTTAATTGTGTAGCTACCTTTTTGTGTGTTTTTTTACTTAATCTGTGTGTTCATCTGTACGTAAAGAATTTACAGTCAAGGTGCTGTGTAACACATGAAGTATGGATGCTGTGCATCACCTTTGGTAGAAGATGTTGTTATTCTAAAGAAAACAGGGCTATGTTGTGCTATTATACACTTTTTAACATATCTTTCCCTGAAATAAAAAAAAAAAAGTGCACGTTTTGACAAATACATGCAAGCATCTCCTCTAGAGATGTAATAGCACAAAAGGAAATACACGATAAACAACCTGCCAACCCAGCGCAGCACGATTTTCATTTCACCAAAGGTGATGTTAGGTTTAAGCTCTTAGGCTTGTCAGCTACTAACAGGACAGGAATCCTGCATGGTTTAGGGTTTATTTTTGGACGTTTGCTTGATGATATGAAGTTGCAGATATAGTGTACGATGGCAAAACATCAACAGAGCGAGTATGTGGATGCTCCTCGTGCAATCAAAGGTTTTTCATCAGACTCCTCTCTGTAAACATTGGCATCCCTAAGCAAACCACACAGTGATTAAGAGGAGTCCACAGTTTTCACAAAGACTTTCAACTTCTGCCAAAAGTTTCAGAATGATCAAGAGAGGCATGTTGTTTTCTTTCTCTATCTTGATAGATATTCATCAGACGATGACTGAAATTAGCCCATAACCCCTCGTGATCAACTTTTGACTTGCTTTGTAATCCTTTCTTAATTATATTGTAGTCATGAGATGACAACACCAAAGTCTTTCTGATTTTGAAGTTTCTCCATTTCCCAAATGAGCTCATGCTATGGATTTGTGACCTGTATGACTTTTTTTGCTTTAAATCTTTTTTTCTCTTTTTCACTTTTGCACATGAGCAGCGCACAGTGGGCTGCGAACTCACCTTGGTATTACAGAAAAAGGATGTTGTACCTAAAACCTTTGGATGTTTGAGAGACAAAGCCGATCTGAATGATGATTTAGATTTGTGCGCAGGTCAAACGACTAGTCATGGCTGAACATGACCACAGCCTGCGCTTTGATTAAAATTTGACAAAAATCCTTTCTTGCTCCAGAACTTAATGTGACTCTCTGACCTGACTTTGTTGGCCTTACTCCTCCCGCAGACATTCAACAAGATTAATGTTGGGATTAGCCTTAATCTGTTTTGTCTTGATGAGAGCGGATTCAATTGTGCCGAAAGAGCTACAAAAATAAAAATAGTATGTTGGAAGTTTAGCATCTTAAAGTGAGAAAAAAATGCCATCTAGGTGAGAAAAAAAGTCATGATTTATTTATTTTTTCTCGTCAACAGGAAGTAATGGAATATGGATGCTGGTTTTTACACCTTCTTGTCGTTTCTGCACTGTGTAAATAGTTTAAAGAGGAAACATCTTGACTGTTTTCTAAATGGTCTCTTTTGTTCCCGAGCTTCATTGGTGCAGAGCTATTTAAATATATTTAAATATGTGTAGATTTTAAAGGATGATTTATTTAATCATTAAGGTTGAGTGTTGTTATCTGTCAGGTGCTTTTTAGTCAAAACAGATGATTTGACTACTCTCTCAGGGTGTGTGATCTAGCTTAGAGGATTATTTGCAAATTCACCAGTTGTTTCTATGTGTGTGTGTGTGTGTGTGTGTGTGTGTGTGTGTGTGCACGTATGAAAACACAAACCATAATTCTACAAAATGCAGGTCTTTACAGGAAAAAATAAATCACATCGTATTCCACTTATGCTCCCTAACCTGAAATGATGAGTGTCTTCATCAGTCAGCCTCTTGTTGATGAAAGCTTAAGGCTCTGCTAAGAACTTAGCCATGACATTGCAACTGCCATCTGTCTGGTAAGGCTGATCGAACCCCTAGGACAGGGGCCCCTGCCAGCACTGCTCTGGGGAGGCCTCTGAACAAACGGGTGAAGAATAGCCGCGCAGGATTTATGGTTAGCAACGAAGGAGCTTTGACAGATTTTCATCCATTTATGAAGAGGTGGTGCTAAAGTTGTGTTGTCAGCAGGAAGAGGTGAAGTGCTGGCAAGCTGCTCTTCTTGGCTGAAAAATGTCCACACAAAGCAATCAATAGATCTGTAATAAGGTCTAACATGTCCTTGCATGTGGTTTTCCTTTTAAGTCGTGCTTTAGACTCCCCCGTGTCATCAGGGCTACTCATCAGAGAGATTTATTTCAATGCACATTAATGGGAGCAAGGAAGACATCGCTTAAAGATTACTTTTCTTAATCTGCTTCTTGCTGTGATCAGTCGGGTCCTACACACTCTTCTCCAAAAGTTTGAACACTTGAGGTCAACAAACATCAGACGTTTCAGTTTTATGCTTCTGTCTGTGTTATTACTGTATCACATATTTGGGTTTTACTTGAAAAAAGGTGTCTCATTAGTAGAGACCAGTGATAAATTAAAGGGAACATCTTGAACCCTTGACTCTACACCGGAGTCCGCTTTGCGTTGGCTGACATGGTATGGGTCCACTTGTGCCATTACACAGTAGGGTCACTCAAAATCATTACAATGTTGCTTTGAGTGATCACAGTTCTATCCTGATGGGAGCTGACTTTTCCTGCATAATAGTGCTCCCATCTGTAGTGCAATCTTTGATTGACTAATTTTAATTAGCTTGTTAACCCGTTATAATATGACCTGTGACTAAGAGTTGAATTTCCATGTATGTTACCTGAAATTACAATGTAATTATATTTTTCTACTGATACTAGAATTAGATGCTAATAATACAGGTTTTTACAGGAAGGAAGAAAGTTTGGACTGTCAGTAATTGTAGTTTGTGTGTAACTTCAGGTATTTTACAGGAAAGGAAAGACAAATTGTAAGTAATTTTAGGTTGTCATTAGATAGCTTTAAGTAGTGCGTAAATCATTTTAAGAAGTGCATAACTTCAGTTATTTTACAGGAAAACAGACACTAATTAATAATAATAGATTGCATTTATCTATATAAAGCGCTTTACAATTCCACTATTCATTCGTGGGCCGTTTTGGTGGTGACCTAACTGGGCCTTTTTATATTTTCATTATGCATTATGTTGTTGCGAATATTCAGTTGTTCTTTTATATTACATACAAGGCCATTCACCAGGGACCGGGGTGGTGGTCACCATCTTTAAGAAGGGGGACCGGAGGGTGTGTTCCAACTACAGGGGGATCACACTCCTCAGCCTCCCTGGGAAAGTCTATGCCAGGGTGCTGGAAAGGAGAGTTCGTCCGCTAGTCGAACCTCGGATACAGGAGGAACAATGCGGTTTTCGTCCTGGTCGCGGAACACTGGACCAGCTCTTTATCCTTTCAAGGATACTTGAGGGTGCATGGGAGTTTGCCCAACCAGTCTACATGTGTTTTGTGGACTTGGAGAAGGCATTCGACCGTGTCCTTCGGGGTGTCCTGTGGGAGGTGCTGCGGGAGTATGGGGTGTCTGGCCCATTGCTACGGGCCATTCGATCCCTATACAACCGTTGCAAGAGCTTAGTTCGCATTGCCGGCAATAAGTCGGACTCATCCCCGGTGGGTGATGGGCTCTGCCAGGGCTGCCCTTTGTCACCGATTCTGTTCATAATTTTTATGGACAGCATTTCTAGGCGCAGCCAAGTGGCGGAGGGCTTTCACTTGGGTGGCCTCAGAATCTCATCTCTGTGGGTAGTGACCGAAAGAACGAGATCACGGTTAAAAGCGGCGGAAATGAGCTTCCTCCGAAGGGTGGCTGGCCTCTCCCTTAGAGATAGGGTGAGAAGTTCAGCCATCCGGGAGGGGCTCAGAGTAGAGCCGCTGGTCCTCCACATCGAAAGGAGCCAGCTGAGGTGGTTCGGGCATCTGACAAGGATGCCTCCTGGGTGAGGTGTTCCGGGCATGTCCCACCGGGAGGAGGCCCCGGGGCAGACCCAGGACACGCTGGAGAGATTATATCTCTCGGCTGGCCTGGGAACGCCTTGGTGTTCCCCCGGATCAGCTAGAGGAGGGGGCTGGGGAGAGGGAGGTCTGGGCTTCTCTGCTTAGGCTGCTGCCCCCCCCGACCCGGCCCCGGATAAAGCGGATGAAGATGGATGGATGGATGGACTATTCACCACTTCCCCCTAAGAAGAAAATGTAAACACCAACAAAACACTACAGGGCACAGGTCCATGTGATCTCTGGAGTCACATATAACTTGATTTTTTTTTCTTTACCAAACACTGTTCAAGCATCAATCAGACATTTCAAAATGACTGTGATAAAAGTTAAAAACATGAATTAACATGAATGAAGAAATTCCACAATTTACTGTTGTTTTTACTTACTCGCTGCTGAAAAGTACTTATATTCTGTCCGCTGCGTGCGTGGTTCTGGTACACGAAGTGACAGATAGCTAAACATATGCCGGAGGCACTGGAAGCGTTGAATGATGAGTCAGACGTGAAAGTAAAGTTGAGGGCTGTTTACTTGTTTGTCTTCATCAATGTACATCTTACAGTGCTTTCCCAGTACTTGTGAAACTACAAAAATACAAAAAGAAATATGTTCAATGAAGAATTATGCATTTGCTTCACATGGCGAACAGAACTAGGCATTTATATATAAATCTCGCCAAATATGCATAAAATCAATAAAATATACAACACTCACTACTCATAAAGATGAAACACAATTCAAACTTACAAACAAAGCTTCTCCATGGCATAACACAGGTGGATGCTGAAGGATTAAATGGAGAGACTTCTGGTATGCCTCATTGTGCAAATCCCCATACTAAAATGGCTTCCTGCATTACCCCACTCATGTGACTCTAAACATCCAATAGGAAACTCTTCCTGTATCACCCCACTCATGTGACCCTAAACATCCAATAGGAATACAAGCCAAACCACATAAAAATTCACTTGACCGCAGTCTCCAAGCTAACCACTAGGAGATGCTAAAATTCTCAACGTGCACATAACATTACACTCCCCGCCTGGTATTGAACACAATACCACTATCAATTTCTTAGCAGTCCAATCAACTAAAGAAAACAACACATTGACTGTACGCGGTAGATAATCACATAGACAAAAGTACCACTACTTCAGTTACTGGTCTAAAGAAGGTCTTAACGGTACCTCCTTTCGTGACCTTCAGTTCGAGTTTCCTGACCCTTCCATCGCTGTCTGGGTAAGCCTTGGTGACAAGAGCCATTGGCCACTGATTTCTTTTTACCTGAGGGTCTTTGAGCAACACTAAGTCCCCTTCCTTGACATTGGGCTGACTATTTTGCCATTTGCTTCGACTTTGAAGAGTAGAGAGATATTCTCGCCTCCATCTCTCCCAAAATGTATTCGCCAAGTGCTGGACACGTTTCCACTGCTGACGATACATATCTGTAGCTTCAAATGATCCTGGAGGAGGAAGAGGGGTGCAGACCTTCTGTGTCAAGATCATTGCTGGAGTCAGAAGAAACGGTGAATCTGGATCACTTGAGATGGGAGCAAGAGGCCTTGCATTTATTATTGCTCCTACTTCAGCCATAAGGGTCGAAAGCACTTCATGAGTGAGATGCGAGGGACTGATCTGAGAAAGCATAGAGTCAAGAATCCGTCTCGAAACCCCAATCATTCTTTCCCACACTCCGCCCATATGGGAAGAATGAGGTGGGTTGAACAGCCATGTGCATCCTTCCTCACTGAGGTACCTTGAGATGTCGGTTTCATCTCGTAGGAGAATTTGAAGTTCTCTGCAAGCTCCCTTAAAGTTTGTGCCACAGTCAGAGCGGATCATCTTCACAGGACCACGCATAGCAAAGAACCGCCGTAGAGCATTAATGAAGCTCGATGTGTCCATTGACTCTATGAGCTCGATATGCACGGCACGAACACTTAAACACGTGAAGAGTACTGCCCACCTTTTAGAGTTTGCTGCACCACCTCGGGTGCGACGGGTGGAGACACTCCAGGGGCCGAATACATCCAGACCCACATTTGTAAATGGGGGTTCAGTGCTGAGACGATCGGGTGGAAGATTTGCCATCTTCTGCTCTGCGGGTCTACCACGAAGTTTGTTGCATGTAACACACTTGTGCAGGTTTCTGGAGATACATTTCTTTGCCCCTACAATCCAGATGCCAGCCGTGCGGATAGCTCCCTCAGTAAAAACTCTGCCTTGATGGTGAACCCGCTCATGGTAGTAGTTTACAAGTAGGGTAGCTACGTGGCTGCGGCCAGGAATGATGAGAGGATGTTTTTCCTGTGTCTCAATTGAAGCATGCTGGAGCCGCCCACCAACTCTTAAAAGTTTGCTATCATCAAGAATTGGGCTGAGCTTCCTCAGAGGACTGTTTTTGGGAATTACTTCGCCTTTCTCCAAACAAGACACTTCCACTTGGTATGTCTCCCTTTGTACACATCCAATAATGGTATGCTTTGCTTGCGACAGTGTATCCATTTTGTGTGACTTCAAACAGTAATGCCAACCTTTGCAATCTTGCCCATTGCTATCCTTCTCAGACTTGAAGGATTGGACGATGTGGATTAGGGAGGCCACAGCTCTGACAAGGGGTTGCCACATGGAGAATCTTTCAAATCGATGCGACCCCATACTCCTATGGGGGTTTGCAACAGTAGTGATGTGGCTTCTGACCTCTGTATCAGAGTCTGGATCGATGAGGTCATAGGATTTTTCTTTACCTGAGTCTATGTCCCCAGAACGTCTCAGAAAATGTGGACCTGTAAGCCAGTTGGTGCTTAGGAGATGAGCTGGAGGCACTGACCTGGTGGCAACATCTGCAGGGTTGTCATCAGTGTGGACATATTGCCACTGTTCAGGGCGTGAGAACTTCCTTATCCGTTCCACTCTGTTGCTGACATACACATAAAATCTCCTGCTTTCATTGTAAATATACCCCAGCACCACCTTGCTGTCAGTATAGAACTTCAGGCTGTCAAGACTAATGTCCAGCTCTTTCACAAGCAGCTCAGCAATTTCCACTGCCAGAACAGCAGCACCTAATTCCAGCCTGGGAATAGTGTGGAATGGCACGGGAGCTAACTTGGCTTTCCCCATTATGAAACCTACATGACATTTACCTTCCACATCTTCCACTTTGAGATATGCCACAGCTGCAATGGCCTTGGTGGAAGCGTCCGAGAAGATGTGGATCTCTGTACGTTGTGCAGTGGACAGAGACGCAGCAATGTAGGCTCGGGGAATTGCAAACTGTTCCAAATCCTGCAGTGAATCCCTCCAGGTAATCCACTCTGCTGCCTTTTCAGACGGGAGGGGAGCATCCCAGTCACTGCTGTCACGAGTGAGCTGCCGTAACAAGAGCTTTCCTTGAATAGTAACGGGAGCTACGAGACCAAGCGGATCAAACAAACTATTGATAGTTGCAAGAACTCCTCTTCGGGTGAATGGCTTCTCGCTCCTGGCAACACGGAATGTAAAAGTGTCATTCACAAGGTCCCAGCTTAATCCAAGACTTCGCTGCAAAGGAGGTGAATCTTTGTCCAGGTCAAGATTTTTCAAGTCTTTTGCGTGATCTGTTGATGGGAAAGCCTGCATGACAGTTAGGCAATTGGATGCTATTTTATGAAGTCTCAAGTTGGAGATGGCAAGCATGCCTTGGGCTGCCTTGAGAAGACTGATAGCTGCTGTTGCAGATGGCAGTGACTTGAGTGCATCATCAACGTAGAAGTTCCTGTGTATGAACTCCTTTGCCTCTTCCCCAAACTCGCTCTCTCCATGTAAAGCTGCTCTCCGGAGCCCATAAGTAGCAACAGCTGGAGAGGGGCGATTGCCAAACACATGGACTCTCATGCGATATTCCACAACTTCCTTCGCGATGTCATTGTCTCTGAACCACAGAAATCTGAGGAAGTTCCTGTGGTCTTCCCTGACAACAAAGCTGTGAAACATCTGCTCAATATCTGCTGTGATGGCTACCTGTTCATGCCTAAACCGCATTAGGACCCCCAGCAGACTGTTATTTAAGTCTGGCCCTGTCAACAGCACATCGTTCAAGGAGATGCCAAGATAAGGAGCGCTTGAATCAAACACAACTCGGATCTGGCCCGGCTTGCGTGGATGATAGACGCCAAAACTGGGAAGGTACCAGCATTCATCTCCATCGTTGAGTGCTGGAGCTGGTTCAGCATGATCTCGATCAAAGATATTCTGCATGAAAGCCAGAAAATGTCTCCTCATCTCAGGTTTCCTTTCTAGAGTTTTGCAGAGACTGGTGAAACGAGTCAGAGCTTGTTCTCTGTTGTTAGGCAGCCGTGGTCTTGGTGTGCGAAAGGGAAGGGGAGCTACCCAACTGTTAGCATCATCTATGAACATCTCATTATCCATCAACTGAATGAACCGTTTGTCCTCAATAGATGGGGCAACTTCATTGTCATTCTCTGTTCTTTCGAAGATTTTGTTGCCAAGTGAATGATCATCAGAGTTCTGAAACAGACTGTCCAGAGGATGAAAGTGTGACATGGTTTGAGAGTTGAGAGGTCTTATGCCTGTCCTTGTTGTAAGCTTCTCTTTCACAACTAGGTGGTTGGGACATGGACTGAAATGAGAGTGACGCCCATTCTCCAGAACATTAGTCCGGTAGACATTAACTGCTTTCGGCTTGTGAGCTGCACCCAAACAGACGTCTCCAACTACGACCCAGCCAAGGTCCAGCCTTTGGGCATAGGGTGCATTATTGGGCCCGTTGCGTTGGTCTCTCACTTTATGGACTTGTAATACATCCCGACCCAGCAGAAGGAGAATTTGTGCATTTGGATCAAGTTCAGGGATGAGATGAGTGATAGACTTTAGGTGTGGGTGGTGTTCTACTACATCAGGAGTAGGTATCTCCGACCTATCATCTGGGATATGGCTACACTCAATAAGTGTGGGAAGAGGAATGCTGAGATGTCCATCCAATGGCTGAGCCACAAATCCAACTCCTCTTCGGCCAGATAACTCAGTGACTCCAGCACATGTGCGCAGCGTGTAGGGAGAACCGGTACCCTTGAGGCCAAACAGGTCAAAGAATTTGGACCGAGCAAGAGACCTATTGCTCTGGTCATCAAGTACGGCATAGACTTTTATAGATCTTTCTGGTTGTCCTCTAGGATGCACTTTTATGAGGCAGATTTTAGAGCAAGAGCGGGAGTTATTGGCAATTCCACACACTTCTGTGCATTTGGAGATTATGTGTGGAGAAGCCGCTTCATTTTCCTCCCCGCCATGCTCATCCTCAGGGTCTTTAACAGCCCATGGAGCTGGTCCTGGATGAAGCGCTGTGACGTGCCTGTCACTGTTACACTCTTTACAATGAATGATTGTTTTGCAGTCTTTAGCAATGTGTTCAGTTGAGGAGCAGCATCTGAAACAAACTCCACTATCTCGCAGGAACGTTTTGCGTTCATCCAGTGTCTTAGCTCGGAAGCCCCTACACCGCTTGAGAGGGTGGGGTTTTTTGTGAATCGGACACTGTCTGTCCACATCCAACTTACTGCTAGCTGACTCTGTGGGCTTGATGGCAGATGTTGATGTAATCTCTGTTTTGTTGGATGAGACCTGGCTCCTTGAATGTGTGTACCTTTTAGGTGAGTATTCTGGTTTCACTGTTGTCATCCCAAATGAGCTAAATGCAAAACTTGGATCATTACGAGTGCGGGCTTCTTTGCAGACAAAGTCAGTGAAGAATGAGAATGGTGGAAACTGGCCTTGGTTTTGCAGCTTGTACGCACTACCGTGTGTCATCCATTTTTCCTGAAGGCCATACGGCAGTTTCTCCACTATTGGGTTAATGCCGCGAGAGGTATCCAGATAGGCGAGCCCAGGCAAACAACCTTCTAACTTTGCTGACTCCAACTCCCTTAACAAGTCACCAAGCTCTCTCAGGTTGAGAGGGTCCCTGTTGCTGATCTTAGGAAATCTCTCCAGTTTGTCCAGCAGAGCTTTCTCAATTATTTCAGGAGACCAGAAGTCTCTCCATTTAATCCTTCAGCATCCACCTGTGTTATGCCATGGAGAAGCTTTGTTTTTTCACTATTCTGTCCGCTGCGTGCGTGGTTCTGGTACACGAAGTGACAGATAGCTAAACATATGCCGGAGGCACTGGAAGCGTTGAATGATGAGTCAGACGTGAAAGTAAAGTTGAGGGCTGTTTACTTGTTTGTCTTCATCAATGTACATCTTACAGTGCTTTCCCAGTACTTGTGAAACTACAAAAATACAAAAAGAAATATGTTCAATGAAGAATTATGCATTTGCTTCACATGGCGAACAGAACTAGGCATTTATATATAAATCTCGCCAAATATGCATAAAATCAATAAAATATACAACACTCACTACTCATAAAGATGAAACACAATTCAAACTTACAAACAAAGCTTCTCCATGGCATAACACAGGTGGATGCTGAAGGATTAAATGGAGAGACTTCTGGTATGCCTCATTGTGCAAATCCCCATACTAAAATGGCTTCCTGCATTACCCCACTCATGTGACTCTAAACATCCAATAGGAAACTCTTCCTGTATCACCCCACTCATGTGACCCTAAACATCCAATAGGAATACAAGCCAAACCACATAAAAATTCACTTGACCGCAGTCTCCAAGCTAACCACTAGGAGATGCTAAAATTCTCAACGTGCACATAACATTACAACTTACAGTATCATTATTTCTTCTTTCCTGTACAAACCTGTAATATTACCCTTTTATCTACTGCTGAGTATGCGTAGGTAAATATAATTGCCTGTGAAGGTTCTCAGTCATCCAGGTCATCGTAGTCAAAGGAGCTTGGAAAGAAAAGCGTCTGGACTTCTTTAAGTTGCTTGAAGACGTTTCACCTCTCATCCGAGAAGCTTCTTCAGTTCTAAGTTCAAATGGCCGAGAGTCCCAGATTTAAACCCAGTGGGAGTATCCCCCCAAAGAGGGACAAAGGACCCCCTGATGATCCTCTACCTAATCACATGAGTCAAGGTGTGAAAATGGGTGTGGGTCACAATCAGCCAGGGTTTCGGGTGAGCTCATTGTGAAACCTGGCCCCACCCTATCATGTGATTTCCTGAGGTCAGATGGTCCAGGATGTGAGTGGGCATTAAGGCTTCTGGGAAGGATCTCAAAACTGGATTATAGATGGCAGACAGTTGGTGTCGTAAACCACCGCCTCTGTTCAAAGATGGTCGCTCACAGTGGACGTAAATGGCTTCTTTCACTCCTCTTTCAAACCATCTGTCCTCTCTGTCAAAATGTGAACATTGGCATCCTCGAAAGAGTGACCTTTATCCTTAAGATGCAGATGGACTGCTGAGTCTTGTCCTGTGGAGGTGGCTCTTCTATGTTGTGCCATGCGCTTGTGAAGTGGCTGTTTGGTCTCTCCAATGTAGAGGTCTGGGCATTCCTCGCTGCACTGTACAGCATACACCACATTGTTAAGTCTGTGTTTTGGAGTTTTGTCTTTCGGGTGAACCAGTTTCTGTCTGAGTGTGTTGCTGGGTCTGAAGTACACTGGGATGTCGTGCTTGGAGAAAACTCTCCTGAGTTTCTCTGATACACCGGCTACATAGGGGATGACAACGTTGTTGCGTCTGTCTTTCTTATCCTCCCTCGCTGGTGTCTGATCTTCTTTTCTGTGCCTCTTTGCTGACTTTATGAACGCCCAGTTAGGATAACCACATGTTTTGAGTGCTTCCTTTACGTGTGTGTGTGTTCCTTCTTTTTTCCCCTCAGGCTTAGAGGGAACATGTTCTGCCCGGTGGTGTAGGGTCCTGACTATCCCAAGTTTGTGTTCCATATAATATAATATAATATAATTGCATTGCACATTTAGGTAAAATAAAAATTCCATTTAATTATATGTGGATAATCTAAGGCATCTACAGTGTCGAGCTCTCAACCCAGCTGAACACCTATGTGACATTTTGGGCTGTCAACAAAACACTAAATGAGGAAATTTGATTTAGAAGAATGATGTTCTAGTCATCCAGCTGAGCTTCAGAGACTTTCAGAATGAGTGCCAAGCATACTAAAGCTGTTCTGGCATCACATGTTGGCCCAACACCTTTTTAAGACATTCCATGTAAGTTTTCCCATTGATTTGTCACACGTCTGCATGTGCAGCAGGATTTGGAAATATTTTGATTAAAGTGTGACAGCTGAGGGGTTACTTGATTATTTTGGCTTGCTACCATCAATCCAATCTGAAACGGCACCAACACAATTCTGTTAAAGCACACTGGCAAAAATGTACGAGTAAAATGTAAAAAAATAAATGAATAAATGAAAAAGATTTTTAAAAAAGAAGCATGCCAGTTTATTCCAAAATGTTAATTTATGAATAGCCCAACCAAAAATATTAAATGTCACAGGAATAATTTTAGGAACTGGAACCAAATCTATAGTACATAAATAAAGTATTGGTTAAATACTTTTAGTTTTGTTTCTGTTTAATCCGAATGAATAGATCAGGATTACTGTTTTAACAACTAGTCCTCTCATTACAGGATTTTTTGTATCGTGAGCTGTCGTTCAAATCAGAATTTGTCTTTTAACCCAAAACATTAATTAGTCCATGAGACCATTCCCTTTGCTGTATGTAAATAGCATTCGGGACTGGCCACAGTAGAGCTCTTCCCTGAAACATTTTAGATGTATGGGTCTCTCAGGAGTATTTAAATCCAGCCCAGATGACTGATGACCACAGCTGCCACAGAAGCCACATGACGTGTCCTTTTTGGTCAAAGCTAGTGTTGCATCCCTTTGTAAAAGCAAAGATTTGGTAAATAAGTGCAGTGAAGCATTGAAGATAAATTGTTCCTATCATCCAAATTCATTTATCTCTTCAGCTTCTGATATATGTAATTCCTTATCTACAAAAAGGGGCATTATACCACTCTGAAAAGCCACTCTGCATTTTTACAGAGATGATGTCCACTTACAAGGCCAAGTTTTTCATTTCCAATCATTAAAAATATATGTGTCAAAACTATGGAGGCTTTTTATTCCTGCTTGATGCACTCGCATCTTCTCTTCACATCTTACCTCCTCCCAGCCAGGATCACAGAGACGGAGAGAGAAAGAGATGTAAGAAAGGGACGCGCAACTGCCAAAAAGAGAAGCTATAGCTCTGCTGCATCAGTCTCGAGTTACGTCAGGTACATATAATGTGCTGCGCAGCTGGATCACATGTCAAACCGAACAGCACAAATGTCCATGCAGCGTATAGATCTTTGGATGAATGAAACGTTTAGCCCAGGCAATTATTTATTTTCAGATTTTAATCATCATTTAATGTTTCTTTTAAATATTCTGGATCTCTGTTATTTGATATACATTTACAGGCTGTTTATTAGCTTCCTTTATTGTCTTCATAAATTAATACACATAAGAATCGATATCAAGAATACAGTTTTAAAAAATTCACTGCTGCTCTTTATGTGATACTACAGGACTTTATATAAATTACCTTATATAAAGTAATGTATTAGATTTATCACACATGTGAGAATGCAATATTGATGAGCTACACCTTTGTTTCCAGAAGCCTCGCTGCTCCTTGATGGTGGAGGTAAAATTATTTCTACGTTCCAAAGCAGAGAATTACTACATCTTTATTTTCTTCAACAGTTGAATTAAAAACATAATGCAGAAGCTTAGAAAAATTATTTTTTTCTTGAAGTGATTGCCTTTCTAAAAATCCTCCCTTGCAGACAGGCCCGTAGTCAAACATATCACAACTGCATTTGGTATTAATATACTCCTTCCAATAAAAAAAATAACAAATTCTGTCCAGTTAGTGTTTGAAATAGCACCCGCTGGAAAGATAAAACAACAATTTAATCAGGTTTTTAAGATTTAAATTAGAGATGTTGGTTATGTGAGTCATTCAGAGTTAAATATTAGTTCAAAGATGCTTTTTCAAATGCATTCACTTTAATTCGTTTAACTGTCTGGCCAGCAGTGACTGCATTGTGCAGCATGTTGTTTCCAATAATCCTGAAAGCCAGCCAATCACTTATTTCTGTCCTGAATAGAAAAGGTGGCTTATGTAAGCGAGCTAGTCATCAGAATGCATTTCAATAAAGAAGCGAAGGACGAAATCTCTAATATTAAAAAAAGAAGAAGCAGCAGTGGCAGTAGCAAATACAATACCGTCTTTTCAATAATGCATAAATCATGTTTGGACAGATTTCGAATAGGGTAACCAATCAGGTCATGGCCCTGTCTTAAAAGTCGCTGTTAGTGTACTATTTGTTGCAAATCAGATTTGTGGGCTTGAGGGATGTGAAAGCATGAAACTGCTGAAAAAGTTGTGACTCCTTTTCTGGCTCTAGAGGAAGCATGAGGAGAAAGACGGGGGTTTATCAGACTTTGGTAGCCTGGGGCTACAGGCTCGTACCGCCACCGGTTGTGAGCATAGGGTTACTTCCATGAAACGTATGCGCTGGGTCGAGTTTTGGTGGTAAAGTTGCCTTGCAAGTGAGGTAAGTGCCACATTTTAACAAGAAGAATGGAAGTTATGCTGTAGTTGTATGTTGCTTTATTTCTTTAAGTAGGAGAGCAGCATTGAGTCTGCAAAATCCCCAAATTAAATATAATAATTGTGTTCCCACAATGAATGTATACAAAATATTATGTAGCCAGAAGAAGAATCACCTCCTGGATCACTGCATGTTAAATGGTCAATGGACTGGTTCGTATATAGCGCTTTTCTACTCTGTGTAGCCCTTCAGTTTTCGCTCTTAGACCCGTACTTCACTGTAGCGCTGATATGTTCAGTCTTAGGTTTTCCAGACAGTCCTGTGATGTCATGTGATGCCTCAGTGGCCAGTTGACCAGAGAAGAGAGGTGACACATCTTAGCAGCAAGCAAGCAAAAGAAATTAAAAACATGTAGGTGAATGTATGATTTGTGAACATCACACCATTAGAGATCACTAATAGAAGTGTTATGTTTTTAAATAACAAAAAAAGAACAAAAAACTATTAGGACAATTAAGGAAGACTTATTTTAAAAAGAAATTATAACTATTGAGCCTTGGGTATGGAAATGAGTTCATTTGAATGTGTGGGACTAGTTTCTCCTTTATTTTTGTGACAGGATGTTTGGATATTACACTTTTTAACACGAACTTACAAAATATTAAGAAACAAAAAAACAGTGGAGTGTAAAAACCGTTTGGAGAACCTCTTGTCAGCCTTTATGTGGAATTAAACCAAAATAGGCACAAAACTGTCCAGACAGAGCAAGAAGAAGAAATCTAATACTCTAGCAACGAATACCCAACAGACAAATGTATTGTATGTATTATATTTGTTTTATCTTTGCAGTCTTCCTGTCTTTCTCTCATTCTTCTCCTCATTGTTGTTGTGACAAAACGAATGTGTAGACTAATGAGGTGTAATTTTTTAGAAAAGAATGCTTAGTACAATTTTAGGGGATTATACCTTTTATAACATGGGATTTAACGTTGGCTTAGACAGAGGATTAGTGCGTCACATTTATCTGACACTTGTTAGGCCAACGTTTTATTTCCTGTTATTACAGGCAGTTTTGTCTAATTGTATCATCTGGTTCACTTGCTATCGTGTGGTCAGCACACTTTCAGTTTGCCACGAACAAAAGATGCATCCACGCCCGCCTTTGGCGCATCGCTACACATGGGCCGTTAAGGAAAACTTTACTGCTGTCTCTATGACCAGTTGCAGAATATTTACTCAGTTAGACTCCAGTTTTACAGCTCCCAAGCTCAATTGAAAGTGCATTTAAAAAGATAATGGTCCATGGTGCATTAAAAAAAAAAAACGGGGGGGGCAGGAAGTTCAGCAGGTTTTGTTTGGTCTAAAAGAATTGTGTCTCTTTGCAGAGATGAAATGTAGTTTGAGAGGATATCGCTTACAGATGTTCACTTTATTGTTCACATCTGTATGATGTGATATCTGCGAATCTTTCAGTCTTCCACCTCCAAAGAAATATGGGCTCTGTGGGATCCGGGATCTGATTCCCTGGCACCTGGGAAGTGATTCCAGCTGTTTGAGTCCGTGTCTGTAAATTGCAGGTTTGCAAGTTTTTATAGAAATCCTCGTCGCACATTTACGCTACTTTATCTACAACACACAATACAGATAAATACAGTTTATACCACTGTTTTGCTGTGTTAAACTTAAGTCTACAGAAGCAAATGCTGCGAAAAAATTGCAATTGCTCAGTTGTGTGGTGTCTCTTTTTCTATAAAGAAGTGCTCGAAGTTGAGAAGCAGCGGTATTGCATTTCACTCATCACCACATTTTAACAAAGAATTTCAAAACTGAGACAGGCAGGACAAAGATAGTCTGACTTTTATTCCTCAGAGTCAGTCAAGCACCAAAAACACAGAATGCAACATTTTCAATAATGCAAGAAAAAAAGCCTCTTTCAAAAGGTACATCTGTTTTCACAATCTGTGTGCTACCTCTCCTGACAAGTAAACTGAAATGCATGTGTGAACTTGTCTGAGTGCCCCTTTAAATTGATAATGCACTCAGCATCTAACTTTGATGAATATTTTGAATATTAAACGTTGGCTTTTAAATGTTTCTTTTTTGAAGGACGCAGTTCAGAATTCACATCGGGGATTGTGCTTTAATACTCCAAAGGGCAAAAACGTGTACCAAGTTTTGCTTTTACTGAACACTAAAACAAAAAATAGCACCCACAAAAATCATTTGGGGTGACAGTTGATGCAACTGGCTCATGACCAATAATCACTTGATGACCTGACAAAATTCTCTATTTAAGCAGATTGATTTTAGGAGAAAATTCCCACCATTGTTCTTAAACAATCCATTCTGACAACTAATATAAAGTTCTCCATCTTCTTTTACTGCAGAAAATTTAATACCCTACATCTGTCTGCGACTGTGACATTATCACGGGGTCCATCGTTCTCTATCAGGTATGCTTCATAAAAAATTCAAAACACTTTCCAAGTCAGTTGTAGCCTGCGGCTCTCAAGGTTTGTCTTTGTAACAATTTGATAATACTGGTCACACTGTATTGTGTGTCCTTGAGCACCAACAAGGACGGCAGATTTGTTTCCCCAATCCATACAGACGCAAAGGAGGAAGAAATATATATACTCCGCTAGCAGAAAGTCTCTGCAATTGTTTTGAGTGACAAGGTTGACAATTCTCAGAGTGCATTATTAAATATAACCTTTGAGAGAGGTGAAAGCACAATGGAGCGAGACATTTGTTAAAGTAGAGGTTGAAAGTATAGGAATGTAACAATAGATGTATTTAATATAATCAGCTGCCATCCAGGAGGCAGAGAAAATGAATCATACAACCATTACATAATGCAATGAAATGTTATTGGCTATATGAAATTCTAATGCACATGAATAATATGTAATAGTTCCTGCTTTGTAGCCTACTTATTGTGTTTGTATGCACATAATAATCCCACTGTTAACCCTTTCACTATTTGCTACCAGAGCAGTTATCATGGCAACTGATGACTTGCTGAATCCTCTAAGTAAGCAGCTTAGGGAGCGCTGTGTGAGCCTACGGTAGCTGTAATCTACTTACCAATCAGAAATAGGATTAATCTCCAGCAACAAAACAAAAACACATAGAGTAGCTTGGTGAGGATGACAAAACAATGTTGCTCGTGTATCTTTGAAACTTATTAAGCTTAGAAAATGATATATGAAACATTTTTTCGCATATCCCTTCCCCGCATCCGTTCAAACTCTCCCATCCTTTTTCTCTTCTTAAGCTTATCTCAGCTCTAAGAGAAAACTTCTGGGTTCTTGCTTTTTACTCCCACTCTATACATTAGAGTTTACCACTCTGCTCATGTTGCTGTGCATTTAAACTGTTCTCGCAGCCAAACTCTGGGAAAATGTAGAATAAGGTCAGAACGCTGGCCCAAGTTGCTCTTTCCTACATCTAGCGCAAAACAGGAGATAGGAAATGTTCCATTAGGTTTTTTGGCGGGCCACTCAGGAGCTTGGAAATCACAGTGCAGTCACCTTAGCTATCTTCACACTGGTGCAAAATTAGACTTCACACAAACTTTATATAAATACAGAGCCGACAGACTTTGTGCTCTCACATACATCTCTGTGCAGAAAAAGAGATTAAAGTTGTGTTATTTGATATATATCAGATGAGTAGGTTAAACGGCTGTTTGATGAGCAGACACTTCATGGTTGTCTGTTTAAACCTTTGCAGCAGGTTTTGAAATTTTAGGTTCACCAACTTTAACAGTCCTACTAACATAAACTATATATATTTATATAATTCATTTATATCTTTAGTGGACCTGATCTTTCTTCTTCGAATTTCTTCATCCTGTATGTGTTGTGGCACAGTGGTGGCACAGTTCAAGGGGATGGCCCGCCTACTTTAATTACACTTCCCAAAATCTTTTCGTAAATAAGTCTGATTGTGAACTCAGCAGTGCTATACTGCAGGTTTATTGCAACCACGATTTGTGACATGGATCTATTAAAGCTGGCTATAGTAGACTGTACAGTCATAATTATTTTGTTTCACTGGCTAAAATTGCCAGTACCAATGCAGGCTTAAGTACTTTAACAGTTTATTTAAATATGTTAATTATCAGCTGTTGTCACTTTTTGACAAAACATCATCACTGATTTGATTGTCTGATGGATTTTTAAAATACTGTAGTATATTTATGCTGGTATATACAGTGTGGGGCTACTCTGTCTGCACCAATGTCAACATTTGTGGAAGAGGAAAGCAGAAGCAAAGTTTGAACTCTAATTGTCTCCATACATGTCCCTGTCATTGTCTGCCCACAGTAGCTTTTCTGGAAAAAATACATAATTTTAAAAAAGCAACCAAAAACATGTGATGCCACAGTTAAGTGTTCTCTGTGCTTTACCTACCAATATCTATTTATCTGCTTAGAGTGCAGAGCCAAAAACAAAAAAAAGAAATCAATGTGGCTGAGAGCAGTTGTGAGGGGTTGATCACCTTTCGTCAAGCTTTGTTCTCAATCAATGAGTTTGATGTTGGTTCAGTTGCTGGGAACGATTGACTGGTGGAAGACGTAATTGGTCTCATTTGACACTGAGGCAGGTTGGATTCAGGACAGGATAAGTGCAGTACAGGATACAGAGTGGATCGTATGTGCACTTGTGTCTCGGGGAACGAACACAATATTCCACTTGAGTAAAGGACAGACCCCAGGCGCTCGCAAACCTTATCACTTTGATCCATTGTTTTTTTCTTCATTTCTTTTGAGGTTAAAATCCGTCTGAGGCTGGATTTGTATCACTTCATGTATTCTTGGCGTGCTCCAGTAAGGTTTCAAAGAGAGCAATATTGAAATATAGTACAGGTTCAAACCTGTTCTCAAAAACATATAGATATTTATAATTCTTTTATTG
Organism: Pelmatolapia mariae; assembly: GCF_036321145.2. Taxonomy (NCBI): domain Eukaryota; kingdom Metazoa; phylum Chordata; class Actinopteri; order Cichliformes; family Cichlidae; genus Pelmatolapia; species Pelmatolapia mariae. Next base: position 39,041,106 of record NC_086240.1, read on the forward strand.
AAATTCTATGCAGCTTTGTTGTGTTATGAAGGAAGGCTTATGGTGTTTTACAAAAGTTTTGAATTTGCGCTTTGTTTTAATCTATGTAAATGAGGACCGATTGTATCAGCAAAGGTCACGGTGTTAAATATCGGATTCTGAGAGGACAAAGTAATTATAGTAATGATACTGGTACTGACGGACTAATTCAAATCGAGACCTTTTCCAGAAGATTGTCTCTGAATGTCCATGAGCTCTCTTTTTCCCTAATTTGTTAATTTGTCAAACAAAAGGGGCTAAGACTGCAAAGACATGGGGAATTACATAGAAAAAAAATTGAGATGCAATTAACCTCTGACAGCAACAGTAGCTGGACTATACAGAAATTAAAAACATAACAAATTTTCAAATGACAGGCCTTTTTCTCGTGTCGCAATCAAGCAGTGAACCGACATCGGCGAATGAGCAGAACTGTTTTATTTTTTACAAATAATTTGCAGAATCGTTCTTGTAGGCAAGACAAAAACTGCACTTCAAAATAAGCGTGCGGTGCAGTAATTGTGTCATGAAGTCAACTATTTGGTGTGTAGTTTGCTAGCTGTTGAGCACATTTAGTTGTACCTGGTTCTTTGCAAGAGTTGTCGTGAAATGTCTCTAATTTTTGTGCTTTGAGTGCAAATTGTACAATGGCTTAGTAATTTTCTTTCTAATTCCTTTTGTCCTCAGGCAAAGAATGTTTGTACGTGCATAGCCACCTCTCTCACTCTTTCTCCCTCTGTCTCTCTCAGTCTCTCGCTCCTCACAAAGTCTCTCTTTTCCCTCCCTCTTTGTGCACATATCCAGCTAATTAAACAAAGCACACGATTTGATTAAACAAGTAAATTGTGCTAGTCTGTGTTTGTGATAATTAGGATAACCCAGAGTTTCCTTAAGAACATTAACTGTGATGGATGTTTCATCTACAACTTAGAATGGATGTGCCTCGACAGCACGCGAGGATACGGACTCCCGTAGTGACAAAGAGAGGCAGAACCAGGATGGAGTCTGTTTAATAATGTTGGACGCAGACGGCCCTCAGGACTTTAAACTATGTATATGCACAATATGTTTCTGCTTTGGGTGAGACAATGGCCTTCTTCAGGACAGGGCAGTGGGATAGCCTGGACAGTGTAGAGACGTGTTGTGGCAAAGAGGAAGTACATTTACACAGGGACTGCATATAAATCTGAAGAAACTTTCACTTGGGTTCTGATTATAGCCTGAGTTCACATGTTTTGATGGCATTAGATGGAAGCAGGCCTGTAAGATAACAGAAACCACACATTAGAGAAAAGAATAACTAACTAAGGTTTATCCCTAATAACGATTCAAGGGGGAAAGAGGCCTTGGAGCAGCTGTTAATTTTGCCGTGGCTTTGAGTGTAGTGAAAATATTCAGAATGCATATATGGATATATGGTTCAAAACTTTCTGCACTGTTTTAAAGATTGTACTTTAAAAATAATACCTTATGCCATCAAACATGTGAACTCAGCTATAATCGGACCCCAAGTGAAAACAGAAATCTTCTGCTATAAGCAAATCTTGTCCTTTGCTTAAAGCAACATTTTTAAAACAGTGTCCGCTATTGAATTAAGTAAATCCAACATGCTCTTTTTTTCAGTGTTCTCCAATGTGTGGTTTCTGTTATCCTACAGGCCTGCTTCCATATAAAGTTAGTGCGGGCTGTCTCTGCCTATACAGCTTACTAGAGCTACTATTGTAATGTCATGAAACCAAATTTTTTATTCATATATACTGAAGCGTCGCAACTTAAATCATTAACTGTACAGGGAAGTGTCATCTTTGTGGGGAAAAGTACAAAGAGTGAAAAATAAGAACTCTCCATAAAAAGTCCTTACCAACCAAATGTGCTTAAACTAAAACCTTTAACACAACGACGTGTTACTCTGCCATATCAGTCATTATATTATAATGTCATAATTACAACAAGTTAGCGGTATTTGAGGATGGAGATGCTTGGGTTGCTCGGGTTCTTGTTTCATCCTTTCCAGATATTTAAATCCAAAGTGCTAGCAAGTTACAATTAACTATCAGTGCTGTAAAAACCACAATATTTATTTTAATGAACGAGTGTTAAAGTAGAAGAATTTGCCTACAAAAGAATCAAGAAATTTGACTCATTAAGTTACTTCTTAAATTAAATTGACTTATTATCAAATTGAATGCATCTAATAACAAGAGGTGATTTTCACAATGTGTTCACAATGTTAAGGACAGGTAAGGTACCGTGGTAAGCTTCGGTGACATAATGAACGAATGAATCAAAAGATAACTGTTATAATAGCTCGTCAGAAAATTGTGCAGCTATTAAAAGATAAATGCAAGGACTTCCCCACCAACGTTTCCTTCCTTCATCAGCTCTGAACTCGCTCTGCACAAGCAATTCTTGACCTTATGAAAATCCCAATACGCAATATGTAGGTGTTTTAAAAGTGGTTACTCTTTTCTTTGACACGGAGATTGCACATTTGATTAAGGTGACTCATTACATTTACAACATAAAGATATTTAAAAGATTTTCAGCTCCAAGTGAACAAACATATAACTTTTATTAGCAAAAAAGTAATTTGTGATCAGATATATACAGTATATTATCCTACACGCTCAAGCTACCAAATGTTTGGGGTTAATTAGACCCCAGAGAGGCCCATAAAAATCCAACTACATTATACAGCTACACTCCCCGAGACTGCAAACGGGAGGAATGCATAATTTTCAGTGGCAAAACCCTAAAACATGTCATCAGGTCAAAATCTTGCCCAGAAGAAATTCTCATAAAATGTGAAACGATGAACTATTAGGCTGAAAGAATAACATTTTTTTTAATCCGTTTAGAAGAGCTGCATTTCTCTGGGATGCTAAATACACCATTAGATTTGAAGATAAAATAAGTTGAAAAATGTTAATTTTGCCTTCAAGGTGTCAAATACTTTACACACGGCTGGTAGCAGCAAATAATTTTATCTTGTCACAGCACAAAGAAACAAATTTCACAACTCCTCCATGAGCGTTCTTATTCTTTCCCCTCACTCTCCATCCCAGATTCTTTTACGGCCAGGGTCGTAATGAACACGAAAGGTCAGGAGGCTAACCGTATATGCGGACAACACTGTACGAACATGGCGGGCAATCGGCAGGGAGTTTATTTCTGTCTTATACCTTTATTGCTTATCTTGTAGATTGCACGAAACTACAACGTACAACAAGATGAGCAGGGGCGAAAAAGGACAGAAAAGGAGGAGGAAGGAAGCTGTTGGGGAGCGGGGATAGGGGAGGGGACAGGCAAGACCTGATTAAAGACTGTCTTTGTTATGTAATTAGCTCCAAGAGAAGAAGGCCCCGCTGCTGCAGGGATGGAGAGCAGCTGGCCTGAGGTTGTCTAATTGCCTGCTCGGATTCTTTCCAGGCCTCATCCTCTGGAGCTCGCGCTCGTTATGGCACAGATGTTTACTGCTGGGTATCGCGGCGAAGGCTACATGGTAACCACTGACTACTTCAACTGTTGTGTTCCAGTGACACCTTTCCCTCATGGGACCGCCATATATCCATGATTTTTGAATGGGCTCAGCTGCTACAGCAGGGAAAGGTGGGTATTTATAGCGCAGGCATTGACAGGACCGCGCGTTCGTTCTTGAGTCACTGCGTTCTCATTTGAGATTGATAAATTATTCATCCAGCGTTATTCCCCCACTTTGGAATCTCTTAACTTGTGTCTCAGTTTTTGATTTTAATTTTGACTAAAGTGTTATTGACTCTTGATCTTATTTGAAGTTGGTCCATAGACTCAGGGTTGTTATTAATGTTCTCAGCAGCTCTCTGCTGTTGGGGAAAGGATTTCGCTGCTCTGCTTAGCAGGGGGACAAACCTGGGTAACCTCTGTCTTTATTAAGGATTATTACTACAAATTCTTTATTGAGGGTTATTACTCCACATTACCTCGGGATTCTAACTGTATTCAGTACCATAATTGTTTCGCTGAAAGACTATTGTGAATCTGATGGTTTTTTATATCAACCTTTGTTCTAGTGACGATGAAAGGCCACTCGCAAGGGAACAGGTGTTTACATCATATAGAAATTGCTCAATATTTGCATTTATACATTGCAAGTATCACATCTATGTAACGATTTACTGTGTAGCGTGAAGCTTAAGCTGTGGCATGACCACAAATCGTATAGTAATATATGCAAGGATAAGAAGGAAGTAACTTGTGAGCAAATTGAAATGTTAAGTAGTAAAACAAAACTCTCTGGCCGCTTTGTATTTGTGTGTAAGCGTATCTATGTGTGCATCTCTGTGTTCAAAGATCCGTCATGGTTTAGTTCATTTACATCAAAGGCATATTTGACGCACTAACCAATCTGTTTAAAAAAGCTCTACAAAAAGTAAGAAAGCCACGTAATGACTGAAGGTTATATCAAGGATCCTTTCTAAATTCTAACTGGTTTTTCTGTCTACACCCTGCAGCCCACCTGCACTGTTAGTATTAGAGTGTGTGTGAGGAGGACTCTCTGTCATGAGATAAGAGAAAAGAAAACATGAAGAGACGGGGCAGGGGCATCCACATCTATCTCCTCTGTGTCTGATGCAGCTTTTGAAACCAGAGGTTTGCAGGTGTTGTTTTTTGAGGGAAAGACTTTAATATGGTAATCATTTGCTGTCCCTCGTCAAAATTATTCTCCTCAATCTGACTGGTGTGAGTGCTTATTTCAAGCTTATTTTGCTGGCTAGCATTACTCTTACGCTAGAGAGCGCACACAGACATTCACACACCTGCTCCACAGAAAGCAGCCAAACACCTGCATCGTCTTGTCCCCCCTCTCTGCCCACACTTCCCTGATGGCCACTGTACCTCCTCGTCTTCCCTCTTTCTCATTTCTATCCAGCTCACAGCTTGTGAGACATTTTGATGACCAATACCCACCTCCTACAAAGACAGACACACACTCATTTTTTCTGTAGCTTTTGTTGATATTAAAAAGGAGAATGCAGCTGGCTCTATGCAGAATAATGAGGTCAAAGCCATTCTAATAAGTCTGGGAGATGAATCTGGCATGAGTAGGGCAAATAAGAAATAAGAAAGAAAAGAAAGCAGTATTCGTACACAAATATGGCCTGTGAAGCTTATCCTCTAAGTTTTAGCTGCAGTCCTTCAGATCCATGGTCAATGACTAATGTTCAAAGAAATGAAAAATAAAAGTTTGACGTAAACAGTAATTTCTAGTCAGCTGCATAAAGAATTTCACACAATTTTAAATATACATTTTCATAGATTTGCAAAGACTTAAACTAATATGTTGACAGTTTTATTTGTTTCCTAGATCTACAAAAGTCTTGTGTCTCTCCGAAATTTACTCTTTTTCTTCGTTTGTTAACACCTAACACTACCTTATGGATCACTTAATTATATTTTTTAAAAAAACTAAATCAAGGATGAACGAATGACCAACCAGTCTGTCGCAAAAACAGATCATTTGTTTCAATCTCTTTATTTGAATCTACAAAAAGTGCCAAATGTAACACTCTGGAGTGAAAAACTATTGTTGCACCAACGCGCTGATTGCAAAAAACTCATCATATCTTGTCCTGCTGTGCAGCTTGTCCTAAAAACAAAAGGAAACGGGACAAGTCAAGGACAAAAGAAGAAGCGGCAGACCTAGAATATAAATAAATACAGCAGATGAACATATCTGAAAGTCATGTCCTTAAAACATAAGAACAAATCCAGAAAAGGCCTGACACAGGACCTGAGGGATGCATCTGGTCCTTTAGTTGATCCATGTACTGTTGTAGATGGATCGACTGAACCGTTCATGTACTGAAGCCTCGTCAAAAAGTCTCTCAGTGGGAAACAGGAAGAAAAGGCTGAATTATGCCAAATAACACAAGAACCTATCGAGTGATGAATCCAAATTAGTTTTTGGGGGTTTTTACAAACTGCATTGATATTTATGGAGGATGTCAGGGTAGAGGTACACCGGGGAGTGCTGATGGGCATCTCTAAAACACGGTGGAGGTGGAGTTCATGGTTTGGGGCTCAGATGTGTTGGGGATCTCCTCAAAATAAGTGGAATTATGAACATAGAAACGTGCTGTCACATCCCTACATCTGGAAAGTATCTGATTGGCAATGACTTTATTTTTCAGCATGACAATGAACATTGTTGACAAATCAAAATGCAGCCAACACTGAAAGAGTAAAGGTGCTCACAGGAAGTTCATTAGAATTGTATAAACTGTATTTCCATGTATGTTTGCACATGTTTCATTAAATCAATGCGCCTGTTTCCCATTTTCCTAGAAATCGGGGTGGATCAAGACTTTTTAAACAGTATAGCATGTTGTTGTGAAATCAAAATAAATATCTAGAAAGATCAAAAAGGTTTTGTGTAAAACAAACAAATATCAGTCCTGGCAGTTGTCCAATGGAAACAAAATACAAGCATAATCAACTGTTAATTGTAAGTCGTTACAGTGATATTGTTTACTGTTTACACAATTTTTCCTATTAACCACCCTGTGGGTCAGCTATAATGCTCTCTGAGCAGGCTGTTTTTCACATGGCTTGAAAACATCTTAGCAGCTATACAGAGTCTCATAGATGTATAGTATAATAGCATCCACCCACCAGTTGTCATCTTACTGCTGGAATAAAGTCCCCTGTCACTGCAAAAGATTGAGCCAACAGCCTTTCAGTTGTTAGACAGCCTTGCTACCTACTGTATAGACCAATCTGCCAACCAATTGTTGTACTCTCATAAGGCTGATTCTATCTGAATCGAGGGCATAATTTACCCTGTGCAGTGCCTGTGAATGCGGCTGAATTCAAGAGGTAGGTAGAGGCTGTCAAATCCGTCCCTGCCATGATAAATAGCCATTTACTGTGGAATGGCAGCAGGATAGGGCAGGTATACATGCTGAGACACTCGCAGTGTCTTCCTGGAAGTGTTTTCTCAGACAATCGGCGTGGTGAAACCGAGCCTCAGCCGCACATGTCTTTGCTACATGCATGGCAATTGCCATAGAACTTGACAGAATATCTTGGTCTTGGCAGGCATGTCTGTAAATCATAATATCAGGGTGACATCTGCAGAACTTTTCTCTGTGGAAAGCAGCAATTATATAGCACACCCAAAGCATGCTCTGCACTTGCTGAAAAAACACATACAGCAATGACCACACTAGGTCAGGGTCAAAATATTCAACATGTGTTTCTAGTTCCAAGTCACAGACAGACAAGTTAGCACATTTAGTGAAATTCTGTAGGTGTGGAAAAACCGATTTTTTTGTGTGTATGTGAAAGCATGCACACAAGACACCTTGTGTTTTCTCATTATCAGAAAACAATGAGTTGGCGCGCACAAATCAATAAGCAGATGCATATTGATCGCCACTGCAAACAAAGAAGAAATACAGGAAAACAACACGAATAAACAAATAACAACTGAGAAACACGCATTTCAGGCTTGTTAAGTGTTTGCGATTTCATTTTATTGACGTCTCGACAACCTGAATCACAACAAAAGTTCAGAAGAACGAATCAAAGTGGTGAATCAAAGCTTCTAATCCTATGCTAACATAAACACCGTGTCCTTGTGCTGTCATTCATAACGAGATGCTTCTTATGGGCATTATTTTATAAGGGTTTGAGAATGTCATGGCTACTAAAGAACCTGCATGCGTTGGTAAAGGAGGAGTGGTGCAGTTTAACTGTTTATGCAGTGCAATTCTAGTGTTCAATCTGACATAAAATGACCCAGAGTGCCAAAATAATAACATTTTCCTGACTGACAATTACAGATTATATTACAATTACAACAAAATTATTTTCATTTAGGTGCATTAACCTTACATATTGTTTCCCTCTGCTGAAACAAAAGCCTTTCTGTTATTCAAAAGTATATTCTGGTTAGAGAACAGTCACAGCATTATTTCTAGATGTAATGTCATCTTCGGCCACCTGTAAAATGTTGAAGGTCTTTCCCTCTGACTGGATTGAATACCTGAAGCCATTACACTGCAACTGCAAGAATGACATGTGGGTTCAATCTGCAGTTTGTAATTTGAGGAATGTGCTGCACTTAATTATGAATGGGTCAAACACCATGCATGGCTTTTTTTAATTAGTTAACTCATCCGACACAGCAGCGGGATCTCAGAACTTAGGTACACAACCTTCTGTGCTTTCTTGCAAACAACAAAAGTAAATTATTTCACACAGATTCCACAGTTAACTAATTTGGAGAATAGCAGGGATCTCTGGGATGTGTCCTTATTTCCATTAAAGCTGCTGGGACAGTTTTGTTTATGCCTAAAAAGAGACAAAAAATAAAGTACCAGAACATTTTATTTTAATTTGTATGAACTATTTCTGGCAATCACTGGACAACAATTGATGTTCACATCCATCCCTGTTTCCAATTTTTAATTAACTTGGCAGTTATTCTGAAAAAGGTAAAGTATTACACATTATCTGTTATGTTCAAAAAGTAGAGTAACATGATATTTATCTTCTCTGTGTAGAAAAGTAATTCATTATATCACTTATTACATGCATTTCTAATAGACCATTACATACAGTGTGAAAGTCTGAAATCTGCTGTCACAGTTAACAGTGTAAACTTTAAACAGACCAACACAATGGCACAAATTTCTATCCTACTGAGGACACACAGAAGAACTTTCTTTTTAGTTTATTTTACAAAGCAGACAGCAATACAGCGCAAAGGAACCGTGTCTTTCTTCAAAGAGGACTTTGAAGAAAGCTGGTGTGGCCACAGTGATTCTGCTATGGAAGCAGGTACAGATAGAAGGCTGTTTATCTCTGCGTTTGTTACCTGTTGAAAATCTACCTTTGTCTGTTTTACTGAGGTCGGCATACACTCAGATTTAACATCATTCTCAGTAGTCTCTGTCTGGGTTTCTTTGCTGCTAGCTGTAGCTGAATCCTGGACAAAAACAGTCCTTGCCACCAAGGCAGGGACCTGCTTGGGGACCCAGGCAAGTTTGGGAACAAAACTTTAAATTACAGCCAAGGAAATGTAAAGTTTTTAATGACCTGACCTCCCTAAAGGGTCCCACTTGGCTCTAGTCACTCCCAATCAGTGAGTGAGGGGCATATGAAATGTTGAACAGTGTAAGCCAATCAGAAATAATTAAGAGGAGCTATCCTCCTGTGAGGAAGAAAAAACAAAGAGGAGGAAAAAAGCAAGATGTGGTGAGTTACACAGTTACTTATTTAACTATATAAAAAAAACGAAAAACTAACTAAGACTAAATAACTAACTCCTGCTATAAATGTGGGTGAGAGACACTTGAATTACTTAACTTCTACGAGCATTGTGCTATTTACTGTGTTTACTTCAGTTTTTAAAATATGCTAACTTAGCTAGCAGAGCAGCCTAGCCAGTCCAGTAGAAGCTTGTTTCCACCACCAATTTTTATCATCTGTAAGTCTAAATTTTGGGTTAGTGTATCGAAATATCAACTTAATAACTTGAAATTTCAAGTTAGATATCTTGTAATTCCGACTTACTCAGAAATAACTCAAAATTTTTGATATGCATTGTCAGTTATAAATCGAAAGTAGTAGTATGTCAAAAATTTTGAGACATGTAACGAGATCCTGAGATAACTCGGAATTTCAATGTAGCCTTGCCTGGCCATTTTCTGTAGGCGAAACAAAATTCCTTCACGTCCAGCTCTGCTGATTTAGCCAAATGCACATTGATCGGAGTCTGTTAGTTAGCTAGCAAGCTAGCAGAAAAAAACCCAAGAAACGGAGAAGCCAGTATCACTAACAGCTTAGTCTGGGCATTCTTACAATAACAATGATCTCCAAGTTCTAGCATAGTTGTACTTTTAATTTGGATAATAGCTTTATATCTTGTTGTTCTTCTTGTACTTGGTGGTGAACTGCAGCAAACTCTAAAATGTCACTGACCGTGGATTGTGTACAGAAGAAGTAAGCCTGCTGTCCTTGCACATGTTTGCAAAGAAGTAATGCTGTGTTTGTAGCAGTGGATAGTTGCTTCTTGTCTGGGTGCAGGCTGTACTTTCCTATTATTTTCTTGTCCTTTTGTCCAAAAAAAAAAGTTTTAGACCACATTTTATGATTTTTGTTTGTTTCTGTCCACTCATTGTAGCTTATTGAGCCCATTATGGCTACAGGAAATGCCATTATTGTTTGATTAGTAACCATAATGTGATTATTGAGCTTAGTGGAGTTAGCTGTTAATTTATTGTGTTACAGACAAATGTAATGTAATTACAGTAATGCATTACTTTGGAACACCCAGCGCAGATCTTTGGACTGTGGGAGGAAACTTCCACTGGATAAACACTGACTCATTCTTAAGGGAAAACATCTTTTGTATCCTGCTGTAGAAATAAACGCATCAACAATTATTAATGTATTCCAAATTTTAACCAGTTGCACTAGGATTGTATAATATGCCTTGCATTTTTTTGTATTTTTAATTGAATTTTGTATTTAATGCTAAACAGATTCTTCTGTGGATGTTTTATATGCTGATTTGCAGTTGTTGCCTGAGACTATGACCAAAAAACAGGGAAAAAAGGAAAAATGTTACTGAATATTACATTTTTTTGACCTAATGTAATAAAGAAATCATGTGGTGCTTCTTAGGACTAGTATACATATGTATTAAATAATTTAGCTCAGGATGTAGAAACTTATCAAATGGAATATCAAACCACATATGCTTTGAATTGCTGGAGCTGTTTCCTGGTACCTATCTTTAGCTAGTGTCCCATGTGGTCCTGTTTTTAATGGCAAATATGCCTACCAAATGTCTTGCGAGTCTCCCGAGAAGAGAGCAAAACATTCAGAAGACAAATAGACAGGGAGATGCACATGCACAGTCACACAGCACTGCACGCTGCAAACTTCATGTTAGACACCTTTTTAAGACAGCTGCTTCGTGCACTACTGGAGCACGTACAGAAGCGAGTGATTTTTTGGAAAATATGGTAGGGAAATGTTTGTTTAAAACTGTCTGTGTGGATAAATACTTTTTCATTGTGTCTTGTTTACAATCCCCGAGCTTCGTTGTGACTTATATTTCTGCCTTTTATACAGCAGATAAAAGAGCGTGCCGTGCTCGTTTTAGCACGCCAAAACAGTTTGGTTTAGTGGTGTAATTTGTCTGGTCAATGAGGACGAAACACACCTGAATAAATTATTAGGGTGGTGAATTTTTATGCCGAGAAACATAAAGGCATTATTCATTGAAAGAAGAGGCTTTAAAAGGGACGGGGTGTCTGTATATCTGCCCGTAAAACTCGTATGACCTTTTCATTTTCCTTTAAAAGTGTCATTGCATGCTACTGCTGTTTCAGAATGTGTTATCCTTATTTATACTGCCTTTGTTTGACATCTCGCTCTTTGTCTTGCTTACAAGCATTTTGTTCCTCTGACTCAGTCTTTGTATGTGTTGTGATGTGTTATAACATTTTGTAATTAAATTTTCTTAAATAGCATTTAAGCTTTATTCCACAGTTTTAGATAAATGGCAGCAGTGAAATGAATCTGGCTTTATATGAGAAATTGTCTGTTTTTTGCATACATATACACACATATGTATACAGTGTATATGTGTGATGTGTGTGTTCTAAATTATAGTCGCGCACACACACATGCTCACAGTCCAGCTCCAGATGGATTTACTGTATTTTTGTGACAGACACAGCACTCCTCGGGAACATTGCCCTTTACAGAGAGAGAGACCAAAAGCACACTACGCAGCAGGACGGGAGACGAGAAACAGCACCAAACATATGGGGAAGTGTAATGTCATGTGGCAGCTCTGGATATATAGTCACTCTAAGGCTGCTGCACCCATATAAAGTTTACCATGAATTTCCATCCCCCTCCATTGGTGGAGAGAAATGGGGAGATTCATGGACACTTCACTGGGCTGTTAGTCTGTCTCATTAAATGCCCTTTAGAATGCCACAGGTGTACATTTTAGTGTAAATCAAGTCGATATTTATGGCAACTCTTTTAGGAGGAAATACGTTTTCTCCTTGGGGAGAACATCGGTTATCTTCCAGCCCACTGCAGACAGGGAGCGTGGTTGTAATATATCCAACTGCTACATAGTAAAGGAGGTGGAACAGAGATTTTCCACAGCTGCACGCAGTATTTTGCGGGCATCCTAGAATTGCAAAATAGTCTTTTCACAATGCAATCAAACTGAATTGTAGTTTCAGCCTCGCAGCACAAAAATGCTGCAGTCCAACACTGAGATTGGACAGAGGGAAGTGTATAATCCAATGCTCATTTGTGACACATTTGAGTTTGATATTCACAACTCTGTCCTGGTCAGCTCCAGGCCACCTGTTATGTCAGTGATGGATGCCAGTGCAAGCGCTCGGCTACTAGCTGAAATGTACAGTATATGACTGCTATTCAGATTGTAAATGGTTGTGAGTGTGTGTATTTGTCATGGTTCCTTATCATCACCTGCTGTGCGCCCAAGAGCAGTGAGCAAGTGCTCACTCAATTGTTCTCCATCACACACTCGCAGGAGAATACACACTCCCACACTTCCCCACACATCCTCCGAGCAAATTTAGTTCACCAGTTTGTCTCAAAGTGCTCACTTACTGCTCCTTGTTACCATATTGCAAGGAGATTTTAACATTCAAAATGAATGCACCTTCTTAGAAATGACTCAAAAGACAAAGCAGCATCTGATTGCTTGCGTCACACACACACACACATGCATGCACACACACACATGCATGCACAGAAAGGTGTTTTTCAACGGCTTTATTCCTGTTATCGCTCAACAAACGCACCTTGATCTTATTTGCTCACTAACAGGTTACCTAACCTCATTACATCTACCACCCCTGCCATGGCTATCTAGAAACTAGTTTTCACTTAAGTTGTTTTTGTATAAGAGTGGGGGTGGGTGGAGGCAGCTGGGGCTGCAAAGTTACACTAACTTCTATCAAGCTCATTAGGACTTTTTCATATCCTGCACGCACGATTCTGGCACACAGACGTCTGAGTCATTACATTGCACTTGATTTATTGGGCACCTTCTGAGCTCCTTTTTAATCTATTCAAAACTGTGCTGAGCAAGAACCATTGGAAATCTAACGTAATAGCAGGTGATATTGAGGCTGCTATTGATAGCGAATGATTTTTTTTTTACAGAAACAACTCCAACTTAGCACATGCCTTGTGGGAGGATGAATAAACAGGTTCACAAACACAGGTGTGTGCATGCTGTTGTTGCTCAGATACATGCAAGTGCGCACACACACACACACACACACACACACACACACAGTTTGTTGAGAGACCTGCTTGTTAGTTTTGTTGGCTTTTACTTCTCCAACATTCTGTCAGAAGAGACAAAGAGATTCACACCAGACATGGTGTGTGTTCCATCTTTGGAGGAAAAAGTGTTTGATGATAGTATTAACCAGACAGCTGAGCAAGGCTGGCACTGCAAAACCCACATAATACAATTTACACTGCAGTCGAAGTATAACTCCAAATACTCAAAAAAAACTCCATGAATATAGTAACACTACATAGCATATACGGTGTTACTAAAGCCTCTGAAACTTATTTTTACTCACACCCTGGTTCAGAGAAACCCTGACAATGCCTTGAATCATGCTATGTGTATTTCCTGCTGTTCCTGAATGAGATATTGATTTTCAAAGGACTTCCCAACAATGGTGCATGGCTGCAACATTAAATCCTAACTGCACTATATTTTTAAGATCACAACAGTATTGTAAAAACTAGATGCTCTACAGTGGAGGTTCATTCTCTTTTCTGCCTGTAATGAGATACCTTTGTTTAAGCGCTGGGCGTGATGATTGTACAATTTTCCCTACCAATCGATTCCTGCAGGTATCTGCGTACATCCCGGGTCCGCCTCATTCAGTTCTGCCATGTCATTTACTTCAGTGACCTCGTAATACCTCTAAGCTGTGTCAAGGTTCAGCGGTACTCAGTGACAAAGATGGACTGAGCTGTTAATCTCCCACACCGATCTCCTCAGACACACTCACTCTGTCACTGATACCCTGCAGCAGAAATCGCCTCTTTTCCTCCTTTCCCTCATGAACACTGACAGGTGAAAGGACTGGATAAGTCTTATATCTCGCTATCTCTTTAGATCAGTCACCGCGAGGGTGTGCTTTCGTGCCTGAGTCTGCCAAGGTCATTTTTGGCATTGTTCAGTACGAGCGCTAAAAGCATTGTTAGGAGAGCCGGGCTTCATCAAGGTCCTCGCCATATTCTGCAAATAAATGCTGTGTATTTGGGGCATGTGAATCAATTTGGCAGAACATCAGAGTAAATCCAAGAAAGTCAACTAAGAAAGTGTTATCGGATGACGGGCTACTTTCGAGTGAAAGGCATTGCCCAAAGTTGTGGCATTTCAAGGAACGGGAGAGGAGGGAGGGTGAAAAAAAATCCAAGACAGCTCAAAGACATCTAGAAAAAAATCTATACAAAGAATGAACATGAATGAATTAGATGAAAAGAAACTGGCTGGAATTGAACCTGAAAAACAGTAATTTTAAGACAGCTTGTCTGTGATGGAATAAATACTTCATTTGATTTCAAAAAGTAAGGCCTCTTTAGACATAATGGCATCCATTAAGACACAGAGATGGATGATGAAGGCAAAGAAATAACAGCTAAATGCTGATTGGATTCACTACCTTTTTAGTCCATTAATGAAGCACTTTAATTTAGCTGCCAGACAACTTTGTCTGTGACCTCCTCTGGTGACCTCCTCCAATATATTGAGCAGTGTTTGAGGAGAGAGGGCGAGAACACCTCTTCAAGGGAAATTAATATTCACAGAGGATGCTCTGTCCTCCGCTGCACTAATCTGCATGAGATCTGACTTCCTTTCATTAATCAAGGCGACTATGCCCCGGTGCATCGCTGTTGTTTACCTTCTGAGTTTGTTGTTTTCCCAGCCTGTTGACTGGAGGCAAACAGTATAAATCACAAAACAATACATGACTTAACTACCCGCGCCGGCTGACGTGTGATTTATTCTTTAGGTTTTGCTGAAGATGCATGAGATCCATGCCTGCGAAAATTACACTAATAACGCACAAATTAAAACTTTTAATTTGCGTTAACGGTTCAGACGACAGCGTGAGCAGCGGAATACGAGGACCTGATCTTAATGCTAAAGATGAAAGTACATTTTCCTAGAGTCACCCATGAAATTCAGGATGACAGTGACGATTACTCACATGCTAATGTGTAAATACAGCCAAGATTTCCTTTCATTACAATTATTAGAAATGATTTTTTCTACTTTGTGCTTAATTTATAAACATCCTTTAAAGTGATCCTGTGGATGGAAGCCCTCATACATCACACACACAGTCATTTCTGCACTTTCATATAGCTTTGTGTTTTACTGTTATATAAATCATACCTTAAAGCTGATTATTTCAGTGCCACATTACTTCAGAAAATGGTATCTTAAGGGCTAGGATCAGTTTGTAGAGGGCAATTCTCTTAAATAAATTCTAATGGTTTTGTTTTTGTTTCTTGCCGGTGTGCAGGTGTAAAATAGATCTACTCTATTGTTGTTTCTATTGCCTCTCCAGTGTTGTTACATAATGCAACTGTTTAAGCAGGCTAAACATTTTCACACACTGAGATAATGTGGTAGTCGTGGTTTATATAAGGTTAGGATTAACCCATAGATGACTTGAGGTAAAGGTGGGATATAAATTATACAGTAATGTAGAGATCAGAGTAATTTTTACATTGTTACATTTTATTGTTTCACTCAAATGCACATGTAGGAAATGCTTTAAAGCCTGATGTATATTTTCTTTTAAATACCTTATACCAAAGGCAGGCTCTTCTTCTGTTAATCAGTGTTTTGCTGGAGTTTTTACAACAAAGTTTCCATGAGAAAAGAGAGAGAAGAGGCCAGTGTTATCTTTCAGTTAGCATTCAGGCGAAAAACAGTTTTTCTTCGCTCTGTGATGTAAACCCATTTCTGCACTTCACATCCTTTTGTACCGAGCAAGGTCAGCGCGGCAAAATTGCTGGATGGAGAAGGTAGAATCAAAGACGTAAGAGTGCGTCGGCAGAGACAATTCAACCCCAGCAATAAGACCTCCCACACAGGGTCGCGCAATGATAAATAAGAATAAAACGAAAAAAATTACCTGTTACATTGAACTCTGCTGTGACAGTTACTATGTACACGGTGCACTGTCATATATTTATAGGATATATTTGAATCTCAAGTTACAGGCTTTTCATGTTTTATTAATTTCAATAACACTTTCTTTTAGTCTGTAAATCTTTATTTTTCTTTTTACCTTGGTCAGTGTCGCTTTTTTGAAAGCATGATAAAAATTTGTCAGTGCGGTTTGTTAAATTGCAAGTTATGCAAAACTTTCCTCGATGCGACGCCATATGACATGTGGTCGGTTATATATACGCGCCCACACTGGTTCCATTTTAGCGAGAGAAGCCACGGCACATTATAGTCATCTTATTAATACATTACATCACTCGGCCCCCGTGGGACGTCCGCTTTGAGATTAATAATTTCAGAAATACAAGGAAAACAGACCCAGATGGAAGGATCCTGGAAACACAGCACAAAGAAGAGAGAAACAGTCCTACGATGAGTTTCACCTTTAATAAACTAATAAATTAGGGCCCCACATTTTATTACTTCAGAAATGGAATTAAAGTATAAATTCCTCCCTTTTACCTTTTGATATGTTCTCTCATTAAGAAGAGGCTGAAATTGCACCTCCTGCTGCTCGGTGCTCTCTGAGCAATTGTTCTTTTACAGTGTTGTGCTTTCAAGGCAAGAGTGTAATCAAAATCCTAACCATTGCAATTAGATACAATGGCTTTCCCTATCCCTGTGTGGGTATCTGCTGAACAGAGCACAGAGGGAAAAGGCAGAATGAGTATACAGTGTCTGCATTGAAGGCGAGTGAGTAATCTTGTATGTATTGTAGGCGCACACTCAAAGACCACTGGCTGCGAACAGCCTTTGTTTTCTGAATTGGCTTTAACATTCTCTAATTCAGAATGGTGCTTAAACGTGATTATATTGCGGGATTTTCACCCGAAAGAAAGACCAGAGTGGGGAAATGTGACGGGGAGGGGGGGGGGGTGTTATGATTGACGTTGCAAAGTCAATGAATACCAGATAGAGACAAAACAATAACATCAGCTGCAATTTGAAAGATCATATCTACGCTCTGGAAAATATCTCACATGGTTTAAATCTGTGGCCATATTCGCTGACAGACACCCGCTGTATTATCTTACAGTATTATACACAATAATGTACAGTATATTAAGCCTAGTTTCCTGTATTCACTAAACTTTTGCTATGTCTGGTGTAATTACTGATAAACACTATCCAGAGCACTGTAGAACCACGCGGGAGGTGAACAGACAAAGTCATATTAAAAGTAAACAAAAAAAATGATCCAGTAGTTGTTTGCTTCCTTTTTAAACCTGACCTTTGACTGCACCTTATTTCCTGCCGTGGAGGTCTGTTATGCGATGAGGTATTTTTGGAATGGGACACTTACTTGTTGAAGTTGACTTTTCCTTTTCACTTGTTATGCCAGGCCACAGGGATAATCAGACGCACATGTACATTGCGGTGAAGAAAAGAGGACTAAGGTGGGTATTGGATTTCAGCACAGTAGACCCCACTTAAAGGAGAGGAGTCAGCAGCCGCAAATTATTTGAAACTCACATAATTAACCCAGGGAGCAGATGGGAAGGCGAAGCAGTTTGCAAGCAAAACAAGCGTGGATTTCTACCACCACTGTTGGATCATAAACAATTTCCCGGGTTTCAGTCGTGCAGGAAGGATTAGGTTTAATAACACAGATAGCAGCCTGGCTTTGCAAATATTAAAGTTTTTAATGTATTTACAAAAAAAAAGTTGTCTTAAATAGTAACATTTACTTGCGCTTAAAAAAATGTTCCAACATAATTACCGAAATACATTAAACATAATCAGGTTCGCTAACGAGGGTATTATTTTTGGATAATTATTTATCTGCTAATAATTTAAGGAACTGTGGTTCTTTTCTTTCCTCATTTATATTCATCTTTACTCAGCATGGTGTTCAGTAACACTAACACTGTGTGCGTGTTGTGTAGTTCCAGTCAGCATGTAACCGTTGGCAGTCTCAAGCATGAAGTAAGGCGGGCCCGGGCTAACTGAGTCGACGGTGTGGTAATAGTTATTGTCAGTTATTGATGTAGTATAGAATTGGTAAGACATTCATTAATGAACATTCAACCTAACTAGCGTACACAGGAGGTTAGCTGTACACACATTTAGATCAAATTGCTCTGGATGGGTTGGCTTGTACCCTGGAAACTATTTGAAATCAGTCCAGCGGTATTAAGAAAATCCTTCAGCTTTAAAGTGCTCTCTTTCACTTTAAATGTTTTTTTTTGTTACAGTTTGTTTGTTGAGATCTTTTCCTGTAGCAAAACACTGAGGGAAATCAGAAGCAGGATTGAGGCATCTCAGGGAGCATTAGGAACTTTCTGCAACTGTAAAAATTCTCATTTGTTTCAACAACAGGAGATGGCGAGCACAAATATTTTTGATCGAACGCTAGAAAGAGAGCTCGGCGGTGAATAAATCTGCTGCGGGGTCTCGCCATTTCTCACATTCTCACAGTGGGATTTCAGCATCTGGAATTGGTGGGGTGGGTGGCTCTCTTTGTCAGCTTATTACAGAAAGAGTAAACTTTGTGGTTTTTCTTCATATTGCAGCAGCAAGTCCCAAATGCACAGTGAGATACACCATGGTAACAGAGACACAGAGCAACGCCTTTTGTTTTCATTTTCTAGTCTTTTACAAGAAGCACGCTTTCAGCCTATTTTGCTCCAGTATTCAAGGCCTCTGCATATTATGTGTCAGACACTGGGAGTGTGTCTCATCTTGGAGAAAAACCCCCTCTTCTGAATATCACTTTAGAAGATCCGTTTTCTATCTTCCGCTTTGTTGTTTCTCATGCTGTCACACATTTCAGTCTCAGCAAATTCTTGCACAAATCAAGACGAAGGTAAAATTTCATTTAGACCTGTAGTGTCTGACTTTTCATGTACATTGATTCAAATGGAAATGCAGCTAATGAGTTTGATTCAGGTGCTCAACAATTGAAAAGAATAAAAAGATTTAACATAAAATGCACAACAAACGTACAGCCGGTTGTACCCATTTCGCTTCATGTGAGTCGCTATTTTCAGATAGAATATCTGAATAAATTGCACTGAAATGCATTATATATGCTATAAATTAAACAATTTATCATTTTGCACTCAGTCCTGTAATGCCATCTGCATCCTTCAACAAAATAACAAACATTTCCAATGTTTATAATATGAGACGGATGTGGAGCCAGACCAGTGCCAGCTACTGTGAGCAGAGAAACGCTGAGGTGGTCAGATCACGAAGAATTAAGCTACGATCAGATGAACCGTGATTGAGTGTTGATTTAAAGCAGCTGGGCGCTTTGGACTGCTTCCACTCTAAACCATGAAAGACAGATTGTAGAACAGTCACAGACATGTAAAACCAGACAGCAACTGGCCACACACAAGGGACAACTATATATATATTTGTGTGTATATATATTGCTTGCAAGCACAGGAGCCATGAAAATGTAAATACAAATATTCAATTACATGCATGATCATAAACGCACAAAAACAAAGCCAAACAAAAGAAAATGTGGAATGACAGACATTTGTAAATAATGTTTATAACGTGCACTTTTATACGTGTAAATATATTCACTGATGAGTAGATTTATAGGCAGAGGTCAGACGCCGGGGACAGAACTGGTTGCAGATGCCATCTGTCTTCCATGAATACTGTGCGGCACATTCCTCCGGCCTCCCACAGAAACCCTGTTTTCCATTCACGCGCTTCCTAACAATGTTTCTCTTTAGGATACGGAGCCTAATAGGAGAGCATCATGCTCTAAAATCTTTTCCACATGCCTGTCGCATCTTCATTCCCTCGTGTGACCGGGGTCAGCGGAGCGGCTGAGCGCGGCAGCCTCGAGTGCGTTTCATCCTCGGTGAACGCTCAGTATCCAAAAGGCATCTCGGCTCATCTGAATGGGAGCACATGGAGACGGCTCCTCACTGACCTGGAAAATCTAAACTGACAAGGCAAACAAATGACAATTACAATGCTGATGATGTTAATTAAACACTGTGTCTCGGACCACTGTAATGGTATTGCTAATAAAGACCTTTCAGTTAATGAGAAGTACAACTTGATTATGGACAAAGGCGAGGAGTCTTCTAGTCTCTCGTCAGTGAAAGGGGCATTTGCACACGCGCTCCAGCGTTTTCATCAGCATTTTCTATCCCCTTGACGGTTGTTAACACTGATACCAGAATTGAGATTTATGATCACCAAGAGTGTCTACTGTTTCCCCCTTAGCTTATTGACATGATCTGACATGATCATTAGGGGAATGATGCAGTAGGTGTGCAACCGCTGTGGTTCTGACAGCCCCTTTGGAAAACTTGTGAGTAAATGTCGTATGATTTGCTTTGCTTATTGTCCTTTTGTTTGGCGATAGTCTAGTGGGAAGCATATGTTGCAGATAGTGAGGAATCTAAAGAAAACATAATTTAACAAAAAAAAGAAGCCTGTTCCTTTGGCTTTTATTGCAACTATAAATTTCCATGACTCTCTACATCATAACAGAATAGAAAAATAGATGATGGTAATTAGTGCTGCTTGTTTTCCTGCAGGGCAAAACAGTCTTTTGTAGAATTTATTTAGAGGGGAGTGATGAAGGTCAAAGGCCTGTGAAGGATCAGATGCTTTTGAGAATTCTTGAGACATCATCTGACCAATTATCTTCCTAAAATAATGGAGACAAACTGCCATTCTGCATAAGTAATAGCACGCAAACAAAACAAAACAAGAAAGGAAAAAAAAAAGGAGAGGGCTAAATTATATTAATCTTGCATAATCTCATAGGGCCACATTATTTTGCAGCAAGAAAATGTCCCGAGAACATCGTTGGGTCCTGAAAATGTTATATTAACAAATGAGAGCCATTTTTTATGGTTCTATAATGAGTGTATGTTTCAGAAGAGTACTTCAAGCTGAGGAGGGGAAGTCAGCTGTCATCCTTTGTGGACTCTAACTATGGAGGTAAGAAATACAAATGGGCTCTCTCTTATAATGAGATGTTAGCCCAAGTATCACATAGAGCTTTTAATCGTCTGTAACATGCTCTGTGGGAAGATAAAGTGAGATAACAAGCTAAGTGTTGGAGTTCAAAGGAAGCCTTGTGGAGGGAATCACACTATGATGTCCGGTGTATATGATACGGCCTCGCAAGATGGATCTGCGGTGTGCGGGATATAAACAGGTAGTTGTTGTGACGGTTAAATTCTTGGAATAACTGAGCATTTCTCTTCGTGTCTTACTCGTCAAACAACCGAAAGCTTTTGAAACAAGAACACACATATGATAAATTTCATTTATTAAGGAAAAAAATGTTCTTATCTTAAGAGAAATCCCCACAGTGCACTTCTGTTTAATTTATAAAAGATGCTAGGCATAAATAAAAGCACTTAAGCAGGTTCTAGAACCTCATTTGTAACTCACACCCCTGTGATCTATAAATCTTAAATTAACTTTGACGGCAGCTGCCTTGTATGTTCCCCCTTGGATAATGACAGCATAACTGAAGGTTTAGTCAAGGATAACAACAGACCAAAAGAGGGAAAGAAAAAAGATTTTAAGAGACAACACACACCTTGGGAGCATGTTGCCACCGGAGTGAATGAACTGCAGCCGACAAACTGCGATACTCCTACGTATCCAGCAAGAAAATCATTCACATCGTGTTTAAACTTTGAGTCATGTCAAAGGCAGTTTTTCTTTTTTACGTTTGTGTTTAATCCAAATATGCTTTGTAAACAAGGCCCCAGATTTGCCCCACTTGTAAATGCTTTGCCGGTCTTTGCGTACAATCAAATATTGATATGCTTTGAGGCACTGTTTCAAAGTTAGAAAGGCCAATAGTGTGACAGCAGTATTCTGACGGTACCTTAAGGGGAGTTCCGCTTCCTACACTGTTTCCGCCCCATGTATTGACAATAAATTAATGGACTTGTGTAGCACTCAGCACTCAGCCAGTGAGTGGCACCCCATTGATTTCAAGGTGTACTCTTGCCCATATATGGCTTTCTGAATAACCCTTTAAGGTGCAGGAAGAGTGCTCAGACAGTCCACCGCAAGGATGAAGCTCTGTCTGGATAAATATTTCAACACTTGGACTTTGTTTATTGATTGGGGCAGTAATTTCCACACATGCCACCCCAGGGAGACAGGCACTAATGATGCTGGTTCCACCGTGTCCAGCCAAGGCTTTCCCACAAAGACGTATTCCCAAGTCCTGGGCCTGTGAATTATGGGATAAAACATTAACAGCTTTCGAAAGTGTTGCGCATGTTTCTTTTTCCCCCACCACGAACGAAGACTGGTGTCTCTCATCAGCAGGCCCCGACCAGGGTAATGGCATCTTTGGTTTGAAGCCAAACTGCCTCGTGGAAGAAGACGAGCAAAACAAAGCAAAAAACTCAAACTTTTCCACACTTGCTGCCTTTGAAAGTTGTTTCTGCACACCTCCTGAAGCGCAAAGTTGTCATGTATTTGTCGCAGTAAAACTCCATCGGCTGTTACATTATGGTCAGTTAAAGGATTAATTACCGTTAATAACAACGTATTGCTCGATCTGTCCGCAGCTGCAGCGCTGAAATTGCAAGAGGACTTCAACCGCGCGATATCTCGCATTAAATAAATTCCGTCGTTTTCTATTATCCGAGAGCCCATAGTATTGCCAGCGCTGATGCATTTGCCCAAAGCACTCCAATGTCTTGTCACTTCTCTTGCCTCTGGCAGAGGAACCACTCTAAATCCCAGTTGTTTGTATGCATGTCTTCGCTCGTGCCCCTCTAAAAGGAAGCTGTATTGGATTTGTGTGTCCCCCATGGGCTCCATAAAGAGTAAAATATCTCATGAAGACACTAGCCGCATGCTGCGAGGATAGCAGTTTAATATATGTTGCCGTGTCTCACATCCTCTAGGGTGATGAGGTGATGAGAGCTAGTTTCCCACCTGTGGGGCGACAGTAACAATTTGTGCTAACTCTAAGGCAAGTCAGCCCAGGCTAAGCAGCAGGAGAGCAGAGAGGAGGAGCACTGCTGTTACTCAGACGTGCTAATTACCTCTCCGGTAAAGTGTACAGTGACTTCCCCCCTCTCCCCTTGGCCTGGCGCCTCACGCCATCAACATAATGAGAACATAACTTTTTATTCTGAATACCTAAATATCTCCTTAAGTGATCGATAATGTGCATCATCATAAATCACGTCTGGGATTGCCTGAAATTATTCCAAAAGTCAATACTGTGCACCGCAGAAGACTTTTGAGAGCGACTAATGGTGAGATATAGCTGCCTTTGGGGAGATATGAGGGATATTCATGCATATGTATAGCGCAAAGTTTCTCACCCCCAAGCAGGAGCGAGACCAAAGTTGGCACTCGACAGGCACTTCTTGGCCCGCTGTGTGGCACCGGGCCCAGCAGGAAGAGCAGTGTAACCGGTGTCTGGTAGCGAGCCTGGCCGTGAAAACGCACCATTAATTCTTAACACAATTAAGGCGGCGCTGAAGAGAGAAATTAAGAGCGGTCCTTATTTAGCAGACAGAGAAGTCTTTTTAAAAAGGCCACTAATACCGTGATTACTCAGATTTGAGGGAAATTATTCAGAAAGGGGCCACATGGGAAGAAATGTTCGTGCTTAGCAGGCATTTCTGAAAAGTTTGCTTTCCCCTTGTTTTGTCTTTACAGTATCTCACTTTGTTCAGTTTCACTGAATACAGTTGCTATTTTTCACCCCGAGATCGTGACTGAATGGGCAAAAGAATTTTGTGCAGCTAATCAAGTAATAAATAGCCCCTGCTCTGTGATGGTTTTTAACGGCTTCTGGAGCACGGAGCTTCAGCTCTCCAGTGGCTCCACATGAGATCAGCCGCAATCATTACTTGTTTCTTGGAGTTGAACAGGGATTACCCCCACAGCAACTGCCGGGCTGTGGGTTTGAATTATAAGAAGGGGAAAATAAAATAGATTCTACACAGCAACAGCTTGCTCCTGTGTGATTACAACAATGTATGCAAATGTTGATGCTTGGAAAAAAAAAGCATATCTGTGTGCGCATACATAACATGATGAAGAAGAGAGGTGCAAATCACAGTTAATGTTAAATGAAGCATTTGCTCCATGGATGGAACCCAATTTCTATTTGTTTGATTTCTACATTTGGTTAATTTATAAAATTAGCAGCAGTTCCATATATCATAATTTGGTTTCTTGATTTACAGAGAATAATTGATAATTGTTATTATCTTTTTTTTTAATGCTTTAATTAATAATCTGCGCTAATACAGAAAAAAAAATGTAAAAACCTGCAAGAGTGAAAAATTACATTAAACTGCTTTAAATGCTGCGTGTGATCAAGGCCGTGTTATTTGTTAAAATGATGAAATACACGCCTTTCCGGTGGCTTTTCTGACTTTTTTTAATCTCATAAACATTGCTCATTAATCTGGCCAACAATTTAGTACAATTTAGTAACAGCTCCTCTTTATATTTTTTCCCTTTTTGTTTCTATAAGTTGGTTTTTTTTTTTTAAATTAAAATATTCTCACATGTCGGCTATTCAAAACTGAAAAAAAGGACAGTAGGCAGTAGTGAGCAATGTGCAATTTCTGCTTCTTAGTATGCACATTGTATTGTGATGGACTTGGGAATACAGCTGTGGAGGCACCTGCAGGTTCATTTGCAAGCTAAAATTCAAAATCTCTAAGGAATCATCTCAAACTCCTGATTGGACACCTGTCAGCGCTTCCGATTCACCAGACATTATTAAATTGTAGCTAATGATTGGTAAATTTCAGCCAATCACATGGATTGACAAGAGGACTCCATAAAAAAAGGTAGAATTTGTGTCAGCGCTGCTGTGGAAAAGGCGAAAGCTGAGTAAATTAGTGTCTGTATGGATAATACATTTGATCCTGATTAGTGCATGCAAAATGTCAGCATATTTTGAGAAATGCTGACAACAAGCAGAACATCCTCTAAGAGCAGTCAAAAGTTTTTCTATGTGCAAGTATTTCATGGGCATAGGAACAATATTTGTGCGTGTGTGTTTGTGTGTGTGTGAGAGTGAGAAAGACTGAGCGCGTGGGTGTGTGTTGTGTACGAGGCCTTTGTGAAAGCATGTTCTGTGAGTGTGCACGTCTGCAGATTCATGCAAGAGTGTGTGCGTATATGTGCGCGCGTGTGTGTATTTTCCTCCTGTCCCAGAGGGAGGGTGCTGAATAACAGGCCCTTTTTGACAGGCTGGGACGCTGAGAGCTGTCAGCCCCCTCGCCAGGCCTGGGATGAGTAGTGAGAAAAAGAGAGGGAGAGGAAGTGATAGAGAGAGGGAGAGAGGAAAAAAGGGAGCGAGAGAGAGAGACAGGGGATGGGGGGGGGGGCTCCATGTGTTTAGACTAATAGGAGGCCAGCGTTCAGCTTCTCCTCCAGCAAGAACAGACAGTTGAAATCTCTGGGCAGTTAGCACTGCGCTGCCTCTCAAAGATTTCCTGTCAGATCATGTCTATAAGAGGGGAAGAGGTTCTCAATAGCAAAGGGAGGGAAAAAAGGGATAAAGGAAGGGGGAAAAAAGCACCTGAAAAAATCGTCTGCCTTCATGAGAACTGAGCAGCCTGAATGGAGTTCTAAAGTCTGACCTGACAAGACGTATGTGCAGTTTCTTCATATTTGACAATTTAAACTAGGAAAAAAGAAAAAAAAAGGCTGAAGGTTCCAGTGCAATTAATAGCAAGAACATTTGGTGATATTTGTGACTGCGTTTGACCTTCTGGCCAATGACACAAATTAAATATAATGTCTCTGAATCTGAAAAACTGCTCAAAGGTCTCCCATATTCATTAGGCAAAAGTTTAAAAACAAAAAAGGGATAACAACGGCGTAATAAATTTGTCATGGCTTTAAAATGCCAGACGCATAACCTCTCTCCTTTGTGAAAACATTTTCCCCGTGTAGGACCATTTATTAAGAGTAAAATATGCTTCATTTTGATTACATTTAATTGCATATAAACAAGCGATTTGGGCTATGTATATGTCGTCTATCTTTTTTATTACATGAAAAGATCCATTTCCATATTTGCAAGTTGCAAAAAAAAGAAAATGTGGAAATTGCTTCAATGCATTCTACGAGAGTTTTTACTACTGCCCATCAGCAGCATAATAAAAAAAGAGGTTTTTAACTGCTATACAGGAGTCCTCTGCTGATAACCAAGCGTCACTTCGCCATATTCAGGTATTTATTTTCACATATAAAAGCAAACATTATCCCTGGTCTCTTGATCTTCCTATTACACCGTTTCCTGCAATAAAACATGTTTACAAAATGCTCTCATTCGGCGGCAAGGGATGCTGACGTCGACCTTAAGCCCATTATGAAGCGTTTTTCTGTTTTTTTTATTTAATTGCATCTTGTCATGTTAATGATGCAAAGCTCAAATATCAACTATAGTGCCGACACTCTGTGGTGACCCCCTAGTTTGTGCAGTGATGGAGCCATGATGGTGCCGCGTCAGCATTAACATACGTTGCTAACGGGGATTGTTTCACTCCAGTTTAAAAAAAAAAAAAAAGGTGTTTTCACATCATGAGTGGTTTGCAATGGAGCCGCCATCCTGAGGCATGATATTGAATGCAAATATCAACAAAGTGTTTCTGTTTGAGCAGAATGAGAAAAAGGAGTCTGTCAGTGAAATCAGGCTGAATTAATTTTGAACGAATGCAGTCGGCTTAATTTGTAGTCGGCTCTCTCCACGAGGCTACACACACAAATACATTTCAGCTAATTAGCAATGCCTGCTACAGAACATGCGTCGTTAGGCATGTGAATAGACAGGAAGGCAACACGCGTGCAGCATCAGCTCGACGTGATGCCGGTAGGGAGATGCGTCTTGCAGATCACATAATACTTTAGATTAATTTGAGCCAAAGTTAATCTTATCTGGAGATTATAGTAAGCCACAAATAATGGCGTTTGCTTCCTGACAGTGTCCTTCATCCCTGACCCGTTAGATTTCTTACTAAAGTATGAGTCATGCAGTCAGGCCTCTGGCTTCTAATAGCTGTTTTGGATAATTACACTTGACAGTAGACAAGTGCTTGAGTTCTGACCAGATATGAACACTTTAACAGATATTTCTCTTTTTTAAAAAAAGAAGGAAGAAAAAAAGGAGCTAAACTTTTAAAAAAAAACTCATGTTAATTCTGTGGAAAGTGTGTGGCTTAAATAACTAACCAAAGATTTCAGGTTCATCGTTATTCCAGGAAAACGAAGCCCTCTGCTTGCACGCTGTCAAAATGACCTGCTAGCAATGACTCGTGACAATCATTGGCTTCACTTCTTTTCTCTTTACAAAAAAAAACAATGCTGCATGGTGACTGCAGCAGACGAAGCCATAAAAGATAACTGTCTTGAAACAGAAAACAATTAACACACTGACCCATAACACAGACAGCCTTCCCAGCCTGGCACTAGCCCGCTCTGTGGGATGTCAGATCCTTAGTTTTCTGTCAGGATGTGTAGGAATGCGTCTCTGCTTATTGAATTGTTGAGGAGGGACCCTTGCCTGGGGGTTAATACAACAATTTACTCTGGACTGCCTGTGGATGTGTTGCCATGATTTGTTTGGTGAGCGTTGTCAGCCTGCAGGGTTTGGCGTGCACTTGCCTTCCTGTTAAGTAGGAAGATGTAGCGAGTTCCAGGGAAGCTCCATCATTTGCCTCCCACAGTAACTCTGTTTAATACGTCAATGGAAATGAAAGATGGCTCGATGCATCATGAATTTGCTTCTACACATCACCCTTACTCAATTTTCATTTCGTGGCTTCTTTCAATCGGCGAGTGTCAACTTCACCTGGTGTCGGCTGAATCATCTTTTTTATTCTCCGTAAAAAACAATGTTTACTTATTTAAATGCATTAATATAGTGCGCATTTTTGTAATATATTTAAATAAATTATATAAAAAAACCAGATCCGACTGCCTAACTTTTGAAATATTGCTGTGTAAATATACTGCCCACAAGCCCGTTTAAGATTTTGTAAATGCATTATGTTTAGCAAGGGAAAAAAAATCTGGCAGGCTGTCATCTTTCGAGAATATAGGTTATGGGTTTATTTACAGCGCGCTCTTGATACCATCGCATTCATTCATGTTTCCACCTGACATATTTTTGTTCCATTGCAACCTCCATCTCTGCACCGATGCCATTTTTTATGCCTCAAGTGTCAATGAAGCTACGATGGCATTGGGGTATAATGAGGTTTATATTTAGCCATTTTCCGCCTTGTGTACCGCCTCGCCTAAAGTTTGACTGGAAGCTACAATCTGTCAAAACAAAGGAAGTCCTATTTTTTAAATATGCCTGCTCAGTACAAATTATTCTTTCTGGCAGAATTTTCGATTTAGGCTGTCTCAGAGAGATCATCATCATTCAGCAGTTTTTTTGGCTCGCTTTTAGCGTTGCACTGCCAATGCTGACCAATCGCAGAGCCGTCAGGCTTCCATTGTGGATTGTGCTGCGTTTGAAAAAAAACAAGGCATTTTTCTTGGAATTACAGAATTCCAAATTATGCCGAGTTCAATACTTTCAGCGTCTGCTGGAGTGTTATGAAGTATCCTCGTCCTCAGTGATGGTATCAGAAAAAGATCAGGTTAGATCTGCACAATGTGCAGTTGATCTTGAGAAGCCACAAAGCAGCTTTTTGCCAAATAGACGTGGCATCATCTTCTAGGTGGGTAGCTTCCCCTTCAATTTGAGCCTTCCCTTTCATCAGAATAACCACCCTTTCACTGCAGTCTCCTTGAACAGATGCTGGAAAAGACAGGGGAAAGGAATGACTGCTGGCAGGTATGATTGTACTCCAACACAATGTTATCAACCGGACACAGTTTTGTCGAACATTTGGAGAAAATCATTTCGCTCGATCTTTGACTGTCTGCTGGGCTGCGAGGCAGCTGTTGGGAGACTCACCACCTGGTGAGCAGCTTTGAAGTACACTTTGAGGATTAAATTATTCATTCAGGATGGCGACATGTATCCAGCTTGTCTGAAACTGTGGAGAAGATTTTACCTCCTGCAGCTCGCCGGACAGTTTCTAGCACATCCAGCTTCATCCCACTTTATGATAAAAAAAAAGAAGACGTTTTCAGAAAAGTCCCGGGTCCTTGTAATAGCAAGCTGGAACATAGCCACCCACAGTCTAAATGGAGATTATCATGATTACTTCCATTATAAAATATTACCATACATGAAACATTTTATAATCTTTTCTCTGTTTCACAGATTCTAAAGTGTTTGTGCCCATCACAGCGCTTTGACTTGGAAACTTGGTTCTTCCAGAGTTATTTCCACCATGAACGCAGCCACTGGAGATCAACTCGAGCGTGTTTAGAAAGGTTTGAGGACACAAACAGAAAAAGCAATTTAGATTTTATTAATAACGTGGTGATTGACAGGAAATTAAAATGGCTCTGGACTGTTAAAAGAGACCCTAAACACATTTACGCAGCTACTGAATGTATTTTCTCATTTGATGGCTTTTCCATCGCTAAGTATTTAATTTATGAAGAATAATTTTAGGTCTGGTTTTCCTTTAAATTTAAGCACACGAGGAGGAGCGGAGGGAACAGGTATAGGCCGCTTTTGTCTTTAATTAGGTCGTGTAAGTATTATTTCGATATTACATTTACTTATGCAAATCTTTTGGGTTTTCTATAAACTCGGTAAAAAAAAATGCACAAGCAAAAAGCATAAGGAACCTTTCTGCAGTGCCAAAAATCTGCTCCAACAAACTGTCCCAGCAGCTACAATCAGAAACAAAGGTCACTTTCAGTAAGGAAAAAAATCAAAGAGGGAAAAAGAGCGAACAGTTTGTTTATTTTGTCTGTTTGTCCAGTTTCCCCAGGGACAAAGGTGATTTCTGTTTGCTTGGTCTTTCTGTTTCTTTGTTTTTTATAAGCAAATAATTGTGGCTAATGGTACGTTTCCCTTCAGTTTTCCCATCGCATGCATTTTCTTATTGTAGAAATAAAATCTGTTTTATATTATCATTACTATTTTTGGTAACTGGGGATGGTAACGAGCAGGTAGAAGTACAACTGAGCCTGACTTTACCTGTGATGTGGTGATGAGTGTGTTTCATTTTGGTACTCTGGTAATAATCACCTTCAGCGTGTGCGGTGTCATTCCCTACAGAAGGCTGGATGTTCTCAAAGCTGTAGTATTTACGTCTGTGAACATGTCGTTTGTGAAGTTTTTCTCTACTTGGTGTGTTTTTTGAAACTACTTTTAAGGTTTTGATGATGGGTTTGAAAACGCACAATTTTATTTCCTCTGAATGGCAAACGTAAATTTGAGCAATGCAAAATTACACATCACTCTCAGTGGGAATCGGACAGGATTCAGATCCATTCGTACTGGTGAGACTGATTTTTTTTCTAATAAAATAATAAATGGCGCAAACAGCTTATTACCTAATTGTGACAGCATGCTGCATGTTCCTTTGATGAAGTAAATCAAGAAAAGATAAACAGAAGGCACATAAATGATTGTAAATAAGCCCTAATTGTCACTGAGTCATTTCTTTATCAGACAGAATAAAAAGAGAGCGAGACACAGTCATACAGAGTCATCCTGCACAGTGCGCTGAGCACACTTCCCTCTTTATGTCAACATGTACTTTGTAACCTGACAAAAAAAACACTGCTGCTGATGTACAGTATGATTTGCATCATGTTTTTTAGGGCAGGGAATTCAGCATTGCAGACTCCTGCAATGTTAACCGGTACCCAGGCGGAATGCAACGAGCATGAACCGAGATACTGTGTGATTTTATCTTTACTGACATTGGGGAGCATATTACGAGGAGGCCCTCAAGGCTTGCATGCTACAGAAAAGTGTGATCCCTGTGGTTATGTAATAATTGTCTAGCCTGACTCAGTACACCACAGTTTCTGAGATAGCAGAAAATTTGCCAGCACTCGGCCGACAGAAGAAAACTTCTCTACCTTGTTAGCCTCGGTGGTTTCTGAAACGAGGTTTAGTGCCTGCTGACTGATTTTGCACTCGTGGGATATATTAGACCATATATGGTAAACGTTTGCCTTTTTTCCGTTTGCAGGACTTGTGAAAGTGTCTCCCGAAACAAAGATCTCTTTCAGATTCGAGGCTGAGACAGCGTCAGCTTGTTATTTCGTGTGGCTTGTCCTGTGCATCGGTGGTCGTACTGTGCACTTCAGATGTAGGACTTGCGTTACATCGACTAAAATTGCACTGAGACTGACCAGTGGCTCTGCTGTCTCTTCACAATGCCCCAGATCTCTCGTAAATGCTATAGTCTCTCAGGTATATGTAGCTTGAGGCTACTTCCATGTGGCACAGATTTAATTATGTGCCATATTTAGACATATTTTAAATGGATTTGAGGGACAAAAGAAGATGATGGAGTCCCAGTATTCCAACAGTGGAGCACAGCTGCCGTTAGAAAAGGAATTATCTGGCTGATACTATCTGTCTTTTGAAAGCCTCAAACAGGTCTCCACTTTTAGTAATTAAATTAGACAGTCATAGCTGCCAAGCTTTTGATAATTGGACAAAAGAAGTCAAACAGCACAGTGTGCAAGCATTCCTAAAGTCACAGACTGTTGGGAATGTCAATAACATTTATAGCCAGAAACAGAGGCGCAAGTCACCACAGGCTTGGAGATCTGCACAAAGCTTCGTGGTTGGGGGGGATAAATGAGCTTGTCACATTTGCTCAAAGATCAGTCCAGAAGGATTTATCACTAATTCATGTGGTTTCGAAACTATTTGAATTACAACCCTGATGGCTGCACTTCCACCATAATCTTCTTACGTGTTGCCATCTGCTCCACATAAGACTTAACGATGTTCCAGCGATGAAGTGGCCAGCATCTTCTGTGATCACTGTTGAGGAAAAGTTAGACAATTTAAGTGAACTTGGAAATGTTAGACAGAGAAACAGACAAACGCATATGGAAAAGGTTCATTAGTATTTTGGAAACGAGATCCCGCGACTGCTCCCGCTTTTTTTTTTTTTAGGGAGCTCATTTCCCGAAATGAGTGTGCGTTTTACCTTTTCTCTCCAGTAAAAATTATTCTGGTATACATCTATCAAAAACGAAGCAAGTTCCATGCAAAGATTAGATTCGCATTAACCTTTTAACTCTGTTCAAATTGAGTATACATGCAAACTATTAGTTTGATAGCTAGATAGTTATGAGGTGTCATCAAAAAGTTAATTTACCCTGACTATAAAAAAGCAAAAACCTTATCTGAAATTTGACCACTACCCTCTTCAAAGTTGTCTGCTTGTGCAGCTTCCAGCAGTCCTGCCATTTTTAAATAATTCTGAAGGAATCCGAATATCACTATAAATCTGATTAGGCATATGGAAGAGGCCACAGTCTGAGTGTCTATATAATTAAGTTTATTTTTTATACAACAATAGATTATTATTTTATGTAAACATTTTCTTACACACACTCTCTTTGCTTTCAGCAACTGTTTAGCCGACTTTTAACCTCACAAGGAACACAAATCTTCCTCGCCTCGACTCTTCAGCATCATGCAGGCTCTGTATAGCTGCGTCTCTCTGCAGCAGTTAGTGTAAGACATACATGTCCTGCCTCTGTGCACAACACGGGTAACATCTGTGACAGCTGATTTTCTCTCGGGGAATTGGCAGCATACCAGAAGATCTTGCAGCTGTTACCCTCCCGAGCTGCAGATAGAGGGGCTTTTGCGCCAGGTGGAAATTTGCTCACGTAGTTTTTCACGAAATGTTAACTGAACTTCAAGCATAGCTCCCCGCCATGTATAGGAAATCTGGGAAAATAAAGAAATACAGTCCATTCGCATTGCAAAGTGAAATTATTCGATGCACATTCTCACAGTGGTGCGCACATAGACACAAATCACGAAGCATAATTAAACGTTCACCACAGAGTGTGGGGGAGGAAAATGCTGGAGTGGAAGTTCAGATCGTGCATTTCCATCCACTCATGTGATGGCATAATAGGAGCAAGCAATAAAAAGTCAATTGACTGATGACACAACTTTTTTTTTTATATATATATAAAAACAGGAAATTAAATTTTCATACCATTGCTCTAATAATTTCCAGAGCTTCAGGCCTGCATTT
This sequence comes from Pelmatolapia mariae, assembly GCF_036321145.2. Lineage (NCBI taxonomy): Eukaryota > Metazoa > Chordata > Actinopteri > Cichliformes > Cichlidae > Pelmatolapia > Pelmatolapia mariae. Next base: position 39,074,547 of record NC_086240.1, read on the forward strand.
ATATTTAGATAAATATGGAATAAGAACTTTACATGATCATCTCTTGCAGCCATTAAACAGTTTTGTTTTTTGTTTTTTTAAAAGGTTAAATATTTCAGAATTGTCATTTCAGAGGAAAACAACAGACAATAATAATAAATAAGTTCACCTCTGAACAGATCACTGCAGAATCTTTGGCAGCGTTTTACCATCTGAACCATGTTTGTGCAGAGCAATACTCTCCCTACGTCTTACACATGTCCCTGCAAATAATCACTGAAAAAAGTCATTTAAATTTAAAAGTGAATGAGAAATTATGAGCAGTGTAGTGTGGATGTGATTTATTGTGATGTCACAGATATTGCCAGCTGACATTAATACTCTAATTAAGTTATTGGAAATGCTGCATTAAAGGGGAAAAATATAAATCCCTCAAGGAGATGCTGAGTTGATGAAGTAAAGAAAGTAACAGTAGATACAGCCCGTTTCATTTACGCTTCCTCGTGAGATAAAAGAGGTGAAAATCAAATGTAATAGAACTGAATAAAATGTGAAACTTTTTTTTCTTCTGTGACTGGAGAATTGAAATCTTTGAACAACATTTTCATTTGCAAATTAGTTTTTTTTTTTTCCTGGAGTGACATGCAGAGCAATCAGCAGTCCAGGGAGATTAGACTGCCGCCACCTTGACAGTAACTTGACAGTAAGTCATATTTCATGGTTTTGTTGAAAAATGGACTCACTGTCATGGTGCTTCGTATTTTAAGAGGAAACCCAGAGACCTTTTCTTTAATTAATTTAATATCCACTTTTTTGTAGTTGGTTTTTAGTGGTTTGGCTCTTGCTCAAACTGCGAGGGAGCTGCCATAGTCCTTATGTGTGTCATGGTGGGGAGGGAAGGTGACGGAGGCAACAGGAAGTTATTGTAAACACTGTAAACATTTTTCTGAGAAACGTTGTAAATTTCACACAAAGTCTATACAGGCAGTGACAAAGCCATGTGTTACAGAAACAAGGTGGGTGAGTAAAATCATCAGCACCTCAGTGAGTTGCCTCGGTCAGGTGTACAGCCTGGCGGGCTTTCTTCTGCTGCACCACGACATTAGAGAATCAGGGTTTACAAAGCAGACCAAAGCCTGCCTGCACAGACCCCCCATTCATGTGTACAAATACACTTGTTGAGCTAGTGGCAAGTGGTGAAGTCATACTCCTGAATTATTATATCTGATCGAGACATTTTTTGAACGTTGAGGAGTCACGCTTAACAAGCACGAGGCCCAGGTAGCGCAGCTGGCTCTCAGAGATCTTACCTGCAGGTGCACTAACGGCTGGAGTCATAATGGACAGCCTGCAGCTGTTCTGATGGTGAGTAGCTCTTTTATTTTTCTTCTACCTCCGGCAGTGCTCTTGTGTTGTGAGATTAATTCACACATGATCAAATCTGCATCTGTCTGCTTTCCCATATTGTCGCGCTTGAATAATGGATTTATAAAGACAGCTTGTATTCTAGGCTGTGCAGGGAACTTTTCTCTTGGTTTCTGCAAACTTTTGATTCATGATTATGTTGTGCGGCGATGCGGGTTTGGTCTGAGATTCCACTGTCAGTCTAGTTACAGTACTCGTTGTTTTGAAGCCTCTCTATAAACCCCGCTTCTCGGTTATTATTTTTTTAGCCAGAATGTTTCAGTGGCATTGTTCTTTAATATTTCAGTCTGCTGGTTTCAGTTTTGACTCTAAAAACTTTAGAGAAAATTTGAGATCTGATTTGTTGCACCAGCTAGCAGAATGGAAAGGGTTAATGGCCAGAACTTTCGGTGTTTTAACAATGCGCTGTCACCAAACTTTAGCGGGACGTGGCTTTGCTGTTGTTAGATTCTTAACTTTTCTGTGAATTATTTTCTTTTTGTTCACTGAACGAGTCAATTAATTCCATAAAAGTAGCACAGAGTCTGGTGAGACTTTCATTTCAGCAGACATGCTGTTGAGTTTAAAATCCTTATTTACTCCATTTTCTGTGCAGTTATCCCTCGGCTGCTCTTATTCTAGTTCGCAGGCTGTAAGCTGGTGCAGATTAGTTGACTTATTTATTACAGAGGGTGTCTGTTGTCGATTGCAGAGCTTATCCAATGTGATTAATGTTGGGTTTGTGGAACCACCAAAGCAAACACAGACCGGTCTTTTAAAGGGTCTCCGCCACCAAGGGATGCGCTGGAGAGATATACTTACAATATGTCTCAAGTTGTGCGTTGTTTAGAAATTTTTCTGTTAATGTTTTTCGTCCATGAACAGACGAAGCCATGGAGGTCCCAGTTTTTATTGCTTGCTTGTTTTACTGAGGCTTTATTCTGGCTCCCGAGAGAAACGGAATAATTGGCATTTCCTTTTCTCAGCAATTAGAAATGTTTCTGTAATGTTGAAATATACTCATTAGAGCATCATTGCCAACCATTTCCAAGATTTCTCTGCAGCAGCCTGCATAGACGTGTTCACATGAATTGCATTACTCTGTGTATGTATAAACAATGCAAAAGGTTTGCACTCCATTGCAACTTTTGCCTCTGGTTGGTTCCTTTCTGCCAGCACTAGTTTGATTTATTCACCGCTGATGCAGTTTGTTATACAGGTAAGGCCTCCTGATTCTCCTGTATGTATGTTTAAATTTGCAGTGAAACTGAGATTTACCACTGTGAAATCATCTCTTCTGTGGCATGAATAGATCACTTTTAATTCTCTTCTACATTGTGTGTATGCTTGGCCTCTCGTGCACTCTGGCTGATGTGTGTGCCTTCATGAATAAGCGCATATGTAGGCTGTGCGCATAAAGCTTTTACACAGTTTCAGCTCAGTGCTGGTATTGGACTTTGGAAATTCCCCGAGGCGAGGATTCGCTCTCCAACCAAACAATGAGGTGCAGCTTTTGCTCTCTAGGTGAATGAGGGGAAGCAAGCCCGTTCAGGAGGTCAGCTCCGAGCTGTTGACATTGCTCCCTGGTTGCCTGTAGTTCTGGGCAGAGCCTCATTATCACAGGGTCTGCTTGGAAGAGAGTGGGCTTCGTTAGGAAGCAGCTGTCAGTGCTGAGGGGAGAAGGCATAGGGAAAGAGCAGATAAAGTAGAGCCTACTCTGTGGTCTATCGGCAGTGGCGCTCAAGGGCCAGTTGGCTGCGGCACTATAGCCTGCTTTTGTGTGATTCGTGTGTGTATGTGCGTGTGTGTTAATCCTGCAACAAGTATTTCAGTATTTTGTCAGTATTATGTTTATGTCATGAGCCTGCTGTCGACAGGAATACTCTTTTTTTTCCTTAAAGATTCATTTTTGTCAGTAAAATACTTTATCGTACTTTTATATCACATGTAATTACGTATTCATGATGTCTTTGATATGAGATCAATCATTTCCAGAAAGCCCATGCAGCACAGGAGCCATGGGGAAATTTTTATCCAAAAGCAGAATAAGCATTGCTCTTATGGTTACAGTGTGGCATATGTCTCCAGTTAGGTTCGTGGCATAATTGCTTGACTTCAAACTCGCTCATCTGTGGCAGATTTCAGGACATCTTTTTCAAAAGGGCGGAAAAATAAAATAAATTGAAAGATGCTGAAGCGTGCAACCTGTAAAGGATAACAATAAAAGGATGCTACTGAACCAAGGGCCAAGGAAGAGAAATATTTAGAAATGCAGAAACCCATTTTCAAGCATTATGGGAAACAAGATGAAATGTATGGAGGTTTGCAGCATGTGTCAAGTTTCATGTCTGTCACAGTCGATCAGTGACCGAGGCTAATGAGATGCTACATGCTGCCTGGGACTTGAGCTGGAAAACTGCTGTTCTGGTGCACATTAGAATCTGGGGAATTCCAAAAATCTAGCATCTGGTGAAAAACAGAGCAACCCTCTGTGGCACAGCGGTCATTAACTTCTGGGATTTACTGAGATACGATACCCTGTTGAGAAAAAGTTTCCACGCTGATGAGAACAGTTCTTCCAACTTTAGCAATTTTCTGCCCAGCGGAAGCAACGCGAGTCAGGAAAAGAAGCTGCCGATGTCTTTTTATTAGGAAACGTAATGGATATCAAATGATAGCATACAGATGTAGTCGCAAAGTGTATGTGTGCTGCACTGGAGCGGATTAAGGCATAGATCAGCACGTCGTAGAAATAGTTGAAGGAGTGTTAGTGGTGTTGCTTCAGGACTGCTGAGTGGCTTTGAAATATGTAAACGTAAAAGAATAACCTTAAAAAAAGTTTTCTCAGCATGAGAGGGTAGAAAAACACTGAGCTTTTAATAAACACACATTCAACTGGTAGCTCGTATTTCACTATTAATTCTGAAGTACCAATTAACGCCACGCGGGGATGCAATAAAAGGAGGAAAGCAGGGGAGATGCCCCGACATGGCAAGAGACATTTCTTTGCCAAAGTAAGTGCTTTTAGTTTCCCCTAGCATCCAAATTGAATGGTCATTGTCATGATTCAAACGCTGGCAGATTACACTCTAACTCAGTAAAGCCAAAATATAGTACTCGCTTGATTACATTTCAACCAAGGTAATCCCTCAGAAGATAACAACTGGCCCAAGAAACATTCACAAGTGTTGTAAGTCTGAGGGAGCAGTCGCACAGTCGCTGAACTACTGCTGCCCAATCGATGGGGATCTTTAATAGCAATTTCCAGGCACCCCGATGCTATTGATTTCAGTCGACAAACATTTCACTTTGATCATTATGATCCCTGGCTCGCAGCACACTTCCTGGGGCTTCTCCTCATGAGAGGCTTACAATTGGTCTTCAAATGGCAATCTAGTGATGGCTGCCGCATCGACTGTGCCCATCCGCAGTGGCGAGAGGAATTGAATTGTATTTGAAGAAATAAAATACACAAACAAGTTAACATTCTTGAGAAACTGTTTAGCGGCTACTTATCTTTTTGAATGCGCGTCTCTAAAATTCATCCACTTTCCCGCTGCGTGTCAAAACTTGTTGCCAGCCGATTTAGTTTTTTTCCTCTTCCTATTTTTATAAAACGGTTCATTAGTTTCCCATGCACCCGTTGGTAAGCCTTATTGTTCGGCAAACCAATATTATATGATGAAAGGAATAACACCGAAGCAACTCTGGAGACTAATTAGAAGTCCTCAAACTTAAAAATCTGTTCAAAGTCTTGTTGTTGCCGGCACACAGAGGCATTGACCCAGGGTCTCATTTAATGTTTCTAAGTATCTATTAATGTGCTTTTGGTTGTGTTTAGAGCTAGGGGAGGCACACGAGCAGGACCTGATGGATGAGAAACATTAGATGCCCGGCAGGCACCGAAGCCTAATACAATGCAGTCATATGGCTATTTTTTTCCTTTCGCGTATTTCATTACATTTCTCTTTGGTGGAATATGTTTCTGTTTAAATAATGTATCGTTCCCTTTCTTCCAGGTTTCTCTCAAAAATCAATCGGTACCTGTCTTCCCAGAGATAAGCATTCCTTATTAATGTTAGATCTTTATCGTGCCAGGAGGACCACCGGCACTGCTGCTGAGTCTGCTGATAATTGACATTTTCTCTAGATGAGAGTATTTATCATTCTATCAATGTCCATGGGAGGTCCCATAGAGCCCATACCCACACAGAATTTGGAGAAACAAGCTGGGATTTTGCACCGTGTATCCAGTATAGCATGCAGTATTCATGTTTCCTCATGAGTGGAAAAAGTTTGTTTCTTAAGGGAGGAAGGAGGGATTTCCATCATTGAGCAGAATAATAAAGGTTGAATGTGAGCTTTAGAAAAGGTGATATTCACAAAGCGAACGAGCTGGGAGGTGCTTTTCAGGCACGCTTAAGTATACACAGAGCAATATGACCAATAGCCTCCCTCCTCTAGCAGACAGTGGATATTGGAAGCATTCACTGCAGCTGACAGTGATAGTAGTACATAACACTGACAGCAATGTCACTTTAACCATAAGAATTTGCATTTATATTACATAATTGGAAGATTGGGCCTGGAATTGCATCATTCTGTGCTGATGTAATGACGTAGATTTGGATGCATCTCAGAAATAATGCTCCTTGTAATCTAAGGTTTGTTTGTGAAGCACAATGGCAGCCATCGGCTCTGACTGAAAACCGTAGTTGGGATTCATTTCAAGCATCTGTGATAGCTTTGAGCTCAACGTGACGAAAGGCAAATGGAGCAATTTGTTAAGAAAATATAAGAACCTTCTCAGACAGATCGGCTTAATAATAGTGTGAAAGTGTCACTATTAGCCATATAATACAGAGCGAGCTCCGGAGTTATTGCGGCTTTGTATTTTCTAATTGGTGTTTATTTTTTTATTGAATTTGCAGTTTTTGTATTGTGTTTATTTGGAGCTGCTTGTTTCAGTTTATTTTATTGTTTGAAAATGTTTAGTATGTTTTTGTATCTGTTATATGGAAGGTATTTGTCAGGGGAAAAGGTAAACCGATTAAAAAGTAAACAACTTTTTTGTCAGGTCAGTTCACACACATCCCAATAAACGTGTAGCAAAGGCTCGTCAGACGGGCTGTGACTGAAACTAAGGACAGTTCCTCTGTGTGTGATTTCAGTTCGTTTTTTCAAACCTAGTTTTATTTTTATTTTATTAAACCAGCGTGTTGTTCAAAACCCAGTTTTAGTCTTGCTTTTAGTTAACTGTAACAGACCTGCCAAGCAGGCTTGGCCCTCAAGCAGGACAAAGTACAGTTTTTGGAGAAAGAAAAAAAAAACTTTACTAATCAAATTCAAGACCTGTGCCAGCCCAGGCATTAATTTTACAACATTTGGCTACCATTGTCAGTGCCACAAGACATTAGATGCAACACAACCAAATGAAAAGCTGAGGAGTTTGATGTGATATATTACTGAAATAAATCCTATTGGGGAAATGCATTTTGAATGAGATCAGTGTAACTGCATTTGACACACTTCATTTCATCCTCATCTGTCAAGTTTAGCGTAGATGTGCATGGCTTAATGGAGGGTACGTGACAACTTCTGAAGTTTGAACGCCGTCTGAGTGATTCCAGGTCACATCGTTTGTGTCGGGAAGTAACACTGTAGCTGTTTTCTGCTTTCACTGCGGTGTTAAAGCTACATTCTTACACTGGAAGTGAGTTTATCGTATAGCTTATCGTATTACAAGTGGATGAAATATATGAAATCCTTTTATTTGATACATTTGTATTTCTTGGGATATACTGTGGTATATTTTCTGTCAAATCAATTATAAAATGGCCTTGAATGAGCTTCCTTTTTTCACAAACATCGCCATATTTCATGACGAAAAAAGGTAAAGAAAAAAACCCCAGTTGTTGTCTTGATGCGTTACCAAGGCTGCAGAAAATCACTTGTGCAATTACAACAATAGTTCTACCTTTCCAGGACTACAAATGTAATTTAAGGCGGGATTGTACATTGTGGTATTTAATACCCCACATTTTAGAGGTAAAGCTAAAACAGGTAAATCAATAAAAATCACTTTAATATATGAAGAACATGTACTGGACTTTGGTCCCTTTGCCCTTTAATTTGTCCCGGTTTTCACAGAGACATGGCTTTTCTTTTGAACATTACAGTACATGCTGTACAGCATGGTGTAAGATTTCTCACAGTAATTTGCTGTGATAAAAGTGTCTCATTGCATAATCCATATCCCCCCTACCCAGTAGCCATGAACATCATTGTGATCTGCTTACACATGCAACCCTCTTTCGTGTGGGCTGAAAAGATTTAGATTTTTCTCTCTCTGACATACAAAATCAGATTACGAAGCACTGATATAAGACTTCATTAGCGCTGCACTCATTTAACCCTGCATGCTGAACTCTACGATGACTCAAAAACGTTACTGAACTTATTTGTGTCTGTCCACCGTATCGCTCATCAAGACGCCACGATTCATGTGACAATAAAACTTTATTATACAGTATTAATTGATTGTAATAAAAAGCTAGACCCCGTTATTTGCCTATGCATAGATCACACAGTCAACATCTGGCCTTCATTGGCCTAATTATTGCAAGTAATGAGATGCTAATTTCAACACTCATACTGCACGCATGAGCGGCCAGATTCATGTGAAACAGAACTTTATGACAAAACTAATAAATAAAACATCTTACTGGTGGTAAACATTAAGCAAGTGAGGGAAAGAAAACAAAATGGGGAGGAACACGGGGCCTAATGATTAACAGTGCTTTTACATAATCACGCCTGTGCCTGAAGGATAGTTTCTTTTGCCCCACTGTTTACTGGTTTATGAGGAGAGTGATGGGCCATTTCATTAGCTCAGCAGTAATTAATGCTCAAAATTAAGCAGACTTTGATCAATTAGAGGGACCAGTGTTGTAATATATTTCACTACTGAACTATGAAATCTACACCAAAGTATGTGAAATAGCAAAGCTAAAAAGTTTCAATAGACTGAAGGTCCATACTAAACATTTTCAACAGTGTGAAATTGTTAAGCCTTAAGATTTTTTGTGTCCTGGGAAATAAATTAGCTCAGTGTAGCAGTGTGAGAACTGGGCCTGATATCTGAGTCTCCAGCCTGCATAAAGAACAGATCTCTGGGGCAATTCCTCACTGCAAGATAAACGAGTTAACCGGGAAACCGTTATTCGTCAACACACGTATTAACGCTGTACCGTTGCTTGTTTTGCCTAGTTCTTGATAAGCCACTGCTAGCCACCCATTATTTGTGATTTCCACCATGTGTAATCTGCAGTGGCGTATAGATTTGTAGAAAAAACATGAGCGACGGTAAGAGTTGCGATCCACCACAGAAAAGTGGACTAACAATAGCTTAGCGAGCAGTCCCGTAAACGCCATCTCGCAAACGTCTAGATCTGCGTTTCGGAAAGTGAGAGCCTCGCTTAACTGTGCAAGGTGAGGTACGTTTGACAATTTTAACACAACAGAGGTTTGCACGTTACTCTTGCTAAAGTCTGTGATCTCGGTGCATATTATAGAGTCTATACCTCTCACCTGGGTTTTAATTTGAATCTCGTTGAGGACACAAAGAGGGAAACATGCTAATGTTACCATGAAACTTTACAGATAACTGCATTGTGTGTTCACAGCTCTGTTATTCACTGCGATCACAGCTTTTGCTGTGATGTGTCGCAGCAATCAGTAACCTTGCAGTATAAGTGTGCACTTTAAATTTCATTAAAGCAGTAAATAATTACCGAATTGACTTTAAATCATATTAAAGTGGCTCAGCGGTGCCAGCTGTAAATAAGAGAGGAGAATAGGTTGAAATGAAGGCAATATTGTTTCTGTTGTTTTCTTAGAAGAAGGAAAAGAAAAATCTGGAATCTTACAGTTTCTGCTGATGCAAAACATCCTGTGTAAAAAATAAAAAATTAGGCTCACTGACATACCCAACAATATAAAGAAAACACATTTTAGCCCGAATGGTATGAGCACAGCTGGTGGCTTCACTTCATTTTCAAGATTTCAGATATTTGGAGCTGAGGCTTATGACACACACATCCAAGGCTGGATAAATAAAACCCACATCACCATGGCTTGATAAGAGGTGTTGTGAGAAAACATGTTTTTCACTGTGTTTCAGAGTATAAAATGATTCTTGACAAGGCAATATTTCACATGAGCAGCTGTACAGCATTCTTTTAAAAAAGAAAATCAAAGTAGTTTTTGACTCATGAATTATTTCCCTGGGTCACTGAAGTCTTTGGCACTTGATCTCCAACTCTGTCAAGAGAGGGGATTTGAATTGATGTGACTAATGTAAAACAAGGCCAACTGTCAGATGTAAGCCAGTCACTGCTAGTGCACTTTTGCACCCTCCATTTCCAAAGCATAATGATGCATAGCCATCACACTTAAGCCCAGTCTAGTGTCTACATATGGAAAAGGTGTCAGTTGCAGCTAAGGAAATTATGCAGTCCACTAGTTCCCTGTCTAGCGTGGCATCTCAGCTGCAGGGAGCATTCCCCGAAGAAGAGATGACATGTTTATGAGTTATTCCCCTGATGGGAACCTACAACTAGGAATACCGACTCATCCGTTACCCTTAAATGGTCCACTATGGGAGGTCTGTTGTCAGTAACTAAATACAAAAACAAAATAATTCTTTCCATCAAAGCGACTATTCCGGACTATTTAATAACAATCGGGAATGAATCAAATAAAATGAATGAAATTATAGAACTATAATCACCCACGCCTGATTTCTAAAATTGTATTAACCTAGAGGGTTTAGTCATTTGGGGGTTTGTCAAATAATCTCAGATACAAACGATTATAAATGAATCCTCACATGGTTGTCATTTTAGAAGCGGGTGCATGTATGTTTTTACCGTCGCTTGACCGAGAACTAAACGGACTCCTAATGATGTTTAACTTTTGACCATCACCAAGCTCCCGTGTTACACGCGTTTCTTCCCGAAGAGTAACCACTTGAACATTAGACTGACTAAACGTAAAATTATTTAGGTTATCAGCCTTCTTCTATTTCACAGAATAGACATTAAGCGGTTGTAATCACGTGCAAATTCTAAGCAACGAGTGTGAGCTAACAACGTGTTCTCCATAAACTGACATAAAACATTTCAGAATGAAGCCCGTCATATATTCCACAGTCTCACATGAATAACCATGGCTTTTGAAAAGTAGAGGAAAATAACCTGTAATAATTTGTCCCTCCAGTCGTGTGGAGATACTGCTGTGGTGTTCCTCTATTTGTCACTGTCAGCCTCCAGACTAAGGATATGAGAAGGCGGCAGAAAGAATGGGAGCGGTGAGGGGGTAGCGGTGGTGAGACGAAGGGGAGTGTGAAGAAAACGCTGAAGTATGTGATTAAGAATAATGAGTAAAAAATTGCATAAAGCCTTCTCCCAAATCACATATCAACTCCACGCCTGGCATTATCCCTGAAGCATCTCATCAGTCCTGGACCAAGTCCCCATCGTTCTGCAGTGCAAGTACACGTGCGCCCACCCACCCACCCACCCACACACACACACACACACACACACACACACACACACACACACACACAACCATCACAGCCCATTAGCAGCTAACACATGAGCCAACATTTGTCTCCTTTTCTTTCTCCCTCTCTCTCTCTCTCTGTAGCTATCTTTCTCTCAGTTGATCCACATTGTCTTCGGTGGTAAAGCAACAGCAGGAAAAAGACCTGTCAGGTTTTATATAAATACAATGACCTTCCATCCTTTGCTGCTGTTCCACCACTCCAGCAAACACAGCTAGGCCTGCGCGTTATCTTCAAACCACTGTTTGGAGAGGCATCTCTATCAGAACACTGGGAAAACATCCAATGCATATCAATTGAAAGACTCTGATTTTTATTTGTTCTGCATTTGCTCTGTCTTGCAATGGTACACAGAAATGACAGCAGGGTCCACTGTATAAACTCTCAAACCACTTGAATCTTGTTGGACTTTGCTGGAGACATTCAGTCTGCAAATGTTGAAAATATGAGTCATGTCTCATTTTGCCCTCTGCCCTCTACTTTCCATAGGGGTCGTATTGTTTTTGCATGTATTTTAAAAATGTGGATTTTTAAGTCTTTAAGTAATAATTTGCTGTAATATTTAAAATGCTCGTGGTTTTATAGCTCAGGTGCTAGAGCAGGTTGTCTACCGATTGGAAAGTCAGTGGATCAATCGCTGGCTTCTCCAGTCTGCTTGTTGGAGTGTCCTTGAACAAGACGCTCAACCCCATTGGAATGTGAGCGTCTGTGTGAATGTTAGATAAAGCACAGATAAATATATGGGTTTAAATAAAATCTCTGTATGATTGTTTGGGATTTGGGTGCTTTAATTGAGTAGAAAGACACTCGGGGGTTTTTATGAAACCTTGGGGTGTCTTGTGGGTTGCAGGACGGAGCTTCTGTGGCTCAGGTTTGTTCTGGTGCATCTCAGATACCTGATCTGGAGTTTGAAAGCCTGGTCAATGCTTTGTGGGCTGCATACATAATTGGAAAAGAATGGGAAAACCCCATCTGATGAGGAGAGATGGCATCCATCCCTCTTCGGATGCTGCAGCTCTCATACTTAGATGCTTCTCTGCAGCGTCCCTCCTCTTGCCATCCTCCCAAAACCCCAATCCAGAGAGACAGTCTGCTCCCTGACCACCTTAAATAAATAAACCTAAAATCAATAAAAGAGGAGTTATTCATAAGAATCTGCAAAGAAAAAAAACTAAAAACACTCCAACAACATCAGAGATTTTAAAAAAAAATTAAATGTGGACTTTTAAATATTAGATATCTCTCCTGTGAGTGTTCAGTAGTAAATGTTTTAATAATTGATCAAGATAGTTTGGTATTTCATTTTTTCTTATAGAAACCTGGTTACAGCTAAAAGTAATTTTAAATGAGCTAATCACCCCGACTCATACTGTCAGAATTCCTGAAGCACAGGCTGAAGAGGAGGAGGACTGGCAGCAATCAGTCACTCAGACCTACGAATCAGCCACAGACCTAAACGGGACTTATTTGAGCCTCTCACGCTCTATTTTTATTGCTGTGCATCATCCGCATGACCCTTTTTTTTGAAAATACTCAAATTTTCAGGCAGTGATTCCACTATTATTTCCTTCAGTGCATTGAGTCAACATAGTGGAGAGCAGCTACAACCCGTCATAAGCAGTACATCCAACAGCAGGCTATACACAAGCTGGAAAGGCTTCATAATGGCCACACATGGCCTTGTAAGGTGTATTAAATTGGATTTTTTAAATTCAGTTCAATTCATTTTTTTATATAACACCAAATCACAACAACAGTCGAATAAAGGAGCTTTTAAAAGCCTTTCATGAAGCTGGGACACTCTCATCCCTGATAGTAAGTAGTGCTAAACAACAGACTTGCTCCACCTCCAGATCTATGTAAAGTACTCTGTGTCTATGAAAAAGTAGCACTTCCCTACTGCAGTCTAAGATGGTAGAGTTAGAGTTTTTCCATAGACTGAAACTCATTGGAGAGGCAGCTGATTATATTACTTACTTACAGATCCCAAAACATTTGGCACACTTTGTGTATGCCAGAAATATCATTTTTATGCCCCCCCAAAAAATCAAAATCCAATTTCTTAAAATCCAAGGTATGATTTTTGGTTCGTATTGCTCAGCATTGCTTGGTCCACAGCAGTGTTCAGGTGGGTACATGTAGTACACGTCAGAGCAATAGGATCCTTTTTTAATAGCAGAAAATTACATTGTAATAATGTGATGAATGTTATTCACCTTACCTCTCAGTGTTGTAGCTGACCAGCATACATTCAGACAAAATATATGTATAAATATATATATATAAAAAATAACCGAGTTATTCTACTGGCATACGAGTAGCTTATGGCAGCTTTTGGATTGGAAGCAGACGTCAAACAGTTGTTGCAGCAAAGAATTAAAGTCCATAAGTTATTACTGCAATACTGACACTTTCGGGAAGGGATAAGTAAGACTACAGCTCAGAAGCATAAAGTTAAGAAAGAGAACTTTAGTTTTTATTATATTTTTAAATGTTTTCATGGTTTTTAATTGCAGTTGCTTTCTGTCTTAACTTCAATCTAAACTTCTTTTGTATCAGTCCATCTCTGCACTGCCAAACCAATCACCTGGGAAGGACATCACATTTTGAGAGTGTATGAGGACAACATAATATCTGTCAACTTGATCCTCTTTCTCTCTTGCTGTCAGCGAACACTGCGCCCTCTCAAAAGCTTTCAGAGGCCCTTCACTGTCTTCTTCTATCGCGCTGCTTTTTTTACTTTCCTTTTAAGAAAGTGGTTCACACCCCAGGAAATGACAAAATTCCTCATGTTCCTTTCTTGTCCTTGTCTGCTGCCCACTGTGGAACTGTCACAGCTGGGAAATTAAGAATTAAAGTTGGACTTAAATCAGAATTCACCTGATATGAAGATGGACTTGAATTATGCCTTCACTGATAATGCCGATCCATGCGGCAACATGCAGCAACGTTTCAGTTACTCAACATACTTTGTGTGTATTATTAGATTGCACTGGTCCTTGTAGTCATAGTTTTTAACACTGTGCTACTAGCCAATTATTTTTAATGCTGGCTATCATTACAGGTTTATTTTCTTAACAGGTGGCCAAGCCTACCCGTAGAGTTTTATAGCACATTTTTTATCAACAGCTTTCTAAAGGCGTGTAAAAAAACAAAACAAAAAAAAACAACAACAACAACAAAAAACTTTTTTTTCACAGAGAAAAATAAAATGTCCCTTTAGGATTATTCTAGAATGAACCATTTCTCCATATTGTAGGAGTTTACGTTGTGTTTTCACGTTGTCCCATTTCCCATCTGAAGAGGATACGCTTCTATTTTAATCAGTGTAACTGCCAACACAGACGACATCACTCATGCTAAACTCATTCGACAGAAATATGAAGCATATTTTTATGCCTTCATGTAATGGCAGCGATTTTATATTGGGCCTTGAGAACTGTCAAAATGTGGGTGATTTACACTCAATAGTGTGTGTGGTTGTCTCCTGTGGACACTAATGGAAGACTGAAGCTGCTGCGGCTCTGTTAATGGACTGTTTTCATTGCGTAGACTATCTATAGACCAGTGGCGAATGGTGACACAAAAAAAAAATTGGGGAGGACGAGAGGAAAACCAACCGACGCCGTTGTGGTTTTTCTTCCCACAGTCAGCTTCTTATCTCACATTTAACAGAAAAATAAAAAAAAACAAGATTTCTCACGATCAGTCGGTGCTAGATGTAAGGACATGAATGATGTGTGGCTGGAAGCCTGTCATGCAGCATCCAGTGCTTTTATACACAACACCCTCTGATTTTAAAAAAGGAACGACAAAGTTCATGAAAATTAAGAATCATTATAAATAAATAAACCTGGTGGAACAGCTTAACTAACCCGCTTAAATCCTACATCAACCAGAAATGCAGATGAAATGTTCTCAAATCTACAAGAATTTGATTTTCCACTTCCAAAAGTGTGCAAAACATTGATAAATAATTATAATTTCACAGTTCAACAATTTGATAGGTTATCTTTTTGAAAATGAGTGCATTCTGTTTTAATTTAGATTTTCCATAGTGTTCTAATTTTTGTGTATATAAGGTGTGTAGGACATTTCATGTATGTATGGCTGTGATTTTTTATTTATTTTAAGGGAAAAAAACACTTTATGACCTTGCAAAATAAAACTGTAATGAAATAGAGTTTTTTTTTAAAAAAAACAAACAAACATTAAATGTATCATTTTGAACATGTGAAGAATAAATGCAGAAAACTGTAAAAAGTTTAGCACTCTTCAGGTTGCCCACTGAGGAGTGTTTATACATGGCTATGGTTATTATGAACTGCATGATAGTCGGAGGGGGCCCTTGCAGTCCACGACAGTAAAACAAAATCCAAAGCAAAAGTTAGAGTGGTTATGTTGGTGTTACAACCACGCAGAACATATAGTGGTAAGTGGACAGTGCAAATGTCATGTGATCAGTGGGGGCCTATGACTAAATGATGTATGCAAGAATGTGACACTTCAGATTTAGCCTGTCTGTGGCATCAAGTACTGACTGTTCTAAGTTTATGAGAAAAGACCTCTGGATTCAATCTCGCTTCTTGGACCTGAAGTGTGAGACGGGCAGTTCTAACCTTATAGGACTCTGCAGACACATACAGATAAAGCTGCAGTATAAATATGTCCTGTTTTAAAAGTAACCTTTAGAATACAGAGTGGCTTTTTACACGTCTCAACTGGTATTTCTGTTCCCTTTTCTCCACGCCCGAACTTTATTATGTGCCGTCTGAGACATCGGACTCCGCGGCGTTCATTTTACACAAGTTGACCAGGTCACATAAGATTTCCTCCACACTCGTGCCTCAACAGTTTAGCTATTTCAAAAGCAATGCATCTATCTGAAAAGCATTTTTCTTTTTACTCAAAGTTACATTTCTGTTCTGAAAACTGAGCTGACAGTTCAGTACATCTTAATCAACAGTAGGCCAACTCTTCCTACTTGCACAAATACATAAATGCCTGATTACAAAAATGTGGATACATTGTAGTGACCATGAGTTTCATAGTTGTTTCTTGTTTTATTTTTGGGTTACAGGACTCATGAGTTAAGGCCTCTTATTTAACAGGCATTGCTAACAATTTGAATAAACCCCAAAAATAATAATTCACATAATCAATCAACAGTTGATTTTACATCCATACTGTACATATTCGTGTTCATTGCACAAAAATCTGGCATAAAAACACCTATTTTATATTAAATTTAAATTGTAACAGTAACAATATAAAAAACTTTTTTGTAAGGACGAATTCACTGACTTAAAAAAACATCCAGGAATGTGCTGTGTTGTCGTATTTTACCTTTACTGGAATTTAGTACGTCTTCTTTCACAGTTAGCAGGTGTAGCTGGTAACATACTTCTCTTATGCAGTGTGCAGCTCATTCAAAGCCGGGATAATCCACCAAACGTTGAAAAATATGGTAAGCAATTTTCTTCTTTCTCGTCCCTTTTAAGCGGTTAATTCTTTGGTTCATTCTTGTACACAAAGACAAACTTTTCAGCAGAAGTCTGAAATTTACAGAATGCTGTGAAAAGAGACTATCAGCCAACTTAAAATAAAACCTGAATGCAAAGAAAACAAACTATCATAGGGACAGAAGAAGGGTTACGCTGATACAAAACGTAGCACCCCAAGAATAAAAACAATGGCATGACTCTACAGTCTTGTGCACGTGCATGCGTGTATGTAAATTATTTTGCAGCTTTGTAACTGTTTTCCACACTGCTAAATCATTAGCACCATGAATGACATGACAGACACTGGGGCCTGCACAATTTTTGCATATGATTCTGCTTCAAGTGGAGCAGCTGAGCTACAGAGTTCATGGTTTAATGTGTGTCACTGTGTGTGCATGCATGTATAAGGTAGCAAGGAGTACATGTCAGCATCTGAGATGCTCCGTGGATCCCTCAGAGTGCCACAGCATTCACTGCTGCTCGCATAATTGACTGGAAAGATTTCATTTTCACTGTAACATAGAGCAAGACAAGCAACTCAAACACCTTGTGGAGTCAAATGTCACAGGGACAGGTCTGATTCACATTTCACCATGGCTCAGATAAAATACACAAAGTACAAAAACCTCACCCTGTTCATAGGCTGCAATTGATTTTTTAAAAATTCGTAGACGTTCAATAAAGGTAAGAAAATTTAGGGCTTGTGAAAGTCACAAATACGACGGTGCGAGAGTGACATCGTGACCCACCATGTAGAAGCAAGGAACAAAAAGAAGGTTGGCAGCAGGTATTATCAGGCCCCCTGGGGAGAAACCATTGTGAAGTGTCCTTGTAGGTACTATCAGATGCTGCCACTGGTGAGACAGCGAGATTGTGTCTCAGAGATGTGAAAAAGCCTGTAAATACTCGCAGAGCTTTTTTTGTTTTCCACCTTTTGCCTTTCATTACATGACATACTGTAAATGGCAAATGCTGTATTAAAAGTATGAAACTGGTTCTTTTTGAAAACTCGTAATGGTTTTCGGTTTCTTGCAAGATAAACGTATTGTTTGCACTGAGCTATACAATATTTTAACAGCATTTCTGTTCTGCTCGGTGTGTATTTGTGTGCAGCTTGTGTTGTAAAACATAGTTTAATCATGCCTGCAAAGCCTAATGCAGCGTTTCAGAGTAGCAGCCCTGTGCACAAAGGCCTGTCTTGGGATCTTGGACTCCCAGCTGTGTCTCACATGAGCAGTCCAGTAAAATTAGTTGAACTCACTCTAGTGGGAGTGGAATGCTTTTTCTTTTTGTTACTTCTAAATAGATATTGTATTCAAATAGAAGAACAAGCATTGACTCTGTAATCCCTGTGCAACTCTAGCTGACGAGCAGAAAAAGTCAAGTGTTGTATTTGTCTGTGTGCCACGCTTATCTCCTCCAGTCCCCACAGGCCTGGCTTGTCAATGTCTGTAGCTTCAAGCTACACTTAGCTGTCTCTGATATTAAAGAGCACTATCTCGGCGGTGGCCATTTGGGGCGACAGGTTTCTTTTCATTCCAACAAAGACGCTCTTTGCCATAATATTGTGAGCGTTTTTTCCCGTGTCAAACTGAATGTGCTTTCACCAGAATATAACGTTTGCGGTGTTTATCTAAGAATATGGATTTCATTCAATCTGTCCTCTTTGTGGTTGCTTTGAAAAGGCATCACTTATGGTGTCTACAATATGTAACTTTACTCTTAAACAACTGAAATGACAAGGAAAAAATAATACGTTATTGCATTATACGTTCTTCAAGTAATCATACTGATTATACTGAGTGCTGGGCTGCAAAGATTTTAATGAAGGGTTCTGACGATTTTGATAAATTGCAGAGGTTGTTTCAGTATTTTCAAATCCTGCATTAAAATCAGCTGCCCCGCATGCACCAATTAAGTAGTAATTACAAAAACATCCACTTTTATCTCTACTTGCATGAGTCCGGTGGTCTGTAATGTACTTATTAAAGTGAATTATCTCTGATAATCATTCTAATCGGGGTTCAGCTCATGTTAGCAGACTTCCTGCTGGGTGCTAATGTCTAATTACACTGGAGCATGTCTTGATGGGAAGGGTGCCCCGCAGCCCTTCAGCTCCATGTTCTGCTCTGCCTCTCTATCCTCGTCTAATCACACGCTGGACTGTCAAGTACATATCACGGACAATCACCAATGATAAGTTGTTGATTAAAAGTAAGCAGAAAGAAAATGATCAAAACGACTGAGCGATGTACATTCTTGTGAGATCTTTTTTTTTCCTTTCTTTCTCCTGAAGATGACCTTGATACCCTGAAGAAGATTCATTCCTGCCTGTGTGCAAATGTAAAGGGTATAGAAACAGCTTTAATTCTCTACTCTATGTCCATCCCCATGTTTGAGAACTTACCTTCACTGTAAGAAAAAGAAAAAAAAAACGTGTAAAAACCAAAGAAAGACAATGGTAATATTCCAGGTATACTGTAAAATATTAGAACTTTACTGATTTGATCCTAGCTTTACATTTACACAAGTGTGTTTTCTGGTGAGGTTTTTATGTTAAAGAAAGGGTATTTGAATGTTTAAAAGCAATGAAATTACCCAATAATGTGTTCTAAGCCAAATAATCAGGCTTAAAATGTATACTTTACATGTGTAATTTGTTATTCAGTTACTGGTGCTTCATGTTATTTTAAATTAGACAAGTTAATTCAGTTAAGTCTGTTTTTTGCAAGTTCATTTATTTAAAAATTATAGAAATTCATTTGAATATTATTAAGTAAAGCTCTGTTAAATTATCCTTAATCCTTTTTTACTCTGCTCACTACAGGCAGTCGAACTATGCAGCACACGTTGAAGTAACATATTTTTTGATGTCTTTCAGCAGCTCTGACAGAAATAAAAATGATCACCGGGAAAGAAAAAAATATTTATGTTCCTGAAAGTAATGAGCGTTGTAGAAAATGTATTTACTGTTACATATTAAGCCATCCATCATTACCTAGACAGGTGTATACACAAGTCTGCACATTAAAAGATATTAAAAGTCTTTACATATAAAAACCTCTTTGTCCAGGATGAAAATTTGTATTTCACCTACTGTTGTCTTTCATGAAAATAAATTGAGTGGAAATCCGCTTCCAAGGTTGGTCATTACTGGGGCTAGGTAGAGTGATTTCATGGCAGCAGATTGGAAAATGGCCCTTTGTAGCAACTCCATTTACATAGAGAAATGCTGATGGTTCACAATAGCAAATGTGCCATAGTCGACAGCGAGCTGCTCTGCCCGTTGTCTTGCACTGACACTTGATAGTAGTGCATGTACAATTATGCATAATGCACTAATGGCGGTTTCTCATAACTGTCAGAGAAGCTGTGGGTAAAGTGTTTCCTTTGCAGACAACTTGATGCTAGGTCTACCGCCGGCACGTTTTGATTCTGCTGACGCCAGTACCCTTGACAACAAAATAGCATTGTATCAGCTGAACGCCTGGCTCGGCCATCCTTGCAAAGTTATTGAAAAAACTTTGAAATTGCTTATTGAGAATGCAGTGTCACAACTTTTCTGTGATTGTTTGACTGTAAAAGAAAATCTCAGTAGTGAGAAAATGAACGCCGGTCCGGTATCTTGATGTTAATCTGCGGCATTATCAAATCAAAGTTAAAAATCCTTGTTTCATCAGACTTGAAAGGTGGCGTTTCTGCAACCGGGGGGAGTGAGGCAGACATCAGCACAACGTTAAAGTATTTATGGAGATATATATTTCATGCTGACTGGTCCGTAAGGATTACAGCGGGACACATTAATGGGGAGAAGCAACCATTACAACAACAAGCTGATGAAAAATTGATTATGTTTTCTTGCTTAACTCTGTTAACTATGTCAGGAGGTAATTAGCGACAACAGTTATGGTTTAAATTGTACTGAATTGTTCAAAAATGTTGTCAGCAATTAAAACACGAGCTGTCCTGTAGGCATAATGCAGTCAATCTGTTTACTCTAAAATACAATTAGTACTTTGGAAATTCTATAACTCAAAATCTTTATTACTTAAATCAGTTTTGAGAGTTTTCTTAATATCAGTTACAATTTCAGAATGTAAATCTATTAAAAATCCTTACAGTATTTCTGAATACAAACTACTTTAAACCCACTGGGAGTGAATGTCTTACAGTGTTACTTGCAGCTTGGAAAATTTAGTTGAAAATCTATAACAACTGAGGCCGTCTTTGCATTGTATTTATATTGTTTTTCATGTCCATGGGGAAAAGTAGCAGTTTGCATATCTGCGATTTAGATACTTGATTCTTTGTTTCTTATTTTATTTACATAATCTGTGTCATTATTACAAAATAAACTTTACTACTGCTTTTATCATAGTGTTGGCTACAAAGTAGCAAAACTCTGGCGTTTAGTTAGTTCCGCTCTGCCAAATCTCAAACATGTACAAATGTAGTGGCATTGAGCGGTTTGGGTTTCACTTAATTTAAAGTTACATGTCGAGCTCTTGTTTCTAGCAGGGAAACAATGTTTTTTTTGAGCGTAAAGGAATTCATGTGGGATTCCGAGTGTTTTAATCATTGACGCAAGAATTTACTTGCCAGAGTGTCGTGAAGTCAGCTGTCGCGCTCTGAGCGGCGTTGTCACAAAATCACTGAATTAGAAAGGCTAGTTCAACACACTGTGCTCCTTACAAGTAAATCGTATTTATTTATTCTGGGCCTCCCTTTGAGTCCATCTCCAAAATCACACAGAAAAACTCTGGGGGTGTGATGTTTCTCAATAGTTTCCACTCCACTGTTCGCAGTTCAAATGAATTTCTCTGAAGATTTATTCTTCACAGCTAATCACTTGTTACTTGGATCGAATGAGTACAGTAAGTCACACTTGCTTGCACTTTACAGAAAAAGAAAATAGCCATCACTGAGTCATTGCCTGGCGTGAGGTGATTCTGTCCAAAGTGATTGGATTTCAGAGAATCTCTCCCTGAAATGTATAAGCACCTCATTGCTTTTTAATTCAAGATTAACGTTTCTTTTTCTCTCCGAGTCCAAAGACCAAGTTTTAGCTTGTGCTCCCTTTGTCTGCTCGCTGTCTCTCCGTCTCCCGCGTTCTACCTAATATGTTTTGCTCGTTCAGTACCATCAGTTACACGTCTGCCAAACATCACACGTCGTCAACTTGCTCCCAATGACATCCCACTGTTCTGACCATTGATTGGCAGGTCAAGCAGCGAGCGCAAGCAGGAAATCAATAGCAGAGGACCTCTAGACAGTACAGGGGGAGTCTTCAAGGAACTGGCCCACTGGACACTGCCAATCACCAACCACAAAATGTAAGGCCAGCCAGCCATGAACAAAACCTATCTCCAGACAGAAAGACCAGCTTGGAGAGAAGATGGATTTATGTTTAGGGCGAAGTTTCTCCCAGAGTCCGGGGGGAGGAAAGAAGGACAAGCAAAGTTTTCTGGAAATATATTTGCATTACTTATGCTCATTCATATGCTAAAACTCAACTGGGATCTAGGACCTTTGGGATTTGGCATTACCAAATGTAGGCTCTTTATCTTAACATGCAGTTGCACCAGGTCTGACAGTCTAAGCATGACAGAGCAAGCTTATTAGCATCTAGTCAGCCATTTCCAACCACTGGAAGACATCGGAGATACAAGTTTATATACTGCTATATTCACCCTCTAGCCTCCTTAAAATATGGCCTGAGGGACCCTTGAGGCTTAGTGGAGTTGTGCTTTGTCCTCCTTGGTGATGCTTTTCTTGCTTTTCTCAGACACGCTTTTAGGTGCGGTTGGCGCATCACCCAAACAAACTCTCATCTGACAGTGGTGA
This sequence comes from Pelmatolapia mariae, assembly GCF_036321145.2. Taxonomy (NCBI): domain Eukaryota; kingdom Metazoa; phylum Chordata; class Actinopteri; order Cichliformes; family Cichlidae; genus Pelmatolapia; species Pelmatolapia mariae. The sequence goes on from NC_086240.1 coordinate 39,096,906, forward strand.
CAATAATTCAGGAGCAGATTCAAAAGTAAAACCTGGAAAAGCGATGGCAAGACTGTAAATTTAGCATTTATTTTCAGTTCATTAGAACCCCGCACCCCAAATTGGTATTTCAAGAAAACATTTGCTTCTCTGGGACGCATTTCTTCTAAACCGTTAAAGCCGAGATCTAACTGTGCCTCTTCTTCTTCTTGTCCTTCAGTTGCTGAGTGTTGGTTGTGTTCCACTACCCTAGCAGTTTTACCCTCGTTCACCTGCCTTACAATCAGTGACCTTTGAACTTGGTCATTTATCTCGCTACTCAAAATATATTGAGATGATTCATTGCGTACAGCCCTCAAGGGTGTGAACTTGATGAATCAATAGAATAAAGAGCATCATATGTACAGTTTCAGCAATATTTAGGCTGCAGGTAATGTAGATATTTGAAAAAAAAAATATGCCATTTATTTCCAGCTTCTGTGAAGCGTAGGACAATTAAATATTATTTCTCTGGATGTAAGGTGTAATTATGTGCTCATACAAAATACTGGATCTGGCAGTCCTGTGATTTTTGTTTGGGGTTTTTTCTTTCTTTTTTTTAAGGAGAGGTTTACTCCTTCAGAATAAGAATAGAAATGACCTTGCTTCTGGGCCCTGGCAGTCAGTGAAACATTTGAACACATTTCAACTACTGTCACCTTGGGTCCCCGCCATGCTCCTGCTTTTCACAGTGCAGCCGACACAAAAAAAAGAAAGAAAGGGGGGGGATGCATTTCCATGGTAACCACTGGAATTAAAAATGCATCAAAACTTCACAGTGCGAAAGGAGAGTGGCAGCAGAAAGGAGCAATGACAGCAGGCAATAGCATGTTCTCTACAGATGCCTGACAGAAATGTACCACATTAGGGCAATGTACTAAACAATTGCTCCTCACATGCACGGGCCGATGTACTAACAATCACATACACGTATCACCCTCACCTCACCTCAACAATGGAACTGCACTCAGCATAAATTCTGCTGTTGCTGACAATGGCGTCTCACCGGTCTCTGCCCATCTTTTTACGATCTCGCGTATCTACAGTACTTTCCTAATGCTCTCTGGATAGATGTGTTCTGAGCTCTTGCCTTCACCCAACATTTCAAATATGGATGTTTGTGAAATGGACTGGAATGAAATGGAAAAAGAGCCTCTGTCTTGTTTCCAACACTCACCATTTCCTTCTCTTACTTCTGTTTCATTTGCCTCCTCTCACACTCTCCTCGGAGATTAATGATGAAATGACCAGCGTTTGAAATGATGTCTTCCTTCGCGCTCATGACTGTTCAAGACAGGGCGATAATAACAACTGCTGAAATGGGTAAACCATAACAAGGACTGAGACAAAGAGGTCTGACTTTGTGGGTGAAGCTATTTATGGTGCAAGGCTGGATTTCTTGCAGTGGAAATGTTCGGTTTGGGATTGACATTATTATACCAGCAGAGAGTGCAGGTCATTCAGGAAAGACTTATTTATTCACACCTAAAGTTTCAAATTGATGTGTATTTTTTTAATACTAATTTAATGTTTCGAGCTTGTCATGTATAGTGGATTAACAGCAAACAACGGGAGGTTAAATAAATGAATAAATATTAATGTTAGACACGTATATGGCTTACTTTTGAAATGTGCTTTTAAAAGAATATCTAATGGTCATTTAGAAATAAGAAGATAAGTGCTTCATCCCACTGAATCATTTTATTTACCTTATTTAGTTCAAAAAAACATGTTATTGTGAAGTTTTATCCTCACTTATAACTAATGATCGTTTGAAGTAAATAAAGCATTTGCCATGAAATCTTTCGGCAGGAGCTCGAGTATCTGTGACACGGCTTGAAATACGCTGCATACACACCATTTCCATGTTTCTTATATAAAATATAATTGAATGTCTTTGTCTCCTCGCAGTTAATCATAGTAGGTAAATAATTAAAAAAGTAAGACATACTTGCGCAATTATTCACTGAACATTAATCAGAACAATCTTTGTACCGTCCTTGTTGTTTTGCAGATTTCACAAAGTAGTAAAAAATTACACAGCTCTCATTTGCTTCATTTACCATTAAGCAGGGTTTTTAATTTTGAGGGAAAACGGCAGCTGTGTAATCAAAACCATCTAAAGCACGCAAGTGCCATGGTGTGACTTTACAATGTATCTTTTTTCTTCAAAGACTAGAAAGACACATTATGAATAAGAGTTTTCTTATTGCAGACAATGAGAAAGGATGCATTTAAAATGCATCGTCTTTTGCAGGTTTAAGGAACCACTTCAAACTAATCTGACATCAGGTTGTTGATATTGTGATGAGTTTTGTCAACACAAAACAAAAGCAATAAATCAGACTGTGTTTAAAAATTCTCCATTAAAGACTGAAAATATGCTAGTGTGGCACAAATGAAATAGTACGGTCAGCTATTCCATGGAAAATCAATTAGTGGGTAGCACCTATCTCAAAAGCAGCAGTTTTTGGCTTTTTGTACAAATTTTTTTTGAATGAATTCATGCAGCATTTTACCTTCATGTTATGAATATTTCCCAAGTCCGTGGCCCTGAAAATACAAAGAGCTGTGTCAAAATGTTGCATTTTTTTAATTAGCTTTGTTTTCTCGCTATTTTTGAGCTCCCATAATTTCATAAGTACAGGAGATATCCAAATTTAAGTTCTGTTAAACGCTCTAATCAAATTAACTTTCACCCACTCCAGACTGAACCACTTATTTTGGTTCAGCAGGATTTTTCTATAACCAACTTTCACAAACAATATCATTAAATATGTGACAGTTTCAAAAGAACATGCATTTTAATGTATGTTACATGCAATAATGGATTTAAGTACTGGTACGTGGGATGGTTTGTGCTTTTTTAGTAAAGGATAAAATTTTAATACGTGCATTCTGGGTGTCTTTATGAGGTTCACATCAACACGTGCATACATATTGATAGAAGGGTTACCTTGTAGCCATGATTCACTGTTTTTGAGAGAGTTGATAGAAAGAAGCATGCAAAAATAAAAGGTAAAATTTGACTTGATTAAATATACTAAAGCTGATTCTGAGGGTACCAGTACTACACTGCAACCACTACTACGGCCTGAGCTTTAATACGTCTTTGATGAATGATTTGGCCACGAGACAAACACCTCACAAATGAAGTCACACCGACAAGCCACAGACATCTCACAAACCGGCGCTGACACCGTGATATTTTGGTGCTCTAGCCAAGATATTTCCCTCTTCTTTGCTTTCACTTTGGCTTTGGAGCCACATTTTGCCGGTCAAGCAGAGGAAAACACTTAACGGCTTGTTATTTTTTGCTCCTGGCACTTAAGAAGGAAGTGGAGAGACAGATGAGTTTATCTTACTGAATAGAAATACATAAAGTTCATAAAGTACTGCTACCTTCGCCATTTCCTGTGTCTGTTTATTTCGACTTTGTGCCTTGAGGACACTGCTTGGAAATATGAAGTCACTTAGTTTAAAGTAAGAGCTTGGGGACAAACATTTTCAAGAGGCAGACAGTGGAGTGAAAAATTAGCATTTTACTCTTGTGGCCTTCATCAGTGAGATTTGGTCACCTTGTCTTGACTTTTAGTGAGTTTTAAAGTTTAAAGACAAAAAACAGTGAAAGAAATATAATTGTTACTGTATATTTTCTTCAGCATTCATTTAGTTAATGAAATAAAAAAGTATTTTTTTTCTTTAATATTTAAAGAAAATTGATAAAACACTTACTATTATAAATTGGGGGAAAAAGGCCCTTGCGTATTTGGAAGACTGAACCAGCAACTGAAACTGATGCTATTAGCTTAAAAAAGTGACTAAAATTACTTGAAAATCCAGTTAATTGCCCGTTTTCTTTTTTTTCTTTTATTTATTGCTCATTTATTTATTTCGCCACAGATTGAACTGACTAATCAATCTGTGGCGACTCTATACTGGACAACATTGTTAACCAGTGTTATTAAAAATGCTTAAATATTGCGTAAAGACATTATGTCATTATCGCTGTGTTAAGTTGTATCACAACAATGGTAGTGTTAGTGCATTGTTAAAGAGCAACTTGATTCAAAGTGTGCAAATAGTTTCTGCAACTTAATTGGCCATGTTTATTAATAAGTCAAAAAAGCATTGATTTTGACAGGAGGGTGAGCTTCTTGCTGTGCGATAGCTAGACCTCATGCTGTTTCCTGCAAGCAGGACTCTTGCTGTGTAGCAGTGATTGCAACATATCCTTGTGATTACTGTCAGTGAATGTTATTAGGTGTTTTCTGATTGGGCTTGCCTAGGCTGCAGGGTTCACTTTACAAGCTTCATGGGAATATGCAAAGTGCTTTAGCAAGTAAACTCCATCTTAAATACAATGCTGCTGCAACAACTGCTTTGCTTTTGTGGGCATAATTTGACACAGATGCTAGCTCTGTCACAAAGGCAGTGGAAAGAACATTAGCGATGGAAAAGCCGGCATGTCCCTTCACCGTAAGACAAAGTTGTTTGAGGTTTGTGGTGTAATCACCAAGGGATGCCACTTGATTTTTTTCTATACATTTGCTCTGTTTTTCTCGGTCCTTAAATTGCCTTTCCGATACAAGTATGGAATCACTGGCATATGTTGGTGCACGCTCCTTTAAAATATGCCTTTTTTTAGAATTATTTATTTGTTTTGGACGATGGCGCCTTGATGGCCCTGCCGCAAAAAAGGCGCATTTAAGAACAAAAATCTAGTCTTCCTTTGCTCCTCTCCAGATTTACCAACATCCACACCAACAACTTATTTCATCATACTATATTTTGAGCATAAGGTAGGTCAAGAAGTGGGATTTATGGTATCGTTCCAGGTGATGCGGTTCCACCTCCACAGGCAGTTCTCAAAGGCCTGAATTCACAGTGAGGTATACACGAACCATCAGCTTTCCCCCATCCCCTTGTTCTACCTATGCTTTTTTTTTTAAATGTGTTTCCCATCATTTAATAACTTCTATCCTCTCCCAGTGATCTGAGAATTAGCATTCAAGCATGAAGATGGAAAGCATTTTGCATGATTTCTACCTATATAATAGTATTACATGGGCAATTGTGGCTCTGACAAAATCAAATACATGTCCTTACCATCTTCCCGACTATCCAGTTTCTTTTTTACTTCCTATACATAATGCTTGTCATTCAGTCTGAAAGCAATTTAGCCCATTAGCTTGATGTTTAGAAGCCAAACTAAACCATATGCATCGACTCTTCAGCCTTCATATGAAACTGAAGGAGAATTTGTTTGTTAATAATGCGGGTAGTATTCCTCAGTGGTGGAAACGGAGCATCCCCAACTTTAACGCAAACAACAACAGGATGCATGGAGGGATTTTGCAAATGCTCATTGAGCAGGAGGAAACGTTTATGGAGATCCCTGCCAGGTCAGTTTGCCAAGTTACATTCAACAGTCTGAGCTCTGCAATTAGTCAGGTATTCATTCTACTATGGGTTTAAGTTACCATTAACTGTGGCAAGAGGTATGTACAGTTAAAAGGCCTGACTTAAAAATCCATTCCTAACAAGGTTGGGCTGTGTTCCTTTATGAAAAATACGAGCACTTTACAATGTAACTTCTCTGAGATCAGTGCAGTTGGAAACTGGTTTTGTGCAAATAAACTTGAATTGAAATGAAGAAACTCCAGGAAACAGGGTTCGAGGGTAGTTAAGACCAGAAAGCTTTATATAGTAAAAACAAAATGCACAATCAGTTAATGTATAGTATCTCGCTTAACCATTTAATTAATGACATGTAAAAATGTGGCAGCACTCTTGTGCCACAGCGACTGTGGACGGTCCTGGGTTTGAATCTGCAGGCCGGCTGGGGTGTTTCCTCCCTGTGCCCGAGTGGGTTTTCTCTGGGTGCTCTGGCTTCCTCCCACAGTCAACAGGCTGTGATACACTGGTGACTTATCCATAATGCATTCATCAGCTGGGATCAGCCCCAGCCCCCACCCTCTGCAACCCTGAATTTAAAAAGTGCTTAACAAAAGTGTGATTGTAAAGTGAGGTAAAATTACCATTACAGCTTATTAATAGGATGGGCAAGCATCCAGTTCTAAGTATGGTCCCAATGATTGCTGTTTGTCATTTATTGTGTGCTGTTACAGCTTTCTCAAGAATTACATTACATTATATTTTTTCATATTTTATCTAATCTGTGAAAATCCTCAAAATATTTTTGGTCAATCATTGCCTAAACCACAGTCGGTAAACATTTTAATGACTTCATGGTAGATTAACAACTGATCCCAATTATTGCACTTTTGATTTGAGACCTCCCTTACTCAGGGGTTATTAAACTCAAGTGTTTTCTACCATTTTATCCACTTAATAGAGGCACTGAGCTAGTGTACAGTATATGGATTTGATGATCATCTCTATTAAATGTGGTCTGTAATAAACTACGAATAAAGACGTTTTCGTCTTGTCGTGATCGGGTTATTTGGGGAATAAAATGGATTTGCATGTTTTTGTTTGAGAGTCATCTGTCTCGAATTGTCCACAGAATCCAACACTGAGCATGCAAAGCATCTTTCCTGCATCTCTGAATATGATCTCTGTGCTCCGTTCTTTATGTGCAGATTGTTTCCGTGCTACAGCCACAGTTGGAGCTTTCAGGTATGGAGTCATCAATCACCGGCCCTCTTCTGACATTAACTTTTTTGTCAATGCCACTGTCTCCAGTTTGTCTGCAGACTGAAAGATTTGAGAGGCACTTTTTATTTGCACGCTTTTAACTCCGCCCAGCCGGGGTAATGGAGCTGGTTGTGTGCAAGCAATTAATGCAACCACAATGCCAAAAGTGGTGATTTGTCATACACCGGTGATACATAATCATTATATGGAATGTAACGCTGCTAAATTGCCCAGCCTTGGTTGATGTTGTGATTCTGTCTGTCCTCGGGTTTCTATGGTCTTATTTCCACATGCACACACAAAAAAAGAAATACACAAGCTGTACCACCGTTTCCTGTAATATGTTCTGTTTTTTTTCCTCTTTGTTCTTCATCTCTGCTTGTGTTTGTGTAAAGCAATATGCTGTTTAAAAAAATACCTTCGGCAAATATACTTAACCTTTTTGTCTCTTTGTCGCGCAGTTTTCCCCTTCAGACAACAATGTATATATAATTTAATTTAAGCTAGTGCATGTTGTTTTGGAGTTTCAGACTGTCATCTGTTTTGACTTTATAAGCAACGGTGCTGCTAATTTATTGTTCCTCTAATTTTAACTCCCTGGACACTCTACCTCCTGTCTACTCTTGCCCTTATTATGAAGGCATTTCAATAGCAATGAAGCCCCTAGGCTGACAGCCATGAGATTAGTATGGATGTATTACCCCCTTGGGTGCCATACCCTGTAATAAGTTCCCCATTAATCGTATCCGTTGGGGAAAATTTGTTTAGGCCTTAATTACATATCATTAAAATTGGTCTTGATTCTTTGAGATTTAAGCTTAGAATTAGACTGCACATTTTCTGCTTTCTTTGCCTTTGGCCATTCTGCAAATTTATGTTACTTTGCTTCCTGCACCAGTGTGATTTCTTGTGGACTAAATGATTGCGTTTTCCTGTTTGTTTGAACACACTTGTTTTCATTGGCGTTTTAATTCTGAAATTAATTTTATTTTAATATTTTGGTCTCTTTGAAGTTCATTTTGAGATGGTTTGCTTGTTTATTGTGCGTAGGAGGAAACTCTATAAGCTATTGTAAGCGCAGGGCTCTCATTCTCCACATAATTCACAGTTTTATCAGTTCAGGTAGTTCACATAGATACTAAACATATCTTAGATGCTTTAAAGGCTTACAATTCATTCTTCTATTTGCTGTGGGACTTTAAATCACACTACTGGAGCTTGAAGCTGAATCATAGTTATCATTAAATCCCCATTCTGTACCTATTCATCTGCTGCCCAGTTCAGATCTGACTCTAGCTGAAAGGTGCAGGACCGTGAGGGCTTTATGTTGCTACTAATCCATATCAAATGGTATGTGTTATACAGAGTGCAAATGCCTCCACCTTTAAAGCAGTGTCTATTGGTGCATTGCAACATTTTGAACAAAAATTCAGGGCCACCTACACATTACACCTAAAGAAAGCCATGCTATGAAGCATGCTGATGTTTTTCATTCAGCAGAGTGATTCCGGCTTTTACGCCATACGCGTCTGGGCACTGGGCTAACCTGCTCGGGACCTTTGTGTGGACTCCGCGGCTCAGTAGTACCACTTACAGTTGATGGTGGAATATGCAGGTGGGAAGAAAGCTTGCAAACTGAGTTGTTGTGATGGTGGCATCCTAATATAGTTCAGTTTGATTCAGTGAGCTCGTTAGAATGACACATTCTGTCACAAATGACTGCATGGCTTGGTGCTTGATTTTATACATCTGTGGCAATGGCACCGAAATCACCTGACTATAGTGTACAGTATGCAGTTCATGTAGTGCATGTTCACGTGCACGAGACCAAGCAGTGGCCTAAACTGTAAAATATTATTACCATAGAAAATAACTTTATGTCTTCATGCACACAACTTATAAGAGTAAGGTTAATCACTAATGGTTTCAGTATTTTCAGTAATTTAGGTAAAGTTAATTAGTATACTAGCTTGAATAATGTTAATAAATGTGCCATGTGATCTCAACATCGTCTTATGTAAATGTCACAATAACCTTTAATAGGATTAAAGTTATTACTTGAGAGCATTACAGTAGATTGGCATTAGTATATAAAAAAAAGCCCATGCTAAGGAAGTTAGCTGCATCTTTCTATTGTTTTACCAACATCACACATCACAGCCTGGTCATTTAATACATAACCGATCCCTACCTGTTTGTTTGGACTCCAGGGAGATTATAGCTAATGAGGTAGCTACTGTATTAACTCAGTGTATGAGACCTTACACTGTGGCCTATGCTGTTCGTTAAGTATAGCCAATAATAACGCCTTCAGTAGCTACAGTGCATAATGCCTGCACTTTCTGTTAGTATTTAGCATGACAGGGGAACTCAGACGGGATGACTGTACACATAACGAGCAGTCTGTTGAGCTGTCAGCAGTAACCTTTTCACAGCTTCATTCCCAGACACAGCCCACCTGTAGAGCTGTACTGTACATGTTGTCTTGCCATTTATTTTTGGTTTATTTAAGATTCTGAGTCATAAAAGACTTTTGTTTAGCTGTTTTGAAATCTAAAATACATTTTAGGTCTCAAAGCATTTCATGCTGAGAGCTATGATGCACAAGTCCAAGCAAATAAAGAAGAAAATGTGGAGTTTTTGTGATCTGTTCAGGACAGATGGTTATTTATATTGGCCTAGTATGTGTTGTGCTTCCTTAGTTTGAAATACGGGAATGGCAACAGTTCATTGGAGCAACCTGACTCGATATCCTGATGATTTATCAGACCACTGGGACCATTTGGGCTTGTAAAACATGAGGTGAAGCCAAGACCATTAAGCTATGTAATCAGCCATGGTGAGCTTGATCCCACACTCTCTACTTCAATACATTTACGGTCCAAAGACCAAAGCACATACTTGTTGGTTATTTCTACTACTCTTCAGCATTTCTTCTGTTTGCCCGAGCAACGATTTCCTCTTTTCAAAAGCTTGGCACATGTCCCTTTTTCTCCCCCCGTAATTGAGCATGTGTGGGAACTACAAAATTCCCCACAAAGACTTCTTTAATGCATTTCCTCACGTTGGGTTTAATAGTGTTGTTTCAGTGTAATAACTCAGCACAAGAGATTTTGTATATCGAAGCAGCATTATGTTCACCACATGTGACTGTTCCACATGCTCCTGCTTGAACAATATTGCTTTCTCTAATAACAGCTAAATGCACCTTCCAGATTACCTCTGCAAGCTTCCATCAGGGATAAACATGTGAAAATTGGTTCACTGGTTCAGACTTAGTTAATATTCACACGGACTGGTTCGGCCCTGTGAGAGATTGTTCCACAAACTATTTTGCAAGAAGGTTTGTATTGACTGATTGTCCCTAATGATACCTCTTTGGCAGGCTGTTGTATTTGTAAGCAGCTAAAGGGTAGACATCTAACTGTAGATATGAGGGTTTTTTAAGGTTCATTACAGTAACATAATGGCTTAACTTTTGCAGAAAGACGTCAGGGCAATGGTAATTTGTCAAATAAGTTTTCATCTTGCCATACAAGATTAATTTCCATATAGCATGGTATTTCCCCCAAGACTTTACTTTTCAGTAAGCAAGCTCTAGGTCATAAAGGTATTCAGCTATACCAGGAACCAAAAAAAGGGAAAAATGCACATATTATAGCTGTATAGGCACTCAGGCAGCCTTCATGTTTATGTCTGTAGAACTGCTTTTATGCTCCTTAAAAGAAACAAAAAGTAGGTCTTCATTACAGTCCCACTATATGCATTTGGTCCTCTCACTTTATAATTCTCAGCATGATGCTGAACTTAAACCTGGCTGTAAAACTTGCACCTTTGTAGACAAAAACTGGATAAATATGTATGTTAAGCATACAACAATTACACAGTGACATATGCATAAAGCAGGGAGAACAGAGTTTAATGCAGCATTAATGCAGTCATGATGAAATACTTAAATTCTTTTTTCTTCAGTGGCGGCATTTTCCTTTTTTTCCCCTTGTGTTGCACACCTGATTCCCCTGGGAACACTTCAGGTAGAATGTAAATATCTGCATTAAAGCTCAATTCAGTCTGATTAGCAGTGGAATTGTAATTAGCTGATTTTCCACTGCAGCCCAGACACGAGGTGATGCAGACATTTGGACGAATGTCCTCCTAATGTGCAGTGTCACCTTCGTGTTTCTGTGTACGATCCACCAGACTGATGAAGTGACAAGTAATTTTGCACCAGCTTCAGCCGAAACAAAACAACATCATTTATTTGACGATACATCTGTGAAACTGAAGCCCAGACAACAGCGACATGTACTGTTTGTCGCAGCCATATATAAAGAATAAAATAAAGGATTTTCTGTTGTTGATGGTTATGTTAAAGACAGCATTTTTCTTTTTCTTTTTTCTTTTTTTTACAAAAATGGTGTTCCAAGTGTAACAAATCAGCAAAGCGCCTCACCCAGCAGATTTTGCCAGTTCAGAAGTACCTACCGTGGAGTAGGCTCCTTTTCTCCTCCAAAAACAGCCCTGAAAAATGTCCCATAGTGGCAGCTCTTGAAGTTGCAAGAATGCTTTTTTATGAGATCTAAAATGGCTCTTTAGCTCCTGTGCTGAAAAACAGCATTTTAAAACAACGTTGTTACAACCAGGATTTCAGTATTCAGAGATTTGACACATTTGTTTTTTTCTAAGACATCAGACGTCATCGTTTCTGTTAGGATAACGTTGCTGTTTTCAGTATAATTTACTGTTTTGGGTGGATTTTATTATAATGCCATAGATGTATACAGCCATTCAGTATGGTAGCGTGAAAGCTACCAGAAAATATGTGTTTGTGCACGATCCAAACAGAATGTGAATCCTGCCCGTGAAAACATTTCTCCATAGTGCTTCTAGTGATTAAGACTCTGCAGAGAGACTTTAATAGTGCTGCAGCAGACACAACAACATACAAAACTCACAAATAATGCAGAGTGCTGTATGCCGTGTACATAACTGTACATTACAAACGCTGTAGATATGTGAGATTTTAGAAAAGAGGATTGTGTACTTTATTTTAGCACTAAATTTAAATGCAACCATCCAATTGAACCAGTATCTGTTCAAATCACTCATCTAGATAAGACTAGAAGGCGCCATATTGTGCCCATTCATAGTCCAGCAAGTGTGTTATCATTCATTTTAATCAGTGATAAAACAGAAAGGAACCCAGACTATACAGAAGACCGATAGTGGCTGTGGGAAAAAGCACACGTGCAATCTCCAGTGGAGCCTTCACACTGGTAAACTAGAAAATTGAGCTTTCTATTGATGAAAGGTTGCAATCTTTTCCCGACCAAGCGGTTTCTGTGCCAGTATCCAGCACGAAACCATTTGGAAACTAAACAGTGGGTCACAATGAAACTTAAGTTCAAAAATACTTTGTGATGTCACATGTGTGTGATTCATCATGAAATCTGAACACGGAATAAGGAGCAAGAAGACCTCCACAGTTCTGCTGTTCTGTGTGTTCCCGGAGAGTAGACCCACCGTCCTGCCTGCCAAGGTTCACCTGCGTATACTGCATCCCATACTATAATTTATCTAGAGTGTCTGGGTCATTGATGCTGTGTTGAGGTTACATATCGACTTGATCTTGATTGCTTCGGTCTTTTTTAGAGAGAGCTTTACTGCAAGAAACCTAAAAATGACAATTCCAAACACCATCATAAAATTGGTGTGCTCGTTTGATGGTAACGATAGCTGGATCGAGGAGTTGGGGCTGAATCGGGCTCACACTTTTCCACGTAGGTATTATTTGTTTGGACAGGACTATAAAGGAAATACGCTTGGCTAACCAGAAGTTCAAGTGTAAACACTCGATTTTACAGACCCCAGGGCAGACATCCTTTGACTAACATCTGGATATTACATCACATTCAATGCCGTGACTGTAAGAGAGCATCTGGGGCAGAGAAGTGAATGTAAACATTTCTTCTTTTATTTTTTTTAATTTTTTTTTTTAATACTATGGCTCTTAAACAAGAAGTATTAAGTGGCAAGGGTGGAAAGGTTTAGAGTAAGGTAATAGTAAGTATAAAAGAAACCATTATTATGATGTGTTCAAAACATCAGCATCACACAAAGTTCTGCCTTTAGACGTTACCTGGTAGGTCCACATACTGAACTCTAAGCTGGCATGATCGCATGCTGGGAAATCATATAACTGGACCTGTTGCTGCATGTCTGCATCTATTTGGTGCTTGCAAGTAGTTAGACTCTCCTACTGTGAACCTTTCCATCCTCTCCTTTCCCAGAATTCCTCCCTGCATGTCAACCATCTACTGGTCTTCTCTTTTCACTGTGGGAGGTTGCGGATCAGAGGAAAGAAGCCTTTTGTGGTTCGCTTTGAGCTGGAGTGCAATCCAAGACCTTATCAGTGTGTGGCTGCCTCGGACAATGGGGAAGAACATGTGTTCATGAATGTGCTGTGAGCCAGTTTATGTAAACCATCAACATGCCCCTGTGTTCCTGCCCACCAGCTTACAACCACACCGTGTTTACTGACAGCGCCGTGTTTACGTGTGGCCTCTAACTCTGAATTGATGTTTAAAGAAACTGATTTATTTCCTAACAAACTCTGATTCTTTACTCCGATCTATTGTTCATATCTCCACCTATACGAAGTTACTGCGTTAGACATTTTATGCGAGAACACGTTATTTGGCTGGACTTTCAGCTGCTGCGGCGCATGTCCTGCTGGGGTTAGGGATATTAAGACACGCCAGTTGCACAGTATGCAGTACAGGCCCTCTGGAAAAGACTCTCCTCTATCTGTGAGGCTTTGAACTGAGGCCAGATGGCCTGCAGTAATGTACTGCAACATGGGGCTCTGCTGCTGTGGAAGTCAATGGCCTCCTCTGGGAAGAGAAACAAGAGAGCTACCGACACCAGAATCTTGATCCAATCACCTACTTCAAGATTTACAAGTGGGTGTGACACACTGTGGATGTGTAACGCTGTAATCTTTAGGTGACAGATAGCAATAAGGTGAAAAGACTTGCAGTTTAATACATAGCAAATGCTTTGAGCTCATGTAACCATGCAGTACTAGGTACTTTTATTTTTTCGGAGCATTACTTGTGCTTGGAAATGCTGATAACTTTAATGGCGAAAAGGATGTTATTTTTCAATTATACTTTTACAAACACAAAACCACATTCATGTTTAAAAATGATCTTTAACTGTCCCTTTTCTAAGATCAGATTAGGAACATGCCCTTTTCTAAACATTTTGAGTTTTTCACTTATTTCCATTTTAAAAGCCCCGTGTAACTTAGTCTGACGTTTCAGACAGAAAATTGCAAACATGTGAATGTCAGTCAAGAGGGCTTTGTAAATACTGCAGACAGCTTCCATACATCACGCAGAAACATTTGTGGCTGGCGTTGCTAGGTGACACTGGTAGCTAAACAATGGCACACAGCCGTTGTTGGCCTGCATTTTAGAGCCAGAGGTGCTGAACAAGATTGGAGCTGTAGCAAAAAGTCATGTCACATTAGTTCACATGTGAGTTGAAATGCGGTGATCACACATAGAAGACAAGCAAACTTTGCCTGTGTTTAGAGTTGCCTAATAAGAAAGCAGGAAATAAAAGGCACATTCGAATGAAATTCAAATGTTTTTCTGTGATTATTACCGTGGTCATTTTTAAGGGACTACTGCTGAACTTTAGATCACCCTCAGGACTTGTAGCTCTCTCTTTTGGGACACTGTGTCATCTATCTCGAGAAGACAAAAGTCACACTCACTCTATTATAGTCTTCGGGATCTGTCTTCACATACTTCCTGTCTCTGTGAAAGCAAAAGCGCTAATGAGTGAAATCCCACAGATGGACAGTCATTGTTAAATTGCTTAAGCGGTCGAATGAAGATTTCAACCCTGCCTTAACACATGACATGGGTGGCTCTGTCAACTGGAGTCATCACAGGAGTGAAATATGGAACCCTGGGAAATCAGGGCACATAATAAAAGCATTGTTCTGCACGCGGTTGCAATGCCCGCCAGTTTCCCCTGGGTCTAGGTTAATGAGTGAAGCCTAAATGGAACAACAGAGAGATTTCATATTGTGGCTCAGACACATTTACCACACTCCAAACCTTTGATTCAGCTCCTTTTGTAAGTTTTGTTTGCAGTTTTCGGTGGATGTAACCAAGGTTCATCCCCTGTCTGCTTGTTCTAGTAGTTAATGATGTAGTAGTGGAGGGAATAAGTTGGCTCCACATTTTTCCTTTATTCATCTTTTTACTTTGCTATTCCTCATTTTCCAAGGCATGATGTGCATAACACAGTAGTTGATGAAAGGAGAGAAAAATACCAGCCAGCAGGATTTATTTATGGATTCACTGTTTTTTTTGTTGTTGTTTTTTTGACCGGGCCCTAGCTCTGGGCATTCTGGCCACCAGTGAATTTATTCCACACTCTCTAAAATGATGACATACACCCGGCTTTGCTGAGGAGGGGGGGTGTTTACTACGAGGCGGTAAGCTTCCCCCGTGCAGTTGTTTGGTCTGACCTCTCCTCCCGTCAGTGACATACCATTAACTACTACACATGCTTCTCTGTGCACCTACCATCCCTCGTCAGCGCAGGCAATATATTTTGTTTGTCTTTTTCAAAGGTGGCACTGCTTGGCTCCTCTGCTTACCATACAGAATGTTAATGGGCCTTACAGATGTCCTTCAAAGGATGGGGAGAATGGGGTTTATTTTGTAGTCATGTCACATTACTGTTCTTCCAGATCTGATGTTAGCTGCTGACAGTTGCAATTATGTGTAAAATAACATGCTGTTCTTTTCCGGTCAAAGCAGGGAGCCTTCACCCGAGAATGGCCGGAGGGATGACTCTTCTGCACTGGCCCATTTAATGGAGATGGTGGAGTGTGACAGTGTGCTGGCAAAATGAAAGCGATTGCAAAGTTTCATTTTTTGTCTTTTTTTTCTTTTTAATCATGTTGTGACACCTATGTAGTTTTTCTCCCACTCCCCCTCTTATTCTTTCCTGAATGCTGCCTCACTGTGTCAGAAGAGGGCTGGAAGCTCATCTGACACTCAAGCTGAGGTTTAATGTAAAAGTGTAATAAGAGCTTTGAAGAGAGCCATCCTCCCCTCCTCCTCCAAAATGCCGTCCCTTCAGGATTCACTGTTTTTGGAGAGTATTGTTATGGGTCATTGAGGCACCGGTGCTTCTCTCCGGTGAGAGTGGCGTTCAACTTATTGGCCTGTCGTCCTTGGTGATGATGGAGCCCATATTTTACTGGAGCTGCGCTCTAAGTGAAAGTGAGAGGTGTTCCTGTGAAATGGGAGATGGAGGGGGTGCGGGGTCACTGTGATGGCCCTGTTATTCCCAGTTGCCCATTTCAACTTTGATATGAGTGTTTGGGTTCCCAAGGTATCAAGGAGAGCAAAATGATTTTTCTGTACCCAGACACAAAATGTGTTTCCCTCGTGCCTTCAGACTCAAATCCAAAGCACCCCGTGAATAAAATATTTCTGATGTTCGATGCAAAGCGAACAACGGCAGACAGCTGCAGTGCTGTGGTTAAGGAACCGTCTTCGTCTTTGTGCTGGTTATATGTATCTGTAATGGGGAAATGCAATGAAATACGGTAAATGCTCGATTACTTGAACTTCATCAGTTTAGTAAATTCTTGCTGTTACCTGCTCAAACTGGATTCTAAAAACAAGTCATATCCGAGCGCACAACACGAGATGCAGTCATTTTTCTTGTTCTTCCAACTGTTGTGATCTTGCTGCAATTTCAATGCCTCGTGGAGTTGATAGAGTAAGCCTTTTTAATGCTTTAAACCTTTGTGATTAATGCATGATTACAGCAGACGAATGAATGTCAGCGCTGCTTTTATTTTTGCAGGCCTTCTGCATTTTCCAACCTAGATTTAGTGTTCACATTTAAAACTGTAGACAGAAATTAATGGGTTGGGCTATCTTTTAATTAGTTTTTTTTTGCGCTCCAGTGTTGCTAAAAACACTGGCAAGACAGAAGGGTCAAGGTCAGAACAAATTAATTACATTTTCATATCAAGACGGGGAGGAAAGCAGTTTGTGAAACGCACTGTGTGTAAGAATTTTGGTGGGTTAACAGAGGGGTTAAAGTGGAAGAGGACGGAGAACTCCTGAAAATGTCCTTTCTCCTTCCATACAAGTGTTGCAAGATTAGTGTTCGACATCATGTCATATACACTGGTTATATGTATATATATATATATATATATATATATATAGGGTAATGCAATTTTATATTAGATTTGTGCAAATGGTTTTACCATTTCTGCCTAATAAAGAAATAATCAGTTAAATTATCAAAAGAGAATGTCATATATTTTCTCTTTTTGTTATTCAAATATTAGAATTTAGGGATTTTTTTTCACAATTGCACACGAGTCCTCAAGACAGTTATTTAGAGAGTAACTGATAAAACAATAGTTTGTTGTGTCTTTGTTAAAATTACATTTCTGAAAAATCTTTGAAGTGACAAATTGGAGCTTTTACAGAAATGTATTTTTCACAGTGAATTTTAGTAGTTTTCCTTTTAATGTGGGGCTTTTTTATGGTGTTGTTTTGTGTGTGTGTGTGTGTGTGTGTGTGTGTGTGTGTGTGTGTGTGTGTGTGTGTGTGTGTGTGTGTGTGTGTGTGTGTGTGCGTGCGTGTGCGTGTGCGTGTGCGTGTGCAAGTGTCCACATGCATGATTAACCGTGCACCGACAGCAAGCCAAGTGAGAAGGGGTAGCTGAGAGGCACCAAGCTGCGTCAGCCCTAATCTGTCTCTTGACAGTCAAGCCTTATTTTGCAGCAGAATTCTCATATTGATCTGTGCGCCTGTTACACAAATAAATAAATAAGTCAACTACTCTGCACCTGAGTTCACAACCTGCCCTTGACAATACTCGGGCGTAGCGTGTGTAGAGAGACGGCGTGTTGAGGTGGAGGGGTTGCAGTCGTGCAGCAGGGGAGCAGAGAGTCAAAAAGGGTTCTGCATTGTTGATCCAGTATGACATTGATAGACAGCAGCTGAAGGAAAGCTGATAGCCATGTTTGGCGTGCTGGTTTTTAAAGGACGGACGTGGCTGCCGATCCAAAGTTGACTGAGCATGAATTCAGCAGGCGATCGCCCCAAGTGGTTGTGCTGAGGAGAGGTGAGGAAGGAAACTTTCTCATATGACTTGCTTGACTTTCCATCTTTTTTTTAACCATTATTATTCCTCCCTTGAACTACTTGTTCCTGCCAGGGTTATTTTTATGTGTGCCTGCTTCTTTTTGAAAACAAGGATACATGTTTGTTTGATCACCTTGCTCCATGTCTGTCAGGATATAATAGATTTCTGAAAGATGTCTAACTTTACTGTTGGAAAAAAGTGGCCAGTTGGGTTTCCCATATTAGGTGAAAATATCTGTGCTAATCATGTCATTGTCTTGTCAGTTGTTCTATCCGTGGTTGCCCCATGGTGACGTAAATAGGAGTTAGAAATGTCAAATGTTGGAGATATTACATTTGACATAACTTAACAAACATGCCACTACATCTACTATTTACAGTCTGACTTTGTCAGACCTGGTCACATATCAATTTCTAGACTTGCAAAATTGACGGCTTCTCTTTAATAGGTAAGTGTGCATAAAATTACAAATGCACCCATGCATCTTGCATTGTTTAGTCACTACAAGACATCATTGTTTTGGCATACACACTAAACAGCAAAAACATAAAAATCTCAGTATCTTTCTCTCCAAATGAATTTCACTGAAGCCTTAAAGCTGTGTCTTTGTAGAACAAAAAAAAAGTTAAATTCACCTTTTCTAAACCAGGGGCGCCTCCACAATTTTTTCATAGGGGGCATCAAATTTGGGGGGATGGCTGGAGGCCCCCTCACCCCCACCCCTTGGTGGTGCCCCTGTTCTAAGAACCAGATATAGTCCTAATTTTCTGTTTTAGTGCAAACGCCACTGCATAACATCACAGGACATAGTGCTGGAGGCGACCACAGATCATTCTAAAATCATCAAACATTTCTCAGGTCTGTTGAGTTTTTCCTCACTTTGTGTTACAGTATCACATCTATTATATATTGAGAAGGAATCAGTTTGCAGCTAACAACAAATTACTCACTGTGTGCTTCTCTTTCATACAGAGCCGAAAAGTTTAATAAATGTTTTTAGGACTGTAAAAAATTTATTCTCAGATACTAATCCATACTAAAAAATTATTATTGGATTGATTAATAAATCAATGTTAATTTAAAATCGTATTTGGTGAATTCTTTCATGCATTGTCTGATGCCTTGACTCCACCTCTGTCTCCATCTGATTGTAGCTTTCAGTTCTTTAGCTAAACTGCCACTTAGTCCATTTGCTGATAAATTAAATGTTACTGTATTATTTATTTACACTAAAAAAAACACTAAAAAAAAAGCTGTTTAAAAACAGTGTTTTTTGTATTGATCAAATCTTTATTTTTGTGACTTCAGTAATACTGAAAATGGTGTTGAGTACTTCCCTCTTTATTGATGTGTATTGACTAATTATTAAAGCATTTAACAAAATATAGATTCCAAGTTAATAAAATTCTGAATTCATGTTCTGTCATATCTGTGTACTGTTAAATATAGATTAAATCGCATGTGCACTGTGTCTGAATAAGGCTCTCAGGAACATAAACTAAAAGCAAACTAGACCCAAATGAGCGATTGCCGTCAGTTTAGCAAACTGACAATGCCAGCAATGCCGTATATGCATTGTGTGAAAAGGCTGCAGTCTTGCTATAGACTAACAATTACTGGCAGTTTCAGAGGTGAATGTTACCTGAAATAGTCAGTCAGTAAATTCCACTTGGATGGAGCCATAAAAAAAAGTCTTCATTTTAAAGTAATAAAAGGGACAAATGCAGGCTGGAAATACATGCTCAGAGCTTTTATGCTGGGCCCATTAAGGCCCCAAAAACGGGGTTTGAATGATTTCTAAGCCTTCTTTGACAGTATTGACACTCTTGAGTTTTTATATTTTGCACAGTGCAAGAGACGTTGCCATGGGACCCAGAGAGTCTACTCTGTACTTAGCATTGTGTCACTTATCTCTCTACAGTATGTCTCTTGTTAGCCTCACTTTTCAAACTGACACATGACACTCTTTTGGGTGGCATGAAGCAGCTACTTTTTTTCCAAGGAAAACAGTGTAGGGCTAGCTGAAAATCCAACTAAAAGCCCCTGACAAATTAATCTTAGATGGGGACCGAAGGCCAGCAAATTATGTGGTATAGAGTCTGCGAGGCCTGTCTCTCTGTACCAACCTCCACAGCTCAAGAAACGTGGCTTTTAGAACAGAGCACTGCCAAGAACTGTCTCTTATATGTGTGTCTGAAAATGGAGAGATGGCAGGAGTGTTATAGAGGGTTCGTTACACAGTACAAATAACACTTCTGTAGCGTCACTGGCTCCTGACTATTTTTTCCCCTTCCAGTGGTGATTGGTTTTGCTCGAGTGTCCTGTTTGGAGCTTATCCTCATAGGTGCTTGCTGCTTCAAAATCTTATTTCTTCCCCATCTTCAATTTGAGCTTCCTGCCTTGCTTGAGACAAATGCTTTAATTCATTTTGGAATTTAGTTACAGGGTTACATTCACTGTGCAGTTTTCTGTTTTTGTATCTCTAGGCTTCTGTTTTTTAAAAGATATAACAGAAGGCTACTGTGTCACATATTGTCATATAATATTGCCTGTAGTACTTTGTATAATCACTGGGGAGATTTTGTAGAGGCAAGCCAATGGGCAGATTGATTATAGTGAACCAGACGTTAATGTTAAAAAAATGTTTAATTAAAAAAAAGCATAGATTAAGAGACAGACCACCAAGCTTTTACTAAGTAAGTTGCCTTTTTCCTTATATTTGCAGAGTGCTGAGTTGTTGAAGACCAATTAATTCAAGAACAAATGTCCCCGAAGGCTGCAATTAATGATAAACTTATTAGACGTGATGGTGCCCATGAGGTCTGAATCTCATTGTGGTGTCCACGTTCCTGGTGGTGTTACTTACCCAACTGCCACTTCAAATAAAGTAAGGGAAGGAACAAACTGTGTGTATATGAGAGTGCGTGCACACTCTTGTAAGTCTGCCTTTATAATTCCATTTTTCAAGACACAGTCAGTCTTCAAATACCCCCTCAATCTAGTTCTATCACTTGACATTTGACATGACTCTGTTAAGCTCTTATTGACTAATGAATCTGTCAAAACTGGAGTCTCTGGAGAATGGACGTCTTCCTTACTGCCTTATACAAACTGTCAACGCTGAAGAATGGGGGTGATTCACTGACCTCCCTTCTTACTTACTCCTTCAGACTACAAAAGCTGTACCTGCACATTTACAATTTAGTTAAACTGGCCGCCTGAGCACAGTTACCCTATCTTGCCATACTAAACAGAGGAGTGCTGTGAGTCAGTGTGCGAGTGAATGTCTCTGTGTGTGTGCAGGAGTCTGAGGAAAAATAAGAAATGAATTTAAATTCAGGCAGGCGGCATTCAGGGTAGCCTCACGCCTCACCAGTTTCACTTGAGTTTTACATCCTGAGGGGTTAATACCTCTCACTGCACTGCCCCACTCCAGCCTAACAATGTCAGGTGACGTCAGAAATGCCGACTGTTTGTCGTACTTAAGACTGTGGATGATGTGTGTAGGCCACGTGCCTGGACTTTATCCACTGGCTTACTCAAAAGACATTTTTTTCCTAATGAATCAGAACTAAAACAAGTTCACATGAACTTTTTAGTGGAACGTAGAAAGAAAGGCCGCCTCAACGTTCCTCTGGTTGGCAAGCAATTCTGAGTCATTATGAGCTTGTTTGACATTGACTTCGTTGACAGAACAATGGCCATTATGCACTTTTAATGTGACTATATAGCTTTCGAGGCCCATGCACTTTATTTGTACTATTTTCAGGTGATATTCAGCAAATTTGAATGCTCCCAACTCTGCTGTAATGTAGTTAAGATGTCGGCATACTTGGAGCTAAAGAACAGGCAATCGGAGGTCATTGTGACTTTGAATACACTCAAGGAGAGTGTGATGGTGTGCCAGCTTATTCTCATCTCTATGTTTCATTGCATCAAGACACTCAAAGTAATATACCACTTCACATAGTTCATTTCAAGCATGCAAAACACTCCTAAAAGTTGAATGTTTTGGATGTTCAATGTTGTTCTGCTGATCGCCAAGCAACTCTACTGGCTGAGAGGTATCCCAACACTGAAAGTGACTGCGGGGTAGTGGCATTAGTCCAGCGGTTCCCAACTCCCGGGCCACGGACCGGTAACGGTCTGTGAGTTGTTTGGTACCGGGCCGTGAGAGTTGAGGCTCAGGTGTGAAATTCCTGGTTTTCAGGGTTTTTATCATTATCTCTGTTTCCCTGGGTCTTTTCCCGTGTTGTAGTTGTGCGTCTTATTTTGAAAGAAATATTTACGCTTTACCATAGCGACCAGAGAGCATTAAGGGGCAGAGAGGAGGATGTTACTCTCAATGTTGTTGGCGTATTTCAGGAGGACGCTGCTAATAAAGTTACACAATTACACAGTGAATTCATGTTTATTATTATATTTACAAAACACCACAGTTTTTGTCTCGGTCGTATCATTTTATTTTGTTGTATTTATCCGCGACACCTTAAAGGCCGGTCCGTGAAAATATTGTCTGACATTAAACCGTCCGTGGCACAAAAAAGGTTGGGGAGCGCGGCATTAGACTGCGGCTTCTCTGAACCTGATAAGCACAGGCATAAGCCATATGGCTGCTTGTAATCTTCTGAAATAGTGCCAAATTCTTTCAATGTTTATATTAGGTGCCCTACTTTTCATTCTTTATATTTTGGATACTTGTCAAAATGAAAAATAAAGGCCTTGGCTAACATTAGGGCAGGTGGACCAAAGTACACAAAGTACAATAGAGTGCACATGTCTTTAAAAGGCATGTGCAAAATACTGCTAGTTGTCAGTCTTCACTTAATAATGTCTGTGCCATGCATGTGATGTGTTTTCGCCACTTTCTCAGCCTCTCCCAGTAGTTTCAGGCCAAATGGGCTTTCCAAAGGCGCAAAGAGTTTAATCCAAACTCCAGATCCTCCGGTGCATGTATGACGATCCTTCATTTCCCAGCTCCTTGCTTCCTGTCTTGAAAAGACTCTCTGTGGGGGGAGTATATGTGTCTCTGATAAACCCAGCTAAATTAGGAGGTAGACTGGTTGTGGGCGAGGGGGATGTGGTTGTGGTGGGCTGTGCCGCTGCCAAAGGGTGTGTCAGGGCAATTTATTAGCTTGCTATGCATGCATGTGTACGTGAGTGTGTGAGAGACCGTTCCCAGCCCTTGGCAGCTTGGCAAACTCAATGTCTGAGACACAGCTGTACCACTTTTCTAATATGGACTCATTATGGCCATCCACTGTGTGCCTCCAGTTACTTCACAAATTTGCCGATAACACACCTATTTTTTTTTTTCAAATACTCTGATGACAGTCTTGTGTTCCCAGTTTTTTTTAGCTTAGATTAACCTGAAGCGATGGTTTAATTTTGCTACTCTGCCTGGTTTTGCGTGTACAACGACGACTGTGCGGTGCATGTGCAGTAGGTAACAGGTGTTCGACATAAAAACATAGATTGGTCCCTCTGGGAGGAAGAGTTTGACTGCATGCTGCAGTGTGACCAGTGCTGCGGTTTTCATTTTGTCTGAGAATACTTGGTTGTGTGTAATTACATGTTAATGACCCCCTATATCGCGTATACAGCTGTGTGTCGAGTAGAATAGCCGCCGTCTGATCCCGGCTCAAACGTGGAGGATAAGGTTTACATTCTGCCGGCACCTGCTCCGCTTCCGACTCCCCAACTTTCTTCTGAGGCTAAAACAGATGCTGGGGGACACTTAGCCTGCAAAATGCAATCTGCAAGACATATTCATTGTGTTTGGGGAGCAAAAACAACAAAACATGAGAAAAAAGTTGCTATCAGAGTCTGTAAGCACCTGCAGGTCTTGCTCACGCTGGAACATTTTAATTGACCAGGCAAAAACGCCACAGAGACAGGGAAACGCCTGTACTAGTATACCTACCTAGTCTGAACAAACGGCTGGTTTCAAAGCCCCATCAGCAATCCTTTGCAGTAATGAGGGAGTTTTGGGGAAATTGGGGGATGGTGTCAGTTTACTGTCTCTGAGCCGTGGGTCCTGCTGTCCAAATTGTGGAATAGCAGGCGAGAGGTGTTGTCATAACACAATAGGCGCACGCATCAGCACAAAGTTAGCGAGAGGGGGTTCGAGTCACCGTGCCTAGACATGCAGTTCTTTTAAACGGCACACAAATGAAGTCTCTAGACTATTACGATGCTAAAGAAAACACACGTGCGTACCGAGTTCGTAACAATAGCAACACATAACATTTTTTCTCCGGCTCGTTGATTAACTAAGTTTTAAAGCAAAGGACCGCAGCGCCATCGAGAAACAAAGCCCCTTATTTGTCATTTGTTTTCAAAGTAATCATCGCTCACCCAGGCACAGTGGGGGTAATAAATATTTATACCTCCTTTTTGGAAATGTAAACCATATAAATTTTTCCCAACCTTTTGCTTTGAGAGCAACTGCCCTTGATGATAACAGTATCATTTAAATGTCTTTTCTCTCCGTTTCGCTTGTTTTCTCCCTCCCATTATCTCTCCTGTTCGCTCCATTTTCCCCCAACACAGTGTTAACAAGCTCCTTTTCTGCCCTATCTCGTGTAGGTGAGACAGCTCCACAAAATGACAAGGTGAGAGGGCGTGTGTGTGTGTGTGTGTGTGTTGTTGGTTTTTATTTTTTTGCCTACTGTGTATCCATCTGTGTGTGCCGTGTGTTTATTTGAGCGTGTAGCCACACTCGCAGTTGTGCTGCGCGTGTCATGTGTGACCAGCAGCCACTGTCAGGGCTCATGTTGCCCCCCGACGGTAACAATAATCATGGGATTTGATTGCCAGTTCCCTCACCCGCCGTAATTGATGAATCCAATATTTACTCTGTTACCTGTGTGTTGTAAACATTCATTACGGGGTACCTTCCCAGATAGGTGAGCAGCAGAAGAGAATGGGACAAGTCCAGCCTGCAGGGACCAGCTGTCAGTTTGACTAATGACAGAAATGAATAAAATCTCATAATTACTTTAGAAAAAAAGGACAGTCGCCACCTTATCTCAGGCCAATATGCATTTTAAAATTTTTTGGCGGGTTTATTAAATTCCACCCCACCACTCCCACCACCCAACCCCCCACTGTAATACATTACAGACAGAGGCAAGTTCTCAAATTTCAAATTTAATTTTCCTCTCGCCATACACACACACACACACACACACACACACACACACACACACAGTCTCTCTAATCAGATTGCGACATTATTGTGTTTCTATTGACATTAGCATTGTTATTATTTTGTACTGTGTAAATATCAGTAACTGGAGCATGCCTGGTTTCTTTGCCAGGAAGGGATTATTTTGTGTATTTATTTTGTTTTAATGCTGTCAAAAAATGTCCTTCCACGATTATATCTGATGCTGCCTATTATCAGAAGAAGCCGTCTCTCGATGCTATGATGCACTGTTATTTTAATGTAATCCCGCAACTACATAAATATTGATGTCTAGAGTTTTGTCGCCTGTGCGTTATAGTGACATCCCTTAAATGTGAAGGAGAAGAAAAAACACTACAGGCACCTGCGATACATTACACAGCCCCAAAAATAGGGTATCAGTGAAACACATCATGCTTTTAGATAGAAAGCCACCACAGGTCAGTCCATGCTTTTAGAGCTGTGTGTATGTGGACCTAATTAGATAAGGCTTCAATAATGTGTGACTGCTTTTTTTTTTTTTTTTTAGTTGGCACATGTGCTTTACAGCACACCAAGCCTGAAGAATTGCAGTATTGTGAAGTGCAAAGCTCTCATCCGAATCAGGTACTCAAGATAGAGGAATGGAGGGGTAGATTAATGGCTGCAGGGATGGAGGGAGAGTGGAGTGGAGTGGAGGGAGGGACAGATATGGGGAGAGACAGGGCAGTGATATACAGTAGGCCCTACTTAGACAAGTCGACTCCTGTGTGCCATTAGGCCTAACAGGAGGCAGACTGGGAGGGCCTAGAAGTAAAAGAGAGGACTGCTATCAAATAAACAGGATCATCTGCCTTAGTTTGTGTCTATTGTACATTTCTGCATGTGCCTGCACACATGACTTATGGCCGTATGTTCCGGGATGCTCTCGCAAACACACAGAACTCTAAAAACCAGACAAAACTCAGCTTGATTCCATTTGCGTAGCTTCCCTCTAATGTATTTTTTGCAGAGTGGAATCCCACATATAGGAGGGTGTAATATGGCATATTTGTGTCTTATGGGGGCAGACAGCTGATCATGTCCATTTGTCATGCTGTCAAGTTAATTACCAGATTTAAAAGGAGAATGAGATTACCCCTCCCCTTCCAACAGACACTCCTCCACACAACCGCACTTGCAACACACACACACACACACACAGGGAACCTGCACGCTTAAGGGCCGCAAGGAAATTTTCAGTGTGCCATTGTAACAACTTACTGGAGTAGAGTGAACAGCATCTGAAGTTAAGGGAAGAAAAACACACAAGGTCAGGCTAATGCGCATAGCTGTGAGTGTGCGAATGATGCAGCAGATTACCTTTGCGTTTTTCATTCTTTTCCATCACGGGGGGAAAAAAGGAAAACTTGAGGCTCCTTTGAAGGTCTCCATAAAAAGCAATCGTTTGCTTTATTCCTGCTCTCCTACCCACCGTGAAACTAGCTCTTACCTGCGTGAGCGAAGGTAATTTTTATGTACTTCAGCTGTGTTCTGTGCAAAGAAGTTTGTGTCCGTGCTCGTGCAATCAAAGGGGACACTTTGAAAAAGCAGACAGATCATTAGCGTATAATGAGCTGAAGTACTTTGGGCAGTGAGCAGGATATCCTCAGTAAGCGATGGCTTAAGGAGATGGATACAAAAGGGTGGAAATCAGATTCTCTCAGCTTCAGACAACTTTTCTTTCCCCCAGGTGAGTCCTCTGTCTGTGTGCATGTTTGAAGTAAAGTATAGCTCAAACAAACTGGCTAAGAGCATCAACAAAGCCTTTTGGCACCCTGACAGTCACGTACTTGGGTCTTGATAGTTCTCTTGTGCGGCCCATCGCTTCCGTTATGAGGACCCATGCTGAAGATCTAAGCTACGCGGTCACGGGTTCAAAAGATGTGAGAACAGCACCTACAAAGTGTCTCAGCCCTGACAATAACCCTGGGATTAAAAGCACCTTTTTTTCTTTTGCTTTGTTTTTCCTCACTGACAAACAAAAGTATCACAGAAAAGAGAAATATGCTTTGGTCCGCTGAATGAATTACAACACAGGACAGAAGCATGCTGTTGCAAACTTGGAAGACAACCAAAGACCCTTGGGGTTTGAGACAAAGCGTACAGGGATATCAAACAAGTGATAAAAGTGAAGAATGAACTATTGCGCATGTCTGGAGTTTGCTTATTCATTAAAATCATGAATAAACACAGAGTCTCCCTGTCTGCCTGATCTTGACAGCCAGGAGCTTCATCCAGGAGCCCAGAGTAATTTGTTTACCTGTTTCAGAGCAGAACCTCTAATGCAACTATTTTCCAATATCCTTGTTGATCGTGTTACTGTGCAGCTCTATTCATATCTCTGAACACCTCGGGGTTTGCAGCAGTCACCGGCTACACGGTTGAGACGTGACGAGTCTTAGTGACGGCGCCCAGCTGGCCAAAGTTCTTCGAGGGTGGCCTTTGTGACATCACCGCAAGTGGCGCGTGACAAAATGGCAGTATGCCAGTCGTGACCCACAAAATAATCCCCCAACAGACGAGGACAAGGACCACGTTGGCACACGTGCCCACCTTACGCCCCTCACCCCATCCACTGCCATCGCAAGCGTCAGGACGGGCTTTCGAAAATGTGTCAAATAAGCAACGTGGATTGCCAGTAGGAAAGGGGCTTCTTGTCAGGTGATGACAAGTAAGTGGCAGGCGAGGAAAAATCAAACACATCACTCTGACCGCCCCCTCCTCCCCACGCCCCCAAAAACGCCCCAAACGTTTTCATGCTGTCAATTAGTCTCAATCAATCCCTCCGCTCA
The DNA here is from genome assembly GCF_036321145.2 of Pelmatolapia mariae. Taxonomy (NCBI): domain Eukaryota; kingdom Metazoa; phylum Chordata; class Actinopteri; order Cichliformes; family Cichlidae; genus Pelmatolapia; species Pelmatolapia mariae. The sequence continues at coordinate 39,124,791 of NC_086240.1, forward strand.
TGTTTAGAACTCTTATGGCAACTCCAGTCTGTCTTCCCATCAGTCAGTGCATAATAAATATGCTTTGCAATATATGTTATCTCTGTCAGCTGTTGGCAGCAGCGGCCCTGCGTAATTGTGCTGCCATACTGGACAAAGTGAGCGCTGCTACATTTGATCATGACAGGGGAGAATGGCAAACAAATGAAACCCCAGACTTGTTTGGCTCTGTCAAGACATGCTGCTCCCCTCTAGCCTCTCCGAAACTCAATCGCTTCGGAGCCTTCTGATCGTAGATCTGAGGCCGAACCAGGGGGAAAAGAGGCAGAGAAAGTCATCTCCTCAAATGAGAGGACGTGATTGGCTTCTAACGACTCTTCTCTCGGCTGTATTTGACTAAAGTGCGAGGTGAAGTAGTGCTTATCAATAAAGTAAGTCTGCTGCAATGTATTATTAACAGGTGATGGCATGCAGGGCTTGCTTGGCTAAAAAGGACTTAAGTGATGTGGGAGCGACACTGTCAATCTCAGCCTTCCTCTGAGAGTCAATTAGGAGATAAACAGGGCTACATGTCTTTGGCAGTAGGGAGAAGCCTGATAGGCTGTCCCATGGATGTCCTGGGGCAAGGTAAACTGACAGTACAGCTTTGCCGTCAGGGATGGAGGCGAAGCGAACAATGTACGACTGGCCTGCCACTTGAGAGAGTATGTGTGTTCTTATGTTGGCATCTGTGTGTGCACTTGAATTGTTTTGCTGGATTTTGTTTTTTTTCCTGTGTGTGTGTGTGTGTGTCTGCTGGTTTGCCCACTCAGCTGACTGAGCCCCAGAAACTGAATAAGAGAATGGCAGTACTCCAAGAAAAATCACTTTGGAGGTCATACGAGTAAAAGCGGTGCTGAGGATGGTGGCGATAACAATAACTGCAATAACAGCGATGGCTGCGAATCAGTCATTGTTCTACATTTGTACGTGTGGCTTCAGCTGTACATGAATGTGGTGAATATGGAGTGCACTGTATAGAAAACATGTTTGTGCACATGTTCATACTCCTGCATGCTTGTTTAGATGTCGTGGAAAATGGAGAATTTTTAATACATGCATTAAATTCAATATGCAATATATATTTTCCATTTAACATCATGCCAGTGTGTGTGATGGTAAACACGTTCTCTCTGTAGCCTCTCAATTTTATACAAGTATAGAACTGTATTGCAATATCATCAGTGTTGCATCACATGTAGTCCTTGTATTGTAAAGTCTTTCCACAGAATATATATTTAACCAGCGTGGTAAGGCCTCAATCACTCGAAGGAATTATTTCATGCTCGTTAAGTACATTGATATAATAAGGTTGTACACCAACAGTGGCTTTTTTCACATAATTAAGTGTGTCACTATAATGAGATGATATTCCAATATCTTCTTTCGCCATGTCATGTCTTTTAATTCATGCTCAATACTGAGCTGAAACAAAAGGCTCAACAGATGAATTTTAATGAGTGGTAGGCCATTATTGCCCTCATTATTTTCCAATTAGCAAACTGTACACAACATCAGCACGGAACAGAAATATCAAGTACTTTACCATGTCGTAAATACACCTTCTTTCCTATCTGTAAATAACACGAAACCCAATACCAGGCAGTAAAAGACTCCACAAAGGATAGATCATTGTAAGTGCACTGCATGAGAAACAATTCCATTGAGCCTGGATAAAATGCATTAAAGTTAATGAAGTGGTATGGCAGCCCAAACCAGGAGCCATCCAAGGCTAGAAAATAACAAAATATCTGAATTAGAAACATTTATTCTGCAGCATGACAGGAAAAAAGAAACAATAAAATAAATGGAAATATCAGAGGTAGCGCAGCAGAAAACTCACCCTGCGTGTTTTTTTTCTTTCATCTTTGTAAAGGGAACAGTCCGGTTTGTTTTGTCACAGTGAATTAACAGAAGTTTTATCATTTAAATGGAGAGCTCCAACGAAAAAAAGTCAACCAACACCCTCGCAAAAGGCTGACAAAAGTTTGAGATACGGACAGATGCACAGATGGCACGGGAGCCAGCGGTCAGTGGCAAAGTGTGGAAATGAACGAAAATTAAAGGAAGGGTTTCGCCCTAATGTTTAAGGCTCATATTGTCATCAGGCGCTGAGTATTTACTTCAGTAACAACGTGTTTTTGTATCACTTCAGGAACAAAGCGGTTTGCGCCTTCTTCAGTCTTCACGAACCAGGAAGAGGCTGTGCAATATAGCATGATGTTGCTCGGCATTGTAAATACAGTAAGAGCGCCACCCATCTCCTCTCGGCGCTATTGCATTCCTCCATTCCAATGAGGAAAGCAGCCATTTTCCGTTGAACCACATCCATGTAGTGTTTGACCTATTTTCTGCCCACTTGCCTTATATGTGTAAAAGGGGGGCGAACAAAAGTACAAACGGCATCACTGTATTTGAGTCAGCTCAGTTATTTTGGGGTGCAAAAGAGCCGTCTTTGGGTGCATATGTAGCGTGAAATGCAAGTGGCGGGCGAGTGACACTGTCAGCTCCTTTTCTCCACCTTGTCTGTTGGTCGCAGAGCGTAAGAGCTGGTTGGCTAGACAGGCGGGGCCAATAGGGTCATTGTGTGTGTGCGGAGAGATGCGCTGAGTGAATAACCTTTCTCGGTAACAGCTGTCAGATCCACCGGAGCAGAGCAGAGGACAGAAGAGCACGCCTAGCTGGGCCCAACCCAGACACAAGGCTGATAGGGTTGCGTGGCAGAGGGGGTGGATGTGGGATGGACTATCTGCCAGCCTCAAATGCCGGGCTCAAGGGTTTTGATGGGTGGCCACACCGAGCCTTGACGGGGGTCTCGGCACCCAGGCAGCTTATTGTTTAACACACTGCTCATCGCTTTCATTCCCCCCAATGCAGATTCCATGCACAGCAGTGCAGAGCACACAGGCCCAACAGTGGCCTGTGGCGATGCTTTTGTCGAGGTGTCACTCCCCAACGCAGTGTCTCAGCATGGTTCGCCACTGGGCATGACAGGGGATGCAGACCCCATGAAGGGGGATTAGTACCGCACCCATTGTCTGAGGGCAATGTGGTACTGGATTTGGCTGCATGGCTATTCAATGACTGTATTTCTATTCTTTGGCACTTGACAGAGACGCTCAGTGGCCCCACTTTTCTTCTGCTGCAGTATCAGAATGTGTTCGTGTCATGCCCCCAGCCGAGGCCCTTATTATCTCAGTTGACATGACGAGGAAAGGTGTGATGGTGGATTCTGTTATTGCTGTCTGCTGCCTGACCTGCAGGTTAGGGTGGGTTTTTTTTAAATGGGTTAGGAAGAGGCTTGCTTCTCATGTATAATTTACTGTTGATTCTGTTAACGCTGAAAGGAGAGCATGTTGACCGAGACTTAACCTAAGGTCGGGTTTGGTGTTATGAATACAAAATTAAGAGATTTTAGGGGGCTGTTGGTTTTATTTTATTTGCACTGTTTTATCATTCAAATCAAACCGCATCCATGTTGTATCACTGAGTGCTGTGAATTAAATGGAAATTCTAGCTAACAATCCGTTGCTGTTAGTAAAATTGTGTTTTAAACAAAAAATGGCACTTTACACAACTTTGAAACCACCAGCAATTTTAAATATAGAAAAAAATGAAAATATCTGATTACATTAAAAACATTTAAAGCAGATTTGATTGTTTATTTATATTGTTTATATATATTATTTATATAACAGCAATATCAGTGCCCAGGCCCATAGGCTCACAGGACTCATTTCTATGTTGAGAGAGCTGTTTTGGGCAGTAAAGCACTGTGGAAAATAGTGATGGATGGCTCCTTGTTCCCTCATAGAATAGAGAGGCAGTGGAGTTTTTTTCTTTTTTTCTTTTTTAGATTAAGGCAGCAGCTCAAGGAGATACAGGTTTACAGTAAATGTATTTTTTCTCCCCTGCTGTGCTGTCTGAGGCAGCTTTTCAACCTCAGAATTTCTTACATTTTCTGGCGTTTGGGGCCACACTCATGCAGACTCTATTACTGCAACATGCATTCTTCTTTCAACTCTCCCGTTGCATCTTAGCAGATAAATCATATATAGTTTGCCTAAAATCTTTAGCTCTTGACTCTTTATTGCAGACAGTAAACAATGACTCATTGAGAAAAACCTCACCCACACAGTAAAATAGAGAAAAACACTTTCACATGCAAACAAATTATGCGATTGTTCTGCAGTAATGCAAGAGCTGCCAAAGCATGCTCCGATGTTGATGATAGTGTAAACAAAAGTCCATTGTGACTTCATCTGGACTTAAAACTGAATTGCAGACATATGCTTCAGTGTACACTATCCTGGCCTACATTTTAGTTGGGGGGTTTTCTCCCCCCTCAGCTCTGTTTATCCAAAGACTTTCCACATACCTTTCCAGGATCTGTTGAAATGAAGAGACATCCTGCAAAGCATAGCTCACCAGTGCTTTGCCAAGAAGCATTCCTCAGACAAAAGAAGCTCCGAACCTCAGAAGTACCAAAAGCGCTGAAACTGATATTTCTATTACCAGCTATTACAAACACGGTTGCCTTACAACTGCTTCTCATTTACGGGGATTAAGAGAAAAGAGTCAGACAAGAGTGTGTAAGGAATGCCATCATTGTTTTTGTTTTTCTCCCTCATCTCTTCCCTGGATTTCCTGTTGATGTCACTGAAAGGTGAGCAACTGGGTCATGGGTAGCTCAGAGGTTTTACTGGCCTTGATCCTTGTCAAATGGCCATAATGACGAGGTTCCGTTTTTCCCATCAGCCGTCATAAAGGTCTTGATTGCAGCTGCTTTAGACCATTCCTCCACATGGCAGTGTGACTGTGAAAGTCCCTCAATTATTTGTTTGGTTCATAGACATGAACGTGACATCTCATTCGATCGCTCATTGATCGGTCACTTGTTGGCCGGCCACTTAAACCAACCAGTTGTGAATAGCATAAAATAAAATCTTCCCATGAAATATTTAGTTATTAATTTTTTGCTGTCAATTAGTTGAAGAAGTGCCAATTGGTATTCTATTTCAAATAGAATTCCTTCTATAATATAGTCAGCGTGATATGTTTAGGATAAATCATTACATTAATTACATATGAGGGCAGGTTTTATTTACAATTCTCTGTGTTTGCTTAACTAGGTAATGGTTAAGTATTGTGGATTATTCTGATATAAACTCGCCTTAAACATGTTGACTACACACTGTCATCAAGTCAGCTACCCACTGCACTCATGGTGTCACAGCTTTATTGAGCTAACATAAGAAAACAAACTGTGGGCACAATCAATAAAAACACAGAGAAACTCAAACATTTATGTAACCATTTTAAATAAACAGCTGTAGCAGCCTTCTTATTTTCTACTGATATTGTATTGTAAAACATTTGTTGGCATACCTTTTTTTTGGCTTGTGTTGGTAGCTGACCTCTGTTTGTTTGTGTCAACCAGGCGCTGAGCCATTATCAGAAGGCCAGCTTTTAATTGACATGTTGTTGTGCATGTTAATTGTTGCCTGTTATATGTTCAGTGCATTACAGAGAGCGAAAGACGTGACGAGAGTATTTATTTTAAATCACAAAAAACGACATGGAACGTAAGCTTCTGCCTGAATCTTCAACCTGCTTAACATTCATTTTATTTACAGCCTGGGAAAAAAAGCATAACGCTTTGCTGCTTGTTTACCTGTTAGACAGAACATCATGTCGCCTTGTTAAAGCCCTGGTCTGTGACAGCAGGGTAGCTGCTTCTGTTGAAACAATGTCACTCTACCTCATGCTGTCCCTATACAGTTGATTTACTTTTTTTTTTTAATTTTGTGTGCTTCCTATACAAACAATCATTTAAATGCATATTCTTCCATTAATTGATGTTTGTTTGAATGTTTTAAATTATAGGAGTCAAAATTGCCTTTGAATAAAACCAAAACCTATAACTGTGGATAATTGTACGTACATTACAAGCTTTCTGTGTCTCTCTAAGAGGATAATAAAAGTGTGGTAAAAAGGGGCCAGGCAGGGGAAGATTTCTTCAACATCTTTTGGGCAGCCACAGCAGAGTGTGGGCGGTCACCAGACACGGTAGAAATCTGCAAGAGGTGTCCCACTTTGTATAGGTCGCTTCCAATGGACTGGATCACCATGTTCATTTACAATCAGCCCCGTAATTAAGGGGAAGCAACCCCGAAATTATCAATCAGTTAATTACTGAGATGCTGCATAACAAATCCAGTTTCTGATTGAAGCACAACAGTTGCCCTTCCAAGATGCTGTTGTCATCCAAATGCAAAAGTGGTTCATGAATTGACCAGCAAAACAACAATGCTGATTTATCAGTGGTGCAGTGTTTGGTGGATATGTAAAAATCATTAGTCTCCATGTATATACTTCAAATGATTCTGAAATTATCTTTCAATTTTTTTTAAAGTTAAGGTGAAATTTTAATTCACCTTTAATTTACAGTGTTGTAGCCGTGGCTTAGCAAATCTCCAGGTTTCGGGCATAGCCTGCTATTTTTTGCAGTTTTACAACAACTGACACAATAAATGTCACATAACATGTAACATAACATGTAACCAGCTATTAACTCCCCAGTGACTAGGAAATACAGAGGTAATTCGACTGTGGAATACCATATTTAGTGGTTTCCTTGTTCCTAAAAAATGCTTAGGCTATAAAAGGCAAATAATGTCGAAGCTTGGTTGGAACAATCTGCTCTTTATTTCAATCTAGTGATGCATAGAAAAAGTGGGCACAAAACTATACTATACACTCACACACATACACACAGCAAGACATAAATCCACTAAGGGTTGTGAATCATTTTTTCCTTCAAACCTCCATCGCTTTTTCATGGTTTTCTCACACATCACACACTCTTTGCTAATTATTTTCGGACCCGTTTTATTTACTCACGTACTCTCAGGCCATCACGCGAAGTCCCAAAACAATTAAATTCTTATTATATGCATTTTTCATTACATTGAATGCACTTAATATTTTTGTGTATCCCACAGAAGCCTAAACACTCCTCACGAAAGCATGCATAGGGGCCGCAGCTGGAAACTCTGACCACCACAGTGCAAAGTGATTTACTTAACTCCTTTCCCCCCATATGGGAAAATAAAGGACTTATGAGTTGCGTGGCTAAAAGCCTCTTTTTTCCCCATCAATACATTTTTTGGCCCTTCTTAAAATGCATAGGAATCCCTTGATGGTATTAACAAAGTACAGCTCGTCTTTAAAATAAGCGCAGGTAAAATTAAAGGGAGTTCTTACATATTTTTCAGGATGTTACCCATTATTTATGATTTCAAAAAAAAGGAGAATGTCCAACTTAACAGATGCAAGGTTATGGTGTGATTTTGCATGTATTATATTTGGAAATACTGTAGTCAGTTAGACGGGACCCAGTGTAATTATTATCTTGCGTAAGATCCCATCACAAGCTAACTGACGTCTGCATTTAGTATTATAAAAATCCGTCGTTACTAGCCATTATTGTCATTTCTTGGTTTCCTTTTTGGTGCTCTGAACATAACGCAGATTGCATAGTGCTACAGACATAAGATTGCTCCAGCATTTTTTTTTAAATGACCCCATTGCTGGTGTCTTCAAGATTGTCATCCTGGCTGCAGAAGCCGGGATGCAGCAGGGTCCTCTGCTGGTGGCAGGCAGAAAGTGGTTAGGGGGGCTGGAATGACACTCAAGAGGCCAATCACCGAATCTGGGCCCAGGTTTTTTTGGCAGGCAGCAGAGTGTGAAATTCACAGAATTTCTTATGTTGGTGCTGCAGCTGCCTCTGTGCCTACACTATGGTATTGTCAGACAGTAGCTCTGAAAGGAGACTAGAGGGCTGGATAGAGAGAACGGAAGAATTCAGATGTGATGTTTTGCCAGTTTTTGTTCAGAATCCTACAATGCAGATAGACGATAGGCATGGGATGATTACAACATTTTTCCCTGGCAGGTGACAGCACTCAGTTTCTTAGTACTTGTTTATTCCTATTGTTGTTTTTCTAGTGTTATTTTATAAGTCATTGTTCCTTTATTTGCAGTTAACATTTTGTTTTTTGTAGCATGTACAAAAACTAAAATATTTAATGAACTTACAAAAACACTCAATCAGTATTTTTTTTATTAATTTTTTTACTTCACGTTATTACATATATGGCAGATAAAAAACAAAATATAACAAATACAGAGAATAACCTCAAACACGCCTGTAAAAAAATGCTTATGCAATGAGCTTCAAATGTATTATGCAAAAAATTATTTTAGTTGGTTATAGAGACTTTTTTGGTGGTACAATAATAATAATAATAATAATAATAATAATAATAATAATAAGCAAGTTAGTCTGTGTAAAGTTATTTATTGACAATTTATATTTGCCGTTTATTAATCGTGTGCAATTGATGGCTTTTTAGGGGGGGAAAAAGTGTCTTGTCAGTTTATTTGAAAAACTGGTGATCTAACTTCAAACAGTCAGAATCATGAGTAGGAATGATGAGCCCAGCCACAGGAGCGAGCGGGCGGGCGGGCAGTGTAAATAGCTATATAGTTAGCATGGCTGCAGATGATCTTATCTTTGAAAGGAAAATTTGCACAGAGATGGCACAAATGCCATTTTCAAAGTTTATTTTTAATTGTCATGTGATTAGGTAAATGACCGTTCTGTTACCTTCTCATACCTAAAACACGCCTGTAGCTGCTGGTAGGAAGATGCTGATTACTCTAAGCAGCTGTGAAATGCTTGAATGTGTGTAAGATGGATTCTGACAAGATCTTGCGAATCTTGAAGGTATCAAGTTCTTCTCCAGGTAAACAGAACATTTGCATTTTTATCTTATGATGTGGGAAAATTCAAAAGAACTTAAAGTGTGGTTTTGTTGTTCTTCACTAAGGAAATATGCTGTATTTATATCTAATTTTGTTTAATTTTTTATACATCATCAATATGAAGGATGTCAGATGGGTGATATGCAAAAAGCATGGTATGTGTGTAATATTAATATATTAAAATTTAAAATCTTTAGTCGCTCACAGAACAAGAATGATCTCCTGTATTGTTGGATTATTAATAATAGTGTTTTCAACAGTGTTAATTTTGTTGACCAATAATTTTTATTATAGTTTTTGTCAATGACCTTTTTTTTCTGACAACAAGACAATAACTAAATAAAAAATAATGCAAGAGGAAAAAAACTATGATGAAATGTATTGAAATGTTCATCTACGAACAAAAATGAGCTCTTGAGAGACAAGACCAAATCAAAACCATTTAAGCTGTGTAAAAAGGCGGGATGAGTTTGGAAGTAATCCAATCAGGAGTAATCTCCTTGTGCAGTAAGGTTAAGCATGCTCTGTCCCCGGGAAATGGCACACCTTTTCTTTTTTCTTTGGGCTATGACAAAATTTAGTTGTCAAAATTAACTCTAGTTCATTCAGCTAGATCAGAGTTACCTGAGCATTGCTAAAAAAATATTCTTATAAGTCCCGCCCCTTCATTGTGATTTGTTCACCAGAGAGATGTTACACTGATGAGAGCAGCGGTGATGCAAAAGTTGCAGCTGCCATAAGTCAGTGCTTATGTTGAAGACATTGAGTAACAGCTCTTTGTAGGTACAGATTCATCACATCTAACCTCGGTCCCTCTGTCTATGAGCTGTTACTAAATCTGCAGTAAAGGTTTAATAATAACATAAAGAAATGTGTCCTTTGTTATATTATTAAAATGTTTTGTGCTCCTGAATATAAACTGTTTATAAGCGTCTTGTAAATGCTGAACTTTATTACCTACTAGCCAACGCTAATTTCAGTTTTTAGTACATTAATAAGTACGTAATAATGCCTTTGCATGTAACAAATAGGACAAAGGAAAAGATTAGTAAAATTAGCGATAGCTTCCAAATTCTAGGTAGCAGTCATTGATGATGAACATAAACTGTACATGACAACTAAGCAGACTGATTTAAGTGCCAGAAAATGTATTTATTTTTGCCCTTTTTACCCCGTCTTCCCTTCCTTTCTCCCCGTCATGACCTAAAACCGCATGTGTTCACATGAAAGTCGGGTGGAGGCGGTGGAGCATTCCTAATTCAAAGCAGGCCTCATCTTTTCTTTAGAAACTGCAGTCACATGTCATTTAGTTTCCCTTTATTATTCCATAGAAGAACAATCAGGAAAGCTCAAATGGGGGGCACTATACCCTGGTCCCATCCCTGACTCCGGCTTCCTTCCCAGTTCGTCTCACTAACTGTCTCTGCTCCTGCCAGCATTTGCTGGAACAGATGCCTTCTTATTTTGACGGCCTGCTGCTTGCCTCAGTCAGTTGGGCAGCAGGTCACAAATGCTCACATACCCATGAGGACACATGGGCACGCACTCGCACACAAACACAGACATATCCACACTGTGGTGACTGTGAGGCGTGTGTGTTTAACTTACTAGTTGTTTAAGTAAGCTGAGAAGAATCCCCTCAGGTGATTAGTTCATTTGCAAGTCCCAGGCTGTTGAAGCTAGTGCAGGCCTTCTGCCCCACACTCTGCCTTTCTCTGTTTAGTCTTTACCCTCTTTCTGTCTTAATCTTTTACTACCAGCCTTGCTTGCACTCCTCTTTCTCTGTGTTGCCTTTTCTGTTCTTTGGTTTGTTTGTGTTTCTCTGGACTCTGAGGGAGAGGAAGGAGACAGAGTGCAAAAAAGGGGAAAAAAAGGAACTAAAATCGAGAGAAATGTTAAGCCGGCTCGAGTAATAGCGCTGGTCTTGGTTCTGCACTCATTATTTATGCTTTGATTACAATCTTGAGGAGCTCGAGTTACCCTAATTCGGCCGGCTGAGACGCTGGCTGAAATTGTGCTGTGCTGAGTGATGGTTGAATTGAATATGCCAGGGGGGTCAGCACTGGATCTGGTGTGGAAAGGGAGGGGGAAAATCAGAATAATGATTAAATGAATAAACATGCAAAACAACGGCAATGTCTGTTGTAATAGTGTGCCAAACGTGCAGCATCATAGTATGCGTGGTCTCCAAGTGCATTTCAGACTCATCCAGCATGGAGATGTAAACAATGAGACCAACCGTGTAATTCCTTCAGGGATGCTTTCGTGCCAACAGGACGTCTTGTTTATGTCACATGTTGAGAAACCGTCTCAGTGCTGCGCAGCACCGAATAGATGGAAGAGCAAGCAGACGTGCTGCGTTTCTCTGGCCAGTGACGGTGGTACCATGGGAGGGGAGCGAGCGCTGAGGACGCCGCCTCGGGGAGAACCACCACTAGACACTTAGCGTCACAGTGGCCTAGTCACCACGTAGCACTAATCACAATCCCTTTCTCCTTCCATCTGCTCTCCATCAGCAGCCTCGTATTCCCTCTCCACCGCTTCACCTCCATTCTCGCTCTTCCTCCTGGCTATTGCTCTAATTGTGTCTTCATCCTTTTTTGTTTTCTAACTTTTAGCCTGGCTGGTGTTGCGTCACCTCTGAGCACGTCTTAGACCCTTCTGTGAATGGTTTTAGTGTAGCAGCAGGTGGAAACATCTTGAATGAGACCAACAAAACAAACCTGATGCATGGAGGCAAAGCAAGCTTGTAAGCATACCCTGCTAACTACACATTCAATGTTAACTAGCCGGCTGACATTACTGGATGTTGGTGTTGTTGTTTGGATGGCTAACAGTAGCTATGAGGACAATAATCCTCCAAGTGGCAGAAGGTCGGTGATGAAAGTCTTCTTGGTTTGTTTTGGGGTTTTTGTCCCTCCATGTGTCAACTTTGGTTTTGCTCGTGCTGCTAAACTAAAACACATATATAGAACACAACATATTGATCCTGAATGCTTTCATGCACTCCATCTTTGTCACTGTTTTATTTTCCCTCCCACACAATGTTTTCCCTATTAACGCTCCTTTTGCCTTCTGGTCACAGCACGTAATCTGGTAGAGATGGCAGAAAGTGTCATCAGACAGATGTGAGTTTTTCTAACTACGACGCCACCGTCACTTCAATTATTAGCCTGGCTCACAGTTGTACTATAGCTATGCTGATTTTTTTTTTTTTTTTGCTGCCCTTAATGATCAGATTAGAGTTACTAATTAAAAAAAAAAAAAAGGAAAAAAACAATATTACAAGCGGCCCTAACGCTTCTCTGGGTGGTGATGAGTGAGGGCAAAGTTATTATTCTTTTGAACTCCTGCGGTGTGGGGAAAAGACGGCAGACATTTAAAGCAGCATGACGTTTGGTGTTTGTTATTTCTTTTTCACTTTTTTTAATTCCCGGGCCGGAGATTTATGACTTGATAAGTGCCTCAAACTTTTCTTTTTTTTTCAAATGGAGTTAATTTAAGTACACCTCACAAGCAGACAGAGCCCCCCCTCTTCTTTCTTTCCTCCTCCTGAGCTTTTTGTCCGTCTGTTTCTCTCAGTCTTGCTGTGTTTTGTTCCATTTTATTTCTTTCAGCTCTGCTGTTTTTGTTTTTTTTCCCCTGTGGGGTTCTGTCTAATCTCAACGTGACACGTCCAGCGCTTTTTTTCCTCATATGTTTGTCGGTTTGTAAGTTATGTTCGTGAGCTTTTATACGTTGTTTCACACGGATAACGTTTCTCGCTCTGCATTATGGACAAAACGCAAATGTTTTGAGACAGAAGGCTAACAGAGCGACCCCCATGCAGACAGGTTGTCCATTTTACCCACTTGCCCCCAGACTTATGGTCGCTCTTGTTTTCCCACAGCAGCTGCCCGTGTGTGTGGATCAGATATTTTTGACTGACTTTTATTTCCTCTATGCGTTCCTTCTTTAGCATCTTGCTAAGGGGCTTCCTGCGCTTAGTGCCCACCAATCTATTGATAAACTGCACTTCCTTATTCAGCCATTACATCATTTGTTTCCATTTCCTGTCAGGCGTGACTGCTCGACAGCCCATCCGTAAAATTAAAACGACCTTTAAGCAATTTGCTGCCGAGTTTCTAATATTTTTAGCCTGGTCATTATTCCCGATACACAGATGTGGAATGTCAAGGAGGGAGTTGAAGGGGGTTGGAGGGGGGGCTTGACAGCATCTCACTCCTATTCTTCATTTGTGGGGGAAAAATTTTTTTGTATAGGTAGTCGGGTTGGTGATGGCGCTATTGCCCAATTATTCATACAAGTGTCACTTCTACAGACAAATATGTGTAGCCTCAATGTGTGGCTGGATTTCGGAGCTGTTACAGCCTGTCAACACAGTGAGAGCGCAGTCATTAATCACCATACATTTGATCAGAATGCAGCAAACCTCTACTGTTTCCTGTGATGGAAGGACAATGGAAGGCTGTGTTAGATCTTGTTCCGCTAATTGGGTTAGTCCAGCTAATGGCCATTTAGATGGTGGATAACAGGGAGGCATTTTACTGCACAAATGTGGTGATGGAAGCAGACGCTATCACGTATTTGAATTGTACTCACACAAAAAAAAAGCAAGGAAAGGGCAGGCATTTTTGGTAATGCTTCAAACTTCTTAGGGAATTGCGTACTTTGCGTACACTCAAGTATGCAACAATGGCTTTGTTGCCGGGTAATTATTTTTACTTTGCCACAGCAGAAAAATGCCCTGCAGGTATTTGTTTAGCTTTCCCTTTTACTCTCGCAGTCAACGTGTGATAGGTTTGACAGTATCATAGAGGGCATGTGAGAAAGTGTGTAGAGTGGAAATCAGCAAGTGTTTTCCACTTTGAGCAAAAATATTATGTGAAATCACACAACCCACATCTGTGGTTCCCTCACAATTTCAGCGCACGGGGCGTTTTCAGTGACATTTTACCTCAAACTCGTTTGAGAAGAACAACAGCCCACTGTAGAGGGACGTGGGAATTGAGAAGGGAATTAAAATTACAATACCTGCATGCCCAGCTGCCCAACTCAGATTGCTCAGCTGTTATATGCTCCTCTATGCAATATCCTGCCACTGAGCTCTGTGCAAGGCACGCTAATAATGAAGCTGTCTCTGGCGTGCAGATTTCAATGTGCAGGTCATGAAAATTGGAACAGAGGGAATAGATATGTGACTGTACCCACCAAAATGGGCTAAGGGGCTTGCTATTCCCCAATCAAAGTCACTGCTACAGTTTTTGTGGTGTCCAGTGGAAATGACTGCCCAGTTGCAGCGAACACATGGCCAGCTTGAAATAACAAAGAGCAAAAAAAAAAAAAAAAAACCAAGTAAAATGACCCCACAGTATCGGAACACAACTACACAGCCCTTTAGTGTTACTAAAGGAAAAAAAAGAAGAAGAAGAAAAAACAAACAAAGACTGGCTTGTGTCCTTGGTTCAGTATAGCTCTAGGGCGCAGTTTCTGTTTGGCTGCCAGCGCAGTTTCTGGCCCCGTTATTTCCTTCCAAATGAGAAAGAAATGTCGTTTGTCCCCACCATGAGCGAGCAGCCGCTGAGATGAGGAATAGGCCCACTGCTTCACACAGACTAACGTGACAGGCTGCCTGACATCACTTAGCCAAAATGGATTGCCACTTCAAAATGGGACAGTTCTGCCCAGTGTTAGGAGGGCTCTCACTGGAAGAAAATAATTGACTCTGAAACGTATTCAATGTATTTTCATTTTGTTTTAGTTCTGGCAACTGCGTTGTTTTTCTGCGGGTGGCAGAAATTAGTTGGCAGTGTTTGGTGTCTTCAGTCTTGGATTTGTGTGGGAAAAGTGAATTAAAGAATTAAAACTGCCTAATTAGAGCCGCTGATAGTATTTCACGATAGCCTATGGTGCGTTTGATAACTACGGTTCAGCTGTATTTTCCAGGTATTATACGTAGATAGTGAAGATTACCTTAGCGACTCCCAAAGAGCACATTTAGGGAAATTATACTGGTTGCAAATCATAAATTTTACATACTCTGGGAAGAACGGTAGAAAACGGCTGATGTGTAGAGAGCCAGTATTAGATTTTTAATTCTCACTGCATTAGTTCATGAAAACAGCTAGAAATGTACATTTATTTTTCACACTATCAAGCCACCTTTGTTTTATTTACTGAAGTTTTTTTTTATATTTAAAAATGTCATCATCAGTGTGTCTGTCCAGAAACAATATTCTTCTTCCCTGAGAACGTCCTGTCAACGGTTTTCTTTAGAGATAGTTGTTCTGTGGGTTTCTTAACTGGTAAGATCTCAAAATGTTGGCAAATGAAACCAAAAGGTGGAGAATTTATTTGCTTATTAAGCAGGACTGTCTTAGAATCTACACTTTTTAGGAGGCTGATTGATTCAGATGAAATACAAGTTGCCTTACAGCGTGTGAGAGTGTAATTCATCCTCTCACCCCATCCCCACTTTATCTTGGGTGACCTGCGCACCACTCGGCTCTAGGCTGAGGTGACCACACGGTCTGATCCGCCGCTCGCTAGCAGCCACTTCATGTAGACATGTACACAAACACCCGCATGTTCTCACAGCACAGCGCAGCACATCTGGTTTCCAGGATCCCCTCCGCCTCCATGAATGCAGACCCTTTAGCTGCAGGTACAGGCAGGCTGCTGGTGTTAATGACCCGGGCATTTGCCGACTCCCAGGATGAAAATAGAGAGAGCATTCAAAACAGAGGCAGCTATTGCTGTTAAGGGGTAACCCAATCCATTAAGCAGAAGCTACATGTGTGAGTAAATGGCCAAAGGGGGTAGGCGAGCGAAAGGTCCCCGAGGTCAGAATAGGCTGACATAGCATCCCTGTGTGTGTTTGCTAGCTGTGGCTTCCTCCCAAAAGTGCAAAGCGGTCAGAGCAATTTCCCCAAGTCAGGATTGGGTCAGGGTCCCACTTCCCTTACATATCAGTCATTGAAAGGATGAGGAGGAGAGCGCAGGGCCTGTTCTTTGTAGAATTAACTCCCCTAATCCCCAGAGTGTCAATACTGCAAGGAAAGTATGCTGTTGTTCAGCAGGGCATGAGGTTATGTGAGGGAAATTTGAACTATAGATGGCACTTTTCAGTCTGAAACTTAAAATGTAATTATTGCATTCATAATTGGAGTGAGATTTCCTCGCCGGTGTCATTATCTTTCTGGTTATTGGAATGGGCCACAATGCTTTCCGTTAAGTTGTTCGCCTAACGTCACCTAACCTCACTCAGCAGCAATAAGTGAACGGGGTTGCTTTGCTCAGGAACTGACAGAGAATACATTAACGGTGGAAGCAAAACGTTGCCCCTGAAAAGAGCTCCATAATGATTTAAGTAGCTTGCGGTAGAAGGGATTATTTTACCGATTTCTTTCTGTGTTTTTTTGTGTTTTTCCTTGACCCAAATAGCAGGTCTCTCTCTCTCTCTCTGTGTCTCGCGCTCTCTCTATTTCGCTTTTGATTCCCCAAAGAGAGGTAGAAGTCCAAACATGCTCCATATTCATTGCAGTGTGGTCATTTAGCGGGCTGCTTTGAAATACAGTCCCTCGCAAAAAAAAAAGAAAAAGAAAAAGCCACCTGTGTGAAGTTAATGGGCCACTGCTGCACACCTAAAACCGTCCACAGATGATGTCAAGGGACTTAATTTAACAAACTCAAAACTAACACCATCAATACATTAAATTCCTTGATCCCGGAGTTCTGCTCAGTCTCTTGACAAATTCAAAATGTATTAGGGATAGTCGAGTTTTCTGCTTGGCAGACATTTCTGTAGACTGCAGCGATGATTAACCGTAATAAAGATGTAAATCCCTCCATCTCTGGCTAAGTCTGATTCTGACTGTCACTCCACAGCCCAGGAAGTTTGCACAAGGGCACGGGAAGCCAGCTGATATTATATTATCGTCACAACGGACAAGCCACTGGTAGCCCTCCAGTGATGAGCTTTATAAACTGAGAAACCTATTGGTTTGGGTTTTAATATCTCAGAACGGTGGGGGGAGCTCAATTCAGGCATCCACATATCCTTTACCTCTGGACCAAGACAGCTCAATCGATATTTTTGGAACATGATCCACTCACTATAGGGGAGAGTATTGAATGCTCATTTTTATGCAAGCAAAGTAATCCAAGGGCAAAGGGGAACATCAGAGTCTCCCTTGATATTCTTCCATATGTGTGTTTGTTTTTTTCTAAATGTACTACACAGCCTTTCATGTCCTGGCAGCAGCCGTAAGGTTTTACCATGCATGCACTCTGCCCAAATCATTAACAATTAAGGAGTATTTATTGGCACATATAAAAAAAAGAGGGGGAAAAAAGTGTCCGGGGATAGTACGCAGTCCCTCGCCTCGGGAGCCTGCTGACCCGCTAAGATCGAAACCCATCAGAGCTCTGTCCTGTACAGCTGCCAGAAAATCTTAATAAAAATGAAAGCGCTGTGTTGCTCGCCCTTTTAAAAAAAAAAAAAAGCGAGCATGCAGAGAAGAGTAAAAGAATTTGAAAAAGAGACCGAATCGCCGGTGAAATGGATGATAAAATAAAATGTAAAAAAAAAAATTAAACTTGGAGGGGAAAAAAATAATTTAACTGCTTCCCTCTTTCTCCCACTGTCCCTGTTGTAATATCACATTTCAATGAATGCATGATTAACTTCACATCTGAAGGCACGAGTCGGCCACCCGGACACTACAGCAAACAGGCAGCCTGCGCGCCACTCGAGCTGTTGATAACAAAAGCCATCACCCTGTGCACCGCTAAGCAGTTACCACATGATTTTATGAGAGCCATGCTCATTTATGAGTGCAATCAGTTGCAACCCAATGCCCCATAGGATGTCAGTGTTAGCGCCCCTCTTTGTCCTATGATGATGGACTGTCAGTTCAATGGCGTTATTGTAGCTCTAGTGGCCATCGAGGGAGTAATACATTGATAACAATATCAGCTCATAAAGATGGGCTGTTGGAGAAAAGGTCACTCCCTTTCTTGCCCACGCTGTATCCCTCTCTCTCTCCCCTCCCTCCATCTCGTGATTCCTCTCCGGATTCTCCATCCCGCTCTGCGTGTGCGAGTGTGTGTCTCTCTCTGTCTCGCTCACTCGGGGTGATGACGGCTGGCCGTCAGCGTGTAAGGAAACTGGAATGTTGTGTTTTAACTGGAGTTAGAGGTATGTTGACAGGGGAACAGACAGAGGGAACAGATGGCAGCGTGACATGCCCAAGGTCATCTGACATGCCACTGCCGGGAGCGCTGGATTTGAAACTCAACACTTTTATGCCTGCATCCTTTGTCTTTCTTTAGGTTTTTTTCTCCCCCCACTTCCCCTCTTTCATACTTTATTTAATTTCTGTCTCTTAGCTCTTTATCACTTACTACTTTCTCTGCTTCTTGCTCTCTAACCCTTCCCCTCGTCTCCCTTGTGCTTCTCATGTGTTTATCGCTCCTTCACACCTCAATATAGGTCACAAAGTCCTCCTGAACAGGCTTCAGCCTATCTCTGCTTAAACACACTGCCCCCTAAACTCTTCTGACTGCTCTATTCTCACACACACACACACACAGGCATTCACTTTATTTAGCATCCACATTCGATTCTCGCTTTCTCTCTTCCACACATCCTGATTTGGAGTCGCATCGTCAAAATGTGCCAAGCTACCTTTTGTCTCCTAGAGTCTTGCCCCAAACAGCCCTGTCAGCAGAGATGTAGAAAGAATCCAAATGAGTTTTAATTACCTGTGCAGCCATGCCTGGAAGGTTGTGCACCGGAAATCCCAACCACATGGGTACAGTAAGCATGCCATGTCGCAACACATAGCTTCTTTGTCTTCAAGTTAATTTCTAACAGAAGCAAAAAGTCAGACGGGGGAGGGGGGGGGGGGACTGTGGGAAAAGAAGAGAGGCAGAAAACTGCTGTTTCTCGCTGGCTGCTAAATGTTTTTGAGGGGTTGTATCAGAATCGCAGGCGGAGCAGGGCAGAGAGCAGTGTCCTCACTTTACCCAAATATTGTCAGAAGTGTTCGTTTCAGCTCAGCAGGCAGAGCTGTGTGTCCCACAACAACATTTCCTTTTTTAGTCACTTCTCTTGTGATAAAGAAAACATTTCAATGCTTATGCAAAAAAAGAAAAATTGCAGGAGGGAGGGTAAAAAGTTAAGGGGGCAACACATTTTTTTCAATGATGCAATTTACATTTTGAGATTTTGAGAATACAGCCTGTTACGTGCAACACAGTGTGTGTGTGTGTGTGTCTGTTTATCATGCATTTCAGACAGCCTGTGGCCATCTGGGCCCAAAAATTGGTGACCCCTCAGTATTTTCATGTGAGACGCCTTCGTGGTGCAGCACAGCGTACAAACCCTAACAAGCTGGGAAGGACAAAATGACAACAGCAGCCTCCAGAGGTGACATTTCCTCAACAACAAATAAGTACACAGATTTGTTTCTGAAAGGCCTTGTTCAGCTAGGTCTGTTTAACCCCTACTCGCCTATTACCCCAGCCCCCCCTCGCCCAATCCCCCGAGATCAGTGACTCAAAACAGCCTGCGTTCGGTTTATTAGCATGTGTTTATGGTTGGTATTTGCAGTCATTGGGGCTGTGTTTGTTGCTGCTGTTGCTCAGGCCCTGTGATTATGCCTGTCGTTTTTTTGGCAGAGGGTTGTCTGAATATTAACAACATAACAATGCTAGGGCTGATTAGACTTGAACGCAGCATAGACGGCAGATCTCTATCTGGGGTGATACAGCATCAAAATCACGCTGGGAGAAAGCAAGAGAGAGAGACGAGAGGAAGCACAGAGAAGGGAGAGGAATCGGGGGGAAGGGAGGGAAACTGTTTCAAATCTTCTCATCTACAAAGGTTATTTTCTGAATAGTGAGTCTTTCAGTATAAAACCGCATGTTTTTCCTTGAATAGAAATATGCGTAGCCACAAACAGAGAGCATATGGATGTATTTATGGCACCACTTTGTTCCTGCAGTGTTGAATGTGTAATCTCGAGACTTAAAAGTACCTATTTTCATCTCTTTTTTTCTCCCCCGAAAATCTCTTTCTTCCTACTTTGCTCAGATTTTCAGAAAAAAAGCCTTTTACTCTACAAAAATGGACTTACAAGGCATATTACGAGTAAACATTAGTATAATTTGTCACAATTACGCCTCGCGCGTCCTGCTCGCTTGCAGTTTGCTTGCAGTGGTGGGAATTCGCTGTTTCAAAGAAGTGAAAAAAAAGAAAAGAGGGACTAAAGTTTTGGGGGGAAAAGGAGGGGGAGCTAAATTTGTACACATGGGGGACAACAAAACTCGATGGGAGTCAAAGTTTAGGTTCGGATTGACGTGTCGGTGAGAAATTTGATTTTGTGAACAACTCTGAAGTTGTTGCTTCGCCCATTAATCATCCATCCCTGGAGAAGGGAACTCAGTGTAGCACGCAGCCCTCTCTGTGTCACCACAATAGAGTGAAAGCCAGACCCAGCGTTCTTGAACAATAGATGCCCCAACGTGACACCATTTTGTTACAGTGCGTGTGTGTGTGTATGTGTGTGTGTTTGTGTGTGTGTTTGGGGGGCAGGACGGATTCTTGAAAGTACAGTGACACCTAAAGGCCTAATCCCACAGACCCTCTCTCCCTCTCACTCTCTCACTTGACACTTGAGTCAAGGTCGTGTGGAAATTTTGGGGAAAAACTGATGAGTTTTCACTTTTACTGCACTTGATAGTTCCAAGCATTTGTGCGGGGCATCAAATTTTTCTCCTAATGACATGCCCGGGGCTGCCTCCAGGAAGAGTGGCATTTTCATCTTGCGACCTGAGCATCTGATTGGACATTGGGTGGGAAAGCCAAAAATGGATGCTGTGCTCCTTTTTTTTTTTTTTAAGTGAGCGCAGTTGGGATCGTATCGTGCTGCAATGTCTGTTTTATGCCCTAAAACCAGTTTTTTCTTCTTCTTCTGTTTTTTTCTTTGCTTTTATTTTATTTCTCGTTTTGTAGTTCTTTGAAAAAACTTTTTCCAAAGTGAAGGTCAGGGACGGCCTGTGTCTTCTGTAAGTAAACACTGATTTTGTACAATACACACAGGGTAGATGATAAATAGAATATAGTTTGCTTATAGATAATTATTCTAGCTGGAATATTTTCAGAACATCTTCTTCTTCTTCTTTTTTTTTGCATATATTGATATCTGTTGTATCACTTAGCTTTTACAGCCCTAATATGACCTACAATTTCCTCGAGTGAGTCCACTCACGCAGTGTTATTATGCGTTTTCAAATGAACCTACAACCTGGATTAACTCACACAGCACACATTTCCATAAACACACATTCCCAAGCTCAACGGTACCAGTGTAGTGGTGAGATCTTCACTGGGCAAACCTTTGATCTCGCCTCGTCTCTTGTGTCTGTTTGACGGCCAGCTCTGCATGCGGAGCCAGTTTTTAATATGGCAGCACACCCTGGGTCCCAGAGTAACAATAAACTTTACCTTCAACTGTCAGCAGGTCTTAATCACTGGGATTACTAGAGCACTAAATGTTGGGTTCTTGTTAATATTCCTGCCGGTGGGGGAAAAAAACGAAAAAAAAAGGGAAACAGACCCAAAGAGATACGTATCGCCCTTCCCTCAACAGAAATATCCTTTGGAGTTTAAAATCTCATTTTCATCACTTTCAAATATGGCGCAGAAGTCGAGAAGCAAAGAATAAGCCCCAGTTTCAATGAATGTGGACAATCACAATGGAATTCTTTTTTCGGCTGCAGGCCCCCCCCAACACACACACACACACACACACACACAAATGTAAGATCGGTCATTTTCAAAGAGCCTTCAGCGGAGCTGTTATTTGCTGTCCCGTGAGGTATCATAGCCGGAGCTCACCAAGCCAACTAATGGAGCTTCAGAGGGCTGCAAATGGCAGCAGCAAGCGCACAGGAACCTCTGCGAGCAAAATAGATATCCATTTAGTTTAGTTTCCCCACGGAATGTAAAGAAACAAGATGCACATTACAGAGTAAAGTTATTATTATTATTACTATTATTATTTGTAGTAATAGTAGTAGTATTGCTTCACCAGTTTTGATAATTTTTTAAAAAACAGTATTTATACTGCATAATATAATATTCTACTTTTTTTCCCTCAAGCTTTAAATAGTACAGTATTATTTATTTGCTGCAAAGTTGCGTCTACTGTATGTGTATTTTCTATTTCTTTTTTTCAAAATTAGAATTAAAGCGGGGATGTCACTCGCATGTTTTGTGTTTGTTTCTTTGTCATTTTGTAGATTTTCTTTACATTCTCCCAAAGCGGTAAGACACGAGAAACGAGCACAAACTCAGGCTGACAAATTTCAATGTTATCCATATATTCACACGCCCTGAAAATGGCGCCTAGCGGAGTGGAGCGTGCTGTTTCAGAAGCAAAATCCCTGCTCTGCTGGGTCCAAATATTTTACCATAGCTTAGCTGCTCCACTAAAATCTGCACTTGTGTGCACTCCATTGCCCCTTCATCTTGCTTTGAAAACACCACTGGATTAGAGGCCGTTGTCTCAGGACTCAAGCGGCTTGACTCCACTGTGACACGGGTCTCACGCCCGTGTCATGTTGCGGGGATAGTCGACGGGGAGAGGGGAGAGAGGGAGCGAGCTCTAAACAATTCAGGCCTACACTCTTCAGGGATGAGCCACTGAAAGGTTGGCTCTGTGAACAAGTGTTCATGCATTTTCATCAACAGTGATATCATTCACAGGGAATGCAATTCAGGTTGGTTTGAATGAATACATTAAGTAACCAGGAGACAGCCATTTATGTAGGATCTGCTGTATAGCCAGTGTTTGGGCTGTGCACGGCTGCGTTCTGGTAACACGTGCAAAATGGCTTTGTTTGCATTTTATTCACTTCTTTTTTTTTCAACGTTTTCATCCCTGTTCATTCAGCTGTACTCCACGCAAATGACCCTACCTTATTTCTGGTTTCTAACAGTCTACAACAGATTTGAATGTATGAATAAACCCAAGCAATCACATGGCTGTGAGATCCCCAAAAACCAGCGCCACATGAATATTTTCATAAATAACTTGTGTTTTGCTTGAAAGGCAGGGTTTCCTCACACGTTCCTCTTTAGTTTTTTTGACACAAAGCTTGGCGAGTGAAGCGAATATTATCAGGCAGAGACGTTTCCATCACTCTATTTCTTTTAGCTAATTAAATTGCCATGAATCCTGCTATCACAGTGTTAGCACCACGGATATATGATGGTAGTCTTTATTGAAATGATTTCCATGGGTGTTTGTCTCACTCCTGGCTGTGTGTCAGCCTTTTAGGAAGAGAGACTCGGGGAAAGGGTTTGGGAGAGATGGAGTGGGGGTGTGGGTGAGGCATGGGGGGAGAGAGAATATGAAATTGATTAGCAAGCTGGAATGGAAAATAAAGACTTCATCAGGATCACTTTGTGCAGTCCTCACAATCAGCTGTGAAACAATGCAGCCACCCTAATGAGGACAGAGAGGCAGGCAGCGTGTGTGCATCTGCGTACCTGCGCTGTGTTTGTGTGCGGCTCTATTTGCTTGTGTTGCGACACTGAAATGAAAGCCAAAGGAATCAGACAGGGCGAGGGTTTACGTCACATTCACTCAGATCCCCCGCGTCTTTCACAGAAAGTTTTCAAATCAGAAAACTCTGTACCGCTGTTACGCCAACCTTCAGGCAAAGAATCAAATCAATCTCCTTTTAAACTGTCACTTGAGTGCTGTTGAGTTTAATTTTTCAAGTCCCATCAAAGATTACAAGTTTAATTATTGCGAACATTTGCAGTGAAGGACAGTGTGAGTGGCACCCTTCTGTGTGAAAGGTATGATTCTCACAAAACAAAAATGTAAAACAAAAATTAAAAATGCTTAACTCATAAGCTACAATAAAGCATCAGAAAAAATACAGAAATCTCACGTTTTTATAAAGTTGCAATTTGTATTTAGTTTTTCAATTTGACTCTTTTTGATTTATTATTTTTTTTATTTTTTTTATGATTACATTTTAGTAAAAAAAGATTGGAAATTAATTTTAAAAAAATAAAATATTTTATTCCACTTGCTGACACACAAGATATTTTTGTGAACGCACTGAAATGTAAAATACTGCCACTATAATTTTATCATATTTTTTTTAGCAATAACATAATTCAACTGTGTTGTGCAAAATATAATAAGCTTATAAAATATAATGCATTGAAACCACTGCAGTTTGTGTGGTATTGCTGCAGTATTTTTTAGATGGAGTTTATGCTTTAAAATCTCTGCCTTTTATCAAAAAATAAAATAAAAACACACATCTGTAGATCTTGTTTGATCAGTGAGGCAGTTACAGTTGGTGGTTCACATTCACCCTCCAGATTATGACACCTTAACATTATGTTTTCAGCTGGGTTGTCACTGCTGCAGAAACATTAACAGCCCAGTCTCCTCCCTGTACCTGAAAACCCGCTGAAATACATTTAAAAAAAAACTGATGCTCGGCACATATAAAATATAGAAAGCAGTAGTGGACACAGCTTTAAAAAAAAAAAAAAAAAAACGTGTTCTTGCACTGCAGATAGAAATGAATTTAAATATATTTGCAAGGCAACCACAACTGAGCAAAAGGACACAGTCATTTCATGTTTTCTTTTAAACTCGCCCATCTTTGAAAGTTACTTTAGGTTATCATCAGTGTGCCAGTAACTTTGTTAGGCGGTGCGTATTTATAACATGCTCGAATACACGAGATCGTAATTTAAAAGGCTAATTGTGAAGTTCTTACTATCGACACCATGGACATTTATGAGATTCATTAAATTCAAGTCTTCAAGCGTGAGAGAAAGAAATGCACCAAACTGGGGCATGTTGCACTAACCAATCATGGGGTAGTATCATTAAAGCAGGTGGGCCAATCAGAAGCCAGCTGCAGGTCGTGCTGACGAATCGCTCATAACTTTTTCTTTTTTTTAAATCTCCATTCTCTTCTCCTCACTTATCTCCATGCTGATAGAGGATTCTGACTGAATGTGAGAATGGCTGTATTGCCAAAGTGTTGCTCTCACACTCTCCCCTCCCCTGGTTATTTTGGTATGTTAGAGAAAGTGTGGCTGACTCCTGGAAGAAACCCTCTGGCGACTGCTATTTATAGGGAAGAGACAGTCACATTTGCATCTGGAGCTTATGAGGGAGAGAGAGAGAGAAAGACAGAGAGAGAAAGAGAGAAGCATGAAGGATACAGTCGATTTTGGAAATAAATAATTTATCCCGTAACCCAAGTTATTTCTTTCCAGGACAAATAAAAGAAGAAAGGGGAGTGGGAAGTAGGCAAGAAGAGCGACTATGTCCAGATTCTCTTTTCTTGCCCATAAGTGAAAAAAGCTACCTTGAAATAAGACAGGCTGACCCAAATTGAATTAAATTGATTTGGATTCTCCTGAGCCTGCTTTTTCTCCCCACAGTGTACACAGTATTATCCTCCATTTCCTGTGACAGTGTCATGAGCAGTATGCATTAGTCAGCTCCTTATTAAAAAAAAAAATACTCTGAAGCTATGGTTTCGATTCTTGTGCTTCAATAATTGAGCGCCGATGCAGAACAATGACGTCCCTATTGTTCCTTGTTTTTGGCGTTGAAAGTGCATTTCCCCTCGAGGCCTGCTTCACAAAGAATAAACCAGGGGTTGCCTGTGAGATCAGCAAAAAAAAAGGGCCATAGTGCTGATTTCAGTCAGGCTGTGTTCAAGATTCAGGTTTGATTCCTTACAGGGAATATTTTAAGAGAAGAGAAAGAAGCTAAGAGTGCCACAAAAAAGGAGTCTTGATGGCTTAAACACATTTTCTGCCTGTGTTGGTTTGCTCCATGTGAGATTTGCGTGCAGAGCGTGGAGACGGCGCGCACAGACGCACCGCTCGCTACGTCACTGAGAGCATCACAGAGAAGGGGCCTCTCAGGCACATCTTCCACGAGAGACTGAGCGAGAGCGAGCGTGTGAGCTAGTGTTCGGTACGTGCATGTGTTCGACTGGCCTTACTGTAAAAACCACAAAAAGTGACCAGTCCCGGAGCACTGGGGTTCAGCAACACATTACGACGGCATAATTAAAGAGCGGCGCTGAAGTGTGAAAGGAGTTGTGTTCTCGGGGCTTTCAAATGAGCCCATTTACATCCCCGTTGTTGTTGCAATTTTTTTTCAGATTGGGGGGGGGGGGCTTAAGATATAAATATGTTAATGTGTGTTTAGTCCCCATTCACCGCAAGGGCACGGGCACATTGAGTGTGGTGGAGCACGCCGTTGTGTGGTGCAAGGGTTTGGTGAGGTGTTGGCGGCGGGGGGGTGAGTTAAGGAAGAGAATCAGAGGGAGAAGTGGAGAGGGGTGCGGAGGGGATAAAGGGGTGGGGGTGAGGCGTATACATTATTAACTACGACTTCATCACATGTTCCCAGTTTCTTGGGGACTTATTATTCCGAGGCGCTTTAATGAATAACAAGAAGAGAGGGCAGAGGGAGAGAAAGTGAAAGGGAGTGATTGATGAAGCAAGTGCAGACACCGCCACCAGCTGGATGGCTCCAGTACTGCTCCACAAACAGGAGCCGCAGCAGGGAGATATACTGTTTCTTTCTTCCTTTTTTTTAAATAGCCACAAAGGGCAACAACCTCTAAAGTGTCCCTGGCATTAGCATTTGACAAGGTCTCCGCCTGCCATACTGCATATAGATTGGGATTTGCTTTGTCAAGGATACTTGTCAAGCGGGCGCATGACAGCCAGATTTCATGAGCTCTGTGCAACAGCGAGGTTGGACATCGAGGCGGGCACTCTGTAAAGCCTCCCAGTGGGTGTGTGTACGTGTTTGTGTGTCTGTGTATGCGCGCGTGTGTGTGCACTTCTCCCTTCTCAGGGAGAGGGAAAGTATATTTGAGTTGGGGCAAGTCTTTGTGCTTGAGAGTGTTTGTGTTTGCAGGTGTGTGTGTGTCCATACTTGCTTGTGTGATTGCAAAATAAAATCAGAGGGTAAGATTCACTGTATCCAAGGTGACTGCTGCTTTTGTTTGTCTTTGTGAGGGCATTTCGGTTCGCAGTCGTCCTACTTTAGACAAGTTTATCCTCTCACAGAAGGAGAATTGACATTACTGTGTGATTCCCTGTCATATCAGCCATTGTCTGCTGGTTATTACACATGCAGAAGGAAAACAGGAAGAGAATGAAAGAACAAGGAAAGATTGAATTAGGCGGAATTTTCAGGGGTTTTTGCAACACGTAAGCGTTGACAGTATAATCTTGTGTTACTGCGCGATTGATGCATCCTGCATAGATTTGTGAAGGATTTCCAACTGAGCAGCCTCCGCCTGCTGCGGGGTCTCAGAACAGAGAACGAGGGCAGGGCGAGCGAGCTGGGGGAAAGTGCGGACCTTTCGGGGGAAGAGGAAAAAGAGGATGCAATATCAGAGGTTGTCAGGTCCGTTTACAGAGCGGCATGATTCAGGCCCCCCAAACTCCCCGCTGCTGCCTTTCATTCCGACTGCAGTGTAGAGGGCCATTGTACGGGAACTCATAAGAGAATAACAGCTTTTATACTTTTACCTGATCCCTTCGCCTGTCCGAGCCCCCCCCGAGCTCTTCCTGGCTCCAATCCAGATGAGTGAATTTCTGGCAGCGTGCACCACATTAAGGCCACCAACCTTTTCAGAACCATTTGCTGTCCTCAAGAGTGAAAGGTTTTCTCATTAAGGAGTAAATATAATAGCTAGTCCTTTAAAAATATGTTTTAATTGTTGCACTAATGAACTAATGAATAATGGATTTTTGGTTTGTTTTCTTACTTGTTTGTTAGATTTTTCAATGTAATGCACAATGCAATGTTTATTCTTCACAATATAAAATGCATTCTTAGGTCAGGTCATCCAAACAGTTTGGGTTTGTGCTTAGTAGATATTTAGTAGATAAATGTTAATCAATGAACAAAAAGTCATATGCATCTAACATTATTAAAAATTGCTTAAAAAGTGCTATTTGTACACTTTAGCACACTTACAGTCTCCCAAAAAAAGATGAATTATCTTCTAAGTAAGACATCAAAAAGACTGAACATAGAGAAATTTGTATCCTCAGTGACAAAAGAGGTTTGCATTAAGCGAGCACAATAAATGAAATGACAGAGTGCATTAATTATGGTTTCAGTGTTTTCTTAGTCGTCGCCTTAATTTTGACGCCACTCCAGATCAGAAGCAGCAAAAGTTAGTGAAAGGTGACGTCTTGTCAGAACTTGAATAGCAGCCGCCCGGTAATGGCCTCAAAACTTTGACTTTCAGTCTCCCACAAATGACCACAGTCTGGCCTGGTCCTCGTCATCTTTATTTTGTAACCCTAACCTCATCTGCAGCTGTTTTCGCAGCCCTTTGATTTTCCCTTTTCTTCTCAACAATTGGGGCAACTGGTACTGCGTTGCACAAAAGGCTGCTGCTTGTCCTCTGTGATGTGTGACAGCTTAACTGTTTCTTTGCTTGCCCGAGACGGAGTGCCGCAAACAAGCAGCAAAGTCCCAGGGTTTCAGCTGGTGACTTCTTACAGCCAGACTTCATAGAATTGGGTAATCGTGTTTATTACGTGAGGTCGGAGGTCACGCGTCGCCTAATGACCTCAGGCGGGCCGTTCTGTCAGGACCGGCTGCAGAGAAAAGCCGTTTGGCGTAAAAAGAGAGCGGCTGTCACACTCGTTTGCACAGAAGAAGAAAGAGTTTGGGGGAGTTGCAAGGTTTACACCTGTAACCTGTCACTCAAGGCCTGTCATCACCCATCTCAGCCATTCATCATGTTCATAAAATCATTAATCTCATTCTTTCTCAGGAGCAACTGGTTACAGATGGGATCTAGCCCCATCTCTCGCCGCTAAGCGATACCTTCATCTGTTACGTCTCTGTACCGAGGCAGCTTACATCCATGCTGACATGTTACAATCTGAAATTAAAGCCTGTAGTCAGTTCAGGAAAAAAACACCTCTTTTTTTTGTTTCCCAAGGTAGTAGCATGCACTTGCAATGAGCAGTGACACATAAATGTATCAGCAGGTTTTCCAGGTGATGAAAACCAGGATGAGTTCTAATGCAGCCTCAAGACTAAATCATCTATCATGTTGTTGTACAAGACCGGACAAAAAGATCACACGCGCAAAATAGAAAGCAATGGGTTTGTACATTGGCCGCAGCAGAGGTAATCTCCAAAGACTTGGCTTTATTGCCTCTCTCAGCCCTATAATGATGTTAGGACTCTGGGCTGCTTTGGTTTGTTGTGCTCCGACTCCCCAGCCAGGCTCCATTTGGCTTTGGGGAAGGAGGTGATATTGGCCAGACTGCTCTGAAATTTCCCCTAACGGGTCAAGGCTCAGTTTGCATTGCAGGCACACATAATGATGCATGTACACAAGGCAGTGCATAGACTAATGCAGAAAAGACACACACCTTTCCTTACCTTTACAACATTAAATATTCTTTTATGCCTTTTTAATTATTTTATGACCGCACCAATTATGTCAAATGCAGTTATAATTAGCCAGTAAGTGGGGTGACATAGTCGGTGTCTGGAAAACATTAGACATTGAACTTTAGTTTGAAAAATGGCTAGCTGCAAAGCACATTTGTAACATGTGCTCCACAGTGGAGTGGCACATGTGAAAAAATGTGATGCGACTTGATTGGGTAATACTGACTCCATTGTGAGCTGACCGCTTAGAAGCAAACACACGGATTAAGAAAATCTCTTTAATCTAATCATCTGTGATCAATATTTTCCTTTATTATCTCATTTGGTAAAGTTTGGCTAACTTTGCCAAATACCATATTTTCCACACTATAAGGCGCACTTAAAAGCCTTTAATTTTCTCAAAAACCGACAGTGTGCCTTATAATCCAGTGCACCTTATGTATGAATTCTGGTTGTGGTCACTGACCACGAACCATTTTATGTGGTACACGGCGCTCAATAATCTGTCAAAAAATGTTTTAATATGACTTTGGTAAGCTACGAAGCCGCACCGCTTGATGGATTGTCGGAGCATTACGGCTACCGTAGTCAGGAGCCTCGTGGAGTAATCTGGGTCCAAAACTCCGTCTGCTTCAGGTCCCAAAGTCAAACGAACACTGCGGCATCACTGAGAGTTAAAAGCTGACTAAATTCTTTCATCTTTAATAAAATGATCAGCATTGCTGCTTTACCAGGTGTAACAATTAAGTTTAACATCCAGGCATCCATGAAAACAGAACTGATTACATTTAACAGAGTTAGAAGTTAGCAGGAAGTTAGCTCGCTAGTTTCCACCTAAACATGATATAGCATGTTCTGACTGAGAGATTTCTGAATAAATTCAAACGTACAGCTCTGCTATCACTTCCAACATAAATGAAGACAGAAAACTAAACAGCAGTGACGTTTGTAAGGTTACTGAAGTTGGGCTAGCTGGTATATAATGATGTGCTATGTGATCACTAGCAACACAGCTATGTTAGCATAACATAAACACAGTGAAGCTGGAGGATGAACGCTAAGTTTTTTCCACTCGATAAAAGTTAACGTGAGGGTTCCCGATGGTTAGGGACAAATGCAATCGCTTGGCAGGATGCTGTAAACGAACCAAACTTCAGTCAGGAGAACAACTGAGATAATCCTTCCACAATACGAGGTTAGTCATTAATATACTGCAACAACATGGGAATAGAGCAGCTGTCAGAGAATTCAACATTAATGAATCAATGGTACGGAAGTGGAGGAAGCAAGAAGAATGATTTGAGTAAAGTTTGACTTTTCTGACATTTTTTTTTTTTTTCGCTTAATGTGCCTTATAATGCAGTGCGGCTTATGGTCCGAAAAATACGGTAGTAGTCCACTCCCACTCCACATAACCTTGGACTTTTTTACTTTTTTCTGGAGTACAAACTATAATAAATGAGAAAAAAAAACTTTTAAAAAATACAGCACGAGTATTATACGATGCTATCATTGTGAGTTTAGTGTAGAGTTGTTGTAAATGTGTTTCGGTACATGTGAGTATTTCCTAAAACAAATGATGCAGTTACCTAAAAGACACTACTCATCCCTCTCCCAAATTACATAGCTGTGACCGTGTGCGCGGCTGCTCGTTCATGTGCTTTCTTTAGAATTTATCATGTCATATAAAGTTGCTAAACTCTTCAGGGGGCTTTTTTACGAGCACTCTCAAAGACACACACAGCCCTGCTTCAGGGTTCAGCAGTTCACATGGTCACCTTGTGAACTATCCTTCAACCTCTGTTAGACATCAGTGGGCCCTCTACACGCCAGAGCAAAGGGAGGACTTAAATGAAATAATAAATATCCGCGGTATGGCTCCCACTTGCGCGCCAGGCCACTCTGACCCCTCTCAGGACCTTCCAAACCAGGCAGGAAGAGCCAGCGAGATACTTGCGGCGCGGGGATGTCGGGGTGGGGGGGGAGCTTGCTGTTCAGGTGACCCAGGAAATGCCTGGAAAAGGCTGGGGACCATCTGATTGTTTCAGTGAGGCCAGACGGTTCAGCACTGGTCAACAGAAAACTGGAGCCTTAGCTGAGCTAGGGTGAGCCAAGCTAAGCCAGGCAGCTGGCAGACATCACAGAAAATATGTTTGTGTGCTCTAGACAAAGCAGGTCAGGAGGGCTGTGATCCAGGACAGAGAGAGATGGAAGAGGCAATGAAACAAAATGTGGGGGGAAAATGTGGAGGGCTAGAGAAAGAAGACTTGAAAAGCATAAGTTAAGGAGATCAGCAAGACAAAAAACGCCTTGCTCCATGCAGAGTTGGGGACTTCCTGCATTTTATTTGATTTAGTTCATTAGATTTTTGGCTAAAAAAAAAAAATTGTTTAGGAAGTAAAACAAAGGTGTGATTATCACTGAATCTTCTGTGTTTCACAGAGTCTGTTAGCTGTAACACATGATATACAGCGACTCTTTTTTTGATCTTCCAATGTGTCCTTGACCCTGAACAGGACACCGCAGGAGTGACGTCTTCAGGCCCAGATGCTGCGGTCTAAGAAAACACGGCGCTGGCGAGCCCCTCTCTCTCTGAGAGCTTGGGTTCAGAGCTGTTATAACATGAGAGGACAGCAAGATTAATTGAACGCATACAGCTGTGGCTGGTGTGTGTGTGTGTGAGGGAGGAAGAGAGGATAGAAAAGATTAGAAGATGGGTGATAGACTCAAGGAAAGATTGTGTTTGACACTTGCACGCATGCAAACGTGCGTACTTTAACACGCTTCATGTGTGCGTGTGTACGTTTGGCGAGGAAGCAGAGGTTAGAGGAAGGGAAAAAGGAAGATGATTGTAATTGTACCAGGCAGGATTTAGTCTGGAGTGTGGAGATGGTGAATCTGCATATGGTATGCATCCTTCAGCTGCCATCTCCTCTGTAGTCATACACATGGCTTAAAGTTAGCAGCAAGAAAAGGCACGTACACTTCCACCAGCAATAATAACACCATACTTTCATAGTGTCTGTATGGAAGCATGTGGGTTGGAATAATTCAAAGACAAACTGAAATGGATTTTAAAAAAAGTCAAACAGCTGAAAACATGGCAGCAGCGTCAAATAGTCAATCACATCCTGAACTGAATCCAAGCCCAGCTGTTTGCCAAACCTCAAGCCAAGAGCGAAATATAAAAAAAAATTCTCTTCAGTCAATTTCCAAACATGAAAAGCAAAATCCCTGTTCAATTTCTGCTACAAACTGTGGTAATCCAAGCACAGGAACCACACCATTTTCTCCAATTTTCTCTTTTTTCATAATACTGTATGAAAACATTTTTGATATTTAACTTAACACATGTTATTTGATTACATTTGTTCCACTGATGAAAGCTGTTTTTCATTCACTCAGAGCCATCACAGCGCCTGCCTGTGTTCTTACTGTATCGGTCTTTTTTCCCACCCTCCAAAGGCATCCAGAGACAGGCTTCAGTACAGCGCATTTCTAAACAGGCTGTCTATGGGGGGTTAGTTTGTTTTACTGTCCCTGCAGGAGGGCTGATGGGAGTCAACCGGGGTCAGGGCAGACTCCAACTTCATAGCAGTGCTTTGACAGAGGGGCGTAGCCTCTTCAGACCCCACAGATTGCTGGTTCAATAATGGCGCCAAGCACTGCTCTCAGGGAGTTCGTATACCCTTTATAGAGGACAACTTTAATCAACCATGGTTGAGCTGTTTGTGCTATTGTTTTAAAGGAGTAGTAAGTCACTTCTTTCTTATAGACTGTGTCAGTTTTTCATTTCAGTGTGTGCGGAGTGCAGCTGGACTTTCCGTACAGCCGCACTGTGAGACCTGCGAGGATGTTTTTCCTGTTCCTTATGAGAAGGTAACAGTAAAAATGAGAATCTAATTAAAAATTCAATTCACGCGCACCACTTTAGCACAGATAAAGCGACTTCTTTGTGTTGGGATGTATTGAGGCCATAGTTTCTACGCACTATTGTCACAGTCTTGCATTGTGATGTCCTGCCCCTGGAGGATGTATAAGAGGAGTTTACAGGCATGGCGACAGCTCTTGGCAGATGTGAGCAGCTGGGCTCTGCAGAAGGGCTACTTAAAGAGGCCTTACAGGTGCGGTAATGAGCAGGTTTTTAAACCCCCCTCTCCGCCTCGCTCTTAATCAGCCTCGGGGCTATTTTTACCAAACCCGGCGGGCCCCTCGGGCTCATCCACCTTCAGTTGCTGAGAGAGGGCATGTTGTTTTCAATGAAACACACACACACATAGTGACAGGAAACACACTTGCATACATGCAAATTCAGTACGCACTCAAATAATCAGGATGCCTACAAAGACATAGATGGCGCAGAGTCACATGTTCTCACTGTGTCGGAGCTGTTGGAGGTTTGTCTGATGAATACTGAAGCTGGTAAATCCAGCAGTGTATCCTGATTGCATTGCATTTTATTTCATTTTGTTACCTTTTTACTGTATTTTTCACCGGGAAGCTTTCTGTTGCAAGTCATTAACCCTGGATCACTGAGTCATGGTTATCTGCACTGTTAACTTTATGCAGCCTAAAGCATTGTCAGTTTTACAGCCCTCTTACTAACAAAAACATCACCCGTGGCCTATCATACCATGCCGAAGTGGTTACGCCAAGGAGTCAAGCTGATGCGTTTCTTTGATGCACGACGGTAGCGTTTCTTTATAAAGACATCAGACTGAAGTTGCTGCTATTTTTCTTAGCACATTTTAGGCTGTTCATCAATTGTTTTCCAGAAAAGAAACGGTAGGGGAGGAAATAAGATGTTTTGTTTGTTATGCAGAGGTTTTACTGGTCTGGGCCACTTGAGATCAAATTAAGGCCCCTGAACTAAAATGACTTTGACACCAGCGAGTTACAGTTTTTTGTACAAAGGTATCAGAGTGTGCACGTAAAAACTCTACAGCCTGCGGCATCGGAAGAGAGGGAGAAAAGATGTAAAAAATGTATCGGTGTAAAATAGATTTTGATCAGCTTTGACCTTTCTTCTTTTTTACCATAGCAACAGTGTCTGATAGGATGTAATGAGGAAACACAGGATTCTTTTGACAGTGGTTTCATAAACCTTTTGAAGCAGTGCTTTTTTTCTTTTCATAAATATGTGAATTATACAATATCTCTTTACAGTTAATAGATATTAAGTTAAGAACAAGGGGCAAGAATGAAGCAGAATCTGCACTTCCTCTAGCTGCCACTTGGGGGTGGCCCCAATTCCCATAAACTCCCATGTTATGATGCAAAACTTTACTGTATTAAAAAGCTCATTTACAGTTTCGGCCTCTATGGAAAGTTTATAAAAACTCTTGAGCGGGGTATTAATTTTTTTTAAAATAATTCATCTACTTGCGTAACTGAGTTATGGGCCTAGCTGTGCCGATTGACAAGAGTCATCAGAGTCTGCTAGGCCTCATCCAGTTCTTTGAGTCATTGTAATGGATCTCTTCAGTGTGTGTGTGTGTGCTGTTGGAGCCTTTTGAAGCACTTTTAATGGGTAATCTGCAGCAAACATTTCGAAAGTGAATAACTGTTGGCTGGTGGATTTTTGATGACATCTAGTCCCAATTGTGCCAGAATGAAATTTCTGACATCGTGCACGCTACGCTGACGGTGGTTTGAGTTAACTCTTCAGCGTTGCAGAGATATTCTTTGTATATTTTCTGCCACGGAAAAGTTTGTGTTCAAGAACTGTTTTCTCCTATCTCTTAATGTCTTAATTATATTAAACAAAATAAATGTACTTGTTGCTCAGCCAGTCCAATCTCTGACACTGGGGCAGTTGTACTGCAGAAACCAGTTTCGACCAAGGAGACAATAGGATTTCACCGCTGTGTGGTACAAACCTAAACCTAAACCTCAGTATCAGGGTCTCCACATTGCACCTATATGGTTTACAAATGCAGGTTGCTAACCAAGCTTTTGAGTGTTAGGCTAATAACTTCACACTCTGACCTTTGAACCCTATAAGGTCACTTCAGCCTCGAAAAACAACACAGCAGCAGCCAAGCGCTGACATTGAAGCTTCCATTATCAATGCATGATGTCATACGTACATCTTTAATGCTGTCTGTGGGACAGAAAAGTGATTCACATCGGTTCTTTTTTCAAAGCCATCATTTGGCATTAATGTAACAAAGACCCAGTTGTACTTTGCTGTGCAATCATCTCTATTGACTCTGACTACATCTCTTCAAGCCATCTTTTTCTATCTTTCCTCCCTCCGTGATTTCCAGTTTGACTGACACTGCAGAAGGTCAATAACATGCTTAGCGCATAATGCTACAACGCACACACAAATGCACATCGTGATACTTGGCAGCGGTGGAGAATCACGATCCTGGCACTTCGAGAAGAGCCGACGTGGCGGGACATTAGCGTGGCAGCAGCAAACACGGGAGCTTCGTGAGATCGTTAAAAGTTTGCCACTGCCCAGCTTAGAGTGATTTTAGTCGGGCTTTTGGTACTCTGAACTCCAAGTTGGAAACACAGGAAGGCTTCTGATTGATGACTTGATTTTTAAACATGACACATCAAAGGGAGGTTTATGATTGCAGTCCTGCTCTGGCATCATCACTGGGGTACTAGTCATGCTTATTACTTGTGTATTGGCATGTTTACTTTACTGAAAAAAAATCTATTGCTCCCCATCTGTCTCTCAGTCTGTCAGTCAGTTAAAGCCAACTATTTGTCTCTGTGTCTTTCTTCAAACCTTCTTTTTCCCCTTAAATACTGAAACTGCGAAGATCATTTGATCACAGGCATGAAAAGAGAGGATTGGGATTAATTATCCATTATTGCATACATTTGAGGAGCACAGTTCAAAGTTCAAGGCAGCTCGTTTTAAGTTCTGCCTTCCACCATCAGCTAAGTTTGAACCTCCTGAAATCCTCAGATGAGCTGTAACATTTACATCTGTTGGAGGCCTTTGAAAGTACTCCACAGTATTTTTAAATCAAATGGATTTTTTTTCTCCCCCCATTTGAAGTTCTGAACTGGAGACGCTCCTGCTTGTCGTCTCTTGCATACAGCAAACACAAAGTACAAGAAACTGTCCTTTCCTTTGGAGCTGTAGAGTCTATACCACAAGGCCACATTTTCCTCTAAGACAAAAGGGAGCAGAAATGGGTTATTAATCTGGTCATTCATCCTCCAGATTTATGCAAGAAATCTGCTTCTACAGATGACGGTAGCTCAGTCCAGAAGCCTCGAGGCAGAGTTGTTCTGACACTCTTACCGATTACCTTGGCATCCTATCCATGTGACTTCCTAAATTACTTAGAAGATTTAACTACTGCTCTC
Organism: Pelmatolapia mariae; assembly: GCF_036321145.2. Lineage (NCBI taxonomy): Eukaryota > Metazoa > Chordata > Actinopteri > Cichliformes > Cichlidae > Pelmatolapia > Pelmatolapia mariae. Next base: position 39,161,483 of record NC_086240.1, read on the forward strand.
CGAGAGTGCTGGCCACAACATGATAAGAGCTATACATTTTCATTTAAATAACTTAAGGGTTGAAATGTTCAGTCGAGCCTCAGTGGCAGCAGATCTCATCAGACCAAAAGTCACAGTGGTTTGTCTGTCAGTACAGTTGGCAGGTTCTTACCAAAGATTTATAAGTAACACATTCTAGCTGCTAGCTCGTTTAGTTGAGGCAAAAACAACAAAGTGTGAAAACAACAGTTTGTCATTTTATAGGTGATTATGTGCTGGACGGTTTCTTGGCTGGCAGCAGAAGCTTCCTGGAGTCTGCACTGGTTGCATGGCAGCTGCTCCCAGCCAAGAAATAATTATGCTCATAAACCCCCTTAAAACACTAAACGGATGTTTTGAAACATCAGTTTATGCATGGAATAAACAAACAGTATATAATATGTGAATTAACGTGCTTTAGTGAACTGGTTTTGTCACTTGTGGGCCATTTCCAGATTTTTATGCGACCAGTAACCACGTGGCGTTAACTTGTCCTCAGTTTTGGAAATGTGACGCTGTGGGGTCAAATAAAAGAGCGAGGTCTGGCAAACAGAGGTTTGAGGTAACACTGTACAAATACTCAACTGAGGTACAATTTTTTAAGTATCTCTACTTTACTTAATTATGCATTTGTACACAAATATCTCCTTACATTTTAAAAAGATGCTTGTTCGGGTTGACCGCATTTGAGGAGAGCTATTCACATCAGTGTACACTTTCAAACATCAAACCTGTTGAATGGAGGGAGCAATAACACAGAAAAGGCACACGCAGGGGCTTATCACGTACAACAGACACAAAAGAGTTAAAAACATCAGTTATGCTTAATTCTCTATAGTGAGGGTTTCAAGTGGACGACATTTCTGGTGCAGATGTCCATAAATTGTGGTATCAGTCAGTGTTGTGCATTACTTTACTTTCACGTTATTCCATAAAACAACCTGCACTGTCACATAATTACCAGACAGCAATATAAACCTGCAGTTTACCAACATAAATAGCGGTCCCCAACCTTTTTTGCGCCATGGACCGATTTATGTCCGACGATATTTTCAATTTCATGGACCGGCCTTTAAGTTATCGCGGATAAGTAGAACAAAATAAAACCAGTACTGGTACCAAGAAAAAGAAGATTTATGCATAACACAGGGAAACCGAGTTAACGATAAGAACCCTGAAAACGATACATTTCACACCCGAGCCTCAACTCTCCAAACGACTCACGTGGCCCGGGGGTTGGGGACCGCTGCTATAGAGGACACACATACAGTCTTTCTTATATAGCGCTTTTCCACAGGTACCTACTGTGCTTGGATCGGTGTAGCTCGACTCACTAAGTTTTTTCCACTATCTGTAAATGTCTGTACTTTTGCCGCCTCTGCTGGCAACCACCAGTCACCAGGGAAAAAAGTTTATTCCCCGACTGCTTGGTGAGTTTTTGCTGGAGGGTGGTGTCAGTTGCTGTCACAGTGATTGCTAAAGCCCCAGTCACACAGGAAAAATGTATATTCCCCAAAAGGTTGGTGAAAACCCTCCTGCGACTGCTTTGGTTGGTAGCATTTTCCCACAGTCACCAGTTTGCATGCAAGACATTGACTTGCATGCGAACAATATTGATTGTTGAGCTAAATTGCCACCATGTACAAAATTGTAGACAAGTTAATGTCACACATCTGCAAAACCTGAATAGATGCATCACCCAGACAGACACCTGCTAAGTAAGATAACAGAAAACAGATTCCTGGGAATGGCTGGTAGGAGAACAAAACACAAAGCAAATCATATTAATTGACAGGTAATTACAGTAAAAGTGCTCCAACATGCAGCAACATCACAAACATGGTTGAGAGGGACAGTTACTGAAACACACATTCTCACACATTAGCAATAACTAACACAATCCCTTTTTTTCTTTAAGCCAGCTGTAAACACTTATTTCTGCTGTGAAGTTGGGGATCTACGAGAACTGAATCACTTTTGGAGCCAGTCTCAAGTGGCCACTTAAGGAATAGCATGTTTTTTATACACTGGTTTCATTTTTCACCCCCAGAAGTTTGAAGGACTTATGCTAAGTTAAGCTAACCAGCTGTTGAGTGCAGTACCAGAAATATAGGTGCATGCAGGACGTGTGTGTGTTAGACTCACACAAAATCAACGACAGCTGACATATTCAAGACAGCTAAATGCTGCAGTATTTTTAAGCATGTATGTATGTTACAGAGCAATAGTTTTATTAAGCTTTGACAACACAGGAAATGCTTATTAGGAGGCTCAGTTGTTTGTTACTGGTTTTAAACAGGATTTGTTGGCAGTAAGAACACAAAGAGTTACCAGACATATACTTTACTGCTCAGTCATGCCAAATCAATACTAGCTCTTGCAAAACTGTACTTTAAACTTGTTTACTCATGCAAAATAAGCAACACGTAAACAGTGATGCTTTTAATTTATCAGCTTAATTATAAGTTACAGTATGTGTCATCATTTGAAAGCCGAAATGCAGTCCCTCTGCTGCCATGCTGTAAGCTGCTGTTTAAAAGATAAGCTCTAAAATATGTCGAAATTACACAGATTATAGTCCACTGGTGTGACTCCCAGGCACAGTTAGTGTGGTGCTATTTAAAAGTCTAGCTAAACACAGGTAAAATACATTTTATGTCAAGTCTCTGTGAATGTCTGTGTGTGTGTAATCCAGCTGAACTTGTAAGTTCGCCCTCATCCTGGAGCCTCACAACACAAAGTTGAAAACTTCTAAAAAGTTTTCAAAAACTTGACGGGATGAGTGACGGCAGAGAACAAATGAAGAACACCACAGAATCTCCAGGCACCTAAGCCACACAGGGCTTTGTTGTGTGGTAGTGGACTTCCGAGTGCTCCCTCCAGATTCCCTGAAGCAGACAGTGTGGTAGAGGACCACGGTGGTCCAAAGCCATATCAATTAGAGCCATTGGCTCCAGCCCAAGCAGCAGCTTCCAGGGCTGATAAATGAAGAGCCAAAAACTAAAGTTCCTCAAATGGCCTCTTGAGACTGGCTCCAAAAGCAAGTGAGTCCCCACAGACCCGATTTAAGTAGATGGTGTGTGGAGCCATTTTCATTCCATGGAGTGCCAGTTTTATCGCACTTGGAAAGAAATGTTAGTATTACCACCACCATTAATGTGTTTCAATAATACAGTAATATCATTAAAAAAAAACAAGCTTGAAGTGTGGAGCGCATGATTAAATCACAGTGTATGCGATATAGACAGTGGTGGTGTTTAAATAATTCACAGAACCTGAATAAAAACTGCAATCCCACACTACAGATGAAACTCTTTGACTCCAATAACTGAGTATTTGCCTTCTACTCTGATATTTTCCACTTCCCATTTATATCCCACTATTGCACATCATTAAGTCAGTGTCGTCTCGTTCCCAGTGTTTTGCCTCGTATACTCTTTGCCATCTCTCTATGCCGTTCTCTCTTCTCTTTCCCGTCACCATAGCTGGTTGTGACAGATGGCTGCCCTCCCCGAGCCTGGTCCTGCCAGAGGTTTCTTCTTTTTAAAGGGTGTGTTTTCTGCTGCTCTAGCCAAGCGCTTACTCACAGGGGATCATTGAATTATTGGGTTCCTGTCAATAATGTTTGTGGGTTCTTGCAGCATGATTTATTAAGTGCCTTTACATGACTGCTGTTGTGATCCAGCCCTTTGTAAATGATTTTGAAATAAGAATAAACTGTATTAGTACCCTAGTAAGAGAAAATGGCTTCCTCAGGTTTCCATCATGTACAATTAGCCACCTGTAACTGATGTCCATGAGCGTGCTTTATTAATTTGGAGTTTCCCTGTTAATTAAAAAAATACACTTTTTAAAAGAAATTTTAAAACAACATGGTCTTGCTAAGAGTATCAATATATAACTATTTAAAAATGTATCAAAATGAGGGAAAGAATGAGAGAATGGTTACATTGCACAAATTTTAAGGCAGTACATCACCATCTTTTGCTAATACTGCGGGTAGTAATATAGATATTTGCAACATTAAAAATACACTCACTGGTACAGTCTCTTTGTTTGGTGCATCTTGTTACTCCAGGCTTTAACCTGCTTTTTCTTTAATTAATAATGCCAAATTCTTGTCCTACGATCTGAACATTGCAGCAGAAATCAAGATTTATCAGTCTCATTTGTTGACAGGAGTGGCACCCAGTATGGTCTTCTGCTGCTGTCCAAAGGTTACGCATTCATAGATGCTCTTCTGCATACCTTGGCTTCAGCGAGAGGTTATTTGAGTTACTGTTGTCTTCCTGTTACAGTCTGTTACATTCTTCTCTGATCTCTAACATCACAAGGTACACAGAGAGCTGCTGCTCACTGGATATTTTCTCTTTTTCAGACCATTCTCAGTAAACCCCAGAGACGACTGTGTGCAAAAATCCCAGCAGATCAGCAGTTTCTAAAAATAATCACACCAGCCCATCTGGCACCAACAACTACACCCATTCAAAGTCACTTAAATCCGTTTTCTCCCACTTTCCGATGCTCAGTTTGAACTTGAGCCGGTCGTTTTGATCACATCTATGTGTCTAAGAGTTGCTGCCATGTGATTGGCTGATTTGGTTGTCGCGTTGATGAGTAGTTGAACAGGTGTACCTACCAAAGTGGATCTTAAGTGTAAATAACAATATTTACCTAAAAGATGTAGTACAGTTGGTGTACCATAAAATGGAAACTCAAGTGCTGGTGTGTTTTTACTCGGGTACGTACGGAGCTGTGTTGAATCTACTTATTTGTGTTTACGACTAAAAGAACGTAAACCTGAAAGAAAGCCGCTGTCAGTCAGACACCCGTTTTTGATTAGTATAAGAAGCCTACATGTAGATGATTTTCCAATGTTTTATGTAATTATATGTAAGTTCTTAGGTGTTCCACGTACACGTCGTTTCCCGGTGATGATGTCAATTAGCGTTCTCCTGACGTTGCGTAGACAAAGCTCGGAGTTCAAGGATGAAGCTGTTGAAGCCGAGAGACGCAGACACACCAGCAGTTTGAGAAGCCAATTATTTTCCAGTTGCAGAGGCTGTGAGAATGCACAGCTAATTATTGAAAACTGAGCTTGTTCAGTTGCTGAAAAGCTGCAGATACTCTAGAACAATTTGCTCCCATTGAGTACCTAGGCTAATTAACGTCAGTCTTACATTTGAAAGAACGTTTTTTTAGTTATCCATTTACGTAACACACTTTGATGTACCACCTTAACTTCAAAAGTATTTTAAGCAGCTGCGACGCCGGTGAAAGGAAACAGAAGTTTGAGGGACCTTGAGTGGTGCATGTCTTCCTTTGGGTACATATATTTAAAATGTCATCTTCAAAAGACGGGGCTTTCTGAGACATAATGGGAGCAAAATAACAGCTATGATTACTAAAGTGATTTCATGCCGAATTACTATTCTGCCAGTGAAACACAAACACCCAGTTGCCTAAATACACAATAGAGACACACACAGAGAAACATGCCTACACATAAATGCATGCACACAAATTTCAGATTAAGTTTAGGAAGTCTAATATTACACATCCAAAAAGGGAGAACAAATAAGGTCCATGATGTGACTCCACACCTAAGATTTATGAAGCTAATTGTGGCAGTCTTGATCTATGGGAGAAAAGCTTTTTGTGAGTCACTCTGGGATATTTACCAGACTAGACTAGACGTTTGCTTTCACAGAACGGTCCTAGATACCCCCGGAAAAAATCACAGGAGAGGTCGTTAACACCGGTGACCTGTGTCCGGCTTATTGGTGCGGGATAATGGCTGGAACAAAATGAAACATGGGGACCTGTAACAAAGACAGTCAGACAAGCGATGTGGAGTCAGAAAAGATAAAGGGATTGCAGACAGTGGAGGGGAAAAAAGAAGCTTCCAGCTATAAGAGGTTAGCGGGGTCACCAAATAAAAAAATTTTTTTCTTTTTGACATAGAATGAGGTCACAGTGATGGCTTTTTAAGTCATTTGAGAGGAATTCAGAACGGTTGCTGGCTCCAGAGACTAAGTTGTGGTTTCTGTCAAAGGTTTCTGCAGTTTCCACTGCGCAGGAGCTGCAAGCAGACAGGCCAGAGAGGGCTCCCTGTGACTCATCAGGGGGGTAAAGTGAAGATTTAGAATGATTTGCTGCTACCTGTTAGTCAAAAGCCACGAGGTGAAGTTTAAAGTTGAATATTGGAAAGTGCCGTAGCAAGTCATGCATCCATTAACCTCAAATCATTGAGGGGTCTCAGCCATGTATCTGTGGTTATGCATTTAGATCAAGGTTATGCCTTTTCTTTCAATTTAAAATTAAAGTAGAAGATTATTGAGCAGACAAAGCGTAGTATTCACAGTAAGAGTGTAGAATGGGAAGAAAATTACAGGAAACCATAGAAATATCATTTCTTTGGCATTCATTCAGCACCCGGATGGTCTCAACCATTTGCAATTTTCACAAGTGCAAATACAAGGTCAGCCTCCTCATTACACAAATGGAATATAAAGCAACTCTGAAACAAAGTGGAGATGGAGATTTAAAATACAGGGGCAGTGACACTGACACGAGACTGCACACAAAAAAGAAAAAGCATTTCCTTTGGAACAAGGCTCTTAAAAGGGGGAGGACTAGTGTAATTACAGGAGTGGGCAGCACACTGTAAGTGTCGGTGTAGCTTAGCGCCATCAAAGACACGGGACCGAACAAGAAAAGAGTGGAATAAGATTATGAAGCAATCTTTGAGAGAAGGAGCAAGTGAGCTGAAAATAAGTCAATTGACAACGAAGGCTGAAGAAAAAAGTTCGCAAACAGAGTGAAAAGACGAGACTGAGGCAGCCTTTGAAATAAACTTTGAGCAGGTAAAGATGAGGCAAAGATGGAGGACTAGTTGGCAGAAGCTCCAGTCAAACCAGCTGTTCCCCCTTACACTGATGCTCAGCAGTAGACTAATAGGCAGTGTGAGTCAGTGGCTCCGTCTCCTGTCTCCCAGGCTGCCTGGAGGGGCTGTATTGATAATATCCTAGCCTGCAAGGCTCAATCCATCCCCTGGGGCGCTCAGCAGCAAGTGGATGAAGAGTCCCCGGACGGTCTTTTGGCTCCACCGCTAGACATTGCAACAGAGGAAGAGATCTGAACTCGCTCGAGTGCAGGTACATGCATGCACAGACACACACGTGCGCGCACAAACAGGCACGCTGCCCGCGCACCTTCCCCACACCTCATTTATTCTCATTTTGAGTCTCCCTTCTCACACTCGCAGCAGAGCGAGGGGCAGAGAGCAGTGATCACAGAGGAGGCAAGGAGATGTATGAGGGAAGGGATGGAGAGACGGGGAAAAGAAAGGAGAAGAAATGACAGCCTGCGCCAAGGAACGTCCTGCTCTCTTCTCTCCCATCAGAAGTGCTAATCCAACCAGCGGAGGTGCAGACCACCGCTCACATCTGCCTTCTCCTCTCCATCTTGTTAGGGACCAGATGGGAGAGAAAGTGACTTCCCGCTGTACTTCCACTACATGGCTTGTTCCCTCACATTAATACCTTCGCTGCTCAGCTCCATTTGTTACACACACTCCAGACACACACTCAGGGGGAGCCTCGGGCTGTGAATGATGGCCATATGCAGAACTGCGCTCATCTATAACCCCCCGTGGCTGCAACAAAGTACAGTAGGCACCTTGAGTGTTTCAACAAAGGTTAACATTTAGAAGTTCTGCGGGCCTGTCTGATTCGGCATCTCTGTGTAGTGTGCTCAGCTGAGCCGTAAAAAGTTATCAAACTGGGTTTGTAGGTAGAAGGTCACTGGATTAAATTCACGTGTGTGTGTGTGTGTGTGTGTGTGTGTGTGAGTAAAAATCCATCAGGAAAAGTGAACAAGTAACTCAGCATCCGCTTCAAGCAACCGCTGTGAGAAGTCACGTGACTGCTCTGCATCCAACAGCAGCCAGCAGTCGCCGCACAGCTTCCAGGTGTGAGAGCGTGTTAATATGTAATTTGGAAACAAAGCAGAGTGGAAAAGCGTGCATGCTCAGCACAACATTTCCCCTGATGGTTATAAAAAGAAAAATACAACACAGCTGATGAGACAAGCGAGCGAGCGCCCGTTAACGACCAGCTCACCATTAAAATGAATGAAACCAACAACGACCCGCAAACCAGGAGTGTGTAGATTCACACAACGAGTGGCGTCGCGAACAACTGTGTGTGCAATCGGCTAGTTATTTGTTTATTTGCAGAATGCAACTTTCTTTATGAGGTTGGCTGTTTACTTTATGTTCACTTAAAAAAAGACAGTCATCACCGTGTGCACTTCTCCATGTGTGATTAAGTAAGTGAAGTAACTTCAGTCGCCGGGGTTGAGGTGAGATGTAGGTGAATGCAATCTGACATCAAAAAAACCAACAACAAAAAACATCAACATTTGGTATACCCTGCAGAAAACATATTTTAATCATAAGTTAATTTCTCACTGAACAGTTTTACTGTCAGACAATATGGAAAAGCAGAAATCAGCTAATATTGCACATGTTCATAAATGATCAGCGAATAGATTCATTGACCTGTTTCAGCTCCGCATCAAACCTTCTGAAAGAAAGTTTAAATTAAGTTGATTCTGTTCAAAATAAAACAGAGTGTTTGGATTTAAATAACTTCTTTCAGCTGTTCTCCACCAAGAATTATGCCAGAAGCTTGTTGATGGATAACACAAGTACCTGGTCTACGTGCAACTTGCTAAAGGACATTTAATCAAATATTAGTAGGGGTGTATGTTCTACATACACAAAAGACCCATGACTCTCAAATATTCTTCTCAAATCTTTATAAATCTGTGTTAGTGAGCACTTTCCCTTCACCAAGATAATCCATCCCACCTCACAGGTGTGGCATATCAAGGGGCTGATTAGACAGCATGAATATTGCACAGGTGTGCCTTAGACTGCCCACAATAAAAGGCCACTCTGAAATGTGCACAGTTGTGCTTTATGGGGGGGGGCAGAAAACCAGTCAGTATCTGGTGTGGCCACCATTTGCCTCACGCAGGGCAGCACATCTCCGTCGCATAGAGTTGATCAGGTTGTTGATCGTGGCCTGTGGAATGTTGGTCCACTCCTCTTCAATAGCTGTGCGAAGTTGCTGAATATTGGCAGGAACTGGAACACGCTGTCGTATACGCCGATCCAGAGCATCCCAAACATGCTCAATGGGTGACATGTCTGGTGAGTATGCTGGCCATGCAAGAATCTTGCAATATGGGGCCATGCATTATCATGCTGTTACATGAGGTGATGGTCGTGGATGAATGCTCTGTGCATTCAAAATGCCATCAATAAAATGTACCTGTGTTCATTGTTCATAACATACGCCTGCCCATACCAGAACCCCACCGCCACCATGGGCCACTCGATCCACAACGTTGACATCAGTAAACCGCTCACCCACACGACGCCACACACGCTGTCTGCCATCTGCCCTAAACAGTGAAAACTGGGACTCATCTGTAAACAGAACGCCTCTCCAACGTGCCAAACGCCATCGAATGTGAGTGTTTGCCCACCCAAGTCGGTTACGACGACGAACTACAGTCGGGTCCAGACCCCGATGAGGGCGACGAGCATGCAGATGATCTTCCCTGAGACGGCTTCTAACAGTTTGTGCAGAAATTCTTTGGTTATGCAAACTGATTGTTGCTGCAGCTGTCCAGGTGGCTGGTCTCAGGCGATCCTGGAGGTGAACATGCTGGATGTGGAGGTCCTGGGCTGGTGTGAATACACGTGGTCTGCGGTTGTGAGGCTGATTGGATGTACTGCCAAATTCTCTGAAATGCCTTTGAAGATGGCTTATGGCACAGAAATGAACATTCTTTTCACAGGCACTGGTAAAATGGTAAATGGCCTGTATTTATATAGCGCTTTAATAGTCCTAAGGACACCAAAGCGCTTTACATATCCAGTCATCCACCCATTCACACACTGGTGATGGCAAGCTACATTGTAGCCACAGCCACCCTGGGGCGCACTGACAGAGGCGAGGCTGCCGGACACTGGCGCCACCGGGCCCTCTGACCACCACCAGTAGGCAACGGGTGAAGTGTCTTGCCCAAGGACACAACGACCGAAACTGTCCAAGCCGGGGCTCGAACTGGCAACCTTCCGATTACAAGGCGAACTCCCAACTCTTGAGCCACGATCGCCTGGTAGACATTCCTGCAGTCAGCATGCCAATTGCACGCTCCCTCAAAGGTTGTGACATCTGTGGCACTGTGCTGTTTGATCAAACTGCACATTTCAGGGTGGCCTTTTATTGTCTAAGGCACACCTGTGCAATATTCATGCTGTCGTATCAGCCCCTTGATATGCCACACCTGTGAGGTGGGATGGATTATCTCAGCAAAGGAGAAGTGCTCACTAACACACATGTAGACAGATTTGTGAACAATATTTGAGAGTCATGGGTCCTTTGTGTATGTAGAAAATGTTTCAGATGTTTGAGTTCAGCTCATCAAAAATGGGAGCAAAAACATAAGTGTTGCATTTATAATTTTGTTCAGTGTATATATGTGATCCTGTGTGGATTAGAAAAGTCTAAAATAAATTCAAACTTGTGCGACCAATTCTTGTTTTTTAAAGTCATTAAAGACATATGCTGTACAATCATTCCACTTCTGGAAAACAGCTGCACAACTTGTAGGAAGTTTAGCTCTAACCAGTAGTTCAAAATTGTACAGATATTAATAATAGGTTGTCTTGTACATATTCAAACGTACAAACACATGGTTTTGGTTCATTCCTGCATACACAGTCCTATGCACACATATTAGAAGAACAAGCAGCTACAAAAAACTGGGAAAAAGGTTAAAGAAGTGCAAACAGAAATGAGTTTTCAGCACAGAAACCACAGATTCAGGCGATCGAATAGGCCTGTTCCAAAGTTTAGTAGCTACTGCTGTATACACAGTACACTGGCCTTTTGGGGCTTTATGTGATATTGATAACATTTTTATATTACTTTTGAATTTCACTGGAAGAAACTGAAGGGGAGCAAGAATAGGGCTGATGTCTAAGCGTTGTTAGCAGCCGAGCTGCTGCCTTTGGACCAGCTGAGAAATCCCCTCTCAGTCGTTTCTCGTGACTGTAGAAACAGTGAAATGTGAGTTTCCAAAATGGAAACAGGAAAAAATTTAAAAGTGTGTTGTGTGACATTTATAAAGAATTGTTGAAGCAAATATGAAAAGGCTCTAACCATTCAATTAATGACCTAATCTATTAGGCCGTTATTTAAATTGTTGGTAATCACGCACTTTGTGTTTGAGCACTGCTCCTACAGACACTCATCTGAGGAATAATAGGATTATCCTATCCTGTGTCCCATTTTTATAGCATTACTGCACAGCCTGCCACAGGTTATTATAGAAATAAAGAAGAAGTAAAGAGATCCCTCCACTAACTTCAGAGGAGCCGTTATCATATATATATATTAAAATCTGGAGAAAATTAGCAGATGCGCTAATGCTCACAGCAGAGCCGTTCTATTTAAAGAGTGAGCAAACTGTTCAGACCATAATCTAGTTAACTACATTAATGATGGGATGAGATGCATCAGGATCTGTCTGATTCAGCTCAGCAGGTCACACTCTTTGATTGATCGCATTACTTTGTGGTAATAAATCAGAGCAGCGGCTGAATGCGGGGAAAAGTCGAGGCAAAACGGCTAATCAGTTTCCCAGGGAAGTGAACGGAGACCTCTTATTTAAATAATTTTACACCCAGTTTAAAATTTTTGCTCATCTGTAAAATATATGAAAATAAAAACTTTACTCTGAAAATACCAATTTGTTGCGGAGAGGCAGAAGCGCACATGCAGTAAATAACTCGAGCCGGCGGGATGAGACCGTCCAGGCTCCGTGGCGTGCATGTGTTTGTTTATGTGTCAGTTACATGCAGGATCCCTGCTGAGAGCAAAGATGTTGCTATCAAGGCACCACACATAATGCACTGCAACGTGTGTGTCCCAGTGAGAATACACATAAAAACACACACACACTCGGATGATGTCAGGACAGTGAGGCAGGTGTGAGGCCTGAAAAACTAATAAAATACAACTTATGTGAACATGCTACACACACACATACAACAATGAGCCAAAATATAATTGATTTTCTTTTCACAGCACCACATGTGGGGAACACAGAGTATTACAGAGCTAGTGTAGAATCAGTTATTGTAGTGAATTGGATGTGGTGGAAATGGACAGTAAAGGACTAAGCAACTTTAACAAGGGCAAAGTCATTATAGCCATATGTCAGGGTCAGAGACGAGCGACAGCCTCAGAAATGAAGCTCCTGTAGAAAAACAATGCAGTTCCTCTAATGCCCACTTGAGGCTTGCAATAAAAGCGAGTCAATCCAAGAAAACTCCTGCGTGAAAACTCAAAGCATTATCCAGAGAATTGCTTTTTGTCTTTATAGTTCATTTCTACCTGCACGCTTTTTCCTCTAGCTCAGCCTAACCTTAGTAGCTGCTGTGAAACTGAGGCTGCTCACAGAGGTCTAGAAAGCAGTCAGTAAACCCCTCCCACCCTGCGGTAACCGTCAGTCAGTACGGGAAACTGGTGGTTGCTGGAGGTTAGTGGCAGTCACCAGGAACCCAAAACATGCTAGGTCGTGTTTTATCATGATTCATATAATACTGATGACGGATTTTTAGGCTAATAGTTAGGCTAACACACGTACCTCTCATCTTTTCTTTCCTCACAAAACCGATAGATCCTCCACTTCTTTTAAGTGTCTTAGCATATTTTGATTCCTGCAACTGGTCCGTCGGGTTATTGTTTCCCCAGAAACACTTCCCTTGTGCTTTTGGAAATCTGTTTTTTCCTATTTCTGTTTTCTTTTTTCCTATTTCCGTTGTGTTTTGTGTGCTTTTGCAGCGTTTTTCTTATTGCTGGTGTTTTCTTAAGTTGTGTGTTTGGCCTCTCAGGGCCACCGTAGACTTGGATCATTTCCTCATTTACTCTATTCTAGCTCTAAAATCTAAGCTGGACATCTCTGTGTTTGAGATGCTTAAATATGTTAGAGAGAACTCACACAGAGGCATGGGTTTAACTCATGACTGTGGACGATTCGGATGTTTGGGGGTGTCTCTGCCCACGATATCGTCATGGCAATGATAACAAATCATCACAAGGAAAGTTAGCTACACTTTGATTAGCAGATAGCATCAGCCAAGCTAGCTTCCTGTTAGTAACTCTGTTTGTCCAGACCAGGTTAATTGTTCACTGCAGTGATCAACTTCTCCCACATTATGACACCAAACTGCACAGGTAACCATGATGCTATCTCATGATATTTGTATAGTATGGCTGATGCTTCAGAACTTTTAGCATGAGCAAATCGAAGCACCAGATCTGTAATTCAGTTCAGCAACACGTGGCATCACCCCATTCAAACCGAGTGACAGGCCTGAGTGGGAGATGTTGGTTATGTCCATTTTTTATATTCAATTCAATTCAATTTATACAGCGCCAAATCACAACAACAGTCACCTCAAGGGGCTTTATATTGTAAGATAGACCCTACAATAATACATACAGAGAAAAACCCAACAATCATATGACCCCCTATGAGCAAGCACTTTGGTGACAGTGGGAAGACAAAACTTCCTTTAAACAGCGAGAAACATCCGGCAGAACCAGGCTCAGGGAGGGACATACGGTCTGTGGTCAGAGCCGCTCTGAAACAGCAAAACGTATGGCCCCCCTAGTCAGCAACAGTGATTTCCTACCAACATGTCTCCAAGGAGGGACAAACCATTAACTTGCAATAGAGGATGTGTCAGAACAAGTCTTATCTGCGGCAGCTGCACCTCACACCTTTCAGGACTTAAAGGATTTGCTGCTAATTTCCTGTTGCCAGATACCACGGGGCACTTGCAGAAGACTTGCCTGTGTGGGTCAGAGCTATTTTGGCAGCAAGCAGAGGACCAACAGCAAATAAGGCAAGGGTGGTCATAATGCTTTGGCTTAAGTGTACAGCGCATGCTGCCATTACACACCCCATTGGTAGGACAGAGTCATAATCCACACACACAAACCCCATGTCATACACAGGCAGTAAACAGGCAATATTTGTCTGATAAGAAAGGTCACTTTTGTTATTCGAATGCACACAGACCACTACAAGCTCCACTTTTAAAGCTTCGATTGAAAGAAAAAGGAGGGCATCCGTGTTTCTGGACACCTCGCTCAGGCAGTCATAATTACAGAATAAACCACGCTGCTCTTTTCCCTCCATGTCATTTGGAATAGTGGATTAAGAGCAGATTTGAAGCCTTGCCATCTGTGTTTTGCACCAGAGTGTGCTTCCTTATCTCATCTGAACCATCCACCTCTCAAACAGCTCCCAGTCGCTTTTGTACTCTCCAAGCCGAAGAGGTCGGCTTAGGGCCCCGAAACTGGGTCATCTGGGTTTAGCTCAAAAAAGAAAGAAAGAAAAAAATCCAGGCTGGACTCTGGCTGCAAAGCTGCCTGGACCACACACAGGTAGGGGGAGAAAGGGATGGAGCAATCAGTGGGGATGGGGATGAGGGGAGTGACGGATAGAAAGGTCAGGACTGAACAGTGCAGTCCCATTGCAAGGGGGGGTGGGGTGGGGGTGGGGGTATTTTTGGATGGCGCGGCAGGGTCGCAGAGCCAGACAGTCACTGCCCCTGCTCTCGTCTGGTTGTGGGGGCCGTGGCCAAGGCGAAGGCCAGAGGGCCTCAAGGTCACGCCCTGCAACTCTTCTGTTGACAGGAACGGGGAGGGCGAGGTAGAAAGGGCACAAGAATCTGTAAGGTTAGCTGCTGTTACAGGTCTAAATAAAACTGGCTCTGTCCTCTGTCGCCACACACACAGACAGTGCAGGGTATCTACAGGTCAAGACAGAACAAGAAATAGCTGATGGACACACGCTCTCATTTCTGAGGCAAGTGGCGGGTCAGGAGTGTCACCTGTCCAGCACGGCCTCTGCTGTGAAATGTAATATCACTTGGAGGTTAGCCCACATGGATATCGAATGGACAGGAAGTTTGAAAACCATTAGAGTACAGCAGCACTTAAATTAAGTGTTTGCACTTAGTTACACTTGAATTTGCCTGTTTGTTTGTTTTTTTTCTTTTCACTTTCCATTTCAACACCCACAGATTTTTGACTTAATGGTTCTCGCTCAATTATAACATAACTGTCTCAGGTCAGCATAAGAGACAAAGTTATCCACACCTCGAGTTCCCAGACTCGTGGCAGGCCATTAAGTTACTTCACAGCATTTTTTTTTTGTTTACACTCATCTGCAGTAATTAGCCTGAACTTGATGTCGTGGTTAGGTTGTGTTCAGGCTCTGAAAGCTAAAAGCAAATTTAGTCACCCCACTCCCACTTAGTCATCACAAAAAAGTCTGACTTTGTGTTTATTGTTGACAGTTTTGTACAATTTAAGGCAAGAAAAAAAAAGGTCCTCCAGGAGTGTTTCTCCTCCTCTCAGCTGACTGGAGGGGGTGCGTTTGATTGGCATCCCGCCAGCTGCTGCCAAAGTGTCAGCACTACAGCAGGGAGCGAGAGCCAAAGTAAAGAAAGCTGTTCTCCTGTGTCACGGGCAGACAGTGTGTTTGTGAAGAGTGAGGACCACACCAGCATCTAACCAGACCCGAGTGACATTTGCATTTACATTTAGATGCTGTTAAAAGCGCTGCAGCTGAGCAGCTAATTATGTGTTTAGCCTGGAAACCAACCCCAGCAGTGAATGGCTGTTTGATACCCTAAACTACATGCTACAGTTCAAAAGTTAAATAAGGCAGATACTTTAGGAGAGAAAAAAAGTTTACATGAGTCGTTCAGAGTCGCCTTCGAAAACGTAAAAAGTAATCCATCAACTCAAATACCACAACAGTATTTGACTCAGTTACTGCAAGAAATAGAGGGTCCTGTCCACCTGTACAGTACTGTTTGCATCCAAGGAGCCAGACTTGTCAGTTTTTATATGCTCCTTTATTCCCAAGAGGTTGACACAGCGGGTAGCTCTGCATATTTTGATTGGTTGGACTTTTTACACTTGGCTTTTTTCCTGATGCATCCCCCAAATGGATTGATGTCTTATCCCGGGATCAAACTGGGAATCATTTGTTTGTTTTCATTTGCAAATGTATAACCGCCACACTATGGAGCCACCTGTAATTTTTAAGTGGTCTGGAGTAATACGTTCAGAGTTTTTCTTTTCTTGCTTTTTCCACTCATTTTCAGTCCAGTCCTTGTAGCTGATAATTTTCACAGGAATGTTTTTATGTTAAGTCACTTAACACAAATTTTTGAATCATTCAGGCACAAAAAAAGGCACCAAATACAAGGAATGAGCAGTGTTGCACATTGTTGTGTGTTTACATATAACAGAAAAAACTCAGTAAAGGACTAAACTGCATCTTAGCAGCCTCTCACAAAAAAACAAAACATCTTTTTTTTCAATCTCTTTAGCTGAATCTATGAAAAATGCCAAAGATAACTCAGTTTGACAGGCATAAAATAGTATTTTTTAACAGCAAGGTGATTCCCAAAGAGCTATTAGCCAAAAAAACTTGGCATAGCTCAGCATAGTGTGCAGTGTGTTCTTAAATCTTTTGAGAGAACTGAACAAGTGGAAGACAAAAGAAGAAGTGTCGAGCTTGAATTTAGAATTGATCTACAGCAGGTGAACGGGATCTGAAAGTCATGCCCTTAAGAAGAAAATACAGCAAAGACTTGACACAGGACTCAAGAGATGCATCTGTCTCTTCAGTTGATCCATCTACTGTTCACTGAAGCCTCATCAGAAATGCTCTCAGTGGAAGGGCGGTTTTCATGAAGCCATTCTTAAGGAACCAGGGAGGAAAGGCTGAGGTACGCCAGATTACACGAGAACTGGGCTGAAAATCAGTGGCAGCAGGTCTGATGGACTGATGAATACAAATTAGAAGTTTTGGGGTCAAATCGTTGTCAATATGTAGAAGAGGTACAACAGTGAGTGTCTACAGTCATCTGTGAAACAAGGCAGAGGCTCTGTCATGAGCATTTCAGCGTGCGGTGTTGGGGATCTGCTGAGTTTAAGAAAAAAGTGCAATCAGATTAGAGATTAAAGTTTTCATTTTTCAGCCACTGCAGTAAATGCATAAATGGGTAGAAAATGGAGCACTATCAGTCATGGATTAGCTCAGACCTCAACATTATCGAAGCACTGATGAAAGGTCATCTCGACAGAGACTGGAACAAAAGGCAGCCAACATCCAAAGAAGAGCTTTGAATGTCCTTGGAGAAGCCTAGAGAACTCTTTGTGGCCGATGGCCGCCCCTCCCTGAGCCTGGTTCTGCCGGAGGTTTCTTCCTGTCAAACGGGAGTTTTTCCGTCACACTGTTGCCGAGTGCTGGCTCGTAGCAGGTCATCTGATTTTGGGGTTTTCTCTTTATTATTGTAGAATTGTCACATTACAAAGCTGTTCTGATTTGGTGCTATATAAAACAAACTGAATTGAATTGAATTGATGGTCATAACAAATATTGACTTTGAAGTTTTTCAGACTTTGCTGCACCTATTTCCCATTTTCATGTGGCTTTCAAGGGTTCGGGGACGGGGTTGTAAAAGCAAAACTCCTCTTAACATTTTCTTTTTTAAAATGTAAGTCATACTCAGCTTATTGCGTCTCCTTTTCACAATCTTCCATTTAATCTGCTTTCTCTGTAATTTTTCCAATTCAGTACCAAGGCTAAATTTGATTGAAAAGAAAAGCAGAGCACAATCTGTAACTACACTGCCACTTTTTAAAATAGTGTAAAAAAGTAATAATAATATTAATGAATGACAAAAAAGGTGAAATCAGTTTGTTTAAATATTTTATTGCTATGTAAAATTAAAAATCTCATACCTCCAATGAAAAAGTACGGCTCTTAAATAAGACAAATCAATCAGGCAAAATAAAAATGTTTGGCATTATGAACGGATGTTGGGGACGAGGGGAGAGTTCAGTTTGAGCAGATTTAGCGCAGCATTGCTGCTACACTTGTTAGTCAAAATTGTTACAAAATGCACACTGCACCGTAGCGTACAGACTACCATCTTTGAAATTCTAGTTATCAACTCATGGGCTAGTACACATAGTAAACTACTAAACATGGAACACAATGTTTCTCCCTATTAACATTTAATCATTTAACCGAAGGCTTACAGTAGTTCATGACACATTAACCTTAAATAAAAGTCAACTAACACATGATGCAGACGTGCGTATTATTGGCACATCTGTGAAATCCCAAGCACTTAACTACAGTGCGGTGGTGGGTGTTGGGGGGGGGAGGCTGTAGCTACTCATCCCAGCCAAATCTCTGCTGTTACAGTACAGTACATTTGAACAGATCAGCCAAGTAATTCAGCGTGTCGAACAATCTCTAAATCGTGCAACAGATCCTCGTCATCCCTAACGCATCCAAACTCGAGACGACAAATATAAAAGTGAAGTGTCTTCTTTTCAGTGCAGCCAAACACAAAGAAGACGAGAATAATTAATGTCAACGCAGAACTTCAAGTATATTCCAAATGCAGCTCCTTTGTCTAACCACTACATCAGAGTCTAAAGGGACTAAAATCTAGGCATGCAAGCACTACTAATGTGCAGCCACTTTTCTCTCTCTGTTACAAACTGCAAAGTGCATATTAGGAACTGGTGTGCGCTCTCTGAGAGGTTTGGCTCTTGATGCTGTGGCATTAAAGTTGTCTCATTCTCTAAAGAGGCAAATAGGCTTGGCTTTACTACACTGACATTCTAACCGTTGTGTTGCTCAATAGTGCTGCACTTAATAATATCACACAGGGAACACATGAAGCGTTAGCATTCAAAAGGCGACCCGTTTTCGGGTCCTCCGGGCACCACATCTGGACTGCAAAAAACCTCCAAAAGCTAGAACATAAAGTGACCGTTGTTAACATAAAGCCTCTCTTATAAGTTACGAAATAAATAACATTTCAACATTTCAGAAAATGGAAACAAAATAACTGATTATAGTCGGCAAAAATAAGATTTGTACATCCACTTTTTTTTTTTTATTTAAATGATGGATAGCTTCGTTAGTCCATGTGCATTATGCATCAGCATTCACTGCAGTCATGGAAAAACCTTAGAAAATAAATAAGTACATAAATAAATAATCCTTGCATTGTTTTAGTGTTTGTTATTATTTTCTTTTACAGTACCATGACTTGTAACTGTACAGTGAGTATAATACAGCAGTTACAATGAGAAACGAGGGGCAAGCCCATCGCCTGGCATTCGAGGGGCTAGAGGGAGGGGACCGAGGGTAATGGTGGTCTGCTGAGCAGAGTGAGCAGCTCCCTTTAGTGATCCCAAATCATCCAGCCTTGCTTTGTTGATCTTCCACAAGGAGACTGGGCCAAAACGAGGCCCCATCCTGGGGTCCAGAGCAGCACCAAATTCAGATCTATACCAGGACACCTAAGATCTGGGTTTGGCTGGGTTAAAAAAGTCAAGGGAGGCGAGGTTGGGGAGGAGAGGGGAGGTCAAAAGGCCAGGGTTGCCACGGTGACCTCAGAAGTGGCCCATCCTGGCGGCAAAAAGGTTACGGGAGCGTGGCACGGCTGAGGAGATGCTGCCAAAGCTGGACGAAGGCCACTTCATGATGAACTGGGAGGTCACTGGCAGCAGATACCTGGACAGACGGACAAGAGCGAGGGACGGAGGGATTAGGAGAGAGGATGAACATAATGAGAGGATTAGTCATGCAAAGGTCACAATTTAGAGGTCGGGGCGCCTGAGTAGGCACTGAGACAGCATATAGCCAACTTTTCATTAATGGTTCTACCACTTATGACCATCTCCATTTGCACAATTCAACTTTAATATTTGCTTGGAAATTTGAAGATTAAAAAAAGAAAGAAAAGGAAAGAAAAGGGAAAAAGTGTAGAAAAAATGAAAAACTGGAGACTTGTGAGATCCGTGAACTGCAGCACTTTTTAAAACAGCTACGTTATTTTTTTTTAGAAAATTCCAGAAGAAAGTTAAAAATGCCAGTTGTACATATCACCACGGACCAAGATGACATCTTCGGATGTTTGGTTTTGTTAGTTCAACGGTCCAAAAGTCCCAAATAGTCTTTTTTAAATCGCAAATAACCAAAACAAACAAATAAAAAATCTTCACATTGAAAAAGCTGAAAATAATAAACATTTGGCTTTCTTCTCTTTGCTTGGCGATTCTTGCGTTTATCAAAATAATGATTTATGTTCTAATCTTTTAATCTTTTCAGCTCCAGTTTTGTGTAATGTACCAAATCTAAAGTATCATACACACAGAGCTCTCCTGTTTAATTAGGTTATATGCAGTAATTATGCATCTGCTCGTACAGTAATAAATCATGGACCTCATACCGACTGTCTTTTCTCTCAGTACAACTGTTTTTTGGGTTTTTTCAGCTTTGATCCTTACATTATTTGGTATCATGAACATAAAATCCTCACCTATCATTCCGAGGCATAGACGTCAGTACCTTTCTAAGACTTTTCTATGACACCTTCCACCGAGACAGAGCAGTGAGGCAGCTCCTGCTAACAGCGTTCCAGTACCTGAGAATGAGACCAGTGTCAGGTTGAGACAGAGTCAAGGCGAGGGCTGAACCCTGCTTCCATCTTCCTTAGTTAAGGGAAATGAGTCAGGTATGGTTGTCAGAGAAATGTCAGATGAGATGATCGGGATCCTGGACAAGGTTAACTGAAGGTTATGCAAATGTTAGGGTAGCGTTCAGAAGACATGAGACGGGATGCTTGGATTCTTCTAGACTGATCGCTTACAACAAGATTTACATTTATGGGCTTTCCCAGCACACTTTTCATATGGTGATATTAGACATTATGCGATCTTATTGCTATATCCGCGGCAAAAATCCTAAGCTAATAATAAAAATACATCTAATATTCGTTTAGTTAAATGAGTACAATGGTCAAAGGGAATGGTCCCTATGGAAGCTCTTAAGATGTGACAATCTAATCAAAAGGGAGCCACTGGCGCTGAGGATTACAGAGCGAAGAAATAATATCTCCTTTTAAGCCAGTGCAGCGATAGCACACTTTTTCTCTGACAGCCCTCGTTTCTTGTGAAATAGCTCTTGGACAAATTAGCTGAGCAGCTTCTTCTGAAGTCGACCGGAAAAGGGGAGGAAAAAAAAAAAAAGGCATGTCGCTAAGGGCATCTGTTTCAACACAGCCCCAGACCCAGGAGAGTTAGGAGGGATTCAAATTAACTTGATTTACTCCAATGAGAGTGTCCTTGAAACGGCTTCAAGTGGGCCGCAGGTATCCCTCCAGCACATCATCTTCATCTGCGACTGGACTCGGCTGAACAATGGCTCAGTCCGACACTTCATCTCAAAGTTCTCCACTTAAACCCCAGAGAGGTTTGCAGGATACGCTCTGCTCTCGGCCTTTCACATCCTTTCCCAGCAGGTAGCTCAAAGTGCGCTCTTAAAAGAGTCTTCTAACGATTTTATAGCACGGTTTTGGGTGCCACCCTTTGGATTAACTCCTGCTTTACTTATGTTTCTCATCTCTGTGCTCGACACCTTAAAACATGTAAAGATTCACCCTACATCCACCGGGAATTCTGTAGCTTTGCAGTGTCACGCTTCATTTCGTTTCCAAAGTTTTTGCTGTAAACTCCAAGAAAAGACATGAGGGAGGAAAAAAAGATAAGAAAATTGAATACTGAACATTCATTAGGGGCCAAGTGTGTGTTCTCTGAGATCCTCGGCTAGTCACTTTGAGAATATTCAGCTCATAAAAAGAATCACTGTGGTGATACTGGCAAGGGGTGAGATGGGGTGAGATGAGGGGGGGTATCTTCTCATGTCCAAATGGCTGTCATCTCTGCAGGCTGCATTTAATTGGACCCTCGTTCAGCTTCTTCCAGGTTTGTCCTCTGTTTGATTGTTAAGAAGGTCCTGGCAACAATGTGCATGCTTGAAAGCCAGTGGGTTGTGGCTCATTCATGCACTTGTGCTTTACTTCAATTCATCAATTGACAGGCACACACTCTATGCACCAATCCATACATGCAATGCTACAATCTAGTGCAGTTCCTCCTGACAGGCCGATCTTAAGTCCTCCATCAAAATGCAACTGCCACAGTGAAATGACAGAGGCCCCGACAAAACAAAACACCATGACTGAGGAAGGAGAAGAAGACTGCTGCGATAGCTGATGCAATCAGAAACCAAGAGGTACAAAAGAGGCTTGAAGGTTATCTGCAGCCCTCATTCAGCTCCACACCCCAATTAACCCTAATTACTGCCACAGTTTTCAGACAAATGAAAGTTAATAGGATCTGAAACTTTTGTCATCATGGGAAAATTGTCTTTGGTTATTGACAGCAATTCCAAGCTTAACAAGAAAGTCATTAGCGGGGCTATTTGGCTACTTCTTCTCATCTGCCCACACAGGACGAAGGACTTGCCTATAACCCCGCCAGGCTGTTGACACACCTGATTGGGGCACTTCTCGGGGGGAGGATGCTTGAACTTGAGCAGGCAGGTGTGGTCAACAATGGAGACCCCGTGGACCCGATCAACGCTGATGTGTGACAAAGGCTGGTGTATGTGTGTGCACGCACATGAGACAGTGGGTTGAATTTACAGTACAAAATTCAATGCAGTGATTTAAATGTTGCATAGCAAACTGTTTGAGACCATCATAGCTAGCTATCTATAACATGTTGTATTTAAAAAGGAAAGCCAAATACAAATGGATCATTCTATGAAAAACATGTCCTTAACAGCCTTTGAGGAATAAGAAATATGAGTGTCAATAATGAATATGGTCTTATTATACTGTAGTGTTGTAGTCTTTGACAACAGCAGGTGGAAGAGTGTATTTAATTCTTCTAATTCAGGCCTGAAAAGTTCTGAAAGCTTCAGTTTATTATTGTAAAGTAATTAGTAACAATGTATTTATTTAAAAGTCTCAATTAAAGCAACCATTAACCACATTCTAATGTTTAGGTATAATGGTCATTACTTGTGTCCTTAATGATGCAAATATTAATTTAAGACATGGAGAGAAGCAAAATCCACAATCTGTCTCTCATGCAAAGATGCAGTGTGTTTAGTCCAGCTGATGTCGCATCACCAAAGAAAACAAAAGCAAGCACCTTCCAAAGTTTAGTGTGAATTTCACTTTTTGTGGAAGATGTTGCTTTAAAAACAGATAAACTCAATCAAACAGTGACATATCCTCCAAATTTCCTGTGCAGCTGGATGGGAATAGAGCAAAGGAAAAGTAGTTGGAGGTTAGTGGAGTGCGAGTTACTGAAGAGGGACTGATGATCGTTGTGTAACAGTCACATGACATGTGCATGCACACCCACGCGCTCTCATACACACACAATTTACCCTCTCATAAAAAGCTTATGCATCAATGACAAAATAATCCTAATTGCTTCTCAGCTATCTGAAGTGGTGGTGGGTTGCAACTGTCCCCTGCATGCCTGATGGAGAGATGCGAGCCACTTGTGCCGTGAAACTGCAAGCCACGCGATGTGAAGCCGAGCCAATTTCTGCCTTCTTGTGACAAGAAGAGAGGGGTGCTTAGGGTTGATCATGGCACTGATGCGGTGCAGGTGAGACGCTCGGCTCCCGCCGAGGCCACTCGTACTGAAAATGCACTCGGGGTGAGATGCTCTTGATAAAAAGCACTGAGTGAAAGGCGCAGTTGTAAAGCATGTGGTTAAAAAAGGGTGATGCGCTGCAAGCTGGACGAATGGTTGCGGGGTTGACCAGCAGAGCTCCAAACAGCCTGAATACGCCTCTTTCCCTCTGAACACATTTTGTCACAGTTTTGGTCTATTTGAGCATTTAAAACACATCCTGTTCTTTTGCTGTATCAATTAATCTCAGCGTGGCTTATTTATTAAATGCTAGTGAGGGACAGAAGAGGAGACCATGCTAGACTGTTGGTTGTGCAGCCAAAGCAACCATCTCTGGGCAAGTGAGATCAAGCCTGTGTTACAGCTGTGAGGGTGGTGGAGGCAGCAGAAAGCAGTGAGTAGGGACAGTGCTGGAAGATGGCGGGGAAAGGGAGGGGGGGCGGGGGTTTAGCGGAACTAAACCAAGCAGAGACCTGCATCGAGGGGCGAAGAGACGGAGGAGGAGGAGGAAGAAGCGGCAGCGACAGCAGCAGGAGTGGAGCCATGGGTAGAGGTTGGTCCAGCAGCAAATGGGAAGCTTTTTTTACACAGACATATATAGACACAAGAAATAGGGAGAGACACACCAACGCATGCTTAAAGGATACCTACAGCTAGTATATGGATACACTGGGCTTGATGGAGCTATGAATTCTAGTTGTTAGTTATTTCATCGTGTTATCACATCTGAACAAACTGAGTTAAGATAAAAACATGAGTGGCAACAGCAGGATAGTCAAAACCTAAACCGGCTCTTCAACCATACACAAACCCTTAATACTTTTTTAACAGCTGAGGTTTTTATACAGTAGGTGCAAAGTGATAGCCTGTTAAAATATGCGCAAGAGTTATGAATCATGTAAAGTGAGGCCCCAGGAAATAAGGAGCTCTCTCTCGTAAGGTCATTTGCTGCACAGGCTCATCTGGGGTCTAATTGAATTAAGCAGGCCTCGAGGGGCCCCGGGCTAACCTGAGCGCTAATCTGTGGGCCATTATTTCCTGTTAACAGCACACTCCCTCTCTCCCACTGCCGACCCAGCTCCCTCCCTGTCTGCCAGCCCAAAGCATATGTGATTTAAAAGTTCACTCATTACAAACCCAAGCTGCTGTCTCCTGCGGGGATCAACCTTAAAAAACAGAATGAGGCTGATTTATTTATTTATTTTTTTTTGCTTGTTTGTTTTTATCAGGGTCTCCTAATGAAGATGATGTCTTTAAGGCTCTGTGGAGGCGAGAGAGGAAATGTTTTCTGACAGAGGTATAATGATGATAGGGCTGGAAATTCTTTTTTTCCTGTCTGTATCACTGACTTTAATCAGTTTTGTTTCAGTGGGTTTTTGTCAGAGTTGTAAGTTTATTAATAGGTGCTTTAACAAGTTTCCAGCTAGACCTAAATATCGGAGGAAGACACCGAAATAAGTATCTTTGTTCAGAAGCCCAGTGGAGAGATGTGCAGAGCAAATAATGTGTAATTCCTTTAATTTGTTGCGATACCATTATGGCTAAACTATTGCTGGTAATTAACTGTAATAATAATGAATTTGAGACCCATTTCTAAATATGCCTCCTGGACCAATCCATTACCATTTTTTTAACAGTTGAATTCAATTTTCTTTGCAGGAGTTAATCTCAACATTGTGCACGAGGATACCTACAACATTTGAACACCCTCAGATCTTATACAGTATGGAGGATGGATAATTAGCTCTCTATGGCAGCGGGAAGCTAGAAGAATCTTTCAGAAATACAGCTGAAATGCTCGGATGTCCATCTCACCTGGTGTCATCCCACTCCGGGCTGAGTCCGGTCAAAGACCCGCGAGACTCTGAGACAAACTTGTAGACGACCAACAGGCAGTCTCGGCACAGCTGGACCAGCCTGCGACAGCACTGCAGCTCCTGGGGTGACACCACCTCACTGCTCTTGCTGAAGATGGTCTCCCAAGATGAACTGCAGAGCAGAGAGAAGTAGTTTAACACACACACAAACACACACACATATATATATATATATATATATATATATATATATATATATATATATATATATATATATATATTTATATATATATATTTAAATTCTTCTTTTTTGCTTTAACTCATCATTATGAAGTCAATGTTGCTTGCACAATGTAATGACAGCGTTGTTGTTAAATTAGTTCCCTATAAGTCTTTGTCGAGCTAATTCAGTCTCCCTCCAGGCACAAAATTACCAGCTGGATGTCAATGGCATTTAAAAAGTATCATTTTAATGTACAGTATCTAGTGTATGCATGATAACCACATACATAAACACGCAGCCTTTCCCTCTCCATGCGTGCGTACACAGCGCAGACATACAAGAAGACAGAC
Organism: Pelmatolapia mariae; assembly: GCF_036321145.2. Classification (NCBI taxonomy): domain Eukaryota; kingdom Metazoa; phylum Chordata; class Actinopteri; order Cichliformes; family Cichlidae; genus Pelmatolapia; species Pelmatolapia mariae. The sequence goes on from NC_086240.1 coordinate 39,187,590, forward strand.
ACACTGAGGGGGGATAAAACAAATCCTGGTACAGTTAACCCCCTTTACAACCCCGGACATACCCCTGACTGTGAGAGAGCCTCAACAACTGAGAAACACAACCCCGGGGGGTACGTTTGATGTCTACCCCGTTTCACTTCTTGGGAGGTGGGGGGTGGGTGTGGGGGTGGCTCCTCTGAAAGGGTTCAAAACAGTGTGCGTTTCCATTCTCTTCCTCAAAGTCGTTTTCAAAGCCTGTTGAATTCATCAGCAACAATAGCTGCGAGGCTGTTTGATTGTTGTTAAGTCCCTCAGATAAAATATCAAACAACAGACAGAGAGGAGGTTGCGGGGGGAGCGCTTCCCTTGGATTTGGCGTGTGCTATCCGAGGTGCGCCGCTTCACTGTCTCCATGTGATATCAGGGCCCCCTGTTGGGTTCATCCATGTTGGGGCCATGGCCCGCTGTAGGGAGGGGCCAGACGATAGGCTAGCAAGCTAGCTGGATGATCCTGGGCAGGCTGTGATCAGACAAAAGCTGGACGGGGTGCAGCATGATGGGGGTGGCTGAGGCTAGGGTTGGCTAATCCTCATGAGCCACATGAGCCAATACCCCTTCTGCCCAATCTCTCTGCTCTCTTTTTACCGTCTCTTTCTCGCTCAGTCGCTCCTCCACTTTTTCTCTAGCCACACTTCCATAAAACGGAAGCTTTCACCAGGGAGTAGCACTTTTTGAAGGAATTCAACCACAGGGAACCGGGTCTAAATTAAGTTCCGGGGTAATTAGTTTAGCCCCCTAAAAGCCCTGGGAAGGTAGTATTTTCTGAAAGTTCAGGTCCTCTGGGGTTGGAGCTTGAAGCGATAAAAAATGTTTGATTGGTCGAGCACTTGGAGCATTTTAGCCGGCCTGAGACTGACTGTGCGATCACACAGTAAAAATAAATAAAAAAATAAAATGTTTGCTTACTTTCAGAAATACAGCAGGAATTATCGGCTACTGTCTGTAAACACCACGTTCAGACTGGGAGCGCCCGCGAGAGAGACGGATGAGAAAAAGCGAGAGCAGAAGTTGTCAGTCGAGTGAATGAATAGAGGCTATGTGTTCCAGAATCATTGCTACCATATTATTTAGTACACTAGGAAGAGTTTTAGTGGATCCCAGTATACAGTACCTTGTAAGGAAAGCTGCAATCAGTAGTGGAAGTCAAAAGAAAAAGGATTCGATTTTAAACTGAAGGAGGGAGCAGAGTTATTGACTGTGGTAACATTTTAACGCACAAACAAACACACTCAGCCCTCTACACCTCTGCACCACGCTGCGGGGAAGATGTAGGCTCTAGCAGATTTTGTGTGAATGGTCGGTGGACTAAATTGCATCATCTTCAGGGCTCTTTAAGACCCGAAACGTAGACAGCCATCGGTCAAATTCCTGCAAATAAAAGTTTGGAGTTGTCCAACTGCTGTCTTTCTTCTCTCACTGCGTATCAACCCCTTAATCTCTATCACCTTCTCACTCTCTTCCCCAGTCTCCCTCAATTGAGAAGGGACAAATGGAGAACTTAGAGCAGCGACTTAGGTTACATCCTCTGAGCCCACTGCATCAAGAGAAAAGTCGCTGCTGAACAAGTGAACTGTAAGGAATATGGAAGGAAGGAGATGTGAGGAAGTCACACCTTTATCCCAGAAGAGAAAAAAATACTGGCGGTCACCAGCGTTACCCCTCAGCCTCCTAGCAGATGCACCTATGGAATAAATGTAAAAGTAGTAGGTGACTTCCTTCCTAAATGATTGCACTTGGAAAATGTTCAGCAGGTAGAGATCACTGAGATTCATACTTATGGTGTCAATTTGAAAATTCAGTAACACTTGATAATACAACCCACGACTAAGGGCATCATTCCCATGTAATTAATGGAATTTCAATGTATTTTATTTGAAATTACAGCATAATTATAGTTACGAATACTTAAAGGTAGGCACACTAGAATAAGGGGGTAACAAGTCAGGCTTTTACAGGAAACAGAAAATAATTGCACTGCAAGTAAAGTGTCTCACATGTCTCGTAGAATAAAAATATTTTTTTTTTTCCGCTGTAGGTATGCGTGTCTACTTTTTGCGTGTTTAAGCAAGTGGAAACTGGACGGTGTGTCTTCCTGACATGATCAAGTGAGCTGTGACCGCAGTGATTCATCTTGTGAGGATTCATCTTCTGTCGCTTCAAGAAGCGGAGAAATAAATAAATAAAGGCACAATAAAACTTCAGAGTATCAGATAACAACCTAAAGTGAAGGAACTCAGAGGCCTTCATTCACCTTCCCCGTGCTTCTGTCCCTCCCCTCGCTTTCTTCTTGCTCTCACCAGTGAAAAAGCCTTGATTAACAGCCCAGATTTGTGACCTGAATTTGCACCCTGTCTACAAAGACTAACATGTTTCTTTCATGCCCAAGAGCTTTCAGAAAAGTGCAGTTAGGTCTGGTTGGTCTGTCACTCATTCTCTGTCATTCAGCTGCCATTTCTTCCGCAGTCATACTGAAAGAAAATGGCAAATTGTCCCTGCTGTCAGTGAAACTGATATATTGATGAAAACTGGGCTTAAGGACATGGAGGAAATTGTGTAGTGCAAGAACCTCTAGTTATGGAGATGGAAGAGTGACATTATGCAGTGAATAAAGTAAGTGGTAATTGGCCTGCAGCGTAATCACTTGTTTGTGTTGTTTCTGAAGAATTAGACTCCCCGAACATTTTCATTCATTCATGCGAGTTCTTTTTGATAACACGGGCAATTTTTGAAAGTCTCTTTTTTTAAGTCCTGATTTAAGTAATTGCTTACCGTCTAAATCGATGTCACATTATAGGTACCGAGGCTGGTTTCATTCAGAGGTGCGTAGATTAGTTTTTACTGATCATTTTTTTCGCATGACCCTGGAGCACGCTCAGCTGAAAAAACCATTATAGCATCAGTGGAAATAATATCAGCAACAATTGTCTGTTTATCTCCATTGTAGCGCAGCTCTGTGTGAGTCTGCAATAAAACCTGCTTGTTGGATCCATGCACACAACTGACGTTTGACTTTGATATTTGGTGTGTATCCAGCCTTCAAGAGGTTGATCTTTTTAGTGCCCATTTAGAGAGAAATTACGCAGTGCATGTCAGTAAATATAGATTTTCAACCTGAATTTTATTTCAATGAAAAGATCCGATGTGTGATTTTAGTGATTCTGTGCAGAGGTCTCTTCATCAATTAATTACTTCTTTTCTTTTTTGCTTCTGCAACTTATCTTCAAGTTGTTTCTGTCCATCCAGTCTCTTTCTAGGAGGTTTTCTACCTTGAAATATAAAATTGCACCAGGGTGGATGAGCTAGCTCGCTTCCAATAAGTTTGGGCGAAATGTAAAAATTTTCCAACTGACAATTGTCAGTCCAATAACCGACCATACGCGAAACATTTGCACATGCACAGACCTTTTGATGGACGGAGCAATGCAATCATGCACAGACTGATTTGCACGTTTAGAACACAGAAGAAGTCCAAACATGGACGAACAAATTGCCAAATTACACACTGGAGGCGAAGGCGCAGATAGAAATGGACTGTTAGCTCAGCGAGGAGGTCGTAGACGGGGAAGACGATCCACTGGTTTGGTGGACAATGTATCTCCCAGTGATGTCACACATGGCACGGAAATATCCTTGTATACCAGCCACAAGCACACCTTCAGGACGCATGTTCAACAGCGCTGGTAATATTGTTAACCACCTCCGCAAACATCGCAGTAAACGGGAAACATGCTTGTTTTCCTGTCAAAGAATTTAAGTTTTGTTTGGAGGGAATGAAGCTACTTTTTGGATTATTCATTTATTTATTCATTTGAGATGCGCCGAATTGCACAAAAGACTTAACGTTACATCGCAGCTGGAAGAGACATTTCGATTTTTAACTTATTTGTTGTTTGGTCGAGTGTGTCAGACAGATACACACTGGAACGGCCTGTAAACACGGGTATAGCGGAAAAAAGAAGCCAGTTTGTCTTTGTTTCCCTCCCCACCATTGTGTGTTTTGTTATTTAAATAAAATGCTTTTTTCTGAACATTGGCTACTGCTGTTCTTTCTTTCTGTCATGAGTTTGAGTAAATGAATCGCTGCTACTTTTGGGTGCACTCTGAGGAGGGTGCCGTTAAAACAGTGGTAATATTTATTTCTGTTGACTGCTTCTGTTAGCTTCAACCAACATTATCAGCAAACTTACTTAAATAAATAAATGGCCCTTGTAAAACCCATCGACGACAGTCGATATATTCGTCCAAACACCCAAACTTATCTACCAATAACTCCTTTGTCATTCTAAGGCCTCAGTCACAGTAGAGTAAAAATAGGACAGCAGCCTCCGACAAACACTAGAGACTGATCGCATTGAAGTTCTTTGCTGGCTGGGATCCACTGTAAGCAGTTGCATTGACAAACTGGTTGCCCAGAGGTTCAGTGTGCAGAAAACTCAAACTCAGTCTTTAGAAGCACAGGTCACCTGGTGTGAGGCAGTCACTCTCCAAAGGATTGGCCAAGCTTTGCAATTAATTTCCATTTAATTTATAAACAGACAGATTATTGTGATCAGCTGGATTCAAAGAGTGAAAGTCCCCTACTCCATGAAATAATGAAACATTTATGGCAGGAAATTTACTGTAATTTGTACAAAATTTAACACCGTAAAGCATTTCTTATTTTGCACTCAAGATGCGAGTGATAGTTGCAACGTTGAGTGTTTATTTCTTTGGAAGGAGAGGGAATGAGTCCGTAATTCACACAGCTGGATGTCTCAAAGCTGTGAGCAAAAAATCCCCAAACTTTGGCTCTGTCGTTTCGCTTTTTTACTCAGACTTTCGAGCCAGGAGCATTTCCAGAATATTTTAAATGGAGTGGCAAGAATGCAGTAGGGGAGCCACAGGAAATCAGAATATTCAGTCAGAAATATTTAATAAGTGTGAAAAACTGGTGTACAAAGCTATGTAGCTCTAAATCCTGTTGCAGATTTACTATGTGAAAAGTGAAGCTGCATAATGTTAACATATTCTTGTTGTTTGCAAAGTGAAATAAAGGGATTTAGGTAAGAAGCTGTGTCTGTCTGTTTTGCAATAGGTGTTTCACAGTTAATTGTGGCATTATCGCGAACACATTACACAGAAATTCCAACTTGACTCTGTTTAATCAAACTCCGTCTCAATGCATCAAAGTCGGTTTGATGACAGCGACTGACTGCGAGTGGTCCCAGAACTGCTCCCATCTTGAAGCAACCATTTCAGAGACAAGTTGACTGCACACGGTCGCAACAAATTTGGTCGCACAGCGGTCTTCAGCTGTGATTTATCTAGGGTGACTGTGGCCGAACCCAGTCCATCATCTGGCTCAGACTGGACCTACCCGGTGTTGGAGAAGCAGTTCCACATGCCCTGGCCGTGGCTCCAGAGCAGCCTGTTGAAGACGCGATTAAAAAGCCGGTAGAGGTGAAGGCTCTCTACGTCTGGCTCCTTCCAGATCCGCTGCAGCACTGAGCGCACATTGGTACGTACAATGTCCAGCACCTGAGTGATGGAGAGAGTGAGCGGGAGTTGGGGATGAAAAAGACAGAGAGGCTCAGGCTTGAATGGGACAATGAGGGGAAAATAATGCTACACCTGTCATTTCTTTTCTCCTTCGTTTTTTAATCTCACCTTAAAATCAGCAATGACGGAGGCCAACACAGAGAGCAAACTTGCAATCACACATATAATGTGCATAAAGAAAGATAAAAATGATTTGAGCGGGTTTATCTCTGGATTCAGGCCTGTGGACTCGTGCAAGACTGCATGCAGAGACATGCAGCCTATTTCTCATTTGTGTGCTTTTAAGGCTCTTCTACAGGCAGGACAAAAAGTGCCGGGGCAGACGGTGGAGAGCACGGGAGAGGACTAATTGCTGCACCAACGTCAGTCTTGGAGATAAGGTGTCAGAAGTTCCCGGGCGGTCTAAGGACACCTGCGCCAGCCTTCCGTCATCCCTTCTTCGTTTTACCATCCCTCCCCACCTCGCTGACTTCTCTTCCTTCCTTTTCTTTCTCTTTTCACCCCGCTCAGAGTGCAGCACTGTGGCTCTTTTGACTTTGATTCCTCGCTCCTCATTACTGAAGTGCCCATCTGACTGTGTGTGCGTGCATGTGTGTTTGGGATGCGAAGAGGCGAGATTTCCCAACAGCAATATGAGGCGAGTGAGACATGCATACACACTCAGCCAAACTGATAGATGAGTAAACACACACAGATATGTTTTGGTATGGTAATCAGATAGCAGAGCGGTGGGCGCTATGTTCCTGACCTCTGCCTGCTGCTCATTAGGCTGCTCCACTCCAAATAAAACATCAGCTCGCACCACCGCAGCCCACAACACGGCCAAGCGCAGTTGTGCAGAAAGCACTGGCTGAGAGATCACATCATTACTGACACGCCTACTGGATGCCATTACATGTCTTGTCCCCTCTTGTGTTTTGTTTACATCCTATTTGGTGTGTCTGCCTCTCACTGTCTGACATGGTAATGATCTTCATGCTTGTCTTATTTGTTTCTCTCGCTCTCTGAAGTTTGATTTCGAGGTTATTTTCGTGCTTTAAAAGTTGTACAAAAGCTTTCAGAGAAACAGGTAGGAGAGGTGACATTTTTGTCACATTCGCCGGTTTTAACAACGTCCATTCTGTACAAGGTGACAGCGCAGACCCGGCGCCGGCAAGGGCAGAGGCAGGCAATTTATGCAGGTGACAAAAGAAAAATGGAGATCTTTTTGTTTTTTACCGTTTCAGGATTAACATATCCGAGAATGACGCCTCTGACAACAGTGTATGAGGTACTGATTAGTATTTTGATGAGTATTTTTAAAAAGTTCTAATAACGGTTAATAACTAGACAAAGATCAGGTTTTGGGACGTTACTCTCTGGAATTCAAAAGTCCACATTTCCATCTGTCTTTGCAGATGGAAAAAAAAGCTACAACTTTGCAATTTATTTTTTTATAACCTCTTTTTTCCTCTTCTTTTTGCAACCGTCTCTTGTTGTTTGTTGGGATTGCCTTCTTGTCTGCTCCCAAAAGCAGTGATACTCAGTTGGCCCTAAATCCACCAGAAAATGACAATTTGAATCAGATATCCTGGGAAAAACAAAACAACGGGAGCTGATACAGACCTGGAGCCAAACTGTTCTATGAATGACAAGTCAGGTGAACTCGCTCAGATTTCCTGAAATGTGGACGTCTGTACAGATTAAGAGGTTTGGTGTAAAAAAGCCCCGTCTGCATTTACAAAGAGTCACACAGCTGCAAGATTTTTGCGACTTTTTCGTATATGTATTTCTGGGAGTTCCTTTCTCAATGTCCAAAATATGTAAGCGCACAAACTGATTTACTAACCTTTACTTTTACTGGTAGTTGCACCTATTTTTAACGCCGGGAAAAAAGCACGTCTTATTTTTTTACTGACACGAACAAACTTAGCCTGGGTTTAGGAAACAGCGCAACTTTTGATTGCTCTCGCATGCCATTTCAAAGCTGGCGCTAACACTCACCTTCCGCTGTTTGGTTGAGTCCAGCTTCACTAGCCAGTAGGAGGCGACCTTTGGTTTATGATATTTCCAGTTATCCAGAATCTGTGGAAGAAAAGTAGGAGTTAAAAACTGAAAGGTAACCTTAAAAACTGCTACAGATTACCTGCAGAGAAGTGCAATTATTAATAACAGCCTCTGCATCGTTTCAACAAAAAAACAAACCAAAAAAGGTCACAATAAGAAAGCATACGAGGCCAGGAATACACCTCCAGGGGGAAACGGACGCACCTTTTTAACTCCAGGGCAGGCGGGTCTTGGTCAAACTTATTCTGTAGAGATTCCCTGTCCTCATTAAGATACTATACAACAACTTATCACTGCCAAGTTAAAGAGTGCTGTGCCAGAGAACAGTTAAACCTGCACTTTTACAGTACTTTAAAACTGGGAGAGTATCTCAGAAAAGCTCTAAATAAGAAAAATGCACATAAAATATATCATTTAAATGTAGCATAAGAGATAATAGATATTTTACAGGTTATGACCCTGTGTCGCAGAAACCATATGTTTTGCGCATGAGTCAAAAATCCTGGAGGCATGTGTTGTTATGCTGTCCTGGATATTGCAATGCACAAGCTCCCACTGCCAGCATTACTGTGTAACTAAAGGCACTGTTATTGTTGTCATGTTGACACAGTCTACATCTCCCCACTGGTGCACATACCTCACACGTATCGTGCTAGATCCCCTGCAAACACTGCTCCCATCGGGAAGCTGCAGCGCAAACTTTGTGTACACACACACGCTCACGCTCAGAGTTGGGTTTCCATCATTTCAGAGGACATTACATTGACTTTCCTTTACATTTACCCCATCTATTACCTCTTGCCTGCCCCTGTCACCCTAACATTAAACCAAGTCTGCAGTTAAACTTGGACAATTTGCATTTTTATCCCCAAAAGAGAGACGAGTCCCCACAGTGTGACAGTATAAACATTTATATCTATTGCCCCCCACCCCCCCTACACGAGTAACACATGTACACACCCGTACACAGACAAACCAATGCAGCAAAAAATTTGTTCACATTCTAGAAAGTTGCTTGTTTACTTGTTTAGTTTTCTCTCTCAGTAAGAACCCAACAAACAAGGTGGGAAATTGGTTACCGCAGCACATCTAACGCTTCTTATGTTTTGGGGTCTTTTTTTGTCTGGTAAGCTGCGTGCTCATTTGTCACAATGTGTTTTGTACAGGCACAAATTACCCTCAATTTCATCTTTTTATTGGTTCCAACTACGGCAAAAGAGACGGTTCTGAATGAAAGATAAAGGAGCCAATTACACGGATACAAACACATCATTAGCCCAATTAGACCCAAGTTTAAATCATGGAAAGCAAAAAACGCCAAAGATTGTTTTCATGCCAAGTGAACACTCGTTTTCTCCTGAGGCAAAGAGTCAACAGTACAGGTGCAGCTGTTCATCTGCGTTTCCACGGCGCTCTCATTAGGGTTCGTTAACAGTACAGGTGTGGAGGTAATTGTCTCCCACAACCCTGACACACCCAGATGTTACCCACACAGACACACACACACACACACACATTTTGCTTTAAGGTGTTTGTGTGAGGCCACTAATAAGGTGCTGGTGGCTTGCCCTAACAAAAAAAAAGAAAGCTGTTAATTTTTCAGGAGTTGTCCACTTGTTTGGCCATTCTTACACGACTTACCTAAACATAATGATCATTTAACTTTTAACATTTAATAAAGTGCCTGTCTGACCTTTCACATGATGACCTAATTTTCTTTTTTTTTTAGGCCTCAACTCGGTGTGCGTCTCAACTTGCTTGGATCCAGACCAACACTACATTTGCTTCTGTCATTGTTATTTTATTGCATTTTAAGAATGTGGTTACTTTGCTTGATATATTTGTAAGTTTTATCCTCGAGCTTTGCATGGTTTGCATTTTATTACCTGGCTTGTGTAACTCTGTTTGAGAAACTATTATTATTGTTACTATCATTTGGAAAATGTGTGTATTAATCCCAATCTTTAGCTACCTGCAAGCTCCCAGGACTAGCATACGGATGCTGATTGTTTTAACAGATATTTAAAGAAAACAAAAGTATCCTTCATTGACCACTATTTTAAGTTCCTAATTCCTAGGTTTAGCTTTATGAGCCAATTTCTTTACATAAATTCAAGTAATAATTTGTAGCACAATCACACCTGTGAAAACATGTACACACCAGGATGTCCAGGCCTGACCAGAAGCAGAGGAGGAACTGATTTATACAAAGGGGCAGTGGGGAATAGTGCGGGGCGGTAAACTGTTCGACAGGTTGCTGCTGGGGTCGTTTGAAAGACAATGGGAACCGAGCCAGAGCAGACAGGCTATTGTGAGGGGAAGTGAGGAGGTCACTTTTAGTTAGGCTGTACAGTGACCGCACCTGGTCACAGAGGGGCTCTGGGAATACCGCGAGTCTGGACTCCCGCTCAACACTACTCCATGTTGTCTTCCACTTTATTTTTCTCCCCTTTTTTCCGTCTCTCTATTTTCTTACACACAAAAATAACCTTTTGATTATTTTGTGAAATATTTCACACAGGCACATATTGCACAATGGCGATCCTTGACTCACCTCATCCAGCACACCCTCGGCTTCCTCTTCAGTTTTGCCCGGAAACCTAATCCTCATGGCGGTGAGCACTGCCAGGGTCTGACGCACCAGCTCTGCCTCCTGCTCTTTACTCCTCAGATTTATCAACGGATCGCCCTGCAGACACGTAAAGGCAAAGCATTAAAACTCGACAAAAAAAACAGCTTGTAATTAATAATATTGTGTAATCGGATGTGTTTATTAGGCCTAAAAAAATCTGGGCCATTACCAGATTATTTATGTTATAATTACTCATTACTTAATGGTATTATGTTCTTGAACGTGACGAGAAAATTCTATTTTTGTTTTATTATCACATTTTGAGTTCTTAAGAGTTGCACTTGAATATTACGTTTTTAGCATTTATACATATTGACTAATGTATTTATACTGCTCACATTTTATATATGTGTTATAAATATATTATTAGTTATTATTTATTTCTATTTATCACAGTAAATTTTGCTTGAGATTTATGTGCTGCCAGGTTCACCAATAAATTTTGCTCCCGCCTGAGTTTCCGTAACGTTCAAAATGAGCTCAGTGAAATACAGCTCATTATGCTATAGCAGCGTGTTCACTGCTAAACCTATATTTAGTTTCCTGTGCAGTTGATTCACACGGGAAACGCGAGTGTGCAAGATGGCGAAAAACTCTGGGTGAAATAATGGATCTCATGTCATTTCGTATTCATGTGGAAGGACATTACGTGTTGTGGTGCTTACTATGGCCTCTTTCAGTATGAAGGCTTTCCACTTTGTTCTGCTCTCAATGCCAAAACTCATTCGGCTCTATTTTATTTGATTCCACTGCATCCAAAGGTTACCAGGGCACTTTAAAAAAGGAAGGGGAATGGAGGAGACAGGTGGAAAGCAACAGATGGCAACATAACAGAAGGTTATTGTTGTGGGCTCCAGCGGGCCTATACAGTATTGACCGGACTGTTTAAACGATACTAAGCGGGTCTGGGTACAATATGTCAGAAAGGGTGAAAAGGGTAACGATATGATGGAATACGCACCTCGATCTTTAGTGATAAAGCTGTAGAGTAATTCTCGATTGTTTATTTTAATCCTAGCTGGAGTAGTGGATCGGCAGAAGATTGCAAAATTTCGTAACTTTTTAATACATTTCTTGTGACTGACAACTCGTGACATATTCTGAAGTTTAACCCTACTTTGTGTGTGCGTTGAGTATCTTACTATATTGGAGTGGATGGTCCCCAGGCTGTTGCTGTGAGGCACCCGGTGAGCGGAGCCGCTGCGGCTCAGCGAATGAGAGCGAAGCGTGGCGGAGCTCGGCCTGACGAGGGGTGTGGCCACGGGAACCGTAGGGGAAGGCCTGGTGGACAATGCCCGCACTTCATTTGGTGACGACAGGGAGGCGATGGAACGAGGGCACGAGATGGAGCGCCGGATTGGGCCAGAAAGCGATGGTGACGTGGACGGGGCAGTGCTCGTTTTGAGCGACTTGATTGGAGGTTTCCAATGCATGCGGCCTGTAGAGAAACAGAAGAGATGGAAAGAGTAGAGTGACTCACTGTCACACTTCAGTTTCTTCTCTTCAGCCTGTCTCAGAGCCTCTGTCACTGTCAGGCTCTCTCCTCTGGTTTCTATCTGTCTCTGGGTGGCTTTGGAGATGAAGTGTGGCATTAAAACTCCCACAGCTGCACTCTGGCACACTGGCCCAGTGATCCACTGTGTGTGTTATTAACAACCGCAGCATGTGTAGCCAAAACCAGAAACTAAACATTAGTCCTGTCTGGTTTGGGGATGGATTAAAGAGCATGCCTCTGTCTGTCTCACACACACATTAGATGAACACATGTACACAGATGGAAAATGAAGTAGAAAACCCACAGTGACACTTTCTATCACCCTTGAAACTCTTCCAGTTTGTCCACAAGCCAGTGTATTAGTGTGTGCTTTCTGCTGGTGCACTGTGTGTGTGTCTGACATCAAGTGTGCACACAAGTATGGGTGTGTTTGCGTGTGTCCATGTCGCCGCTAACCCTTCTGAGGATCGGCCATTGCCAAATGAGAGCATTATGTGGCTTAGCCGTGCAGTCCTTTGGTGGCTTGGTATGGAGTAGGGCTTGGCAAGGTTGCCGTCTCTCTCTGCACACACATGCATACACACACATCCGTAGACGCTTTGTCCAAAAGTTGGGCTTTTTCATGGCTTTGTCCTTTACTTTGTAACAACTAGAATGAGCTCATGCAAGGGTCCTCTTTTTTTGTCTGGAATGGCAACCCATAATGCAACCAGGAATTTTTTTTTCTTTCTTTCTTTCCAAGGTCGCCACATAGGCTGCAATGAAAGGTGCTCCCTTTCTCACTTCTGAGAGCTGAAAGTGAGTTGATGTATGCGACTTATGTGAAATTGAGGGAATGCTTGAGACTTATCACTCTAACTATAAAATAGACTATTTCAGCATTAAACTCAAGGTGTTTTCAAGGTGCACAACAAAGTCCTTTTTCTCTTTCTATAAAAATTCCTCCTTCTCTTCATCTTTGCCTCTGCTTTCACCTTCTATTCACTGGAACTGCACTGGTCAGGACACTTTTCTTCCCTCAAGTGCTTTTCAGCGCTGCAGCATTTGTGTATGTGTAGGTCCACGATTGTGATGCAAGGAGACGTCTTTAGTGTGAGCAGCTCGGCAACAAAGATCCACGTTCGTCAAGTCACAGGCCACGGTCACTCAGCTTAGGCTTTAATTAGACAACGAGAAGGCTGATGAACACCTGTTCGCAGCACTTGCCAACTCAAACCACCAAACCTGACCTGCTTTGTTATTGAAGAGCGTGCACCACAGATGCTAATCAAATCAGCAGTTCTCAGCATTTGTGTGTGTCCGTGTAACTGGAAATGGGAATTTGCAAGTCTAAACATGTTTTTTCACATGTTGATAAATTTGAAAGATACACCAGTGGGTGCACTACGAAGCAAGTTCAACCTAACCAGGCTTTCCTTGGGTTAGCTGGCTTCACAAAACCTAAAATCCCAGTCACCGCCTTAAAAAACTTTCTTTGTTAAATTTGTGTGCATGCTCACATAAAAGGGCGAGTTTAACGCGTCACTCGACTCTTCTCTTGCAAAGTTCTCACCCCAATCAGAGAAATTATGAGAGGAATGGATGTTAGAGCTCTATACAGAACATAAAAAATACAACGCTGTTGCTGCAAATAAGATTAGAGAGTAACGCTGCAGAAATTCACTTCTTTTGAAATCGCGATCATCACAGGAGCACCAAGAGCGGTAAAATAAATATACCAACTTGAGTTAATATATTTATTTTAGAGCTCTGTGTGCTCTCGATGCATTCCTAATGCGACAGCTGCACATTAGAGCACTGCAACTTTAAAGTGCATCCATTTAAACATTAAAGCTTACTCGCTGTGTTTAGCTCTGACACTCTCCTGTGGCCTAATAAAGAAGACGCTAAAATCACTTTAGTGAAATCCATTTCACTGATTGTACAGATATTCTCGGGGATAAAAAAACCTACAAATGTATCTGATCAAAGATACATTAGCAGGCTTTGTAGGTTCTTTCCTAATCAGTGCTTTATTAGTTGTTATTGGGACACTATGAAACAGCCAAGCATAAAAACATTAATGCATTATGCAAACATTTCTGTTACTGAATGAATGTACAGTACAGTATAACCAATGTAAAGCACAGTTTCAACTGGTGGTACTACGGCTCAACAGGTTGCATATATAATAAAAAACCATATTCATATAGTTTAAATGAAACAGCCAGTGAAAAGGTGACACTTGCAGCTGATTTTGAACTGAAACTCTGAACATAATCTTCTCTGGACCAGGTGATACTTTCAGTATCAGTTACTATGGTGATCTACGAGGTAAAAAGAGAGCCACCTCTCTGAAATCTGGCTTAAAGCTCAATATAGCTCGCTAATCAATTAATCTCTCTTTGTAGTACATCCCTCAGGCTACGTATCGTATGTCCTGAAATTATAAATGCAAAGGTCAGGACATACATGTCAGCTTTGTTATACATTATACATTAGTCCCACTGTATAATTCCAGTCTACATCTCAGTCTCTGTCATAGTCAAAGTAAATCCTGACAGAGCTGAAATTCAAACACAAAATATTAAAAATGTGCAAATATGTAGGCGTGCGACTGTTCACATTCACAAATCTCAAAAACAAGGTTGTTTTAGCAATTAGGGTAATGCTCGTAATCAGACGGCTTCAGCTGAAAGAGGAAGAAATAAACAAACTGCAGAAAGAAAAGAGGCGACTAAGAAATGGAGAGAAAGCAAGCGAGCACAGAAGAAAGTAAACAAGGACAGATAACAGCTCCCTTTCTGTGTGGCGTTTGCATGTTCTCCTCATGTTTGCGTGGGTTCTCTCCAGGTACTCGGCTTCCTCCCACAGTCCAAAGACATGCAGTTAGTGGGGTTAGGTTAAGTGATGATTCTAAATTGCCCATAGGTGTGAATGTGAGTGCAAATGGTTGTCTGTCTCTATATGTTAGCCCTGGTGACCTATGACCACGATAAGGACGAGCGGAAGACAATGGATGGATGGCTGGCTGCTTTCTGTATTAAACACGCTCTTAGACACCTTTACACATCCTGCTCCTCTACCTGAGCGCTCAGCCAAGTTCTTCTCCTTGCTCTCTCCAAGGTCGTAGGAAACTTTCTTTTCCCCTCGCTTCTCTCCACTTCTTCTTCCTCCCGCCTTCCTCCTCTCCTCCTCCTCTTCCTCGTCTGAAGAGGAGCAGGAGTTATCAGCGCTGCTGCCGCTGGTGAAGTCAGCCAGGTAGTCTGGTCGCTGACGTCTTGGAGTCTGACTGCATTCTGGCATGCCGGTCAGGGGCTGGCAAGAGTACACAGATACAGGACGTATTTACAGTCATACTATAAATTAGAGTAGAACACAGGAGTATACGTACATTCATAATTATACAGGAAAAAAAGAAATGAGAGTTCACACATGGATACACACTCTTGCACACATAAACATCTTTGCTTTTATCCTCCTGGGACGCTGCACTGAATTTATTTGCTTTTTAAAACCAAACCATCCAAAATGACCTCATTTTGGGAACGCGTCCTCCTTCCAAAGGTCTGCGACTCCACCAGAAGCTCACAAGGACAAAAGTGCAACGAGACACACACACAAACACACACACATAAATATGAAGATGTTGAGACGTTGTCAGCCTCGCCTCACCCGAAGCTCATTACCATCTGTCACTGGGAGACCTGCCGGTGACACGGCTAGCCCGCATGCCTACACGTGTGCACGTAATTGCAGGCTCATTATGCACAAATACACAATCACACACCTTCGCTGCTTTCTAAGCTGTCCCTATAAAAAGGAACATGGCTGGCTTCATGCGCAGAACAAATGTGGCCTGATTAGACACGTAAAGGTCAAGTTTAAAGTGAAGCAGGCTTTTTGTAAATATTGTAATGTTTTTTTCTTTAACTAGTTTAATAAATTTGTTTGTGCAAATGAAAAAGCAAGAGCTCTGGAAACTTTTAAGAGCGCCTTTGACACCAACTTGCTGCTGTAATATCTGCTTCTGTAAGTATTTTCACCTTGCTCTTTTAAGAGGTGATGCTTGACTTCACAACGCAAGCTTTCTTTTGTTGCTTTGGTTTGTTTTACTTTTTGAGTTTATTAAATTTAGTGTGTGGAAAAGGACACACTGAAAGCATTAATAAAGCATTTATACATCTGTTATTCAACAGTCAGCTCGGGCAATGCTGTCAGCCCACCCAAATTAATGGGCAGGAAGTGATCACGGGGCTTACACAGCCACTGCTGGGTAGTTGTGTGGGTGAGTGATGGAGGATAGAGACAGAGAGAGATTAAATACATGAGAGGAGAATAAAAGGGAAGATGGGAACATCAGATTGATGGGCTGAGAAATAAAGAGGAGGACAAGGTGAATCTGAGTATGGCAGATACAGAGAGGAGGCACTGAATAGATGGAGAGAAACGGAAATGAACATGGAGAGAAAGGAGCTCTTGACATACAAGAGGACAGAGAGAAAAGGATGCGAGGACAGACAGTGAATAAACAGTGGAGGGTAAAGACAAAGGGAGAGCCCTGAAAGGATGAGATGAGAGAGAGGAAGCTTGTGGGAGTGACTGGGTAAAATCAAGTGATGAGCTGAGGAGAGATGCGGGCATCGAGGGTGACACGATAAGAGCCAACTGTGATAAGCTATATGTCAAAATTAGTAGAGTTGGGAGTAAGAAAGAGCAAAGAAAGTCAATAAGAGGAAAAAGGGAAAGAAAACCCGAGGACACTTGCTCGCTTTCTTTGTGCCTTCCCGCTTCTCTTCTTCTCCACCTTTTGTTCTCTCTCCGCCTGAACATTTTTCCCCAGCAATAACAAACCTAGCTTTGTTTCCTTCCCTCAAAAATCCTGTTCCTAATCCCTCTGCCTCGCTCCTCTTTTCTGGCTTTCGCACACTCGTCGGTTCAGTTTCACCAGATGGCTCGAGAGCGCTACACCCCAAGGAGCGAATCTATCCGTCACAGCGTTTTCTTTTCCTTCCTCTCGATGTCTCTCTCCGCGCGCACGCTAACATCGAAATTGACGGGGCCCAAATTAATTTGGACAACAGCGATTGTGTCTGAACAAGTCCTCATTCCAGCTAAGGCCTCTCTAATGTGGCGCTGAACTGCCCTGTCGAGTCCCTAACACGCTCTAAGTGTTCCAGCCAATTTAGCTCTCGAATGAGGGATGGATGTAGATGTGCAGGAAGAGAAAGGGATGGAGAGGTGAAGGGAGGAGAGTGAAGCAAGGTGATGGAGGGAGTAATGTGCTGTCGTGGGAAATCGAGGGGGCGTATAGGTGCATGTGACAGAGAGAAAGAGGAAAAAGGGGGAGATAGACAGAAAGAAAGATAGCAGGGAGAGAGTGAGAGAGACAGCCTGACAGCTCTCCCCTAAGGGAGTTGGGTCTTTTCTTTGGGCCTCTATCTGATTCTTTTCTTTTCTTCCTAACCCAAGACCCCCTCCTCTTTATTTTTCTGAATCACGTCCTATGTGCTTTCTGTGGGCGTTAGCTCTAGGCATTTGACTACCTGCCACCCTCTTCCCTCCCTCTTTCTGCCTCTGTCACTCTTCTTTGCACATTTTTTTAAGGTCCTCTGATGCATGTGTCCCCTATTCTCTCGTAGCTTGTGTCTTCTCTCTCTCACCCACCTTAGGGCCTCTTTGCCTGGAGGATTTGCCCATCAGCTTCTCGTCGTCCAATTCGCACTGTTCCAGCAGATCCAGGATGTCCTCTTCCTACACACATAAAGAAAACACGAGATGAGAATATGGCAAAGGTGCTGATTTCGGTAAACAGAGTTTAACGGGGTAGTTAAAACCTCGTGGAGGCACTGATAAAGTTTAATAAGAATGCTTTGATATTTCACACTTTATTGCTTTGAAGTCAAAAGTGTTTTTAAGAAAACTTAAATCATCAAAAAAGAAGAAGAGATGAAAAAGTTTCACTTCAGAGCCATGCGAGCCTTATCTGGGAGCGTGCAGGGTTAGAAGCGAGGCCCCGGCTGAGCGTGCACTGCTCGCTGGCAGCGCTCGTGAAGGCAGCGTCATGGCGGTCGCCAATACACTGAAGCCTTGGCCATTTGGCCATTGCTGAAATGCAGGCAAAGGTGATTAATGTTGCTTCATGGCTGCGACATAACAAGCTCCCACTTGCTGCTCAAATGCAGATGAAAAGTGATTGTTTTCTCTCAGATAAGCCATCAAGCTGCTTTCAGGGTTTGTGAAAAGGTCAGTGTGCCCCTGGCTCACAGTGTTGGTGAGTGTGTGAACGTTCACAGTGGCATACTTCATTGTCTGGAAGACTTTGTACTTTATGGTAAAAGTATGCATCACTGAGTTCATACAGTTTGTAAGTTTTTGCTTTTTTCTGAATGCCATGCGGCTTTTCGGTTTGGTTGTTTTGGCGAATCGGCACTGTGCAGTTATAAAAGCTGCTAGTTGAGCCAGAGCCACATGCAGATTTACAATTCTTCATCAAAGCCTCGTAATTTAAGAAGCCCAGTAAAAGAAAAAGAAAGATATATTACACAAGGAGAGCTAACAGGTAACTGCTGAGTTATTTAGGCCTTGCGTCCATATATTTTCTCTGGCAGAAAACTGCTGGCAGGACGCTGAGGAGCTCCATCACAGAGCTTCATCAAACAAACAAAAAGTACTCCGTCACCGTGTGTGGGTTTTGTTTCCATGACAACAATATCTTGACAATATATCGCCGCTCCATGCATTGTCATGTGACAGAAAAGCATCACTCCTTCGCGTTTTATTATTGAAACATAAAATGGACACAGCAGGGACAAACTTCTCCTTCGTTTTCTTGGTTATCGGGGTGACTAGTACCGCCTGTATGACACGCTTCCTGAAAAGCAGCAGAAGTGAGAACGCCAGTGCCTTTCTGAAAAGTTCTGAAGTTTTCAACTACAAGGTCCCGAAGCGTCTGCAAAAAACGTCAGAGTGCTCTGAAAATGACGCCGAGTGCAAGGCTTTCTCCCCAGCCTGCTGCATTTGCTCTTTCATCATTACAGTGACTGAAAAAAGACACAGACTGAGAAGAATCTGCTGTATGAACTCAGTCTGAGTCAAGTCTGTCATTTTAAGCTGTATTTAAGTTTTTCATGATAACAACATTCAGTGTTGCCCGCCGTCTATTGCAGTGAATGTCCTTAATGTTGTGTCCAGCCATAAATGTGTCGCCCTGGTGAAGTTGAAACACTATGTTTATATTGTGGCATTACTTTGCATTGCTCTGATAAATTCATTTACAACTTGCAGCCATTTCTATGCAGTAAAGAGCATGCCAACTCAATGCTCGCCTCCTTTCATGAGGTGAGCGCTTCCCCACCCACAGTAGTTTTAAAATCACTGAAGGACCATTACCTTGTTAAATTTCACCAAAGCGGATTACATGGATGCTTTCAAATGCTTTACAGTACGTGGGAAAACCAAATCTTATGCATATACAGAATTTAAGAGAAGCTGAGAGCTATTTACCTTTTCTTAAGTACTTTTGTTAAGTGTTTATAAAACTGAGTGTACATGAAATTTAGGCTGTGACCTGCTACACTGTTTCTACTTTACTCCCAAATTAAACATTTTCAACCGTGTGCCTGTGTGCATGTTACATAAGCTGCATGTTATAGTACTGCACAACTAATGGTCTCTGTCCATGTAGGATCCATGTAGGATAATAAACTGTGTTTTACAAAGACAGTTCTTTTTATGTCACTGGACAACAAATTTTGTAACGCAGAGGTCTTTAGGACAAACCTTTTTTCCCTCTCTGGCTTTTAACACTGCAATTTGCTTTTAAATATTAAATACAGCGAGACCTACATATTCTTACCATTCTTGTATTAATTTCATATATTTGCACCCCTTACCGCTTTCATGGGCTCTGCAATTGCTCTAAAGTGCTTGGAGACATCTTGTGCAGTTTGTATACTTGTGCTGTTCTGTTTCATTGGCAGAGCTCCTCAGGCAAACTGAGCGTGCATCTGCTTTACATCTTTTTTTTTTCAGTCAGTATCCAAGTGAAACAGTTGCAGGATTAGGAAGACGTCACCTGAGCGCACAGGGAAACACTGGTGGCTAAGATAGACGAGAGGACTAACAACCTGACTCATACCTGTTCCACCTAACTGTAATCAGAAAAGGAATAAAGGTGAGCCGAACCCAGTGGAAACCAGTGTAACCTGTGGCTGGGCTGTCTGTAGCACAGTGGTCCAAGTCAGGAGGGTGCTCTACAGTCAATCAGCATGTTTACAATACAGGTTTTACTTTCCTCTGATCGTGTGACAATCCATGACATTTTTCAATTCATGGCCCCAAGAAGCCCTCAAAGGCAGCAAACGTGAGTCTTGCAGGTACAGTGTCTGTCAAACATGATAAATGGCATGCTGGCAAATAACCTCTGGCCTATTTTAAATAAAAAAATGCCTAAGGTAGCAGGCAAAGCTTGCCAGATGATGAATTCATAAACATGCAAAACACGAGATATTATTTATGTTACCAATAATAATGGTTTTGTTTAAAGTAAAGCTTAAGATGAGTAGATTTAAATTAGATTTAAATTTGGTCTATAATTTGTTGGCCAACGATACAATTTTTTTGTAGTTTTACCACTCTACATCATCACAGTGGATTTTAAATCAAATAATCATCATGTCACTGGAGTGCAGGCTTTCTGGATTCATTTCAGTGAGTTTGAACTGTTTAGGAATCACACACATGTTAATACACAGTCTCGTTATTAACTAAATTTACTGGCAAAACTAACAGAAATTAATTACAAGGATTGTTTTTAATACTTGTACTAATGCTAATCCTCTGCAGTCATCATTCTGGTTCATGTTGGTTTTATCTGTCTTACAGGCCGTATACAGGCTCTTTTCTTGAGTGTAACTAGTGGTTTGCACTTTGTTGTAAACCTCTGTTGTCACTGATGAATGCGTCTCTTGATCATAGACTCTGGCAGTGAAACATGTAGGTCCTTAAGAACATTCTTGACTTTGTTATATGTTGTTTTTTTCCTAATCATTGAAATAATTCTGTCATCATGCACTTTAGCTGTTTTCTGTGATCTTTGGGTGTTGCTGAGCTGATCAATGCATTCATTCCTTTTAAGAACGTGTCAGGGAACAGGCCTTACCTGGCTATGAAACTGATTGTCATTTTCTGATTGTCCATTTTGAGTCTTTGAAACTAGAGTATTGCATATAAAAATGTCTGTAATTCCTGAAATTGTAGATTAATGGACAACGTTTGTAAAATCCGCTGAATTAAAGCTAAAAGTCTTCACTTCAATGAAATGTTGATTGCTTGATTTAAATTCCACTATTGGTGGTGTACGCCACGCTGTGGAGGCAAAAATACAAAAATTGTGCCTTTGTCCAAACAATTATGGACATAGCTCTGTACTCAAAATTGTAAACTTTCAGTTAAAGAAGTTTTAGCGTGGTTAATCTGGGCCAGAGGTTCTTAACTCATAGGTACACTAAGAGTGAATATGGTTAAAAAAGGTACAGAAATGTATACTGTCAGCTATGAAAACAAGTAGAGCAGGTGTGTCAACCTCAGTTTACATCGTGGGCCACATACAGCCCACTTTGATCCTAAGTGGGCGAGGCCAGTGAAACTCTGACTTTCTGTCAGTTACAAGTTACATATTTAATTGTTTTTCTACATGATAAAGAAAAAGCTGCTGTGACAAAGAAAGAAATCTCTCAGCACGACTCTTTGGACTGAAACTGTGAGAAATAAATGAGTAAAATGACAGAATAAGTTCTGGTAGCTCAATGCCCAGACTGTCCAGGGTTTTTATTTTTAACTGTAGAAATTTCTACAGCAGAAAATGAAAAACAATCTTTTTCAAAGAAAAACAGAAACTTTTCTGCAATTTTCCCTAATTTGTGAAAGTTAAAGTTTCTTCTGTATTGAATAGCAGAAATAGGCAGAAATTAGGATCTCAGAAACACACAGAGATCGAGCTGTGCAGGAAGTGCAATTTTACTGTGGTGGAAGACAGACAGCCAAAGCAAGAGGGAATTCATGACGATGTGTGAAGCGTAGTTTTGGGTTACTTTAGCTGCTGGTTCAGTGAATTTTGGTCAGAAAGTGACAAAAACCTGCAGTTTCAGAATCTGTGAGATGACGGCTTTCAGCATCTGGCAGCATGTCTGTGTTCATGCTGTCAGGTGAACAGACGGATCTGTGTTTTGTGTTTTTCCAGGTCAGGGACAAATTCCTGCCCCAAGTGGAGGAGTTTAAGTATCTCGGGGTCTTGTTCACAAGTGACGGCAGAAGGAAGCGGGAGACAGACAGATTGGTGCTGCGGCTGCAGTGATGCAGACGCTGTACCGGTCCGTCGAGGTGAAGAGAGAGCTGAGTGTAAAAGTGAAGCTCTCAATGTACCGGTCGATCTACGTCCCTACCCTCACCTACGGTCACATGCTATGGGCAGTGACTGAAAGAACGAGATCACAGATACAAGCGATGGAAATGAGCTTCCTCCAAAGCGTGGCTGGCCTCTCCCTTAGAGATAGGGTGAGAAGTTCAGCCATCCGGTAGGAGCTCAGAGTAGAGCCGCCGCTCTTCCACATCGAAAGGAGCCAGCTGAGGTGGTTCGGGCATCTGACAAGGATGCCTCCTGGGCGAGGTGCTCCAGGCACGTCCCACCGGGAGGAGGCCCCGGGGCAGACCCAGGACGCGCTGGAGAGATTATATCTCTCGGCTGGCCTGGGAACGCCTTGGTGTTCCCTCGGACAAGCTGGAGGAGGTGGCTGGGGAGAGGGAGGTCTGGGCTTCTCTGCAGGGGCTGCTGCCCCCCCGACCCGGCCCCGGATAAGCAGAAGAAGATGGATGGATGGTATTTACATGCTCTTTTTGCTGTTTTAGCTTTTTGGTGGTTGTTGAAATGGTTTTGTGGGCTTTTGGATGAGATTCTGACGTTACTGTGAAAACCACACGCTTCTATATTTAAATAACACATCTGGCGGTAATTCCCGTTAAACCAGATGTTCTTCCTCTCGCCTCCAGTACTGGGGGCATTGGGGTTCAACAAGTTAACTGTTTATTGGTTAATTACTTTGTGTAGTATAAATGGCCATATGGGAGGTTTTTATCAGTAGGAAAAGCTGTGAAACTTGTGAAAAAACAGTTAAAAGTGCAAAATTTGTGCTTGTTGTGGTGAGCGGCAGATTCAACAAGTTAAGAATCATAAATGGCTTTAAACGCACATTCAGATTCATTTAAACAATCAGAAACCCAGTATCACTGAAATGCAGCCAGGTGCTGCTCATTTTACATCTTCACTTGTTTCTTCCATTTTTCCTGACCGGCTCCCGTCTCTTGTGTACCACAACACTTGCTGTCTTGGAAACGCCCCCTTCCTTCTTTCACAGGATTATCCCGTATGATCCCAATCTGCCTTTGCATTTGATTGGCCGCATGGTGTGCCCATCAACGTAAAGGCCCACCCCTGCCTCATGGATTCTGGGCAGGGCTGAAGATTCAGCTCCCACATTCCAACGCCCATTAATAATTGACATATGAAATGCGGGCCGGATATAATTGTCCTGCAGGCCACATCTGGTCCGTGGGCCGTATGGTTGACACCATCTAATAGTGATGGGTCGATCGCGAACGAAATGGCTCTTAGAGCCGACTCTTTGAAGTGAACGACGCGAGCCGGCTCCTTATCACGAGCCGGCTCCTTATCACGAGCCGTGTTTTTTTTTTTTTTTTTTTTCTCTTTCTCTCTCTCGCACTTTTTTCCGCTTCACTCCGCACGCGAGCCTTGTGCTTTGCGCTGGGCAGAGGGGGGAGGGGCGGTAGTTACACTCACAGTAGCACAGGAACAGAGCGGGAGGGAGAGAGAGAGAAAGAGAGCCAGGGACAACAACGTCACATTAGAAAGGTATAGTAATCATCCACAACTATTTTCAGTTGCAGATGATAAAGGATTCAGAAAGTTTATTCTTGCAGGCCCATATGACAGAGAATATGCATCTTCTTTTTCATATTTTAATTTATATTTAATTGTGTTGTGGTTTGCAGTGTTTTGTGTTGTTTCATTTTAAATTTCTTTAAAACCTCGGGCCGTTTTTCGGCCATTGCGTTTTTTAATTCCACGCCATTTTCACTGTGTTTAATGGAATATAGCCAAATTTTCAAAAATGTATTTTTTTTTCATTTTATTGTAAAATTTCAGTCTGAGTTTCTTAAATGAGCTTAAATGGCTGAGCTACAGAAATACATCCTCTAAAGAACCTCGTGGCCGATTTCTGCCCCATTGAAACCCATTATAAACGCTATTTTTCATTGGACGATTATTTTTATAAGGATTATTGAAATTCTCTAAGTCTTGGTATCATTTTGGAGTCCGAGCCTTAAAATTGTAATTTTTTCATTTGTCCACTAGGTGGCGCCATTTATTCATATTTCAAGCAATTAACAAACTTCAGCCAAAATTACAGATTGTGTCACGGCGAGTGAGATGAGCCGTGTGGAAAATAAGGGAGGATCCAAATGCAGGCACTTGTACAGGTGAGAGGGTGGTTTATTAAACACAAAAAGAAAAGGACAAAACAGCAAACGGGACCGACAACTATCTAAACTGAGAACAACTAAACTACTGACACAAACCAGGACCTGAACATGAAGGAGGATGAGAGCGGGCGGAAACAGATGACGGTTGACAGCAGGGAAACACACAGAACGAAGCAGGGTAGATACACAGACGGACCAGCAACTACAATGACTGAAGACATGACTTAAATACACAGAGAAACACAGGGAGATTACACACAGGTGGTGGACACAGCTGGGAGTAATTAATGAGACGAGACAGAGGTAAAACTGAACACACTCACATGAGACGCAGACCCTCACAATAAAACAGGAAACAAGAACACTACACAAAGACGCAGACTCGACACTGAGAGACAGACAGAAAATGACACCTAAACCCACACATGAGAACACAAATCCTAATCACCAATAAACAGAAACCAGTAATCACCACCACCACCATAATCAGCACAACAAGATAATAAGAAAACAATCCATTACTCAAAAATAAACCAAAAACATAACTCAAAATACTGGGTCAGATAGACCCAGAACCGTGACATTTTGAGCGTGTTGTTTTGCAACAAAAAGTGAAAAAATTGGTGTTGTGTGCCACTATCAGTGTTGAATAATGATGTTGGATAACAGTAACTGTGCTTTTTTAAAAAATATAAAGGCCTTTATGTCTAAAAAAGAAAAAAAAGACACACAAACACACTTTTTCTTTCAAAAGTATTTTCTCTCTCAGATGGCCACACTGCAATATAAACAAATTAAATAAAAGCAAGGACCAAAACCAAATTAGTTTATTTTTCCCTTCAAATACAATTTTTAAAAACTACTGCGGTTAAATGACCCGGACACTATGACCCGGAAGTAGTCACTGACGGAAAGCCATTTCAAGCGTTTGTAAACACACAACTATTTGCAAAAACAGACGCATGGAAGCATGCGTTTGTTTTTGCAAATAGTTGTGTCGCTACAAATCGGGTAGCGACACAACTATCTGCAAATTGTGAGCGAAGAGGAGATCCAAAGGAACAGTCACAGTAGAATTTCGAAAAAATGACGGACAATGGCGAGGCTGGGCACCGTACTCGGCGCGCACAGGTTAAGACTCCGTGCCGTGCCAAATGGCGAAGTCTCGAATAAAGACCCCGCTCGCAGTGGATGTACGAAAAATGCTGATGTTTCCGTGAAAAGTGCAAAGTAAGTATTGTTAGATTACCATTTTAGTTTGAAGGTTACAACAGAAAATTATATTTTTAAATGTTACGATGGCCGTGACGTCCTTCCGGTCTAATGCGCCTTTTTTATTTGTTTACTATGCGCGTTTGTATTTGTTTACTTATGTTTTGCTCTTTTTTTACATCCCAAAATCCTCTAGTTTTATTGTCTACATCACTTCTAAACGTTGGTGATAAGGTTGCGCATGTAACCTTGGACACTTTGAAACCCGACCCAGCCTGATCGGCTGCCCGACCATTGTCGTCCCCACGGCGCGGCGCGCAGCGCGGGCCAGGCCGCTGCTCGACACAGGGGCATAACACAGAAGCGCCCCGGGGGAAAGCGTAAGGAACTTTTTTGATACATTTGACTGCGTGTTTTACTTGTGTAACTATGCATGTGCCAAAAAAAGAATCTTGAATCTTACTATTCTCATGTGCTATGTCGTGCCAAATTAGACTGCACTGGTTTGCGAGTATGCGCAAAGTATCTTTGTTTTGCGAGAAGCAAAAAGAGTGAAAAAGAGTGAAAAAATTATACGTTTGTTTTCACATGGTATCGGAAGTGTCGTGCTGGGGAGACCCAAACACCATCCCACCGTCGGAGCTACTGATAACGGGGAATGGTGGTTCTTGAAGCGGGGAACGGGTGCTGCTAGTGCCGGCCTCTGGAGGTGTTCGCAACGGCCCCCGGACACACAGCTTTCTCCGATTTCCAGTAACCTAAATGTTCATGTTCATCGTTCTAAAATAAATGTTTTTCTGGTTCAAAGTGATCTTGTATTGTTATTTAGACAATTTTTTATTTTATTTTAGAACAAAAAAGTAAAAAGCATTTGGTGTATGGCAAAAAATGATAATCCTGATATGGCACTATATGACATTTAGTGTGCTCCTGCAGAAAAAATAATAATAGATCAAAATGAATGTTGGTGCCAATGTTTGGACCATCTAAAGGCCTAATTATAATAACAATCAAATATTACTTCAAATGTATTTTATGGAAAATATTTAAGTTTTTATTTTTTTTTCTGTTAAAAAACAGGGCGCTCATGTACTTAAACTGGGATTTAAAGTGTTAAAACAATGAAAATATAATTAAAACTTGATATGGATATTTTAAGCAGAAGTAGTTTTAAAAGACTGACTAATTTAAAGTAGAAAAAAATATTGATATATAACATTTTTAGAGCACTTTTTGGGGCGTGGCCGTTTTTTGTCGCAAGGACCACGAAAGGATGGATTTTTTAAAATGTGCTCTTGCAGAAAAAATAATAATGGATCAAAATGAATGTTGGTGCCAATGTTTAGACCATCTAAAGGCCTAATTATAATAACAATCAAATATTACTTCAAATGTATTTTATTGAAAATATTTAAGTTTTTTTTTTTTTTTCTGTTAAAAAACAGGGCGCTCATGTACTTAAACTGGGATTTAAAGTGTTAAAACAATGAAAATATAATTAAAACTTGATATGGATATTTTAAGCAGAAGTAGTTTTAAAAGACTGACTAATTTAAAGTAGAAAAAAATATTGATATATAACATTTTTAGAGCACTTTTTGGGGCGTGGCCGTTTTTTGTCGCGAGGACCACGAAAGGATGGATTTTTTAAAATGTGCTCTTGCAGAAAAAATAATAATGGATCAAAATGAATGTTGGTGCCAATGTTTAGACCATCTAAAGGCCTAATTATAATAACAATCAAATATTACTTCAAATGTATTTTATGGAAAATATTTAAGTTTTTATTTTTTTTTCTGTTAAAAAACAGGGCGCTCATGTACTTAAACTGGGATTTAAAGTGTTAAAACAATGAAAATATAATTAAAACTTGATATGGATGTTTTAAGCAGAAGTAGTTTTAAAAGACTGACTAATTTAAAGTAGAAAAAAATATTGATATATAACATTTTTAGAGCACTTTTTGGGGCGTGGCCGTTTTTTGTCGCGAGGACCACGAAAGGATGGGAATTTGAGGTTCTACCAAGGGTTAAAAGGAAAAAGCTGAAAATTTAAATAGTTAAAAGTTGAAATGTAAATAGTTGGTTTTTGTATTATATGATTTATTTATTACATTTTATGTGGAGTGAATAAATAAAAGTATATTTACGGTGGCCCCTAGAGACAAAGCAGCATGTACAAACTTCAAAACACGTAAAAACTCAGAAGCACGTAAAAACTCCAAAACACATAAAAACTCAGGCTATGTCCACACGTACCCGGGTATTTTTGAAAACGGAGATTTTTCTATGTGTTTGCACCTTTCGTCCACACGTAAACGGCGTTTTCGGTCTCTGAAAACGGAGATTTCTAAAAATGCCTGTCAGGGTGGATATTTTTGAAAACTCCGTTTTTGCATTTACGCGTGGATGAGGAAAACGGAGAAAACGCAGCGTCAAAGATGTGCGCCTTTTTTGACGTCACACTGTGCGCCACGTTTTGTTTCGGTGAAATGAATTTCTACAATACTGTTACTGTTAATTGTACTCTCTGCAGTGTTTAAATGCTCACATATACACACACAGTTACTGTCCCTCCACACATACGACTCGGTTCTGCTTCTACGCCCCATCTTTATTTACTATTTCCCACCGAGGCTTCTAGACTTCTGATTGGCCAACATTTCTACACGTTTAGGAATATATCGGCACCTGTTGCTTTGGCATGCTCCTAGCAGCGTTTTCCTTCATTTCTGCATTTACATGTGGACGGGATTATTTTTTAAAACGAAAACGGAAAATCTCTGTTTTCAAAAATACCCGTGTACGTGTGGACGTAGCCTCAGAAGCACGTAAAAATTCCAAAACATGTACAAAAGACAACAGAAGTGCTCCAGAATGCTAGGCGCAGTGTTGAGCTTTTGTTACCTAGTGGCTACACAAGCCAGCAAGTACCAACGACCGGTGTGTGGTAGTAAGAGGTAAATGAACTTTTTTTTTTAATTATTTGAATATATATGAGTGCTTGTGTATAAATACACAAACAATACACATATGCTTTCAATTGTGTAATTTAAGTGATCTAGGTAGCTCTGTTTTGGAAGTTCAGTTAACGCTAGAAATGTGTTTTGGAGTTTGTACGTGCTTTTTGGAGTTTGTACGTGTCTCTAGGGGCCGCTGTATATATTTATATATAAACATAAATAAAACCACTTTTTTTTTACATTAGTAATTCCATTTGTGCATAATTTTATATTATTGTAATAATAAATTAATTAAAGCAACAAAACAACCTGAAGAGCCGGTTCGGAGCCGAAAGAGCCGGCTCTTTTTAGTGAGTCGAGCCGAAAGAGCCGGTTCTCTAAAAAGAGCCGGAAATCCCATCACTACCATCTAAGCAGAGCTAAGGAATGATGTCTCAAAGAAAAAAAGCAACATCACGAGTAATGAAATTCCCTAATAAATTAAGTTTTTAATGCTAATCTAACTTAAACCAGTCTGGAGGTATTTTCATTTTTACACACTTTCTATTCGGTTCTCTTTAAATTCTGTTTGATTTAATTTAGACTGTCAAACAGTCTCAGTCGCTGACAATGACAGAACAGCTCTGGCTTCTCTCAGTCTCTCTTTCTCATTTTGTTATGCTTGGTTTAACACTTGTTGGGAAGCTTTTGTTTACAGTAACATAACAAGTTGTCATCTCTTCGAATGACATTATCTTCCTTTCACTTGTCTCTCATCTGCTCTGCTAGGTGTGTTTTGCAAAGGGCACACAATAAAACAAAGAACAGCAATGGAAGGGAGGGAAACTAGTAGAGCCATGCACGACAGCAGCACACAGCAGACGCATGCACACTGAGCTACAAAGAAACCCGGTGCAGCTCACTAATTTAGCATTTGAATTGTAATGATACTCTTTACTGACTGTCAGCAAAAGACAAATGTGTTTGTATCCAGACTGAAAAAGCTGGTGAATTCCTACCAATAACTATGAAATATACACCCACCATCTACTTTGTTAAGCACACCTGTAAAAATGCTTGATAAGGTTAATATCCAGCAATTAAGTGCATTTAAGCAGAAAAAGGCAAAGTCAGAGGAGAATGGCCGGTTTGCTTCGATCTGATAGGAAGGCAACAGTAACTCAGATAACTACAGGTTACAACCAAGTTCAGAAATGCAAAAGAGCATCTCTGAACATCACATCAAAACCTGAAGCAGATGGGCTACAGCAGCAGAAGACCGCACCGGGTGCCATCCTGTCAGCTAACAGCAGCATGGGCTCACAAACATCATCGGAGGAAATTGTACAAATAACACCCGTTCTGATGCGTGACGATTTCTGTAGCACAGTTGGACACCTTAGTAGAAAATGAGTGTTGTTTAAACACCCTAGCCATTGTTTCTGACCACGTCCATCTCTTCATGACCACAGTGGATCCATCGTCTGATGGCCAACAGGATAACGTGCCGTGGCACAAAACTCTAAATCATCTTATTCTGGTTTCACTGAGTTCACTGTATCCAAATGTCCTGCACAATTACCAGATCTCAGTCCAACAGAGCACCTTTGGGATTTGGTGAAACATACGACGTACGTCACGGATGCTGATCTGAAAAAAACTGTGACGCAACCTTGTCAAGGTAGACCAAAATCTCTGGAGATTTTTTTTAGCACCTTGATGAATTGATGCAGCCAAAGAATTAAAGCAGTTCTGAAGGCCAAGGGGGTCCAACCTGGTGCTAACAAGGTGTACCTATTAAAGTGGCTGGTTAGTGTATAACAATTTATAAGGGACAAGCAGCAAACTTTGTGTTGCCGAGTCACGCCTTACAGTGAGTCTGCTCCATCTGTGAGCTGACTATTGAAAATTGACGTGCTTTATGTTTTCCAGCGTCCCAGCTGGATTTCTGTGGGGGAATAATAAAAGTGTGGGGAAAGCCAGTTGGCATTTGTCAAGAAATGTGTACATGCTAATGCAGTTTTCTGAATAGGTCCAAAGTTATAGAATAGAATAATCCTTTAATTATCCCACAAGGGGAAGCCAGAAAGACACAAAGACACATATACAAACAAACATTTGACACTGTGCATAGAAGAATAACATTTCAGACCGTCTGTGGATAACTTTCATTCTCTCCATTCTGTGTTAATTCTTCTCTACTAGTGCGACGTACCTATTAAAGTGGCTGAGTAGTGCATAAACATAGAGCTTGGCTCCACAAGCCCCCTCCCCCACTGCTTTTAGAAAGGTACCTGAAAACAACCCGTAGATTGGCTCAAAACTAGAGGAAATGTTTAAACATGAGGCAAGAAAATATTTGCATAAGATGTGTTTTTTGTGCTCTGATGAATATCATACTGCAGTTCAGGAACATCTTTTTTCCCCATAAATGGTTAAGATTAGTATCTCACACTCTGTCTCTCAATAAGGACAGTCGAGTTGTCACTCATGATCGTGTTATTAGATAGGAAACACAAAAGCAACACTCTCTCCCTTTATATTTTGTTTCGGCTCTGACCAGTCTTTGATTGACATCTCTAAAAATGCTCTGCAGAGATTTCCATTCTTTAAAGGACACACAATAAGTTTTTGAAAAAAAAAAATACTGCGACAGGGTACAAACTGCTGAGGCAGTTTCCACAAAAGCTCCGATGGTTCCATATGACAGTACTTTGATATGTACTTGTAATGTCAATACTACTGTCAAAAATATCCACATTCAGCACAGTATTCACTACTGCTATTCAGTTGCCAAACGCAGTTAAGGGTTTTTTGTTCTATCTGCATCATTCCTCCTCATCATTGCTTCTTCGCTCCGTGTTTTTAAATATCCCACAATTCCCTCCCCTGTGTCTTTTCATTCCATTGATTTGTTCCTCTTGAATACATAACCAGACATGAAAACCAAAAATTGCCCCTTTCTCTCCATTTTTTTGTACTCTAGTCAAGTCAAAACAATAGTAACAAAACAACTCTCTATCAGTGTCTCACCATCTTTTTTACTTTATGACTATATTTTCAATCCTCCGCTTATCATTCCTTCATCTCCCATTCTCATCTTTCTGAAGTTACATGGCTGTAAATCAGCTGTTGTCCTCTCTTCATACCTTTACCTTCAAAGCTTAACTGAAGATGCATTCCTCTTGATACTGCAGAGTGCTGGTATTCATAAGCATACAATGACTTTTACAATTTCATAAGTGCATGACCGCACAAGCTTCTGAGTGTATATACCTACATATATATGTGTGTAAGTGCGATAAAATATGTAATTAAACTGCATAAAAATGCATTGAAATGTGTGGCCAGCAACTTGGTTAACCTTTACAGAAAGGAAGAAAAGTAGAAAAACACAGAAGAAGAAAGAGGAAAACAGGGTGTAACTGTAAAGTAAATGAAGTAATAAAAGTGACATTGTTCTTTTATTTTAAAAGCTCATGTGCACAACATAATGAATATTTGTGAAAAGGGTGAATGACAGTGGAAAGGTAGAGAGGAGAAGAAGGACGTATTTTCAGGTGTTCTAACAAATACCAAGGGCTGCGGCACACTTTCGCGTTATTTGTGCATCCTTTTTTGTCTCTATGGGCAGAATCTTAATAGAAATTTGTGTGTGCTTCTTTTCTTTTACATTTGCTTGTCCACAAGTGTCTGAATATGTTTGGGTGTGGGTTTCTGCAGTTTTCTTTGCTTGTGTGCGTGTGTTTGTGCGTGTGTGAGTCCGTGACAGTCTGCCACTGACGTACGTGCCTTCATTCGTTTCAGAGGATTATTCATTTCCTTTTGAAGTGAGGCAGCTCGCCCGGCGAGGAAGGTCTGAAAGGCGGCCGAGAGCAGGCTTTCATACTTTTCCAACAGCAGCTTGTCGTCTGGGGGGTAAATACGTCTGTGGACCGCAGAGAAGGAGGGAGAAAGGAGAAGAGAGTGAAGACGAGGTGAGGAACGATGGAAAAAGGGAAGGGAAATGATGGGTCACAAATGGGGTCATAAAAGTAGAAGGTGAGAGAGACGGAGTGGAAGAATGAGAAAAAGGGTGGTTCAGGTTAAGGAAAAAGAGGGATATGGGGTGGAAAGAGGAGCCGTGAAATATTTAGGAAGTCAGTGGGGGTAAAAAAAAAAGTGGGAAAAGGGGGTAAAGAGATATAGAGAGACAAAGAAAATTAAAAAAGAACAGGGATAGAAAGAAAGATAAAGATGAGGCACAATAATTGGTGGGAGAGACAGAAAGGTCAAGGTGCAGCAAGTGCAGAGAAAGACAAACAAAAGGTGAGAGCGAAGAATGAGGAAGGAGGCAGCAAAGAGCAAATACAGACGGAAGAATATTAATGAGACCTTGAGTGAAGAAACTGCATGAACATCAGTCAATCTTTTCACATGGTGCATTAATACAACAGCTTTCTACACGCTCTCACCCTCACCGACGTGTGCACGAGCTTCACTGCTTTTGCAGTCTTTGCTAATGTGCCCATTCACACATTCACATTTGTGCCCTTAAGACTAAAATAACAGTGCTGGGTGTTTATCCAAGGCCTGAGGGGATTAGAACAATGCTTAAACCTCTGCCTGGTTACCCTCATAATACATCTACAAACTCCCAATGTCATCGCTTTAGCCATTAAGTCAAAACAAGGTTACTGTTTTAATCAAGATAAGAACTGGCCTTAGTTATTGCAAAAGCACGAATATAGTCTGGCGTCTGCACAGACAATATTAAGTGCTAAACTCCCCTCAAGTTGGTTAGAAAAACACTCACACAAGCACAGACCTGTGATTAAAAGACAAAACTATAGAGATGAATGAAGTCACAGCAAGGACACAGCAGTGGAAAATGTTCTACCATGGCACAATGACAGGCCAGATCTTTTTAAATATTGATTAATAGGCTTTGAGCTAGTCACAGATACACGCGTATGTGTAGCGGATTTCTGTGTAATGCCACATAAAGCTGAACTATTTAATTGGACCAAAGCCGTTACCCAGTATTATGCAAACAGGTACACTGATTTTGAGACCTGAGATAAAGCTGCCATTTGAATCCCATCCCTTGAATTCATTATATGTGAGACTTCTCAGTTTCTAGGGTACGTTTTCTTTAAGGTGCATGTAATGGTTCTTTTCATTCCCAAGACACATTTTTATAACGGTCACATAAACTAAAATGGATTCATAACATATGAAAAGAGCCAGAACTTTTCAATCCTAAAGAGCGTCATGAATCACTCGACTGAAAAGCTTAAGGTGAGGCACTTTAATAGTGGGTGTTAACTGCTCAGTCTTTTTGGCAGCGTCCATCTCTGAGCAAATGGACGTTTTACGTGGGGGTGACCTCTCACTATTGTTTAACTAAAACGTTTGCTGGGTCTTACTTTCAGTCCTCAACTGGAGTTAAAGTAAAACTGACATAGACCATTTACATGGATCTGAAACTCTACTGAATAAAAACATTTGATTTGGTCAACAGTTCTTTAAAGTTTGCCGTCCCCAGACATTTAAAGGGACCCGTTCACTCTGGGATGTGGCTCACACTCTCACCTTCATCCATAGTAGGAAACTTTTTCTGATTGGCTCCCTCTTGCAAGCAAAAGATACAAACAGCAGGCAGACAGGGCTTTAGCCACTCACATTAAGTCGACAGTGCCAAGAGTTTAAAAAAAAAACTGTCTAAAAACGAGCATTTAGAGTAGTCTGATGTCTGAGGTTCTGCTCACGGGGATTACTGTAGAGTCGTGTGAAAAAGGCAAGTGGAAACCTAAATGCACCCCATAATTCAATAGCTCATAGAACCACTTTAGCAGCAATAAGTTGAAGTAATTGTTTTCGGTATGACTTTATCACTCTCTCACATCACTGTGGAGGAATTTTGGCCCACTCTTCTTTATGATGTTGCTTCAGCTGATTGAGGGTCTGCCACAGCATTTCAATCGGGTTGTCTGCTGTAGATTTGGTGGGATCGCTGTTGCATTGCCCAGTTTAGGCCGAAGGATGGGCCAGCTATCACCACTTTGGTTTTGTCTGTGTAAAGGAAGTTGGTCTACAAGTCTTTTGTCTCCGAAACCTTCTTTTTCACATTAATTTACATATGCTGACCTTTTATTTATATTCTTTATTTTAATATGAGCATTCTCAACTGTAAGCGTACCTCTTTGTGCTATGCATACAAACATATATATATATATATATATATATTATATGTATATATAAAACACAAGCGGTACCCTTTAAAGAATCCAAAATGAAGCGCAAATACCTGCTGGGTTTCCCTCGGATGTGTCACGGTCATGGCTTGTCTGTACCTGATACAGTTTCATCTAATAGCACAATGTAAGTCAGTTCATTACCCAAACTCATCTAATGAGAAGCACTGTGTTAATCAGACTTCAGCGTTGTGCAGGGACACTATCTGAATGCTAAGAGGTCTTTACCAGGGTGCTCCAGACAGACGCCAGCCTGCCTGATTGACTGTCTGACTGCCTGTCGAAAAATAGGAAGGAGGTGACAGCACTTCATGCAGGCCTGGATCAGCATTCAACATTCACTAGCCATTCACTGAAGTGATGAGTCAAGAAGTCACTTAGAGTTGGGAAGACAGCAAGAAGGGTGTGTGTTGTGTGTGTGAGCCAGTTGTGACTGTTTGTCTTTGTTTTTGTGTGTAAGTGGGTGAATGAGGAACATACTGGGAGAGAAAAGCGAGGGGGTTGGGGGGGTGTATGTGTTGGATTAAGGCAGGAAGAGACACAGAGGGAGGGAAAGAGCATTAACAATTTATAAGGGACAAGCAGCAAATCTGAACTTTGTGTTGCTGAGTCATGCTGTAAGGTGAATCTGCTCCATCTGTGAGCTGACTATTAAAAATTGACATGCTTAATGTCTTCCAGTGTCCCTGCTGGATTTCGGGGGGAGATAATAAAAGTGTGGGGAAAGCCGGTTGCCATTTGTCAAGAAAGGTGTACACTAAAGTAACTTTGTGAAAAAGTTGTGCACACTGTGCATAGAAGAATAACAATTTGATCCTTGTTCCTACATATCACTGGACAGCTTTCATTCTCGTCATTCGTTCAGTTAAGTTCTTCTCTCCAAACAAGAGATTCGCATTTGGTTGTTCTTTCTGCAACAGCTTTATTTATTTTCCTGAGAGCCTGGCACTTTCGAGATGACCCCCATAAATGCAAGAGCACTGGCACAAGTACAAGTAGTGTTCCTGGAGGGAGAGGCTCTTCGCCCCAGTTGTCTGCCTCTTTCCTACCTGTAGTTCCCCAGATGTTGCTTTTCATGCTCCTCCCTTGAAATCTGCTTGCGAACCTGTGCCAGCCGCTCTTTCTAAACATAAGAGAAGAGCAAAGAGACAAATGACAACTTCTTCCAGATGAAAGTCAGTGCCAACAAAACAATATATTCTATTAGAGGCAAAGACACAGAATGAATTCCTGCAAGAAAGAAAAGAGTACAAAGAGTCTCACTCATCAATGACTCATAATTTAGTCCATTTACTCTTTTATTAGTATGTTACAAAGGTGTAATTGTGGAGCTCAGTTGGCCAATTTGGCATAAAGACGAAAGGAGGGGACCACTTTCCTACTAGCACTGCAATCTCATTTAGCTCTAAGCAGTGTGTGCCTTTCATAGAACCAAACCTGGTCTCACACTTCAGCCATAACAGCACTCGATGCCCTTTTTCTAAAAGGTGCCTTTCCGCCATCTTTCCTCATTCCCACTGATTAGTGCCATGGCTAATCAAAAGGCTAATCAAAGAGGGTGGGAGGCGTTAAAGTACTAGTAGCTGCCACTTTTCCCCATATACATGAGCAAAGCTCCCCGACTTCATTTCAAAGAGAAAATAATTAAATGGTATGCTTGTGTCAGAAACTTTTGAGTCTTCTGACACAAAGTAAGAAGTAATTGAAACTGAGTTTCTGCTTTCGACTTGTGTTTCAAGTGCATAATACAGTAGGGTGCTGAGACATATAATTTATATATCAAATATATTGATGTACCAGCTGATAGGTGTGTTAAGTAAATGTCTCTAATGACACGTCACAGATCTCTGATGTGAGCCTGTCTGAAGCCAAACCACCTTTTTGTGCACGTTTTCGTGTGGCCTGCAAAGCTTAAAAGTATCTCATGACTTATGATCGCCGCTCGAGACTGTGCAGTCATTGTTTTAATCCCCAGGCCGGTTTTGAATGTCCGGGTGGGGAAATGAATGAGTACCGCTCTCAACTCCCTCGACCACAGTTAAGGAGCACCACCTTGTACAGGTGCTTAGCATCGCAGATGCTGCCCTGCAGTTTGATACCAGCCAGCGCTTTAGACAACTCTGGTTTTACTTACATCTCAGGTGGGACAGTGTGTGTGAATGAGTGAATATAAAGCCCAGTATTTGTGAATTTAAAGAAAAGTTTTAAATGAATGGACTTCTGTTCCCCTCCTGCTTTCTCTTTCTTTCTGCTCGTCCTCACCAGCTCTTCTCTTCGTCGCTCCAGCGTGTGACGTTGTTTCTCCCAGTCCGAGGAAGCAGCCGAGAGTTTCTTCATGGATCCGTGTCCGTAGAGCCGTCTCTGAGCCTCTGCCTTCTGCTGGGCTAGGTTGCGTTTCTTATCACTCGCCCTGGATCAACAAAAAGCAAGACAACTAACATCGCACATACACGGAAAGGGTTCAGATTTAAGAGCACTGATTATTAATGTTTGCTGTCACCAAAGTTTTTTTTGTTTAGTTTTGTTTTGCTTTGCATGTAATGGTTATTTGTAACACTAGACAGTACTGAGAAAAACACACACACATAATCAACGGAAAAGGGTTTTTAAAAGTGTCATAATAAAGCGTGACAGCTTGTGGGCCTCCTCCCTAGCTGACCTGAATATCTGCCTTATCACATCATTGTGCTGGTTAAAAAAAAAAAAAAGACAGAAAAAAAGCCCCCACAAAACACTCAACAATACAAAAACAGAGATGAAGCTGAGACACAAACAACTCTGGGATGAACAGGACCAGACAGCTAATTCTGAACAAGTGGGCCACTGCGGTCTAGAGAAAGGGCAATTCATTTTAGTCAATCGCTGGTCCTTTAAATTGGATATTGAGTGCTTTTGGGGGACTGAGGTTTATCAATGTCCATGCCCGACCGGGTCTGAATTGATCCCATTTGATACAGTTGATGTGGTGAGCAGAATCAAGAGCCAAGCCTACCTCTACACAGCACCAGCTCCTCCCTTTGGGGGAAGCAAAGTCATTACTATACAAGGAAAAAGTGAGCGAAGCCCCCCCCCCCCCCTCCTCACTGTAGCGTGAACATGTAGCGTGTCCAGTGGAAAGAGCTTCCCCATGCCTTTCAAGCCCTCCTACGACTTATTTGTCATAAAATAACCAGATCTCCCTTTTTAATCTGTGGCAGCACATTAAACATCAGCCATGTAGCAAATCACTTTGAGAAGAGATTTGTTTGGCCCACATGAATCCATTCAGGAGGATGGAGCGAGTCTTTATGTGGGCCCGGTGCACCACGCACCTCACTTGGCCAAATTAGATGTATACGATGTTGCATGTAATTGATCCAGTGTGTGTGTGTGTATGCACTTTGTTTGTATATATGTGTGTGACTAGCAGAGCTGAGACTATATTTAGAGCAGTAAGAGGAGGACGAGCACACAGAGAAAAGAGGGGAAAAAAGAGCAGAGGTCTGGTGTACAATGATCAATCAGAGGACAGACTCTCCGTAGCCAGGGGACAGAAAAGCACGCCAGCAAACACAAACACACACACGTACACACAAACACGCACCCTACCTATACGACAAATACATTCCAAAATAAAAACAGTGTGCATTTTAAAAAATGAAATACACCCACAAACCAAAACAAAGAGCAGCAGAGGAAGCGTATGTAGATATACGAACCACAGATCAGCGCACAGGTTAAAAAAAAGACACATTCAGAAACTCACAAACACCCAGCATCTCTGATTGAAGGGTTCACAAAGCACACAGTAGATGGTATTGCATGGCTTTGTACCTTGGCCATTATCCGTTTTTATCCACCACAGAAACACCAACACACAAATTTAGAAAGACAGCAATTTATTTGTCCAAAGCTTCAACTTCCTGCTGCGTTCACGCTAATGTCACTACTGTCTCATCAGTCTGAAACCAAAACAAGATAATGGCCGGATTGTACTGTGCATCAAAATAATTTTTAAGTTTGCTCGGCTGTCAAATTAAAAGATAAATAAATAAATAAAAGAAACCTAAGCACCGATTGAAATTCTGAGCATTTCAAGCCCTTTAAAGAAAAGCTTGATACAAACTTCGAGTGCCTCTGCGCACAAAACCTCACCAACTAAACAGAGCAATTGTGAAGTTTGTTGATAAAACATCTTGTAGGCTTCAGATTGAGCATGCCAGCAGCAAAGAAACAAATCTTTCCATGTTAAATTCTTTGTTTTCCTGTCATTTTTATTTCTTTTTGAATGCATAGCTAAGTCAAGACTAGCCATTTATGTGTTTACGTGCATCCATGCCAGCCACCTCTACTGATTTCCAGCAAAACTAAGAGGAGAAGGCAGCAGGTGACCGACTGGCTGAGAGGAACAAATTTTTTTTAATTCAATGTAAAGGCTCCACATTTTTACAGTAGCAGCATAGTTACTTTCTATATTTCTATTCATCTACTTATTTTTGTGAAAGCCACAGGGAGCCACTAGAGACGGGCAAAAGGGCCGGGGGCAGGATTTGCAAACCGTAGATGCAATTTGTTGGTATCTATTTGCATGGGTGTGTATGTGTAAGACAGGGTGGAAAACAATACCTGATGTTGAGGAGTTTGAGGGCATTGAGCAGCACACCTTTCTTCACATCATAATCAATCTTCTGATCTGTCCCAAAGCTCGGAGCTCGATTGATCTGTCAGGTAAGAGAGAACAGACACATTCAAAGGATGCTCAGTATTTTTTTCTCTTCTTGTCCTGCTTCATATCACTTTTTTTCCTTTCTTATCAGTCCAACAGACAGGCATGCTACGCAATTACAGGAGTGAGTTTAGAGCATCTTTGGAGAAAAGAAAAAAAAAGATCTGTTCCAGCAAGGAGAGAAGTAGTGAGAAAGAGATGAAAGTTGAGGGTTTTTTCTCTCTTTGAAGGACACTTTGGAACTCTTAGCCTTTGCCTGGGCATAAATCCACTCTGGCACTGACGAGTGTATGCCCGTGCATTTAGAAGAGCATATTTGCGTCAGAGTGAATGCATACAAACAGATTGTGTGGGTTAATCGCTCACCCCATAACTGACCCTGGTTCCTGACTCTGTATCCTAAGATTGCTTGCAACAGCCCGACGCCTCGACGCGCACGTCTTTGCGAGCATCAGAGAATTGCCGTCGCTCAGCTCAGTGCCATCACGGACAATCAAGAGCGCTCAGAGAGATTCTGCTCAGCAAGAAACAGAAAGAGCCACCTCGGATTCGAGGTACAAAAGCAGG
This sequence comes from Pelmatolapia mariae, assembly GCF_036321145.2. Classification (NCBI taxonomy): domain Eukaryota; kingdom Metazoa; phylum Chordata; class Actinopteri; order Cichliformes; family Cichlidae; genus Pelmatolapia; species Pelmatolapia mariae. The sequence goes on from NC_086240.1 coordinate 39,227,541, forward strand.
TATCGTCTGGGGAGAAATTCAAGAGCAATGTACCATTCTTAACGGAACAATTTCCAGCACTGGTGCAAGGTATTCAAATATCAGTTATTATACCTGACACAACAAATCAATTCTTTTTACTCTTTGTTATGTTCCCACAGTGAGAAAGAGATTATGTGAGACAACAAAGGCTGCAAAAAATGGAAGAGAAGTGCAGAGGGAGGGTGAATGAACTGGCAACCGTGAGTGGAATGGTGTCTTTCTATGAGCTGACTTCAAATGACAATGCAACAGATGCCCAACGAAAGGCTGGCCGAGTCTGATACCGCTTGATTTTGGAGATAAGTCGGCTCTTTTATTAACAATGTCCAAAAGTCTTAGACCGCCCATTTTCTTTTTAATGTCTGGGTGATGTGATCATATGGGATCTGTAATAAGGGTTTATTTGTTGAGTAGCGAAGGGAATTTTGTCACTTTGTTGCTATAAATCAGTCCAACAAAATCAGGTTATGAACAGTAACTCTAAGTAACAGTTAACATCACCTTAATAGACAATGTCCTCCTATTAATATATTTAGCGTTTTTCTTTCTCAATTCATTGACAATGTTTATGTACCCTGAAGTCAAAATTATCTGCTTTTATGAATGAAAATTACAGCCAACTGTCTGGGCGTCTAGCTGGAAATTCAACCTCTCCCAGTAGCCTTATTCTGCAGTCAACGTGAGTACTTGTATCAGAAACACTATTCCTCTAGTTCCCGTCTTCCTTTGGAAAAAAGCCGTTGGATACAGTTGAAAACATCAAAGCAGGACAACAGCCAATCACAAATCGGGATTTCAGTAACAGAGCAAAACTGAGCTAATCACAGGTTTTAGTGTCTATTACAGATCCCGTTCTATCCACCAATCAGGAATGTGGGGTAAAGGACGGTAAAAGAGATGGATGGGGGAAAAAAAGGCTGGCGTGCAGCATCGAGCTATTTGGAACCATAAGGTTTTCCCGAGCACCAAAATTTGAAAGCCCCTTTGGAGACGGCATGCAAAGCCTCTCAAGGGTTGTGGGGGTAGCTCTCTGTAACTCCATCCCTCCTTCTCTCTCCTACATCTGAACTACCCATTACTAATCCTGACATAAAGGTGCTCAGTGCTGTGTGGCAGATTCGGGAACAGTGATGTAAGATAATATTTACACCGCTGCTAGACTCCCAGGAACTGCGAGAGCCAGAGCGCTTGTGTGCGTAACCCAAAAAAAAGGCCGTAACTGCTGAAAGACTGCGCATTAGGATCACGAGGCAGCTATAGAAAATAAAATAAAGAAGAAAAAATGTAAATCTGCACCTTCCAGCGATCAACAGCTACACCCAAACTGACCTAAGAAACGTGACTGTTGTGATACCAGGAAGCTTTTTATTCTTGCTATTTCCTCAGAAACTCTATACTGAGCTGTGGCTGTCTGTAAATATACATATAGCCTTCCCTGGGCTGTCACTGCCTGAGTCCCTTTAACTAGTTTAGGTAATAACTCCATAAATATCATAGGTGAGCTACAAAAGCCTCACAAATATGAAGTGTGTTTGTACGGAAGTGCCCTTGTAAGTGTGGGTGTGTGTGTGTTTTTTTATTATTTTGTATACAGCAGCCATTTATCAGTACGGGGGTGATGAATGTGTTCTAGCGCCAAGAGAAAAACAGGAACAGAGAGACCCTATGCAACTCTTTCGCTCAAAAGAATGAAGTATACAATCCTCTCTGTGCCGAGGAGGACAGAGCTCCACTTCATCCTGCAGTTATCTTATCAAAGTAAGCGAAACATTACTAAAAAAAAAATAAATAAAAAAAGGTGGTCTGTGTTCATTTAGAGCGCTCGCCAATATGACAGCCACAGTGAAAACAGTATGGCTTTAGAGCGCCGTAGCCTATAGGTAAGAGCCAGACTGGCAGCGATCCTGGTGACGCTCGTCTCGTTACTTGTCTTCATTTCTTAGTTTGATTCGTGGTGTCAAGCTGTCACAGGAGAGACTGGCATTGCAGCGCTCGCTGGCTTTCTTTGCTCTCCCTCAGCTGTTTTGTCTCTCACCTTCTTCTTGCTGCCAGTTGCACTCCTCCCTAGTTTCTATTTCCACTCTTTCTGTCTCTCACCGTGTTTTTCTGACTGGTCACCACTGACCCTGCGCTCCCCTCCCGTCCCCGCTCCCTCCCCGTGCTAGCCCTCATTCTCCGGTCGTTACCTCTCTTCATTTTTCTCTCTCTCTCTGTGTTTCTGTGTTCGCTATTTCCTCCCTGGCAAAAGGAAGTTGAACCAGTCTGGTCCTAATGAACCCCTGCAGGCTCCCAAAACCCCCCACTCTGATTTCCTTAAGTGACTCTGGCAGGGTCTTAAAGGAGCCCTTGGTTGCTCCAAGATGCATTCAATAAAAACGTCAGATGAAAAGATTAGAAACTCCTTTTTACTCATTCTTTGATTCGGTTCAGCTTCAGCGACGCATCGCTGTAGCCAAAATATCACTTGGTCAAAAAGCATATCGGTCTTTAATTTTTTCACAGGACCCTTTATCCCCATCTGATTACTGAATTAAACGTACAGAGATGAAAGGGTTATAACAACAACAAAGACGGGAAATGTAAAGCTTTTATTTTCAGCACCTTGAGTCGTGGGATTGAGATGGCTCAAGAAAAAAGAAAAAACTGTAACCTGCCATCGTTCATAAAGACCACTGTGAAATACAGGCTGTTGCCGGGGAGCCTCGTGAGACTTTTTTTTTAAACCATCCATTTGGTTTGAATTTTCGGTGAACAGCAAGTCCCTCTACTGATCTTTATTTTGAGCACTAAAGTACAAACAAAACAGGGAGAAATGCAACCAGTAAATTTTACATGGCTTATTTAATTTGATAATGCCTGGTAATTTCCAAGTGGAAAATTCCATTCAGCCACTGGTTTGAACATGGATCTGTTGATGTTTGGCCCCTTGAAGCATCTCATTCAAGTAAATTTAATTCAGTTTTATTGATATAGCATCAAATCATAACATAAGTCATCTCAGGGCACTTAACACATAATAAAGTCACGGCTTTATAACATTGTAATTGAGAACTAAGTGTGTTGCCCAAGGATAGCCAGTAAGCAAATATGAGCCAAACAGCACAATAAATGCCTAACAACGTGATTACTATTAACCGGGTCATAGGTCGTTCTGCACAACTACAGAGAATAAAGTCTCCACTTGTATTATGATAAGACGCTAACTGATGCTCCATCTCTGTCTGTTGTTATCACTTCAATTATGAATAAAACCATTAACCTGGCGATGATGATGCGTCTCGCTCGCTGCTAAAAATGCAGCGGACGTTAAACAGTTTGTACCTGTGGCTTCTGCAGCTTCGCCACACAGACCCTAATAATATAGCAACGGCACCGGATCAACAACAATCAGCTGCTTTATTTCCACAACAAATTGCTACCCCACATCGACATTTATTCTGCGTCTGGAATGCTCTCTAAAACAAGTACAAGGGCTGCTCGTGATTAATCGGTTCAGAAAAACGACCCCCTCTTATTATTCCTGGCAGAGTGTAAACAACCACTGCTTTGACAAGCCTCCTATTTTGCCCCGCACGCTCAAGGGTATCGGCACAGTTCAACCGCTGTCAGAATGGAGTGTTTGTTGCTGCACAATGGTGGAATGAGAGAGGGAGGCAGAAAGGGAGAGGGGGAAACCGAGCATGAGTAGTAGAGCGACAGCAAGACAGACAGACAGCCACCCTGTTAAGTCGCTCTCTTGTTTCAGCCGTCTTATCAATCACCGTTTTGTTCTTTTTGTGGCATTTTACGTGGTCCACTCGGATGCAGGGACACTCTAGCGGAGTCTGGTAAAGGTCCTGGAAGTGAGTGGGACACTATTTAGCTTTGCTGACCTCCCTTGCTTTTTGAAGACATGGAAAAGCTGCAAGGGATACAATCCAAGGTAGTTAAATGAGGTTTAAGTGGATCTAGTAAGTCACCTATACACAATATTCAAAATGCCAAAGAGTCTTCAAACAAAAATAAATCATCAGTCATAATAAGTCCAGAGCTGACTGTCATAAACATGAAGGGAAAACATGTCTTCCCTTCAAATATGCCACAGATCCAGCTGTACCTACTACAGTTCCCTATGTCACTCATAAATGTGCATCTTCCTTCTCAATCACACGTGCGCACACAGACACACTGGCACTGCCATATACGCCTGATGATAAATGACTAAGAGTTGGTGTATGTTTTCAACTGCCCCACATACAAAGCCCGTGCGCGCCTAATTTGATACTTATTCCATGAAATAGTCATGTTGGGGGAAAATGGATAGAGACAGACAGTCCCATACATCATTCTAATTATTCTTTAATAAACCTCTTTTAAGCCGGGGAGTGGCTCGCAGGTCACTACTGCCACCTAGGGTCTACAAGTGGAAGGACAACCCCTCAGAGAGTAAGGACGATATCCATGTACATTTAAACAAGAATGAATCCCACTAAGTGCCAAAGATTAATCAAAGACAAAAGGAGAATGAAAGGTGGAAGGGGGCAAAAGAGACTCGGAAAGATAATTGAGAATATCAAACTGTATGTATTCTCCTCTATCATTTACCCTAGAAAATTCAATCATGAAGGGATGAAAATTATTTGGAGAGCACAGGTAGCAAGTAAATTCCTCTTTAATCACTCTGAATACACAATAATGTTCGAGTCGGCTGTAGCAGGTGTTAGGAAACACTTCTGAAATTTCCTCAGGAAATATGTGAAAGGCAGGCTAACCTCTAAATCCATCCTCTAAGAGTACCCGGAAAACATCTCTACTCTTTACACTTTTATGAAAGGCTATAAGAACATTACATTTTTACCTCATTCTCCACAGATGAAATAGAATTTCTACTGGAAATCTGAACAAGTGTGAGCAACTATTTATTCCACCCAAGGCATTAGCAGTATTTCCTCAGATCCAACTCATTTGGTGTCTGTATGTGGTTGGAAAATAGGAAAGTGTGAAAACTATCGATGTGTTTGTCTCTGTGCATCTGTTTACAGTTGCCAATGCAGATTACTTCCCCCAAACACACACAAAAACACTCCAAAGAAAAAGGAAGTCTGGATTATGTTGGCGCTGATGGGCTGGAAGGACAAACCAAAACTCATCTTGAAACAAACGGAGACACAAAGCACACAAAGAGGGGAAAGTTGCAGGAAGGGGTGAGGGGAAGGGTGAAAAATCGCCACCCTTGGGGAAGCAGCCCAGCTGGAGACTGTTGGTCTGTTTTTGTAATGGCCAGTCACACATACAAACACACAAATACCCCGTGACAAGCAAACCCGTGCCACAGTTTGCCTAACCACGCCCGCCTCATTAGCTGCCAATCATTTTGCACAGCGGTCCTAAAAAGGGGGACAGGACACGAAGAAAGAGCACAAGAGATGGATGAGGGGATGGTAGTTAAATTGTTGCCATCAATAATCAAGCTGCCTTTGTGCAATGCTATCTTAATATGACACAATGACACATAAAACGCTGTGAAAGTCGCCCAACTTCTTCCTTCTCTCTTCCTGAATAGGCCCGTGTGTGTTTCAGAAGAGTTAAACCTGCCAATCTCACTGAATAAAAGGCAAGACTATGGGCTGGAGTCGGTAAGCAGATGAGGGTAGCGTACCACACACTGCAGAGGACTATTCCCAGAGGGGCAAAGACCATTCATCCAGACACACACACACGCACACACAGACACACACGCGGACAGGGAGTAGAAAGATTTACACAAAATCGCAGACACATCCTCGGCTGTATCTCTCATGGTGTGTGTTTAACGTCCAGCCGAACACGTGTACAGTACCAAACACTGCACACATTCACACAGTGCAAATCAAATTTAGACACGCTAACTTACATTCACTTCTACACACACGCACACACAGAGACACAAGCACACCGTCACATGCTGACTGTAGCCCTAACAAGCAGGCCGACCAGCCTCTAAGCTGCCTGGAGCCCGGCACTAGAGAGACAGCTTCGCGGGGACCGGGGAGGTTTCTAATTATTCATGCTCACTACAAACACTTGTTTCTTCTTATTTAGAGTTGACCAGCTGGAGCTTTTTTATGCTGCATGTGGGGAAACAGCTTAAAAAAAATGAAGTGAGCCAGAGCCTGTAATGAGGCTGGGCCTCAGTTCACTGGTCCTTGTGCTGGGGTCCGCGGATACCCATCAGGACCTCGTGAGAACGCTAAATTGCGCTCTTTGTCAGATTGTGTTTCAGGGGTGGAAAATTTAAGGCAATAGTTTTGTGTGTGTGTGTGCGTGTATACGTCTTGTCCTTTCCCATTTTTATATTTTTCTCTGTAAATTTGAAACTATTTGTCATGCCAGCTTACAGACCACGGGTCCTAAAGAGGCTGCAGGGTCGAGGGGTGCGGGGACATAATATTGTCCCACTGCTGCATTTCGCCAACAAGTAAATGCACTCCTTACACCTGACGCTGGATTAATTTAAACTTTCTGGTCCTTTTGACCTGTATAGTGCCACTGATAACACCACTACATGCTTACAGAATTCATGAGCTTGTGCCACGAGGCAATTAATGAGCTAAACAGAAAACACGTGCAGTGATTTTTTTTTCTCCTGCTTTGCTTAGTTTTTTTGTTTGTTTTTTCTGGGTTTTTTGCTTTTAAAAGAGAAAGAAAACACTCAATGAACCGCTAAAAGCAAAAGCCTTGGCCTTGACGATAGAAACTACAGTCTAGGCAGAGAGGCGTGTTTGAATGTGTGCTTGGATAATGCAAGTGAGTGTGTGTGTACACACTCGAGTGTGCGCCTGCATGAAGCAAAGATCCCGGCTCAATGAAACGCCTTTCCTATACGAAACACAGATGCTGTCTGGGCTGGTTTAATGAAAGTGAATGTCTCAGGTTACGCCATTTGAGCAAGTGCGTGTATGTGTGTGTCTTTGTGTGTATGTGTGCCTATGTAGTGCTGATGTTTTGAATGTCAATAGGAGGTAAAACTTGTGTTGAAAACTCTGCTGAATTAAGATAAGGATCACACAAAAGCCTGTCTCTCTCCCTCGCTCTCGTTTTTAGCTTCCCATCTCCCCTTTCTCGTTTTGCTTTGAGCACAATGTGCCTTTTTTGATGGCTGGCCGTGGTTTGAGACTCATCACCCCTTGCCTTTTCTCTACTCACCGGTGTGACAAGCTACTTAGCAGGTGTCTGCTGGTCTGTGGAGTGTCCCTCTTTATTCCTCTGTGTTTGTTATCAGTATATTTCCAATGATATCTCTTTGTGCTTGTGTCCACTTACAAAGAGATAGTGTACTGTATCACACAGGGTTTTTTTCCTTTTTTTGCAGTTGCAACAAAGAGGCAAATGCATCCTCTAACACAGGAGTTTGGAGTTGCCTTATTTTGAATATCACGCTGCCCCACTGAAAAAAACCCTCGTATCTCCTTTCTGAAGGTATAATTGGAGGATGTGAAACACAACCTTTTTCTTCTTCCCTCTCCATCCTCCTACACGCTCTCAAAAACAGCTGACAAAAACACAAATGTAAAGAACAGGGATAATATGATCTGACAGTTTCTTGTATATGATACCATCTAGCTTTCACGTATCCAACTAGCTTTTGAGTCTACGCAGGTTGAACTTTCATTTCCTGGTTGTGAGCTTGAATGTCCAACAACCAACTCTGACATTTAAAAGAGCAAGAGAGGACAGTGTCGGAACAGCAGTCTGGGTAAAGCCCCAACGAAGCATGGCACGTGTAATTCACAGTGACACCAACAAGGAAACCTGAGTGGTGGGCGTCCACAAATCCAGAACAAACCTGTAAGACCTAGATTGTGGTTCAATTTAATTTTTACTGTTTCATATCGACTCGAGGGCAGGAAGAAAACAGAAAGTTAAAACAAATGGTGAAATGGGCTGAAATAGATTCAGTTTACTACAAAATGCTGCAAAGCGATCTGCTGAAAAATTAAATTTAGACCTAAGGGCTTGCCATAGGGTACCGTTTGTGGAAACCAGCCTATGGGCCCGCCTGCTTGTTGCGTCCCTGCTGAATAGCAACAAATGTCGACGGGCTAAAAAGTGGTAATAAAGTTATTTTCAATCTTGACAGTGTACGCAGTGAGGATTTGAGAGGGGGTCTCTTTGCTTGCAACTATCCCCTGACTAATCAGTTGAATTTGGGAAATAAATTATTGTTGCTGTAAATGTTGCGTGAAAGAGAAGCAGGGTTGTGTGTTTGTGTGTGTGTGTGTGTGTGTGTGTGTGTGTGTGTGTGTGTGTGTGTGTGTGTGCGTGGGATGTTAATTGATGAGACTTATAGAGAGCTGCTAGTAGCACAGGGGGGATCATTACTGCTGGAGTGGAACAACTGCATTCACGGCTGTTTGCTATGTCTCATACACACACACACACACACACACACACAAAATGCTCACAAATGCTGTCACGGTGCACCAGCAGTCAAAAGGAACACCATCCTCTTGCTCTCTCTTGTACATCCTTTTGTCTTATACTACAACTGCTCAGCTACACAAGAAATGTCACGTAGGGTAATAATAGCGCCCTAATTCCAAGATGACAGAAAATGCCAGCGCCTGAAAATACCAACCAACTATCAAATGTCACTTTGTTTTTCCAAAATCTCAGAAAAAACCCTAAAAATTTTATTTTGGGTTGGCATGATGGGAGGAAGAAACCCCAAACAATTATCCCCAAGGCATTTCCCCATCCTCGAGTCAATTTGTGGGATGGGGGTGGAGGTGCAGCCACTTTGGGTTAAAGGATTTAGGTCACACTTTAACTCACTTGCTGACATCAGAGCAGTGAGATAGAAATCCTGGAGTGGAATCTGAATTTGACTCAATCTCCTGCATGCCTGACACTCCAGTGACTGACACTTGAAGAATTACTAGTCAGCCTGCTATTCTGGCCTATATTTTAAAGCCTGCAGGGGAGTATGGGGTGGGGTGTCTTTATCGTGTCTTATAGGCTGCTGTATATTCATGCATTTCTGTATGCATCTATGGGTGTGCATGAATGCCCGCATGCGTGTAATCAAGCATGCATGGCTGCGATTGTGTGAGTTCCTTTCATTTTACGGGAGTCTCTCCGTGTGTTCGGAAGCGCGTAAACACGTACTTCAGACCGTGCGGGTGTTTGTGTGTGGGCACCAGAGCGTGTGGGCACAAATCAGTGTGTGTTTATGCTTTCTGTCAGTGTGCGGTAACGTCTCCCTGTCTCCTGCTTATACCACATTACATCAGTCTGGAGCCGCTGTCACTTCAGTAGCAGCGCAGACAGGTGAGACTTTACAGAAACATTAGAAATCACAGAAGACAAAATACACGTGTACCTTCACTATTTGTTGAAAATGTTTTTAAAATAGCACACACAAATAGTAGCTTAGCACGACATACTAACAGTATACAGAAAAATAGTAATAGTAGTCTAGAAATTAAATATCTCAAATTATCTAGTGAAATTACACCTCCAAAATATATTCTAGAAAATGCAGTTTTTGAGAGAAACACACTTCTCCAATTTAACCAGCTTTACACACACATGCATGCTGTACATATACTGTAAATAAACAGAATTATACCTCCAATAACCAGGGTTTGAGTTTGCGGTCCAGAATAATGTCAAAGCCCAGGACCTCGAAGCAGACGCTGTCACTCCCCGGTGGCTGGCCAGGGCGACACATGCGGTAGGCGTGCAGCACGTGGGGCTCAGCTACTATTAATGTCTTCACCACCAGCTCCTGGCAAGACAGACACACAAAGCCAGAGAGAATCAGCCAGCTGCATTTACAAAGAGAACTCAATTGTACTTTTTTTCTTTAGTAGGTTTCGTTTATCCTAAGAAGCCATAGGCTGTGGGCTTTATAGCTGCTGATTAAAAGGTCTCCTTAATCAGGAAATGGTGAAATTAAAACTCTTTGCTTTAATTTCATTTTAAAACTGCAGATAAGGGATTGTACCTTTGTATTTAGGACAAAACTGACAATGAACCAATCGTGACGGACACACTAGAAATGCAACCCACAGACATGCTCCACAGAGGCGGGAATGAAATGTTTATTTAATCCTGAACTCGAATGCGTTATAAAGACAGTCTGTCGGTTTAAAAGCTAAAGCCTTTTGAATTGCTCTCACACAGAGACTTTCACCAAAGTTGGTGGTGGTCCATCTCCGTTGCTTGTGGTGCCCAACCTGTGCGCATGTTTGTGCTTGCACCTATCTGTGCTGGCTGCTACCAGCCTGCCTACTCCCAGCGTGCAACTGGGGTAAACATGCTCAGTCTGACACACACACACAAACACGATGCACATAGCTTACCCTCACCAGTCAAGCCCCACACAGTGCTGCTGGCCTGCAGTTTGCCCAGTCCAGTCTGACTGCTGGGTGCAGGAGAGGTGTATGGTGGTCTGGCCCTGGCCTGATAAGGCTGCACCCCCCTCTCCCTTTTCTATCTGTCTGTCGCTCACACACCTCCAACCATATGACAATTCATCCACCCGTCTGACCCCACAGGCTGCTCAGCACAAACACCTGGTCCCACTACCACTGTTTATGCCCAGAGTCCCCAGCAGTGGCTGGTGTATGCGCGCGCGTGTGTGTCATTTGTCCCTGCCCACATCACCTCCCTCCTTATCCTGAGCCCCCAGCACTGGCCACTGCCTCGCACCTTATGTGTGTGGATGCGTGCCTGTATCTTGCTAGCTTTGAGCTAGAATGGTTTAACCTGCTCCTTTTTAAAATCATTTTATTTATTTAAGTGTGCCTATGCCAAGAGGCACACAGTTTTGACAATAGGGTTACATATGTTAGATCATTTTGTGCGGCTGGAGCTGGACTAGTATGGTATGACTTTTGGTGTTCATGACTTTTATAGTTTTTTAAATATTAATATTTTAGTGCAAATTTAGAAAGATTCTCCTTTTGGCGCCATAGAAACAGACTTCATTTGTGGTGTGTTGGCTCTCTCTAGTGGTATGCCGGGAGTGGTACATCCTGTCTACCCTTATTTGGATACCGTAATGACGACAATATCAATAGCGCCCACAGCCTCGCTGCTTTCAGGAACCATTGGAAGTTTTAAGGTTGCGCGAACCATTGAATAGTTACGGTAACCGCAATGCTTGGTGGAAAACTCCATATCCCACAATTCATAGCACACCTCTGCCGAGTTAAACAATGGCGGACACGTCTTCGTTTTAAATGTCTTTTATTAGTGTTTCCAGGTCACAAAATAAATTTTTAAGATATTTTCAGGCGAGAATGTAGGTGTGTAAACTTCAAATATCTGCTCGTTTTATCAAGACATCCCATATTAGCAACATTTCTCTGACGATGTTGCTGCTAGCCGGCTAACTAGCTAGCGTGGCTAGCTAGTGACCCTTCGAGCACCCGGGCTTAGCTTACAGTGAGACTGCTGACGCTCGTTTCATCACCCGATCGCTCACCAGCAGTCTGTGTCTTAGCTGGACTTATTTTTCATTTATATGGGCCGATGATGCTGGTCATGTGGATAAAATAACTGAGTTGTTTGGTCTTGGCTAACGCGGAGCTACAACCGAGGGCAGATATCCACCGGTGTGTGTCAGAAAGAACATGCTGGGAACGAGACATACGAGGCGGCCGCCGATCGACCGGTGGTAGCTAACGCAGAGGTCAATCGTGGATCAGGGAAACCGAAGGCAGGAGCGTGAGGTGAACTGAATTTCAGGTAAGAAGTTATGAACTGCACTCTATTTGGGTCAGATATAAACCGAGTTTAGGTGTAGTTTATTTTTGTTGTGCTGACCTTTTACAATCGTACTGTGTGCTAGCTAGCACGACGGGAGTTTCTATACAGCTGTGTGCGCGCTAAGTTACTGACGTTGAACTTTATTTTATTCATAAGGGTTAGTTCGTAGAGTTGCCGTACAAAGGGAATCGTCCCACATTCAGAGAAAATATTATGATTTATTCTGTCGTTAGGAAGCCTCCCGTGTCATTCTCTCGCCTGTTGCAACTTCAATCATGAAACTGATCAATGATCGGCTTTTCGCTCTTGTTTATCGCGCTAAACAACAGTATCACGTTTAAGTTTGATCAGCTGTTGTTAGAATTCATTTGATTTTAATTTCTAGTATCAGCTGATGTTTGCTGATCAGCTGACAGCTGGTAACTGTGCAGGGGCGGATCTAGCAAAGCTTTTGCCAGGGGGCCAGGTAGAGCATTAACAGGGAAAGGGAGACACAAAGATATACTTTTCTTTCTTACTCTCATATAAAATATTTAGCTTTTTATTAAATAGTTATCTGCATCTTACAACCAAAGTTTGTATAATAATACACAAGATTGGCTGTAGACCATTGTGAATCATTCAGAACACTGTGTAAAAAAAACAAAAAACAAAAAGTGAATGCAAAAGTGCATAAATATTTATTTTACATGTTTGATGTGTGTGGCGGGGCGTGGTCTGCAGTGCCGCTGCAGGGGAGGTGGACCCACGGGCGTAAAGTCTGTGCTCTCTCGGCTGTTTTTTGGGTGTGTGAGGTCGCGGGGGCAGCGACAGTACCAGAGCAGCAGACGGACCGACTTCAGTTAAATATTCAGCCGTGGAAAGTAATTTGGTGGTGGTTTAAGTTTTGTTGTGATTGTTTTTGATAGACAAAAAAAACCCATTTTCCTTCTGCAGTTGCTTGATGGCTGTTAATCACAAATGATGAAGTACTAAAAATATTAAATAATAAAATTACTATCATAGTTAATTAAGATAAATAAATGTAACAATATTAAGCATGTGAACAGACTACTGCACAGCTTCATTTAAACTATGACAAATATTCAAAAGATTGATTTTTATAAAACCGTATTCATATTTGCACCACGTCTTTATAGAGACTGACATATGTGATTAGACCTATTGATGTCACCTTAAATACTATCCCCATTATCACTAAGTGTGTATTTCTTACTTGTTGATGTATAAAACTAGTGTACTTCAGGTATGGACATGTTATGTTAGCTGTTTTGTGTTTAACCTCCTCCAGAGTAAACGATCCACCAGACTGAAGGCACGTTTGCAACACCTGAGAGACCATCATGATAAATGCTTGTCAAAAGCCATGGACTCCTTAAAACACCAAACACAGGTAATCATGATTGGGTTTTGATTTTTCCCATATTACAATATTAATAAATACAGTGGTGCTTCTGACTTAGATTTGTGACAGTATGAATGCATGTGCCAAAACATTCTGTACGGGTGTGTTGGTTTGATTACGCAGGTGTACTGAAAATTATTATTTTTTATTTATTTCACCAAAGCCAGGTGCCTAATTTTTTCTTTTTCTTTTTTTGCCTCTGTAACGCCCGAGTTTCACCCAAGCAACTTTAGCATCGGGTCAGCTCTTTAGTTAACTAATTTGAAATGGCTTTTGCCAAGTGTGGGAGGAGGGGGGATAGTGTACAAACCCAGGACTGACATTTAAGCAAGACATATTAGCCTTTTATAAAGAAGTAGAAGCTGCATTGTAGAAAGTACCCAAATGTCATTCTAAACTAAAATGTAAATGTTTGTAGTAAACTAGTACTTTGGTAAAAAAGTGAGGCAGTCATGTAAGTACATCATTAAGTTCTTGAATATCCGATATATGTATCTAAGTATCATAAATATTACCTGGCAAATAATGTACTTCAATATCAAATGTATACATAAAAGTAAAGCGTGTACACACTACATGTATTTCAGGGGGTGTTATCAGCCTGGCTGATTATCATATCTGAAATTCAGCTTTTCATTTTTTTTAAATTTATTTATTTTTTTGTACTTCTGTACTTGAAAAAAATGTTTGGTACATTCCATCACTCAGTGCAAGCTGAAATTGTCTACAGCTTAGTTTACAGCAGTACTGAGGGCCACTTTTTAAGATGGAGCCATGTTTAGTCAACTATAGGCTAATAGAAAGGGTTTTTTTTTTCTTTTTCTTTTGGTTGTGCTGTAATTAAAGCCTTCTGAATTTAGACTTCAAAACCAAGGTATGTGTAGTAATGCTGTGTTTTCTTACACAGCATTAGGTTTAAATAAAACAGAGGATGCATTTAGGAGTGTATTGGTCTTGTTCATCACCTTTTTGTGAACCTTATCAAAAGAAATGTTTGTCTCTGTAATGTTTAGCCATCGGAGAGAACAAACCAAGAGGGTGAGACTTCATCACAACCCCAGCTCTCACCTAAGCAACTTGCAGCTTCCAAGACTTTGGTAAGTAGCAAATTGATTTCAACTTGTGGTATATAACAGGCTCAGTACTCTACAAGTTTAACAGTTTACCATGTAGATATAGATGAAAAAATTAGCGGTGGTGCTGGGATTGATTAATAAATAAATAAATGTGACAGCTGCCAGTCATTATGTGGCTTTTCTGCCTTTCTTTCTCTGCATGTTAGCCTAATTTGTATAAAAGTTGGGTTATGTTGACACACAAGTAGGTGACAGAAGCAGGACTTGACACACAAGCACAAGAGCACAGCCCACAGTAGTGATAATGAAACGGACTTCAGGATATACCTCATGATTGAGAATCCATAACTCATTACCCCCCTTAAACCACACTCAATTTTCCACAGTTATATTTAATGCTAAAGTGAGTTTGTTATCCTCCGCAGCTCATGAAACTTGCAAAAAATTTGCATTCTGTAGAAATTGGTTGTATATTAAGATGGTGTGCAAAGTATGTTGACACTCAAGCTGTGTCCCAAAACCTAGGCCGCATCCTTCGGAAGACCCGGCATTCGCGGTCTACGTGGGCCGGGTCCTTCAAAGACCGAGAAGGCCGGAAGTGCGAGGCTTGTGAAACGGGACGGTCTAACCTTCAGATTTGCGTCACCAGCTGTCTCGGTGGAGTTTTATAAACTCATATGACGGGACACTGCCGTAAATTCTCGACCATCTCACACTTCTGTTTAATCAGTTTTCTGTTTGACGTTTATTTAGCTGTGTGAAAACCCCGGAGCAACCCACCCCAGAGATTAATAAAGTTTTATTTAATCTAATCTAACCTAATAACTTTGATCTCAGCCAAACCAATTTACTTCGGAACAAATAAAACACTGAAAAAAGCCAAACAATAACATTTTTAAGTTACTGAGTGACTTGTATATCATGTTTAACTTGAGTAGTGAAAGGATTTGAAAACAATGAAGCCGGGACTCTGCTGTTCTCGCCGGCTCGAGTGACCATTGAACCCTCCAGTCAGCTATCGAGCGGCTGGGTAACGGAAGTCTCCGAAAACATCTGAGCACTTTTGCAAATATGCGATGTCTTGATAAACCGAGCAGATAATTGAAGTTTACACAGCTACATTCTCGCCTGAAAATATGTTAAAAGTTTATTTTGTGACCCAGAAAGAGTAATAAGAGTAATATTAAAACTTAGTAGCGGCCGCCATTGTTGGAAACTGGAATTGGCTGGGTCATGCTATGAATTCTAGGATACGGTGGCGCATGAAGGATACACCCGACCCATCATTCAAATCTGGGGAAAAGGAGAACGCATTTGTCGGCCAGATTCGGAGGAGTCTACGAATTGGGACAGCCTTCGGGGCATCGCTGTGATGTAATCGGTCTACAAATGCGTCCTCAGGAGGATGCAGCCTACTTTTTGGGACACATCTTTAGTGCCAGTCAGGACAAGAAACCAAACAA
This sequence comes from Pelmatolapia mariae, assembly GCF_036321145.2. Classification (NCBI taxonomy): domain Eukaryota; kingdom Metazoa; phylum Chordata; class Actinopteri; order Cichliformes; family Cichlidae; genus Pelmatolapia; species Pelmatolapia mariae. The sequence continues at coordinate 39,243,242 of NC_086240.1, forward strand.
ATCTCTCATTTACCTGAAAATGTCCAAGTGAGGTCAGCATAAGTCTACTACACAGATTGCAAATGTATGGAAAGTTAAAATATCTAGATATGTTATTCAAATCAAACACATGAGGTTGTTACAGTTTACTTACAGAACTCAAAATGTAAAAAATTCTCTCTTAATTCGCTTTGGGTTGAGAAGTTAAAAATCAGGTTTGATATCTTTTTCGATGTATTACAGTCATTGCTGTCAATGTCTTACATCCCCCCTCTCTCCATAGGAAATAATTGTTGATGTTGAGGGTGATACTGACATCGATATAATCACTCCTGAAAGTTCATACTCTGATGCTGCTGACCCAGATGTGCCATCACTCAAACGAACTGACAGCATATTTGTAAGTTTGCATAATTCTGGTCATTTCCACACTTTTATTAGGGCTTTAACTTAATGTAGAAGACTGGCATTGCAGCATTGCAATTTTTAAACTATATGTACTTAACAAAAATCTTGGGCCACTCTTCATTCTTTGTATTTTACTAGCAATATGGGTATAGTTCTCCAGGCTTCTTGAAGGACATTCAAAGGTCCTCTTTGGCTGTTTCTGCATTTTGTTCTGTCAGATGACTCCACACTGCTTCAATAATGTTAAGGTCCAGGCTCTGGGGAGGCAAATCAATGACTGTTAATGTTCCACTGTTTTTTGTTTTTCTTTGTTTTTTGTTCATAATTTCATCAGTTGTGAGAAGATCTCAAACAAATGCTGCCCCAAACCATGACAGAGCCTCCACCATGTTTTACAGATGACTGTAGACCAAACAAAAAATTCCATTTTGGATTTTTTTTTTACTCCACAAGCCATGATTCCAGTGATTTTGTTTTTAAGTCCAGCTTTTGTGTAATTTGGCATGCCTCAGCATCAGTGTCATTTGGTTTAATAACCATTCTTAAGCAACGGAAACATGACAAGACTTTCAGATACTGATCTGCTGTAGGTAGTCTTTTTTTCTATGTTCCTTTTCTGTTTTCATGGCTGCGATTTCTTTTTGTGCTTCGCTTACCTCAGATTTTATTTTTTTTCAAGGACACTGCACACCATGCTGAGAGATGCAAGGTTTTCAGGTCGTTGGGAATCATACTGTTGTTCTAAAAATATTATTTTATGCCTGTCACTGTTATCTTTGGCATTATTCATAGATTCAATTAATGAAATGGAAACAAGTGATGTGTATTAGTGACAGGCTGCTAGAAAGAAATTACCTAAAGATAACATTTAAAAAAAAATTTCTAAGTTGTCTATGTGGGGACACACTGGTTCATCTCTTGAGTTAGGAGACTTTTTCTTTTTTTTTTGCTTTGAATGGCTTCTAAGCCAACCAATCATCTATGTCATATATCTATAATATTTTATATTTTTATTTTAAATGGTCAACATTTCAAGATTCCCCCATGTCTTCTGAACAAAATGGTCTAAGAATGACCGTTTTAGCCCCTACGGTTAGGAATTTATGGCTGTTTGTTTGAGGGGAATCCTGACTATGAGAAATAGATTGCAAAAATCCTGTCTCTCTCTGTGCTGCGTGTGTAAAAGCCTGCACTTAGTGCACCAGTTTTGGCGGGAGAAAGTACACAGCCTCTCTGATTGGTGGATTCAAATTGAGAAGCTCACAGCTGTTTGACTGACCTAGAAACATCCTGTTCACTTGCTGCTGCTGCTGCTGTGTGTGTGTGTGTGTGTGTGTGTGTGTGTGTGTGTGTGTGTGAGAGAGAGAGAGAGAGAGACACACACACACAAAGACCCTTTTTAGGGCAGCATCTCATTGTTGGATAAAAATATAATATATTCAGACTGGTTGACTGGCATAGACCCTGTCTGTGTCTCTCTCTGTACATTTGTGTATCCATATTTGATTTTGTGTGTATCTGTTGGCTGCTCTTATTTGTTTTTTTTCTAAATGTATTTTTATTTTATTTTTTCACAGGTGAACAAAAATTAGTTTTGAGCGAACTTAACCATGTTCCTTTTTTTTCAGCTTATCATTTTACCTTTCCAATATTTTCACTTAAGTTATTACTATTCTGCTCAATCATAGTATCTGTTCTAAATCATTGTTATTAAGCTATATTGTAGGATTTCTGCTAAATCATAGTATTTCTACTATATTATATTTTTCTTTCTAAATATAGCATTTCTGCTATAGAATAGTATTTGTGCTATATTATAATATTTGTGCTAAACTGGAGTATTTTTGCTAAAACATAGTATTTATTTAAAATTACAATATTCATAGTATATTACAGTGTCTCTGGTAAATCACAGCATTTCTGCTATGTTGTACTGTTTTTCTAAAACATAGTATTTCTGTAATGTTTAAGAATGTTTGGCTAAATATATTCTTTCTGTTATTTTATACTATTTATCCTAAATTCTTGTATTTTTGAGAAGTTATCTTGTTTCTGGTAAGTTACAATATTTCTGCTAAGTTCTGCTGTGCTATTGTATTTCTGCCAAGTATTATGTTTCCTCTCAGATATTGCAGTTCTGCTAAGTAATTACATTTTAGCAAAGTTCCTTTGCTTCAGCAAAGTTTTTACAATTTCTGCAACTTTTCAGCTTTTTCAGCTAGTTTCAGCAGACAGCTTCAGCTTTAAAGCATCCACACAGCATTTTCGCAGGAAATGCAAATTTTTCTAGTTTATTTTTTTTTTTAAATAATTTTTATTTGTTTTTCAGAGCAGAAGGTGCATGTTATTAAAAGCTCACAAGCTGGTTTCACTGACGTTTTTGTAGACGGCTAAGTGTCTAAAAGTAGCCGTCGGCTATGCAGTAACTACAACAGACAAAGTTGTGGAAGTGAAAGCATTGACATCCTCACACACACAGGAAGACTGTAAACAGAATACCCTTGCAGTGCTTAGACACCTAGCACAGGAGGGACACAAAGTGTCTATGAATAAACTACAGCTGTGGAGCCCATCAGTTGTGTATTTGGGACATACACTGTCAGGGGAAGGAAAGCAGTTGTTAAACAAAAGGAAAGAAGCAATACATGAAAGCAGCGTTAACACAGAACAGAAACAATGGTTGAAATAGGGCTGTGCGATATGACCAAAATCTCATATCCCGATATAAGACATCTATCATCCCGATAACGATATAAATCACAACGATTTAACGTTTTCTGTAAATTCTGTGAATCTCGGGCAGGTCGACTTGCGTGAAGTGTTCCCAGCTGGGTGTCGTGTACCTGGAGTCGAGTGTTTTAACGGATGCATTAAAGGATGCATTTTTAGACATAAGTTGTAACGGCCGCCGTTTTCTTTGTGAGTATTTATTACACAGCGTGCTGCGGGGAAAAGCCTGTTCTAACATTTGAGTCTAAGGTTTATTTTTTAGCAACTGACGGCTCTTTTTTGCTTCTAATCCGTAAATACTCTGCAGACTCTTTCACATGATTCAGTTTATGTTGAAAATTCTCAACAGGATCTTGAGCTTTATTGTGAAAGATTTATGTGGAAAATAAACAACCAGACATGCGATGGTTTTACCGTCGTTGTTGCTAACGACAATGTATAAAAACAGGCGCTTGTCCGTCCGTAGTGTGGTTATATAAAATATAAGAGAAAGAGGGAACTTTAAGAAATTAATATAGCCACTACAGTGACCATCAAAACGATGAAAAAATATTGCCGTAAACAGTTTATTTTGCGACACCACGAAACAAACGATAGTGTAAAATGAAACGATAGACGTTTTTATATCGTCATCCGATATATATCCTTATATCGAACAGCCCTAGGTTGAAACATGGAGCACAGTTAGACACAGATGATATAATGAAAATCGCAGGAAAACCAATACTGCCAAAATCCTTACACAAAACAGCAGCATTAGTGACACATGGCTCGACGCATCTGTCAACAGGAGGGATAGTGTCTCTTGTAAAACAACATTTCTACGTCATTAATTTTGAAAATTCAGCAAAAGAATTCATAAGAACATGCATGATATGTCAAAAGCATAACGCTCAAGGGAACTTAAGACCAAAGAAAGGTCATTTCCCTACTCCACCACATCCTTTTCACACTATTCACATGGACTTCATAGAATTGAACGAATGCCAAGGGTCAAAATATGCGTTGGTCATAATTGACGTGTTTTCTAAATGGCCAGAAATATACCCAGTAAAGAGAGCGGATGCTATATCAGTAGCAAAGTGTTTATGTAATCATTTTATTCCAACCTACGGCATACCAAGTTTGATCCGATCAGATAATGGCACACACTTTGTGAATGAAGTCATACAAAATGTATCACAAGTTCTAGGTTTCACATTAAAAAAACCATTGTGCTTACCACCCACAGAGTGCAGGATTGGTAGAAAGAAATAATGGTACAATCAAACAAAGGTTAAGGAAAGTAATGGAAGAAACTAAGAAACTGTGGCCAGAATGTTTATCCTTAGTGAAACTTTGGATGAGAATATCAAAGGGAAGTGGCCCTATGTCACCTTTTGAAATAATACATGGGAGACCTTTCCCTTTACCAATAACAAGCGAACCACTTCTGAAGTCTGCCAGAGAAATGACGATAGCAGACTGGATGGCCCAACTCTTTCAGAACAGAGAAATTGTATTGAGCAATAAACTGCCAGACGATGGGTCTCCAATCTCTTGCAGGCTACAACCTGGTGACTGGATCCTGGTCCGAGAGCTGAACCGAAAGTCTTGGAGTGAGCCGAGGTGGAAGGGGCCATACCAAGTCCCGATTGTGACCCCCCACTGCTTGCAAAATAGCAGAGCGCCCGTCGTGGATCCACCAAAGCCACTGTAAAAAAGTGAGTGACAGCTTGGCCTAGAGACGCCGACGCCCCTACTCTCTGGTAATCTAATAGGTGAAGGAAGGGCTGATCGGGTATATCCCGCCCTTTGCTTCTTGCCTTTAGTCTACTTATCAGAGGGGTCAGGTGCGCCAGGTCGACATGAAGAAGCTGTCCCTCGCCACACTTGTTCTTGCTGTGTTGATTACAGCACGTTTCCTATTGCTCCGCCCGGATCCAACACAACACCAGAAGAGAGCTTGGACACATGATAACTCACACCTGAGAGAGATGACATTGGATCATATCCACCCCTGGATGAACAACGCATGGTACAGATATGTATATAATCGAACTGCAGAAAGGAACTGTTACATCTGCTCACACATGCCTGCGACCTCAGTTCACGCGAGTATCTATGGCAAAACACCAAACCCTACTCAGAGTATGTGTATCATGTATATAGCACTAACAGGGAGTTGCAACGATAGAGACATGACGCTTTTAAAGGCAGTTACAGCCTCACAGATGAGCTACAATCTCCCTGCTTGTGTGAACCAGACTGCTGGAACCGAACTACGGAGAAGACATACTTGTGTACAGAACTTTACAACAACAAACGCAAGTAGTCATGTTCTGATAAAACCTGTGTGATTCATATACAGTTTAAATTTGCTAAAACAGGAGGGATATGTTAAAGGAAATTTGTATTTTTCTATTACTGTTTTAAAGTGTTTGTACTCTTATAGTGTTTAGCTTCATTTAAACTTAGTGTGTGTGTGACATTAGTGTGATCACTGCATGAGGAAGCTGCTGGACAAACCCTGATATGGCCAACGAACTCACATATCTTCGGTTTACATATAGGGAGTTGTTTCTCTTTGTATGCTCCACCCAAGAATGGAATGCAAGCTGTCTGACTATATAATAAAGAACAAGCCAATGCCCCGGCGCGAATCCTCCGTGACTCGTCTCATACACGTCACTGTGTGAGGCTGTGTTGGGGCATTCGTCCATGTACATGCAATATCGCTGAGTCTGTGTTTCTTGCCTCCTGAGTTTTCTCTCAACAGCCGCCCACGCTCGGTGGTTCCCGTTTCATGGTGTTGTTGAATCGGCGCATGCTCTATCACACCCGGGGGTCCGGGCCTCAGCTCCAAGTTTGTTTGGGCAGGCCTTCGCAAATCTGTGAAGGAAGGGGCAGTGGCGTGCGTTCCATGCCAGCACATAAAGGTCCATAGACACACTAAGGCACCCCTTGTGCCGTTCCTCATCCCCGGCAAACGTTTTGATCATGTGCACTTTGATCTGATGGGTCCCCTACCGCAAGGTTACAAGCTACTGTACCACCTGGTGGCCAGAGGCGGTTCCCTTGTCATCCAGGACCGCGGCGGTGGTGGCATTTTTGTCAACTTGGGTTTCGCGTTTCCCCTGCTGACATTACCTCTGACAGAGGCCCCAGTTTGTTTCGGAGCTTTGGGCTGCCATGGCTGACGGCCTGGAGGTCAGGATCCACTGCACCACCACATACAACCCGCAAGCTAACGGGATATGTGAGCGGTTCCACAGGTTGCTTAAGGCTGTGCTCCGTGCTTCACTAACAGATGGCAACTGGGTTGACTCCCTACCGTGGGTTTTGTGGGGGCTGCGGTTGAGGAGGATCTTGGTGCTTCCCAGGCTGAACTGGTTCCTGTTCCTAGTCCGGTGCACCTTTGACCCAAAGACTTTAGAAACTTCTAAGTTTGTTTTTGTCAGGGATGATGCCCACAGGACACCACTGCATCTGCTGTATGACGGCCCGTTCAGGGTTTGGAATCGGGTCAGAAGCATTTTGTTTGAGACTTTGGGGGTTGTAGGGAGACTGTATGTGTTGATAGACTTAAACCTGCACATGTTCTCGCGAACAAAATTCACATTATAAAAAAAGAAAAAGAAAAAAGCTACAGCTCTTCAGAAACCTAGGTCCCATACAACACATCAATAATGCCTTAATATGAAAGAGATGTCAGTGTTTCACATAAAATAGAAATATGTGTGTGTGTACATATATATATATATATATATATATATATATATATATATATATATATATATATATATATATATATATATATATATATATATATATATATATATATAGAGATATATATATAGAGATATATATATATATATATATATATATAGAGATATAGAGATATAGAGATATATAGATATAGATATATCTATATATATAGACATATGTATAATATTCTTAACCTGCACAGACAAATCTTTTGGCAAACACTCTCTGACTGCCTGACCATGAACACTGGCAGGAAGAGTTGGGGCAGCCTGCTAGGTCTGCATGGTAACAAAATGTAAGAGGAGAGATGAAAAGAGAAGAAGAGGGGAGAGGGCGCAGAGAGCATAAATACGGAGTTGAAACAAAGCACAGTGTGTGAGTGCAAATGTACAGCACTAACACCAAAGTGGTGCAACTTCTGAAGAAAGCGCAGAGAAAAAGAGAAAGAAAAGAAAAAACAATGCAGAGAGCAAGACGAGAGGTGGACGTTCTGGCTGAGTCAGGAGGTGACACGCGGTGTTACTAAAGGACAAGAAAACAGACAGAAAACAACAACCAAAAAAAACAAGAAAACTAAGTAAAATACAGAAAAGGAAATGTTAGTTCACATGGACACATCACACAATGTGGACATGAGACGGGAATAAAGAGGGGAGAAAAGAAAATGTTATCTAAACAACAAATTTTCCCAGCAAGTAATGCGCATGCCACATGAACATGAAGAAACATTAAAATTAAAAAAAGAGGCAGTAAGGAGAAGAGATAAAAGCTTGCCTCGAGTACAGAATAATAACCAAAGGGATTTCATTTTGGTTTTGAGTGGTGGTAGCATGAGAGCAGGCCGTAAAGCAGGGAACAAGTACTGAGGGACCACACAACTCAAATGATTATGGACAGCAGGACAAGGACTCAAGGTCAAGAATAAAAGAGAAAATGATACTGAATACTGAGCGCATGAAAAGGACCTAAAAAAAAATGGGTCAAACAAAAAGGAGTAACTAAAAGAGTTGAAACAGAAAGATAAAAAGGCACATGACCGGCATGGATGGATGTACAAATTTAAAAAAAGAAGGGAAAAATAGATAAAAAGAAAAATTAATCAGGCACAGAAGGTGAAGGAATTTTACAAACAGACAATGATGAAAGAAAATGAACAAGGTTAAAGTGTTTGTGAAGTGCACGTCAGGCGCAGCGCGTCTGAGTGTAACTGTATCTGTGTTTGCACGTGTTTTGGGTGGACTGCCCACGTACAGAGACGTCGCCCCAGAATTTGGCCACATCATAGTCATTGGTGCGGAGGAACTCGGTGAACCAGCTGATGGACCTCTTGCTGCCTTTGTCCACCGTCTCATCTCGCTCAAAGTTCTCGTTGTGTTTGTTGACCGAGTAGTTGGTCAGATGCATGTAGAGCTGGCTCTGTGGAGAGAAAAGGGAACAATAAGAGGCTTTTTGCATTACACGTAGTGATGCGCGAATCATGAACGAATCGTTCAATACTCGAGAATCACTTTACTGACTCATGAATCATGATTCACAAGCCCAACTGACTCACTGACTCATCCCTGTTGCTGTTAGCAGCAATATATCTAGCTTATAATTAAAATTGTGGAGAAAAACACAACATCCAGTATCTTAACAAAAACATTTCTGCTCTGAACTGGAAGAAAAAACCGAGTAGAAGCTCACATCAAAACAATAGCTCCTCGGTTCACAGTAGCATCGCTCTGCTAACATGCTAACAGCACATTTGAGCTACTCACCCCCTCCTTTCCTGTGCTGAATCGTAGAGCCAGCGAGTCACTCAGGACTCGCTAACCCCCTCCCTCCTGTGCTGAATCGTAGAGCCAGCGAGTCACTCAGGACTCGCTAACCCCCTCCCTCCTGTGCTGAATCATAGAGCCAGCGAGTCACTCAGGACTCGCTAACCCCCTCCCTCCTGTGCTGAATCGTAGAGCCAGCGAGTCACTCAGGACTCGCTAACCCCCTCCCTCCTGTGCTGAATCGTAGAGCCAGCGAGTCACTCAGGACTCGCTAACCCCCTCCCTCCTGTGCTGAATCGTAGAGCCAGCGAGTCACTCAGGACTCGCTAACCCCCTCCCTCCTGTGCTGAATCATAGAGCAAACGAATCACTCACTCACTCACCCCCTCCCTCCGGGCTCAAAGCTTCTTCTTCTTGGTTGGCAACCAATGTTAAGGCGCATTACCGCCCCCTGGCTCACGGCTCAGTGGACATTTAGATGAGAAAATATATACTTGACACATTTAAGGAAAATACTAATAAAATAAAAGTAAACAAGATAAATGTTCCCTTTAGAAATTTTTTTGCTCTTTTTTGCTTTATAAAATTGTTGTTTTCTTTTAGAATCACTCATCTTAGCAGTAGGATTTACATGAAAAGAGAAAAGAAATTAAATTTGAGTGAAAATGTACATTTTTTGCACTCTCTGGTCAACTGACTCAGTGAATCAAATGACTCAAAAAACCCGATTCACTTTGGTGAGTGACTCATTAAAACTCGATTCAGTAAAAAGAATCAAATTTACCATCACTAATTACACGTGTCTCTTTTACATAAGTAGCCTGATATAAATAAATATGCTCAAAACAAGCTTTGCCCTTTTCATTTATCAAGTCAAGTCAAGTCAAGTCAAGTTGGCTTTATTGTCACTTCAACCATATACAGGTAGTACACAGTGAAACGAAACAACGTTCCTCCAGGACCAAGGTGCTACATGTTACATAAATTTACAACATAAATTAACAGAAAAACACTAAACTAGCTAACTAAGAGGCCAAGTTAGCTGGCTAGCAGAGACAAGACAGACTGACCTAACATAAATTACAACATAAATTAACAAAAAAACTAACTATTCTAAGGAAGACTTTTTTTTTCTTTTCTTTTTTTGTTAGCAGACAGCAGACAAAGTGTACGTGCAAATGTGCAAACAAGAGCAACAAGTGACAGTGTGACAACAACGTAACATAATAATAAGGTTTTGTGGTGATGATTTGAGGTAGTGGAGGAACAGTAAACATAGTGGAGGAACCGTAAACATTCCTTAGTGTAGCAGCAATAATTAGGAAGTAAAGAAGTTAGTGCAAAAAAGTCCAGTAATAATATTGTGCAAAAGAGCAACACCAGTTTTATCAATGTTTTGAGGTAGTTGAGTTAAGCTGAGTGATAATGTGTGTGTGTGCGCGCGTGTGTGTTTATCAGACCAGTCCCTTTTTGTTGAGGAGACGGATGGCTTGTGGAAAGAAGCTGTTGCACAGTCTGGATGTGTGTGCCCGAATGCTTCGGTACCTTTTTCCAGATGGCAGGAGTGTGAAGAGTGTGTGAGAGGGGTGTGTCCGATCAGCCACAATGCTGGTGGCTTTGCGAATACAGCGTGTGGTGTAGATGTCCTCAATAGAGGGGAGAGAGACCCCGATGATCTTCTCTGCTGTTCCCACTATCCGCTGTAGGGTCTTGCGGTCTGATGTGGCACAGTTCCCAAACCAGACAGTGATGCAGCCGCTCAGGATGCTCTCAATAGTTCCTCTATAGAAGGTGGTCAGGATCGGTGGTGGAAGCTGGGCCTTTCTCAGTCCTCTCAAAAAGAAGAGACGCTGCTGGGCTTTCTTGTGTGGGGAGCTGGTGTTGAGGGACCAGCCGAGGTCCTTCTCCAGGTGGACGCCCAGGAATTTGGTGCTGTCGACGATCTCCAGAGAGGAGCCGTTGATGCTCAGCGGTGAGTGGTCGCCTCGTGTCCTCCTAAAGTCAACAACCATCTCTTTTGTCTTGTCAACATTCAGAGACAGGTTGTTGCCTTTACACCAGTCCGTTAGCCTCTGTACTTCCTCTCTGTACGCTGACTCGTCGTTCTTGCTAATGAGACCCACCACGGTCGTGTCATCAGCGAACTTAATGATGTGATTTGAACTGTGTGTTGCTACACAGTCATGAGTCAGCAGTGTGAACAGCAGAGGACTGAGCACACAGCCTTGTGGGGCCCCAGTGCTCAGTGTGGTGGTGCTGGAGGTGCAGTTCCCGATCCGTACTGACTGAGGCCTACCGGTCAGAAAGTCCAGGATCCAGTTGCAGAGGGAGGTGTTCAGGCCCAACAGGCTCAGCTTACCGATCAGTTGTTGGGGGATGATCGTGTTGAATGCTGAGCTGAAATCTATGTACAGCATTCGAACGTGTGTGTCCTTCTTGTCCAAGTGTGTGAGGGCAAGGTGGAGTGCAGTGGAGATGGCGTCGTCCGTTGAGCGGTTATGGCGGTACGCAAATTGCAGTGGGTCCAGTGAGAGGGGGCAGCAGGGTCTTGATGTGTTTCATGACGAGCCGCTCGAAGCACTTCATGATGGTGGGTGTAAGTGCAACAGGACGGTAGTCGTTGAGACCGGACACAGAAGACTTCTTGGGCACGGGGACGATGGTGGTGGCCTTGAAGCACGTGGGAACGACGGCACTGCTCAGAGAGATGTTGAAGATGTCGGTGAGAGCATCTGCCAGCTGTTCAGCACATTCTCTGAGCACTCTGCCTGGGATGTTGTCAGGACCAGCAGCTTTACGTGGGTTGACTCTGCGTAGAGTTTTCCTCACCTCAGCTGTAGTGAGACACAGCACCTGGTCGTTCGGAGGAGGGGTGGTCTTCCTCGCCGCCACGTCATTCTGCCTGTCGAACCGAGCATAGAAGTTGTTCAGTGCATCTGGGAGGGAGCCGTCACCGTCACAGGCAGGTGATGTCGTCCTGTAGTTAGTGATGGCTTGTAAGCCCTGCCACATGCGCCGTGTGTCGCCGCTGTCCTTGAAAAGGTTGTGGATTCTCTGGGCATGTGCGCGCTTCGCCTCTCTGATGGCCCGAGAAAGTTCGGCCCTAGCTCTTCTAAGCGCCACCTTATCTCCCGCTTTGAAGGCAGAGTCTCGGGTCCTCAGAAGTGCACGCACTTCCGCAGTAATCCACGGTTTCTGGTTGGGTCGTGAGATGATGGTCTTGGAGACAGTGGCACTTGTTGATGTAGCTGGACACTGATGACGTGTACTCCTCCAAGTCAGTGAAGTCACCGTAAGTTGCAGCCTCCCTAAACATGTTCCAGTCAGTGCTCTCGAAACAGTCCTGAAGAGCAGAGATGGCTCCTGCTGGCCAGGTTTTCACCTGCTTCAGAACCGGTTTTGATCGCCTGACGAGTGGTCTGTATGCTGGAATTAGCATAACAGAGATGTGGTCTGAGTAGTCGAGGTCGGGGCGGGGCTCTGCCCGATATGTGCCGGGGATGTTTGTGTAAACAAGATCCAGCGTGTTTTCCCCTCTCGTTGCAAAGTCCACATACTGATGGAATCTAGGAAGCACTGACTTGAGATTTGCATGGTTGAAATCTCCAGCAACAATAAACAGTCCATCCGGGTGTGTATTTTGCAGATCACTGATCTTTGTATACAGTTCCCATAGCGCTTCCTTAGCATTAGCGCTAGGTGGAATGTACACTCCGATAATGAAAACAGTGGTGAATTCCCGTGGTAAATAAAAAGGTCTGCATCTAACAGTCACAAACTCCACCAGCGATGAGCAATAACTAGAAACTAGCACAGAGTTCTTGCACCATTTCGCGTTGATGTAAACACACAAGCCGCCACTGCGAGTCTTACCGCACAGGGCTACATTTCTGTCGGCGCGAAACGAGGCTAACCCTTTATATGGAAGAATGCAATATATCTGATGATAATTTGACTAAATGTGACTGCTGGATCCAGCGTTTGGAGTGAATAACAATAAAACTTCTTTTTACAAGCTCTAACAACCTGTTCAGGAGTGTTCGTGATTTTATACTACAGAGCACCAGCCCCCAATATGGTGCAAAACATTTTCTCTAAAAGTAAAGTAGGTAAATAAGACTGAAGTAAAAATATTGCATGCTAGTCCCTTGGCAACTTGAGATGGTGGAATGAGTGTTATAGTAAAAGAAATAAAGAATATATCACTGTGTGAACCGGGAGATTATCAGTGATGTATTTCAGAAACGCTCCTTGGGTGATTTCCACTTATTCTCATGAGAATAAGTGGAAATCAAGCCAATAGCTCAATCTTACAATCACAGACCTGCAAAATCTTAAGAATAAAAATCTGAGTTATACTGCCCAATAGTGTATGGTTAAAATGTTTTATTGGATGGTTGTCTTTAACTTTTTGTATCCCTCTCTTTAAACACCATCCCTTACACCTGAAGACAATACATCCTTGTCCTTAGCCTACAAGGTAATAACCGCTGTGACCGCAGGCCACTCCAGCACCTGATGGCTGTCTGGAAGCCACTCTCTGTGGGATTAAACATCCATCTCCATGGCATGACTCACTCCATCATATGTCACAGACTAACACAATGCACGCTTCATGTCATGGGAGAGGTCCTGCATGTCTATGCGTGCACGTGCGTGCGTGCTCATATTTTAGATAAGTACCGTGCTTGATAGGAAGCGGTGATACAGGCATTACTCATGTAAATCTATTTACACACGTTATGAGGCCGTGCCTTTCTTATGAGGACAAAAAGCAAGCACCCATAACGTAATTCATTAAATTTAAGGTGAAGACAAATTTTAAAGACAGGGTAAGGTTGGGTTAAGGCCAGGGCAGCAGTCAGGGCTCGGCAAATAGCAGTAAGGGTTAAGACTAGAGCAAACCTACAGGAAATGAGTGTAAGCCACCATAATGTCCTCTGAACTCACTGATACACGAGTGCGTGTGTGCGTGTGTGCACGTGTGTGCATGTGCGTATGTATCCCATCATCAGCAACAGACTGTGCTTCAGCAGGTGCAGAACCTCAAGGCAAATACGAGCGGCTTGATATTACAGGAGACATCTGGCATGTGGGCATTTGTGTGCATACAGTATGTCTGCATATTTTGCGTCTGTGTGCGTGTGTGTGTGTGTGTGCATGTGTACATGTGAACAATATCAGTTATTGCCAATTGTGGACTATTTATATGTGTGCATGCATGTTCTTATGTAAAGACAACACTGTTTCCAACCTTTGTTTCGTTTGTTTTTAATCTGATTGTGCTGAGTTGCATGAGGCTATGGCTGCAGGTCATGGAAGTGCATAATAAATAAAATGTTAATAGTGCATTACTGAATTTATAACACGCTGAGCACTATATATGTATTTTTTTCAGTAATATAAATGCACCACAGTGCCATGTACTTTTATCAAGCTTAAGAAAAAGTCGCAGGTGTGTGTGAATACCTGCATAATAGTAGCTTCATTATTTGTCACTCACCAGGTTGGCTTCGCTGGGTGCATGGTACTTCTCTGTGCCCATACGAACGAGGCCGTCGTTGTAAAGAAAAATGCGGAGAGGGTCGCAGGAAGTGACGAGGATGTAGATCCGCAGGTCAAACTTGTAGCCCTCCATCAGGAAGGGCTTGTCTAGGTACTCCTGAACGATAAAGTGCTCCTGCGCTGGCAGCTTCTCACAGTTACGGATAAGTGAAATCCTGGATCGAGAGAAACTTTATTAATCCTCGGGGGGGAAATTATGGTGTCGTCAGCAGCATAATAAAATATGGCATAGTAAAGACAAAAAAGATAATTAAAAAAATGATAGATGGGAGCACAGCAGAGACCATGAACATGACTGATGACATTGGCACTGTCTTATATACATGTTGAAGGGGAAAAAAAGGAGGGGGGCAAACAAGATACAGATTTTATGTGTCTCAACACAATATTTCATTTCAAAGTCATCTGGAAAAGTTGGAGATATATTTCTGGCTTGCCGCATATGCCAATACTAGTGATACTTTAAATCTTCGCATGCCAAGAATAGCTTTAGCCTACTAATCAATAGATGTAGTTGGAAGGAGAAGATAACAGTATGTCCTTACTGAGCACAAAATGATTAGAAATACTTTTATAATAAAGGCGTTTAGCATTAATAGCTGAGAGGGTCAGAGGCATGCCCTGATGGTATTCAGTGAGCCTCCACAGCCCCAGAACCTTCAGTGAAAATATGTAAAAATGAGTGCAATCCAGTCTAGTTTGAGCAGGACGAGCTGTCTGGCACTACGACGCATTCGACCATCCAAAAATGGTGTTACTCTATTCATTACCTTGCCATCTAAAGAGAACGGTTTGAGAAATGATTGTGCATGAAACAGACAGGTACAGCGCAAATAATGGTTTGTCTGGGCCATAGCCGGTCAGCATCTGGAGATTATTGTGATTTTCTGTAGCCAAACTCCATTCTGTCTAAATGGCACAGTGCATCACATGTTCTAATAGGGTCATTTAGCCATGCGCAGGTTAATAGCAGCAGACAGTGCGCTCCCTTTTAACCTCCACTCTAATTCATTTGCTTTGGTCTCATGTCACTGGCACTCAGTTCTTATAAAGACCAGACTGTTGCCGGCTGGACTTAAGATGTGTTTTATTAGTTTGTGTACGTCCATGTGGTTGTATGTGTGAGGGGGGTGACATGCGCAACAGTGTGCGTCTGTCTGAATGTGTGTGGTGTACATACGTGTGCAGTGCGGGTGAGGGGTCATTTTTAAACAATCTTCCACTATGCGCGCACAAAGCGACTGACCTATATCACCATCACTCATAGTTAAGGCAGACTTGGGCTAACCTGATTACGTGCACAGCCAGGAAGGCTCCATTATATGCAAGCGAGCAGGAACACTGCACACATAAACGCAACACAGGGCTAAAATGTGAAGAACTGATTGCTCCAAAACAAACACACACAAAAAAGTAATTTAACATATTCAAGAGTGGTGGTAGAAAACTACCAGAGGTCAAAAATTATTCGGCCCTAGGTAATCAGAATATATTCTTATTTAGTTTAAGAATGTAGCTGCTCAGTCAACTTCATCAACTCCTAGCTTACCAGAACACCGCACTGTTGTTGATAAGCCTCAAGGGGGGTTACTAAAATCCAAGAGGAGAAGTTTAAATTGAGATTGGGATTAGATTTAGTTTTTCAGGTTATGATCAAATAAGGTCTTAGCTAAGCTTGATTAAAAAAAATTCATTACTTGTAGATCTATCCGAGTATAGTGTCGCTGTTACTTTGGGTTTATCAATTAGCGGTGGCACCAGCCGACTTCTCTACTATAGACGAGCGTTTTACCTGCCTGCTTATTGCAGCACTCAAACGGAAAAGAACAGGGAGAAGTTTTTTCAGTTTTTATGTGGAGGGGGGATTTCATGGACGATGTGAGGGGCTTTCTAAACAGGCAGACAGAAAGCTGAATGATGAAGACAGGGTTAACAGTGTTAGTTAGTCGAGTGGAAGTAGCAGAGGAGACGACATGATTGATGAGCCAGGGTGTCAGATAATCACGGCCCACTCTCCCCTGCCTATTTAATTTGGCACTGGAGGGGAGCTCGCCTTTTTAAGCTCTGCACGCGCTTTTATTTTGTTTCCCTTATAACAAGCTGGGCTTCAGACACAAACAATAACTTCATTTAGTTGGTTGACGGAAAAATAAATTACAGGGGGTAGATATAACTTAATTTCCTGCCGCGTCACACCATGCAAAAGAAAAAAAAGGAAAAAAAAGAGAAAAATCTAATCTTGTGAGCCGCCTGCCGTTGAGTGGTCGAGCTAAACTCATCATCTTTCATATTCTTAATGTATTGCAATAATTCAGCCTTTGCTGCCTTTTATTCTTTAATAAATAAGGGCTTAGTGCAGCATGGAGTTATAAGTAATGCGCACATTATACCAGAAAGGACAAATTCAAAGAGAATTAGAGGGAGAGGTGAAGCACACTGAGTTATTTGTACTTCAATATCCCCACCTATTGGCGCCAGTGATGATGGCACTCCAAAGGATTTCTTCATACACACACTTCAGGGATCATATTTTCAAAGAATAATAAGTCAGAAAGAATATTAAATAAATATCTGGTATTTTCAGAAATTTCAACATATTCTACAGAGCTTGAGATAGAAATGGTGCAACATTCAAATCAGATTATTTTCCCATATTTTAGCCTCTAAAAATATTTCATCTATTCATTTATTTATTTTTCTATCCTATAAAACTGTATTAGTCACAAAAACCAGCCTGGCCTGAATATTTAAAACCGAAACCACTTCACTTCATTTCCGCTTGGCTATGTGACTGTGACCACCACACAGGTTAAATCGACCCTGACTGCCTGGTTCATGTCACAATATGAAATACAATTTAGGATATTTACCTTTTTCTCTTCGATATTAAATAGCAAAAAAAGAATGAGGTGCATCATCAGAGCACTGTGCCCCTCCACCCCCTGGACCTCCTCAGGATCTATTGAACGCACACTGTTTTGCATAATTTTTGTCTGGCTCCTCCTTTAGGCGCACCTCTCAATATAATGCCAAAAACATCACTGGTTACATCTTTGAAAGTTACTCAAGTTGCTCATCAACAAAAGCTAAACAGTTCAAACTAGGTCAGTTGTGTTGCTTGCCAGGGTTTTGTCTCTTTGCTTGCTTACAGTGCACAAGTATACCTTATACATTTTAAAAAAATCCAAGTCTCTGTGCTTGCATTTGGTCTCTTCATGTTTCAACTCTCCTGTAGTCAAAACATACAATGAGCGCATGACATCACAAGCATGAGATAGGCACTCAGCCCATGGGACTGCAAAGTATGAAATATGCATTCAGGTACCACAGCCGGCTCATCTTCTGATAAAGTGATGCTATTGAGAGACGGAGTCCCCTGCAGCAGCCATCGTTGTCCATTTTCTAATCTGACTGGTCTCTGCTGATGGTGCCTCATAAAGGACTCCAATAATCACATGCAGAGACCTTCAGGGGGGGAACTACAGTAACTGCCAGCAACCATGTGTGCATGTGTGTGTGTGTCCTCCAATGGCGGCGATAACCTCTGATTTATGGAGAGTGTGACCATCGAGGACAATGAAGCCCACAATGAGATTCACCACACCCTCTCAGCTCAAATACTCAATCTGGTCCCAGCTATAATGCTATTTCCACAGACACCCATGTCAGGGTCACAAACCTCTTATTGCCTTGTTTTGTTGTGCTTGTCCTCCATTTGCTCTAGCGCTAATTTCCTCCTTCACCCACTTACTTATCATCTCCTTCAGCTATCTCTCCTTCTGCTCGCTCTGCTTTCCTCTGGATGCGTACAGATTGCACCAGGGCGCTCGCTAGCCTCTGACCTACCCGTGACCCATGGCTCCATTGGCAGGTTTGACTATAAAGGTCTTTTGCTTGCGTTTCCTGCGTAGCTCTTTGACGTAGTTCTGGAACTGAGTGTACTCAGCAGGGAAGATCCAGGTTTTGGGTATGAAGCTGTACTCTTGAGGCTGGCACTTGATCATTCTGGAGAGATAAAAATGAGAGAAGGGGAGTAACATAAATGTGTTTTATTTTTTTGCCCTTTTATAACAATCTAGAGTCAGCCACTTGTAGTTTTTAAAGGTGCAAGTTGTGCTTTCACTGCAGTGTCTACTTATTTGTCTCCTAAGCGTGCAATGCTGCAGGCACCCTGTTGTACCTTGTAGCGCATGCAGGCTTTCACGCACATCTGCGACTGAACTCGTCTTCTAATTTAGCCGGTGTTGTAAGAGAGGAACAAAAAACTTACTTGGCCATGTTTCTTGCTAGGCAGTCTTTTCGGCAGATTTCGCCCATCCCAGGGAAATGGTTAATTCTCTGCGACGGGACAAGCAGACATAATAATGTTGTTAGGGCCATTACGCCACTCAATTTCACCCCCACCCCTTCATAAAAATGAGCACATTAAAGGCAGCAACCTGAAGTGAGCTTACGATGTTCTGACATTTATGCCCAATTACGGACTCAAAACAAAAAGGTGACGCTGAGACCTTTCTTAACCTTTATTTAGTTTACCATGGGTTTTTTTTTATACTTTAAAGGTTGGGGAGGGAAGAGGCGAGGAAAAAAAAAAAGATCAATCTCAACTCAGAGGGGCCAAGGTAATTGGTTCTGCATCGCAAGCTCCTGCAGTGACAGTTGAATGAATTGCTTTGAATGTGCCGAAAGGGAGGTGGGGGTATAGGAAAAACTCTGGGTTTTCTGTATTCTTTGACCAAATGAGCCTGAACAGGGGCGTTAATTAGGCTCATATGAAGTGAAACTTGACAGCAAACTCTCACAGTACATCACTAAAAGGAAAAAAGGAAAAATTAAAAGAGGGAGAAAGAGTAGGAGAAGGGAGGGAAAAAAGGAAAAAAAACAAGGATGCAGAGGGTAAAGGGAATGCGTGATTATTATCCAAACGAGACAGACGTAATTAGGGATTCGGAAGAGATTGCACAATTATGCCAATGCTGCGAGACGACGTGACTCGTGAGGGGAAATCAAAACCAATTGTTGAGGGACTTCTACTTTTCTTCTGAAAAATGATCTCATGAAGCACCACAGCAGCGTGAGGGAGCACTTAAAAAAAAGAAAAAAACCTGACATCACCAGTTCTACGTGAAACATTAGCCACATTACAACATGTTAAGCTGTTACAGTATTTGTAATATTCAATCTACTTAGCTGAACTCTTGCTGCCCCTTTCCTAACAAGCCATACTATTCCTGACTAGCCTGTGATTTAATCGATCATTAGTGCCCAGTCTAATCAAATAAGCGCTCGAGAAGATGGATAGCTAATGCTCAGAGCTGACCGGGATCAGCCAAGTTCACTCAGCAGGACGGGGGGGTCAAACAGAGGTAAGATCACTCTCAGACCAGCATGGAGAACTCAGAGCAACTCTTGTTGTTCAGGGCCTTCTTATCAACATCACAGGTGACGTCTGAAACCCGCCCAAACATCCCCTGCTGCTCACAACTTGTCAGTTTACCCGTCAATCTTCCCGTCTCTGTGGAAGATGTTCGCTCTCATTGGGCTCACCCCTCCTTACTATTTGCTCTCACTCCTCTGATGGTTTAAGGAGGGCAAGAAGCCAGACTCTGTCTTCTGCCAGCTTATCATTTTTCCTTTAGTTCAGTTATATTTTATTAAATTGTTCCTATTATAACTTATTTAATTGTTATTTAATTTTTATTATTGTAACTGAATGCTCTCATTCAGTTGTCTTCCAGTGTGGCTAAATTCTCCAAATACCGCCTCCTTCCCATCTGTTCTCACCTCCTTTCTTTTTTAAATATACTTACAGTTTAATAGTTGTCATTTGGTGGTAGACAGAAATAAGGCAGACTGGTATTGCAAAGAGACCCTGGGTGGGATTGTGTAGTCAGTGAAACCACATTGTACAGAAACACATGGGTTCATCAGGTTCAGCAATCCCAGTCACGATCTTCATGGAAACAGCTGTTTCCTAAAGTGTACATATGATAGTTCCTGTATTCATTTATTTTATCAAAAGCTAAACATCAGCAGGTTTACACGTTATAAATTTGACATGCTGTGGTTTACACAACCGAAGGATAATAAAGCAGCAAACCCTCCTTTTCTACACTAAACATGTCTTCACACACACACGAATTACCTTTTTTTGAAATTCTATCTTTAATTCTTGGCAAACCTCTGGTAGCTAAGATTTATTCACATTTCAATTAATAGTTTGTTCTGACTATGTAAGAAACCGTCTATGGCATCTTAAAAAGTAGAATTTGAAGAGAGTTTTAATAGAAAAATCAGTTATAAGCAGCATGGTTATTACAACATCTAAATCTTGTTTTTACTGACAGTGCATTTCAATCAGAGGCATCTTTCACATTCTTCTAATTAAATTCTTGAGGAAGGTAAAATCTCACATTTCCTACTCAAATAATAATCTTTTTCAGACGTCTTGCTCCTAAAGTTACATTTGTCTCCTTGGAATTGACGTCCCGGTCCATATTCTTGAGCCATATTTTCCTGGTCAGCAGAGGAATTGAACCCTTATCCAGAGAGCTCTCCTCTATAACCTCTAGGCTATTGAACCACTAATAAAGGTGCACTGACTTGTCATGGTAACCATGCGGTATACCTGATAATTCCTGAGCTCAGCAATTTTCTCATGCTGCACAGCTGAGTCGTTCCAGATGAGGTTGGCAGTCTCATCATCATCACGGGTTTTGATGAAGTCCATTTCAGTTATGACTATACGAACTGTGGGGGAAACACTCTCATTAGATTGTATTCCATTAATAGAATGAGACATGCAGTCACTTAAATAAGCTTTACATACACTTTGATTTTAGGAAAACACCCCTAGAGGATTGACTATACATATTCACGAGGGCAAAACAACTCAATGATATTGATGCAAAATAAGAATAAGAAATGACCTGGACCCACAAATCAATTATTTCTGCTTTGCAGATCAATATTTCACTCAAACATTTTGCTAGGCTTAAATTTTGTTTTTGTATACATTAGGGGAGGAATGAGACCCGGAGATTATAGATCAAAAAGCTCACAGCAATATTTACCATTCATGGAATGGTTGCAGAGCAGCCAATCGTAATGCCTCTCTTCAAAAAGATAAATTAATTGTCTGTAATGCATTCAAATCCCACTGGAAACCCCATAGTATGAGAGATAGGTGGCAAGCCCATTTGGACATTAATCCAACAACTATTCATTATTCAGCGAGTAATGAAAAATTCATATGCCCTAACGAAACAAGGTATTAATTAATTTCTTGAAAGCCTCCACAAACCTGGAGAAGGCTTGCCTAATGTTGCGTGTTTCCGATGTGACTTCATCCATCTGTTAACGTAGGTAGAGGCTCACAGTGTTTTGCTAACTGGAACAGGAAGGGTTTACATCACAGCAGGCCTATGCTTGCAGTAACTAGCAGGGCTTTGACTACAAAAAAAAGATTTAATCTGCCTTTCTTACACATCTTACTAAATAGACATCCTCAGGGTAAAGAGTCGGCATTCCCTTCTCAGTGTGTGTAAAGCAGATTTCCAACCACATACTCCCTAACCTTTAACCTTTTCTCGTAATGCTATCAATTCTGAAACAGAAAAAGACAGCTGCAAAAAAAGGTAACAGCAAAAATGAGCCATCTATCTGGCCCTTAGTGTTAATTTCCCTCCAAAATAGCCCTGCTCTACTCTCAGAATGGCCACCGTGAGGGTCTCGTCACAGCTAGCTGACTGACTCACAGCTGGACTTCCATCTACCTACAAGATCCCTGCAGCATCCAACTTCTACTTTCTGCTGCTGACTCTTTAGTTTCATAGGTTGTAGTTCACCCCTGAGAGCCCTGCTGCCACACAGTATATTGAACATGGGAGGAATGCTTACAATGCTATTTCAGCCAATCTAAAAAAGCTCACCTCTAAGTTATATTACCTCAACAAAGATTTATGCATGTATACGAAGCCAAGCTGTCTCTTTGAGAACTGTTTTGCTGGACTGCAACTCTTTTAGTTTTAACTGAAGCTATTAAATAAAGGTGGTATCTTTAAAAACAATCTAACGCAGCAAATTAGATTTTATTGTTGAGAAAACACTGTGATTGGAATTTGTGGGGTTTTGACAGACAGAGTAAGCCGTACTGAGGGCTGTTTCCGAGATTAATAGAAATTCACCTTGTCAGAGAACATTAATTCTACCTGCAGAAGAAACACACGAGTTGTTGGTCTCACTCACAAATGAAATTTTCACGAGGAATGAATCAAAATAAAGATTCAGACGCTTGAATTTCGGAGACTCTACGTTAAACGCACTGTAGTGGAATCTTTTACAAGCTCCTCAGTTATGGCGAGAGAAGATTTCATCTTTCCCGACACCAGACAGTGGTTTGTATGTCTGTTTTAGCAACTATTGACTTATTTTGTTCTTATTTTTCTATTGTCAAATAATTTCAAATGCTTCTCACTAATAAATACAAGAAAGTAAATTACAATACCAATTTCATATTTTGTGCCAGCGACGTTGGCGGTAATGGTGCCTTTTTTCTTTTTGGTGTGCACCTTCCTCTTCCCGCTGCTCTGGTAGGAGCCCACAGATGGCCTGTTCACGGGGGACGCTCCTTGATCCTCTGGAGGAGGAGAAAACATACAACAAGGCTAGATACAGTCACAGCTTGTGCTCCAGACTGAGTCTTCTAATATATTTTGCTCATTTCTGCAGGGGATTTACTCTGGTGTGTTTATGGGGCTAGAATGTAAATGTTTCGGCATCTATGTCGGCGTAGCTCCATGCATCATGATCCCTAAATTATTTGTGTGTGTATTTCTGCTAATGTGTACTTTTATAGGTGGTGTATGCACACACACACACAAAAAAGTTGAATGTCTCTTACTCACCTCCATCATTGGGAGGGGAGGGCATCTCAGGGGTTGGAGGAGTAAATGTCACGGGTTGCTTAGAGGATCCACTCGCAGGACTCCTGGGTAGCGTTCAAACAGAGATTGTTTATTACAGATCTTCACCAAGTGTATGTACAGACAGTGCGGGGTTAGTGCTATATACAAGACGTGAGGGGCAGGGGTCCAGGGCTCCAGGGAAAAAGGAAAATCACACACGTGCTCAAAACAGCCTCTCTCCTCTCCGCTAGCGACCTGTCACTCCTTCCACACTCCACACAGGGAAACACGGGAACGGGTCCGGGGAATCTAGGAACAAAGGAACACGTCAAGTCTCTGAGACAGAGGCACAGGAAACTTGAGCTGGGTGTGTACTGACAAAAGCCTTCACAACAATCCAGCGTTGAACAGCTGATCTCCTCCTTCTAATATACCAGCTGGTCTGATGAGGCCCAGGTGTGCACAATCCGGGAAGGCGTGGACCGAGGGCGTGAACCCGCCATGAGTTCCGCCCCGGCAAAACAGGGGAGAGAAGGGGAGAGAGAGAGGAAAAGGAGGAGAGAAGGGGGGCTAGGAGTGGAGAGATGCTGATCAGCGCCTTGCCGATCCCGCAGGTCGTGACAGTAAAGGGACAAGCCAAGCTTTCTGCCAGGCTTGGCAGGTGGGCGGGCCTCACAGGGTGCTCGCAGCACCCCCAAGGATTCTCTCACACTCACACTAGTTAGTCTTCCCTGTCTAGGGCTGTGTGGACGAAGTGGTTCACAACGACCCAATGGATCATCTGAGCATCTCCCTGGCACCTTTCAGCTGCATAAACAGCAGCGGCAGCAGCAGAGTGTGAGTGGGCAGGGAAGCCAGAGGGGGTAGCAGTGGTTGGGAAGAGCGGGAGCGGGAGGACTTCTCAAGGGTCTGCACAACCCCAGCTTATTTACATCCCCAGGAGGAGAAAGGTGGGGAGGGGGTGGACGGGGGGGAGGGGAGCGGGTAGGAATGCCTGTGGAGGAGAAGAAAAAACATATTTTACAGCTGCAGAACAGTAGTAGTAGGTTGACTGCTCAAAGGGTGACTGCAGTGCACAGCGTGGATCAGTGTGTGCTTTCGACTGGAGCGCATTGGACGTGCTTTTTGATGTAAAGCAGCTCCAGCAGCAGCACACAGGCCTAACCCAGGCTACATCAGTCTATCTGACACTTGTCAGAGTTCAGTAAGAACTCCATACAGCCGCGAAACTGCAATACTACTAATGAGATAAAGCTGTGTGATGGCTACAGTAATAATTGCCATTATTTGGAATCACTGTGAAATATTAATGTGGATGTCAAGTAAAGAGTTCTCTGCTACTCGTTGTGTGTTGTGCCAGCTGGGTTTAATTGTATGCCTGGGAGGTCACTTCATTCAAACAGATGGCATCTTTACAGTGGTTTGTTAAAAACATGCCCCGGGCTATAAACTGTGTGGGAAATTAACACTAGTCACCAGCCAAATTCTGTTATTATTTGGCTGTGGTCAGGGAGTGTGTCTTTAAACCTCTTTTGAATATAATCAACCATTATGAAGATTAAAATGGTTGCTGCTCGGGTAGCACAGTGTCTCGATGATTGGTAATGTTCCCTCACAGTGACACGTGTTGGACTAGGCTTCATTTCCTGCATTATTTGTGTGCGTTTCTATGTTTCCCTATGACTTCAGCAGTCCCTGTGCTCTAGCTGTAAAAAAAAAAAAAAAAAAGGCAGCATCAGGTGGCTCGAAAATCTAAACTGCACACGCGTTAATCCAGTGATGGATTAACAAGTAATACACCGAGTGTGCTTATACAGAGCTGATTTTTAGGGTTTGGTGGTTATGTGTTGCACTGAGCATGAGCTTATCGTGGTTTTGAGAAACTTGTATATACTACATGGAAAGCTGGATACTGTATGTATGTTTTTAAATTGCATTGTTTTTTCTGTATTGCTTTTATTTATTTATCTTTTTTTTATCTTCAAATAGCTGTTCAGCACTTTGTTTGAAAGCACTTTATAAATAAAGTTATTATTATTATTATGTAATCACCTATTATACATTTCGGAACATTTTCTGCTTGTAAAGAAAGACGGTGGTTGAAATGGTGAGAAACTGAATACACCAGCAGTATATAAGAACCAGTCCATACAGAGGTTAAAAAGAACCTGTCAGGGTTTCCTCGTAAAAGTTGGTGCTTTGATGTATCAGTTGAAGATACATGTTTCAATTCAGATTGTCCGAGCTGAATATTCATTTATCAACCTGCACTGTTGTTACTAACGAATCCTTTGGCATCTATACTTCTACATGTGTCTTAGTTTCAGTGTCCCAGCTATCTAAATGGTGCGTACCATGTCTGTGCACTAAAGGACAGAAACTTCCTTGGCTCATGCAGCCTTACAACTTGGTAACTGAAAACCAGTTCTAGATGAGAACTGGACTTGTGACATGTCATCAGTCGCAGACCAAGTACTGTTCCAATTCATAGTACGCATCAAGCCAAGTATGCTAAAAATTCCAGAATGTGTTCTCGCTCCTCCCGTTTTATCGAGCATGCATCGGTGGTGACTTGTGTCAACTTGGTGCAGCCAAATATCCCAGAATGCATTTCATCCAAAACTCAAACGCGGCAATGGCGGAGGAAAGCGGAAAAAGTTTAAAATATTCCTGTTTCTCGGTCACAAAATAAACTTTTAAGATATTTTCAGGCGAGAATGTAGCTGTGTAAGCTTCAAATATCTGCTCGATTTATCGATGTCAGAAGATAATTATGTTTTGATCAGTTACATGAAATGTATTCTTTATATTTATCAGTGAAGCACATGTTTACGTGACTTTTGACATGTACCTTTTCTGTGATAAACAACTTGCAGCTTCCTCTTTCTGTTCTAGAACATACAGATTTAGAAAAGGGGAACCTCAGCTCTGAGAATAACTTTGTAACCTTTGTACAGACATAAACACACACACACACACACACAGACACAGAACTGTATAAATAAAGAACGCAGACAGTGATGAGGCACAGGTCGTGCGTCCATGGCTGCCCTCGCGAGTAAAAAGGTAACTGCAGTGTTTGTGCTTTCTACCTCAGGAGTCTTGGCTAAAGAAAGAACGTCAGGGTGATTTAAAGAAATCCCCTGTCATTTAAATTGGCCCTTCGAGCCTAGCGATGGAAACAACAGACACGTTTCTGTGACTCCAATAAGGTCTGACTTCTGCATCCTGACGTCGTGGGTAAACCAGCACCGAAGTCTGTCGACAGCCCTCTCCAGGTAGAGGTGAGAGTCCTGGGACGTTGAATTCGGGTCCAGGCCGGTGGTTTAGTTCTGGTCCACGACGTTGGGATCCAGATGACCTGATAACCAGCAAAAGACTGAGGGTGAGAAAACACTGTTGGTTTTAAACCGCCGGAAGGGTTTAGGAGAATGCGCAAAATAGGTTTGCTGTAGCCGGAATTACTTCGTGAAATGCGCAAAATAGGTTGCTGTAGCCGGAATTACTTCGTGATACGCGTGAAATAGGGTTTACGTTTGCCAAAAGGAACTGTGTTTAGAGTGGTTTTAGAGGTAGCCGTCAAATACCTCGTGACAAATAAGGTTTAAGTTCGCCACAAGGAACCGTGTTTAGAGTGGTTTTAGAAGTGACCGTGAAATACTTTGTGACAAATTAGCGCGCAAATGTCTATCTGTGTGTATGTATATATGTATATGTCTTTGGAAGTAAGTTGATTTTACAGCACAAATAGACTGCTGAACTACTTCCATCTTTGTGTTCCTGTAAAAAGCCCAAGTACTGGTGACAAAAGGGAAAAGGTTGAGCTTAGTCTCATAAAACTGACACCGCTCCGTGCGCGGAGTAGAAGGGCGTGTCAGCCACCACCCTGAAGTCAAGCGTGCCAGTGATGGCCCAGCAAAATCTTTGAGTATGGAGAATAAACAAGCAAAATTAACACCTGATGAGAAATGTTTAGGAAAACAACAAACCAGAGTAGGACTAATCCAAAAGAAAGACAGAGGAATGCATAGTGGAACAGCAAGAGGTAGAGGTAGACCTAAACACACACCAAAAAGTGACTCTATTACTATATGCTGGAGGTGTGGGAAAGAGGGACAGTTTGTACGTGACTGCAAGAAACAAAGAAGCAGTTCAGACTAGGAAGAACATAATAATCCCTCGTCATATAAAAGATTAGAGATCAAAGTTTAAAAAGGGCTGGATACAGACCCAACTGAATACATATAAATACAAGAGAAATAGGTGTAATAAACAAAAGGTTAAATTAAATTAGAGCTTATCTGTACTATATTCAAACTAATAATAGGAAGGATAACAACCTGTAAATTGGTATTACCAACTGGAACAAAATTGGGTGGACAGCCATGCCCAGAATGCATAGAATGAATGAATGCAGATAATGCACACGAAAACATATTAAATAAAATAGAGAGTTGCATAAGGTATATTAAGGCTGTGCCATTGTTCAGCCAAGGAAAGTGTGTGAAAAGAAAAGTGTCTCCAGCTTGGGAGGGGGTGAAGCTGCAGATCACCCCCAGCCCCTGATGGATACATAATAAAATATTGTAATATGCTACTGCTGTTATAAAAAACAAAACAAAACAATAATAGCATGAATAATGACATAATATTAATAATATGAGGCACCTTAGTCAGTTATGATGTGAGGTGGATAATTGTTAAAAGTAGTCTGATTCAAGCTTAAGGTTTGCTCAAACTCAGTACAATGATATATGAGATGAAGAAAATAGAAAAAAAAAATACCTAAACTAATCAAGTGCATAGAGACACTTGACCTGCTTGTAAACCTGTCAGCCTAGATGAGACTTTGTTGAGATGGAGAGCAAACCTGTACTAACAACTAATAAACCAAACCCTGTATACAACAGCTGAAGCTACAGGTTTGAGAAGCTGAATTAAATATGTGGACACTACTAAGCTGATGAGCAAGCTACACAGCAAGTTATTTTTTTTTAATTTGTTTTTCAGAGCAGAAGCTGAATGATATTAAAAGCTCACATATGTGGCTGCCTGTGAGATCAGTTTTTTCCTCACACTTCTGCTTTGTTTCTGACAGCAGCTTTTTCTTTTTTCTTTTTGTGTCCTGACTCATGTGTGGAGAGCGTTCATGACATCGGCAATTTGTTTTTTGTTTTTGTTTGTTTGTTTTGTTGGTTTGAAAAATAAATTTGTGATCATACTTGTGGATCACAATGACAAATAATGATTAGGCATATGATTTACTAATGCCTAGTTTTAGAGCTGTGAGCTATGAGCTGTAAGCAATGCAAAGTTTTTTTCCTAACTTGAAAGTTTGGAATATGTAAGATGGGTGAGTTCTTTGAAAAAATAGAAATGACCTAAATGCCATAAGTCAAAATGTAGTCTTGCATCTACAAAGAAAAAGCAGAAGAAGCATTCAGTAACTTGAAAATAGCCTTTCTACTTACATGTAGATGGAGGTGCAGGTTACATGAAAGCAGTTTTAACACAGGCATTTGGTGAAAAACAACGTCCGCTTGCATTTTACTCCTGCAAATTAGACTCTGTTGTGTCAGGCCTGGCTACGTGTGTCCAAGCCTGTGCAGCTGCAGCAGAGGCAGTAAAAAAGTCAGCTGACATTGTTTTAGGCCACACTTTGATCATCCAAGTACCCCACGCAGTGACTTCAATTTTAAAAATAAGCTAATTTGTCTTATCTCACACATGTGAGACAACTCTCAAATGTTGGACACTTATTGTCGCTATATGGAAAGTTCGACAAAGAGTTCGATTAGTCGGCAAAAACAGGAAATATGTGTGCCTGTGGTGTGTCTGTGACAGGAAATCGTGTGTGTAACAGGAACTACATGCCCATAAAAGGAGCTGACTGTGTCTAAGAAGCAGACAGAGAGACACATTTGGCAGCACAGAGGAATGATTAAATCTACTGGAAACCCAGTACAACATGGAGATCTTCTAAAGACACTATTAGAAGTGATTACATTGCCAAAACAGTTAGCATTGTGTAAATGTGCTGCACATCAGAAAGATAAATCAGAAATAACTAAAGACAATAACTTTGCAGATCAAGCAGCAAAGTTAGCCGAACAACAAACTGTAGACACATTAATGTCTGCATCCATTATGCAAATATGAACAAAAAGCAGCGCCAACCACAGAACAGGAGAAATGGTTAAAGTGTGGAGCACAACTAGAATATGATCTGATGACTTGTGAAGTTAAACCAATACTTTCCAAATCCCTTGACAGAACAGCAGCATTAGTGACCCATGTGTCATCGGCAGGGATGATACAGATGATACACACTTTTATACTCTAAATTTTGAAACTCACAAGGCAATCTGAGGACATTTCCCCGCACCACCTCATCCATTTCACACCATTCACATGGATTTTATTGAACTAAGTGAAAGTCAAGGCTCAGAACACGCTCTTAATGATTATAGACGTATTCTCAAAATCGCCAGAGATTTATCCAGTGAAAAAAGCAGGTGCAATCTCAGTTGCAAAATGTTTATGCAATCATTTCATCCCAACATATGGAAAAATCCGTCAGAGAAACAACTCTGGCAGAATGGATGGCAAAACTATTAGAAAATACAGATATTGTTTTGAACAATAAACTGCGGTAAGACTCTTCTCCAGTCTCTTGCAGGTTGAAACCAGACGACTGGGTCCTGTTACGTGTGCTCCAGAGGGAAAAATTGGAGCTTGCCCCATATCAAGTGTTATTGACAACACCCACAGCCTGTAAAATTGCAGAGTGACTATCTTGGAAGACATCAGAGCCACTGCAAAAAGGTTGAGGTCCCGGGAAGCCCCAAGTGCGTTCTTTGGGCCCCCGTTGGGTAAGCCCGCACTCCAATCTCTATCCGATCAACTTTAGGCAGCCAGGTGTAGGTGTGAAGGGGAACCCTACTGGTTACCTTGACTACAAAAGCTCACTCTTACAGGACCCCAGCTGATGCCAACAGCAGCTGAGCCACGAGGCAGACAGAGAAGATGGACGATCACACCTTCAGAATGACTTTTGTAAAGTGCACAACAACAACAACAACAACATCATCATCATCCTCATCCAGGAAGAAACGCTCAACTTCAACAGTCAGACCACATGACTCAATCTGGGGAACCGACGTACCTGAAGGATTCAAACTCTGGACAACTGGACAAAAGGTACTCAACTCACTCTTCCTGTGGGCAGGAGTTGGAAAACGTGCTCTCAGAAGTGAGATAATGGACTATAGATTCGGCTTGTTTCTCAAAGCATCCTGGAAGGTCAACGAGGGACAAAACCAAGAAATTGACACTCTCATAATTGCTGTAATGCAACATTGTGTAGCACTGCACATGATCCTGGCTGAGAAAGGAGGATTGTGCGTTTTGTTCAACACCACATGCTGCACCTACGTACCAGATAATGTACATTCTTCAAACATGGCTTCAGATGCTAAAGAGACTGTTGATTGTCGTTGGACTTTTCCTGATTTTATTTTGTTTTCTCTATTTGAGTTATTCCTTGTTTGAAAGCTGTAATCTCACAGATGATGAGTTTATCATTCACAGCATACGCAGATGTACTGAAATCAATGAAGATCATGAAGATGAAGTGTAACAAATGATCTACTAACTGAGAATGTGAAAGACAAGTAGTTACTTATTGTACATTTCATTTCTCTGATAAACAGGGCCGGATGTCAGAAGATAATTATGTTTTGATCAGTTACATGAAATGTATTCTTTATATTTATCAGTGAAGCACATGTTTACGTGACTTTTGACATGTACCTTTTCTGTGATAAACAACTTGCAGCTTCCTCTTTCTGTTCTAGAACATACAGATTTAGAAAAGGGGAACCTCAGCTCTGAGAATAACTTTGTGTCAGAAGAAAATTATGTTTTGATCAGTTACATGAAATGTATTCTTTATGTTTATCAGTGAAGCACATGTCTACGTGACTTTTCACCTAATAACTTTTGACATGAACTCTTCTGTGATAAACAACTTACAGCTTCCTCTTTTTATTCTAGAACATACAGATTTAGAAAAGGGGAACCTCAGCTCTGAGTTCTGAGAATAATGTTGTTATCTTTGTACACACACACACACATACACACACACACACACACATACACACAGAACAATCTTGTATAAATAAAGAACGCAGACGGTGACAAAGCACGAGTCCATGAGTGTCTCCTGTGCGAGCGCTTCTGTGACCGTCCTCGCGAGTAAAATAAACTGCAGTGTGTTTGTGCTTTCTACCTCAGGAGTCTTGGCTGAAGAAAGAACGGCAGGGTGATTTAAAGAAATCCCCTGTCATTTAAATTGGTCCTTCGAGCCTAGCGATGGAAACAGCAGACACGTTTCTGTGACTCCAATAAGGTCTGATTGCTGCATGACATACTATTAATAAGAAGTTAATAAGAAGTCAGTTATGATGTGAGGTGGATAATTGTTAAAAGTAGTCTGATTCAAGCTTAAGGTTTGCTCAAACTCAGTACAATGATATATGAGATGAAGAAAATAAGGAAAATACCTAAACTAATCAAGTGCATAGAGACACTTGACCTGGTTGTAAACCTGTCATCCTAGATGAGACTTTGTTGAGATGAGGAGCAAACTTATACTAACAAATAATAAGCCAAACCCTGAATACAACAGCTAAAGCTACAGGTTTGAGAAGCTGTCAGGCCTGAGAGTGATTGTAAATAAAAGACGTCTGAGTAATATAAAAGAGACTGTGTGTGAATGTGAAAATGCAAATGAGTAAGCTGTGACCTGCTTAAACCACCGTTGGTTTCACAAATAGTGCTGCAAACATTGTTGAATGTGTGTGTTTAAGATGCCATTTATGTTTATTAGAGGCCTATAAATAAAGTTTTGAGTTGTTGCAGTATGTATAGTAATTCACTGAGTTTTGATATATATTGAATGTATTGTACAATACCTAAGGCCAACATATTACTTTAAGTAGTAACCTATCTTGAGCAATAAATGCTGGTGTGTTTTATTCATTTATTTATTTATTTATTTTTTCCAGTTATGTGTGTGCTGTGAGAATGATTAGAGGTTTCAATTGTTTTTCTTGGACTTGCTCTTTCTGATTCTGAAAAGCATGTCTAAAATACTTTTAGGAAAGCGTATTTTGAGTTATATTCCTGAACTCTTGTCGCAGTTCAAGTGTGTGAATGCTGTGAGTAAAAATGCAAAGAATTTAGTATATCTAAAAGGTAGTGTGTGTGAGACGATTATGAAATTATTGTGTGAATGATGCTACATTTTAGATCAAGAGTTAGTAGAATTAAAGAGGGTTGGTAGACCTTAAAAATAAAACAAAGAGTTCGATTAGTCTGAAGAAACAGGAAATATGGCTCTGTGTGCCTGTGTGTGTGTGTAACAGGAAGTGTGTGTAACAGGAACTACATGCCCATAAAAGGGAAAACTCACTGTGACAAGTGTGCACCCAGAGAAGAGAGACAGACAAGTTAAACTCTAGGTAGATGAAGTAAATGGAGGTTTTAAGAAAAAAAAAAAATCCTAACTTAGCAGTTTGAAATATGTGAGATGTGTGAGTTCTTTGAAAAAATAGAAATGACCTAAATGCCTTAAGTCAAAATGTAGTCTTGCACCTGAAAAGAAATAAAACAGAAGAAGCATTCAGTAACTTGAAACTAGCATTACAGATGAATATAGTTTATTTAGTGACTTCAATTTTAATCTAAGCCCATTTGTCTTACCTCACACATGCGAGACAACTCTAAAATGATGGAATCTTATTGTCGTAATCACAGATTAGAATTGATAAATGATGTCAGTTGAACCCGAGCACACCTTTGGCCTCACCCGAAGAAGGTCATCTACACTGCTGTGTAACAAAACTAGATGAGGAGACAAAGCCGCGAGCTGACATTTACTGTACACCACAAGCTGGTTCCACTGACGTTTTGTAGACGACTCAGCGTCTAAAAGTAGCCATCGGCTATACAGTAACTACAACAGAGAGCTGCGGAAGCGAAACTGTTGACATTCTCACACACACAGGCCAAGATATAAATATATATACTGACAGTCAGTATGTTTTTTCAGCAGCGTCACTTTGAAAAATTTGGCAGAACAGAGGAGTGATTACATCTACTGGACATCCAGTACAGCATGCAAATCTTCTGAAAACACTATTAGGAGTGATTACATTGCCAAAACAGTTAGCATTATGTAAATGTGCTGCACATCAGAAAGATG
This sequence comes from Pelmatolapia mariae, assembly GCF_036321145.2. Taxonomy (NCBI): domain Eukaryota; kingdom Metazoa; phylum Chordata; class Actinopteri; order Cichliformes; family Cichlidae; genus Pelmatolapia; species Pelmatolapia mariae. Next base: position 39,276,604 of record NC_086240.1, read on the forward strand.
AATCAAAAATAACTAAAGGTAACAACTTTGCAGATCAAGCAGCAAAGTTAGCCTCACAACAATCTGTAGACACATTAATGTCTGCATCCTCTATGCAAATACCACTTGATGTACTTAAAGATGAACAAATAGCCGCACCAACTACAGAACAGAAGAAATGGTTAAAGTGTGGAGCGCAGCTAGAAAATGATCTTATGACTTGTGAAGGTAAACCGATACTCCCCAAGTCCCTGTGCAGAACAGCAGCATTAGTGACACATGGGGTGACCCATGTGTCCTCGGGGGGGTAGTCCAGGTCCTTAATACACACTTTTATACTCTAGTGATTATAGACGTATTCTCAAAATGGCCAGAGATTTATCCAGTGAAAAAAGCAGATGCAATCTCAGTTGCAAAATGTTTATGCAATCATTCTGGCCTGAATGGCCTGAGTGCATAGGCCTAGTAAAAATGTGGATGAAAATAATACAAGCCTCTCAAAAACTGACATCATTTGAGGTTGTTCATGGGAGACCTTTTCCACTCCCAGTGACAAGTGAACCCTTAGAAAAATCTGTCGGAGGGACAACTCTGGTAGAATGGATGGCAAAACTACTAGAAAATAAGGATATTGTTTTGAACAATAAACTGCCGTAAGACTCTTCTCCAGTCTCTTGCAGGTTGAAACCAAGTGCTATTGACAACACCCATAGCCTGTAAAATTGCAGAGAGACCATCTTGGATACATCGGAGCCACTGCAAAAAGGTTGAGGTCCCGGGAAGCCCCGACACCAAGGAGGAAGCGCCTATGCCTGGTTGTTTCGGGGGTGAGGGTGGTAAGTGCGATTCTTGGGCCCCCGTGGGGTAAGCCCGCACTCCGCTCTCTATCCGATCAACTTTAGGCAGCCAGGTGTAGGTGTGAAGGGGAACCCTGGTGGTTACCTTGACTACAAGGCTCACCCTTACAGGACCCCGGCTGATGCCAACAGCAGCCGAGCCACGAGGCAGAAAGAGAAGATGGACGTACGACAACTTACACCTAATGGACATGACACAAGATCACATCCATCTTTGGATGAAAAATGCCTGATACAGATATGTGTTTAACAAAACCACAGAGAAAGACTGTTACGTCTGCTCGCACATGCCGAGCACAGTAACACAACCATATATGGGAAACACCCTGGAACAGGTGCACTAATTCTGATCTCCGATCACACCTTCAGAATGACTTTTGTAAAAACAACATCATCATCATCCTCATCCAGGAAGAAACGCTCAACTTCAACAGTCAGACCACATGACTCAATCTGGGGAACCGACGTACCTGAAGAATTCAAACTCTGGACAACTGGATAAAAGATACTCAACTCACTCTTCCTGTGGGCAGGAGTTGGAAAACATGCTCTCAGAAGTGAGATAATGGACTATGGATTCGGCTTGTTCCTCAAAGCATCCTGGAAGGTCAACGAGGGACAAAATCAAGAAATAGACGCTCTCAGAATTGCTGTAATGCAACATTGTGTAGCACTGCACATGATCCTGGCTGGGAAAGGAGGATTGTGCGTTTTGTTCAACACCACATGCTGCACCTACGTACCAGATAATGTACATTCTTCAAACATGGCTTCAGATGCTAAAGAGACTGTTGATTGTCGTTGGACTTTTCCTGATTTTATTTTGTTTTCTCTATTTGAGTTATTCCTTGTTTGAAAGCTGTAATCTCACAGATGATGAGTTTATCATTCACAGCATACGCAGATGTACTGAAATCAATGAAGATCATGAAGATGAAGTGTAACAAATGATGTACTAACTGAGAATGTGAAAGACAAGTAGTTACTTATTGTACATTTCATTTCTCTGATAAACAGGGCCGGATGTCAGAAGATAATTATGTTTTGATCAGTTACATGAAATGTATTCTTTATATTTATCAGTGAAGCACATGTTTACGTGACTTTTGACATGTACCTTTTCTGTGATAAACAACTTGCAGCTTCCTCTTTCTGTTCTAGAACATACAGATTTAGAAAAGGGGAACCTCAGCTCTGAGAATAACTTTGTGTCAGAAGAAAATTATGTTTTGATCAGTTACATGAAATGTATTCTTTATGTTTATCAGTGAAGCACATGTCTACGTGACTTTTCACCTAATAACTTTTGACATGAACTCTTCTGTGATAAACAACTTACAGCTTCCTCTTTTTATTCTAGAACATACAGATTTAGAAAAGGGGAACCTCAGCTCTGAGTTCTGAGAATAATGTTGTTATCTTTGTACACACACACACATACACACACACACATACACACAGAACAATCTTGTATAAATAAAGAACGCAGACGGTGACAAAGCGCGAGTCCATGAGTGTCTCCTGTGCGAGCGCTTCTGTGACCGTCCTCGCGAGTAAAAGAAACTGCAGTGTGTTTGTGCTTTCTACCTCAGGAGTCTTGGCTAAAGAAAGAACGGCAGGGTGATTTAAAGAAATCCCCTGTCACTTTGTAACCTTTGTACAGACATACACACACACACACACACACAGACAGACACAGAACTGTATAAATAAAGAACGCAGACAGTGATGAGGCGCAGGTCGTGCGTCCATGGCTGCCCTCGCGAGTATAAAGGCAACTGCAGTGTTTGTGCTTTCTACCTCAGGAGTCTTGGCTAAAGAAAGAACGGCAGGGTGATTTAAAGAAATCCCCTGTCAATCAAGACATCACATATTTGCAAAAGTGCTCAGACGTTTTTGGAGACGTCTGTTACCCACCAGCTCCAAAGCTGACCGGGAGGTCAATGTTCACTAGGGCCGGCGAGAACAGCAGACTCTCGGCACATCGTTTTCAACACCCCCGGTCTTTCGCTACTCAGGTTAAACATGATATATAAGTCACTTAGGTAACTTCTAAATGTTAATGTTTGGTTTTTTTCAGTGTTTTATTAGTTCCTGAGCAAATCTGTCTGGCTAAGACTAAATTTAAGCTTCATAACTGGACCATTTTATTTAATATTGAAGTCTTACTTGGAGAGCTGTCAGTTTTGAATTTCACCTGTCATACCCCCTGATGTCTAATGTGCTGTTCTGATTTAAACAGCTGACTCTAACATTAAAAATATTTAAATTCGGGAGTTAACATTTTCACCGGGAGCAAATTCAGCATGTTAATACATTGAGATCCCGAAGGCTGCTCCAAAAATGATCAGATTCTATTTTAAATATTTGTTCAATTCTCTTCCAAACCCCAGCAACTGTCTATTGTAAGTTTTGAGTGTTTACTAAAATAAAAATAAAAGCATTCTAACATCTCACCTGTTTGTTTTTATTCAGCCATACATGTATACTATTTTTATTAAGAGAGAGATTAAGCTTGTGATTCTGTCACGTAGTGATTGTGCTTAACATTATGAAACAGATGCTTAAAAGCAAATTTTGCCAAAGTGCTTAAGATACTTTATTAAATTATCTTTTTTTCTTTAAAAAAATCTATTACATCATTCCATTGCAAATATTAATCACAGCTAAATTAAGAGGGAATGGCTAAAAACTCCGGAACAGAGATGTCATCGAGCACACCACCATGCCCATTGCAGAACGATCGTGCAGTGTTTGTGTACTTGAGAATTGAGAAACGGCCAATATGTAAATAGATTCTAAAATTTGCTGTATGTAGCTGTTCTTAACTATGACAATATGACATTAAAAATAATGTTTTTTTACCTGTCACAAGAAGTCGTGTCTTACTCATATGTTCTGCCTGACTCTGCTTGGAGCAGCTGCTTGTTGTGTTTGTGGAAAAACAAACACACACTCCCATTAGCGAAGCTACAGAGTGCCCTCTAGTGGACAAATAATGTAACATCAGCACTCGTGACATTGTTGAAGGGTGTTTCTTTTGTCTCTTCTTTACTTCTTACATTTTCATTCATCATAGGTTGTAACAGTTTTATATGTCAGACAAAAAAGGATCAAGTACTCTCATCATCTCATACAATGGCTAAATCCAATTTGACTGTCAAATTTTAGATTTGATAGCAGCCATTAAGCCTGGGTGCTTTAATGTCCACACATGAATAACCAAGTTTATCATGGCTACAGTCTGAATATCAACAAAACTAGAATAGGATTAAAAACCTGGATGCCTCTTTTTTTCATAGACAAACTATTTCAGCCACTCGTGATTGTCACAAGTAAAAAGGAGAGTTTGTAGAAGCTGAATTTGGAGTCAGCAGTGATGATTACTAATGGTCTGTAGTGATGGGATTTCCGGCTCTTTTTAGAGAACCGGCTCTTTCGGCTCGACTCACTAAAAAGAGCCGGCTCTTTCGGCTCCAAACCGGCTCTTCAGGTTGTTTTGTTGCTTTAATTAATTTATTATTACAATAATATAAAATTATGCACAAATGGAATTACTAATGTAAAAAAAAGTGGTTTTATTTATGTTTATATATAAATATATACAGTGGCCCCCAGAGACACGTACAAACTCCAAAAAGCACGTACAAACTCCAAAACACATTTCTAGCGTTAACTGAACTTCCAAAACAGAGCTACCTAGATCACTTAAATTACACAATTGAAAGCATATGTGTATTGTTTGTGTATTTATACACAAGCACTCATATATATTCAAATAATTAAAAAAAAAAAAGTTCATTTACCTCTTACTACCACACACCGGTCGTTGGTACTTGCTGGCTTGTGTAGCCTCTAGGTAACAAAAGCTCAACACTGCGCCTAGCATTCTGGAGCACTTCTGTTGTCTTTTGTACATGTTTTGGAATTTTTACGTGCTTCTGAGGCTACGTCCACACGTACACGGGTATTTTTGAAAACAGAGATTTTCCGTTTTCGTTTTAAAAAATAATCCCGTCCACATGTAAATGCAGAAATGAAGGAAAACGCTGCTAGGAGCATGCCAAAGCAACAGGTGCCGATATATTCCTAAACGTGTAGAAATGTTGGCCAATCAGAAGTCTAGAAGCCTCGGTGGGAAATAGTAAATAAAGATGGGGCGTAGAAGCAGAACCGAGTCGTATGTGTGGAGGGACAGTAACTGTGTGTGTATATGTGAGCATTTAAACACTGCAGAGAGTACAATTAACAGTAACAGTATTGTAGAAATTCATTTCACCGAAACAAAACGTGGCGCACAGTGTGACGTCAAAAAAGGCGCACATCTTTGACGCTGCGTTTTCTCCGTTTTCCTCATCCACGCGTAAATGCAAAAACTGAGTTTTCAAAAATATCCACCCTGACAGGCATTTTTAGAAATCTCCGTTTTCAGAGACCGAAAACGCCGTTTACGTGTGGACGAAAGGTGCAAACACATAGAAAAATCTCCGTTTTCAAAAATACCCGGGTACGTGTGGACGTAGCCTGAGTTTTTATGTGTTTTGGAGTTTTTACGTGCTTCTGAGTTTTTACGTGTTTTGAAGTTTGTACATGCTGCTTTGTCTCTAGGGGCCACCGTAAATATACTTTTATTTATTCACTCCACATAAAATGTAATAAATAAATCATATAATACAAAAACCAACTATTTACATTTCAACTTTTAACTATTTAAATTTTCAGCTTTTTCCTTTTAAACAAATTTAAAATGAAACAACACAAAACACTGCAAACCACAGCACAATTAAATATAAATTAAAATATGAAAAAGAAGATGCATATTCTCTGTCATATGGGCCTGCATGAATAAACTTTCTGAATCCTTTATCATCTGCAACTGAAAATAGTTGTGGATGATTACTATACCTTTCTAATGTGACGTTGTTGTCCCAGGCTCTCTTTCTCTCTCTCTCCCTCCCGCTCTGTTCCTATGCTACTGTGAGTGTAACTACCGCCCCTCCCCCCTCTGCCCAGCGCAAAGCACAAGGCTCGCGTGCGGAGTGAAGCGGAAAAAAGTGCGAGAGAGAGAGAAAGAAAAACAAACAAACCACAGAGCCGGCTCGCGTGGTTCACTTCAAAGAGTCGGCTCTAAGAGCCATTTCGTTCGTGACCGACCCATCACTAATGGTCTGACAGTTTTTAATCTCCACAAGAGGTTCCGTGATACATGTGAAGGGTTCTGAGGTAATTAACAAGACGCTGTGATTGTTTTTCTGTGACCAACTTATTTTTTTTACTTTTTAATTTAATTTTAATTTTTCATTCTTACTATTTTTGAATGACATTACATCTTGAGGGTCTTGCTTCAAAAAAATAATTTTGGTTGACACAGTACTGAGAAGAAAATTAGGGGTGCCAAACCATTAAGTCTAAAAGGCAAAGTGTCACTAAAATATGTTTTCTATGACAAATGCTATGTGTTGCATTTTGGACAACGCCGACTTCCATATAATAATGCATACATTTGAAATAAATTGATATGATTTTCAGCATAGCAAAGTTAGCAAGATACAGATTAATAAGTCTGTGAAATATAGTGATATATATTATAGTTTGCCATAAAAACATATTTGCCCACTTCCTGATTTCTCTTTTTTTTTGCATATTTATCACACTTACATGTTTCAGATCATCAAGCAAATTAAATATTAGATAAGATAAACAGAGTAAATACAAAATGCAGTTTGTTAATGATGATTTATTAAGATGAAAAAAAGCTAAACCTACCTGGCTCCATGTGAAAAAGTAATTGCACCCTGATAATTGGCATTGATAATCTTAACAAAAAGAACTGCAATCAAGCATTTGCGATATTTTTTTATATCATGTATTTTTTTATATCATTTGCAAAATTATTTTAATCCAGCCAAACTGGAGGCTTTTCAAGCACGAAAGGCTCGTTTAAAGTCACACCAAAGAATTTCATTTGGATTTAAATAAGGACTCCAAAACTGACTTTCTTTTTATGAACTGGTGTTAGTTTTACACCAGATGTAACGAGAAGCAAACCTTCCAAAAAGTTCAACTCTCCTCAGCCTACAGAACATTTTCCCAGACGTCTTGTGGATTCAAGATGTTCTTTTTATTCAGCAGTGGTTTTTGCCTTGGAAATCTCCTATGGATGCCATTTTTGCCCAGTCTTTCTTAATGTTAATTCATCAACACTGACCTTAAATTAGGCAACTGAGTCCTGCAGTTCTTTAGATATTGTTTTGTGCCATCCTGGATGAGTTTTTGATGTGCTCATAGAGTGATTTTGGTAGTCTAACCACTGCTGGGAAGGCAGATCGGTTTATTTTTGAGATCTTTTAGCTCAATTAATTTTTCAAGTTTTATTTGACTCTTGAGTCAATAGGTCACACCGGGCAGGTAGATTTGGATAGCATTTTGCCCTTAATAAATGAAATGATCATTTAAAAACTGGGTTTTATATTTTTTTGCATTATCTTTGTCTAATGTTAACATTTGTTTGATGATCTGAAACATGTAAGTGTGACAAATACGCAAAAAATGAAGAAATCAGGTAAGGGGGGCAAATACTTATTCGTCACACTGTATAAAGAGCACATAAATCATAAGAAACATAAACTAGTGATACTACATCTACAGTGCACCGTCTCGTGGCGTCTCTACTGCATTTCATAAAGAGATCAACAGTAGCCTCTAGTGGTGAGAACACACGGAAAAGTCCATTTCCTATCGACCAGTGTTTACCGTCCACACACGCACACACACGCACACACTCTCCTGTAGGAGCGCTGAGCACAAGCACACGGGCTAGCTTGCAAAGCGACCTTATTGATCCCATCAGCAGCCTCTGGACAAATTAGAATGAGGAAACAATCTGATCGCCTTGCTTGATCACTCAGTAGTCGTCACTGTCAGCCTCTTGGTCTGCCTGCAGAGAGCACGCGGCATTGATCCTGGGACGAACGGAGACTAAAGTGAGCTCAGCAGAGAGGGAGGGAGAGCAACAACAAAGAGTCAGGGTGATAAAGTGAAGCAAGCTGTGCTGTTGACAATCTTCCCCCACCTCCCAGCGGTGTACTGGCTCTCTGTACAGTAGGCAGGGAATACTGTCTCCATAGGAGCAGCAGACCTTGGTGTCACGTGAACCCTCAGGAACAACAGTGGAGCTGACAAGCACATATGATGCAACTAAACTAACATACAAGCAGAAAGTGCACACAATCTCTAATGCAAGTATTTTAAAAAATGAAAATGATACACAGTCCCCAGGCAAATGCCGTGTTGTTACTCTTAATTATCCTGCACAGTATTGCAGGGTTATTTATTCCTAATTTGAAGAAGAATTATTGTAGAGGATTTGTGTTTTTAATCAAGATTTATAATAATTATTTTTCAGACATGACAGACATTATAAATTACACTTTTTTAAAAAATTAGCTACTGTAATAAAGCCTGCTTCAACCTCAAACAACAAAAAAACCAAGATACACATGCGCATAAATATATCTATAAGTATGTCGGTAAATATGTCACTGATTAGATGACTTAATTTCCCCTCCTTGTATCTTAGGGAAAAAAATGTCGACACGGATTTTTCTATCTAGGCTTGTTTTTGCGACCATATAAGGTCACAGGTGAGCAGTGTTGCCAACTTAGCGACTTTGTCGCTATATTTAGCGAGTTTTCAGACCCCCTAGCGACTTTTTTTCTAAAAAAAAAAAGTTGCTAAAAAAGACGTGAAAGCGGGTATGCTTTTACTCTCAACAAGCAGCGGGTGCTGTAACGCAGGCAGTTCTTCTTTTACTCTTATGCTGTTTTGTGGATCACAAGGTTTAAAACTACTTATAAACACACACACACACAAAGTAACTCCACCAGAGGGCCTATTTCGGGTCACTTTTGCTGGTCCAGGCCCGGGTAAAGGAGCAGGGTTGGAATTGTGACATTAAAAAAACAATAATTGCTAAAAGAAATTTAATTTGTAGTTCTAAATAAACTCTAAATGCATTTAGGACGTTTTTTACTCACTTTATGTCTCGTCCACGATGTTATTTCTCTCTCCAACAACATAGGTTACAATTATATTAGCATGACCAATTATGCAAATTAGGTGATGACGTCATTTAGCGACTTCTAGCGACTTTTAGGACAGCCAATAGCGATTTTCCTTACTGAGGAGTTGGCAACACTGCAGGTGAGACATTTCAGCGGCACACTGATGGATGATCCAGCAAAAAGAGGCCTGCTGTTGTTTTGCTCGTTTGTTTCGCTGGTAGCGGTGGCTATAAACCACGAGATGGCCTGATTTTACCTGAACTCACTTGAAAGCTGAGGATTTAGTGTTATTTAACAGTAACTTAAAAAAAAACATTATTTTGTGACAATCATCCTAGTCAGTCTAAAATGTAAAATATATCACAGGATTTTTTTAAAAAAAAGGTTCAGCTTTTAAATTTTATAACATAAAATATAAAACACGATTTAGAAAAAACATGATTTAGCCTTTTCTACAAAAAAAATACATTGCAAGTCCATAACAACCATATTTGTTACCAAAAACACCTACTTCCTTTAATCACAGAAGTATTAGGCAACCTCTTCCGTAAATGCACCACACTCTGCAACCTTCAGAAAATGGCAGCAGCTGCATTTCTTTAACAGCCACAGGCCCCCTGTAAGTTTGTTAATCGGGTCCTCAGATTTCTATTTAAAGGACTCTGTAATGAATAGAAACACCAACAAAATCTGGTTTGGAGGTTTTAATAACTATTTGTCACATTTGTCATATTCATAAATACTGACAGCATTATAAGTACAAATTACTATTCGTCCCTACATATAATCGTAATAAAGTGGAGTTTCCACTTAATCCTCTGCAGCAGTAGCACATTTTCACCAACAGGGTGAGCCAAAGGGCCATCTGAGAATTTGCAGTGCTCCTATGACTGCAGACCTTATAGGGATGCTTAGCTCATGCACTTTCCCTCCCTGCCACACCACACAGAAAGGCTTCATTGTAGCGAGTCAGCTCTTCATGCTGCTCAACAAATGCATATCTGTCTTTCAGGGCATTGTTATGCACAATCTCACCCTTATTATCCAGCACAGGTGGTAAATGTGAAGTCATACTACTACACACCGTGGTTTTCTCCCCACACAGGCAAAGTGGAAAAGTAAAGGAAAACAATTGAGTCCTTGACCCATACAGTGGCTCTGTTTGGCTGTCGGGGCATTTTGCTGGTATGGTTTGCAGTTCTTCTTTATCCATAGAGGAACGTGCAATACAGGATGATATTATCTCAGTATTTTAAGATGACAGCAAATCACTCTTTAAAACAACCTCTTTTATACCAAAAACGAATCCACAAAGACCACGTAAATAGTCTGAAAGTAGTGAGTCAAAGGAAAAGCAGAGCTTAAGCAGAAGACTGTGTTTGTACATGACAAGGTTGTGTCACACCTATTACACAAGTCCCGTCAACAACTAGTGGTACATCCCAGAGGGACTTGTTTTATATTCCTCCAGCCTAACATGAAACTACATCTTGAAAGCAGAAATCAAATACAGAATCAATAGAAAGTCCTGGGGAAATACCATTTAGCCTTGTGTTATACTGAAAGAGCAGGATTTCCAGACAGAAGTTCTTCTATGTACAGTATGCCCTGCCATTACGGCAGCAATGGGACCCCAGGGGATGTACGAGCATTCAGAAGAAGGCACTGGCTAAGAATGGAGCCATGTTGTACTATTACAGCATGGCTCCATCACAGATAAAATGCAAAAGTAAACAAAGAATTTAAGCAGAAAACTGTGAGTGACATTTGACATTTCATGCGTCACAGTTTTTCTAACCCCAATTCTTGCTCTTTCGTAAACATAAATCAAACATATAAATTGTAAACAGTTTCCATCTATTTAGAAACAATTTGCCGACTTCATTTGAACTTTTTTGCAAACCTGTTCTCACCCAGTAAAACATATTTTTGCAAAGAGATGCTCTTCTACTTTATAATGCTACAGCAGAGTCGTCTTTAACATCTTACCCAATATCACGTTTACTTAACTACTTACTTGATTCACACTTCTTGTAATCATGCTGGATAAGCAAAAAGTGAAACTGGACACTTTCAAAAGGAAATAACAGTATTACACATAGTCATGTGAAAAAGAAACATTTCACAGGACTCTGTGCAGTCCTCTGCAAACTAATTTTACCCTTGCTGCTTCCATAGGAATTAAGACGGTAAGTAGCAGCCAGATGCTGCTAATTAAATGAATTTGATTAATTGATTATCCAGCAACTGTGACCACTGCTATAAATATAGATCTTTAAATCAGATGTTTTGGTAGTTTGATAGTCTGAAGCATTCAGGCATGCTAACACAAAGCCAAAGTGTTCCCATGAGTGGACCTCGCAGCAAAAATACCCCAAGGTTAGAGCACACAACGTTCAGAAAAAGTGCAGAAAACACAAGGGCTCTCAGATTCTACTGGCCCTGTTTATCTTGTTAAATGTTAAAATTCATGACAGTACAATTAGAAACAATTAGAAACAAGTATGGCGTCCTTGAAACAGATACCAGGAGAAAGCCTTTTCTCTCTATAAAACATGGCAGCACAGCTTAAGTTTGCAAAGTTGGATCTGAACAAACAATAAAGCTTCAGGAACAAAGTCTTTTAGGTAGCCCATCCAAAAATGGAGATGTGCCATGATGCACAGCACCATGTTTGGAGAAAATCAAACACAGTGTATCAGGCACAAACACTTGGTGGCAAGCATGGTGGTGGAGGGATCATGATTTGGTTTGTTTTGCAGCCAAAACCACCAACAACCATGAGCTCCTCTATATGCCAAAGTATTCCAGAGTCAAATGTGAGGCCATCTATTAAACAGCTACAGCTTACATAAAATTCTTTCACGCAATAGGACAATAATCCCAAACATACAGGCGAATCTGCAACAGAATGACTGAAAAATTTAAAAAAGAAAAAGAAAAAAAAAAGAATCAAGGTGTCGCAATGGCCCAGTCAAAGAGATTTGCCAACTGACATGGTGTAATAAGACCTCAAGAGAACTGAATAAGGTCTCTTCAAGAAATGAATGTCCAAACTTCAATGATTTTGAAGCAACTTTGTAAAGAGGAGCAGGCCTCCACAACAATGTGAGAGACTGATATTGTCACGGTGTAGCAGTTCTCCGCTGTTGTGTATGTGTGTGATGTTTTGTGTGTGTTTCTCCCTTCCTCCCCTCCCTGTGTTTATGTTTTGTTACGGGACGATCGGGACCCGGAAGCTTGGGCACCAAGGGCCGTTCATCCTGGAAGCGTTCCCGCGCTGGAGCTTGCCACACCTGCTGCTCATCAGCTGTTGCCAGGTGTAGCTGATTACAGTCTGCACCACCGTCTCTTCTTAAACAAGTAGCTGAGCTTCAGTCGACGGTGGATCGTTGAGTTCGACTCATTAGTACAGCCACGGCTTTCTATTTTTGAAAACCTCTTTACCGAAAGGATTACCTAGTCATCGTTTGTGTTTTGGAATTTTTTCACTAGGAGTCGGGAGCGGGGTGTTGCACGGGAGCAGAGCCACAGCGGGGGATAGGAGTTCGTTGTCGTCACGATTCACGCCATGCACTTTTGCACTGTGAGGAATTCGGGAGGAATCATCTTGGGAGCCACACTGCTGGAGCTTGCACATTTGTTGTTGTTCACTGTAAATAAATGAACTGCCTTTTTAGAGTTAAGCGTTTGGGTCCCCTCCTTACCTCAGACATGACAGATATACAGAAAACAATTACTTCAATTCAATGACTTAAGTAGCTGCAGCTAAAATGGCTCTGAAAGCTATTAAATAATGGGGTGTACTTAGGTTTCCATTTCCTTTTTCACATGACTGTAAAAATGATCCCCTGATAATATCAAGTTAGTGCTGCTAAAGGTTGTTCTGCGGGCTACTGAATCGTGGGATGTGAAAGCTTTCTTTTTTACATGACTGTATATAAATCCTGTGAGATATAAAACACATATAAAACATACACAATTACAGCATTTCTTGTTCTATTTCTTCTTCTTATGTGAATGCAAGATGAGCTGAACAATCCAATCCCAGCTGATTCTCGTTTACTGTAATCTTGACTCTTTACTGTGTTTCTGTAAATCACTTAAGGAAAGTCCCCGAATACAACTGTCCTCCGTTAAGTGCCGGTGGGGGGGGGGGGCTCAATTTGTAATTTTTACTCCATATATTTTCAAACTTTATAAAATTTCAAGAGTTTTGATGTGTTTAATAGTTTTGCCACGTTTTGAGAACACATTGGAAGGATTCAATAAATGTCGCTCATGTGAAAAACTGTAAGAGTGACACTGCATATTTTAACGGTGAAAAACAGAAAGTATAATAAAATAAACATAGTATAATTACATTTATTTAGTTAACTATCTGACCACTGACATCTCATTGTCTGCCCAAAAATAATGAGGGCTAAATTTGTGGCCAATTCTCACAGGAAAGCAGAGAGCTTTGAATTGCCTGTGGATCTAAAATTAGCTCCAACCAGTGACCCAACACTGACTTCACGCCTTCCTCAACATATGAAGAGGAACAAGTGTGGGAGCTGTCAGCCCACAGGGTACTGAAATACATCAACAGTTAAATGTTAAGCATAACTTCATCAGAAATAATTTATGCTACCTTGTCAAATGTTACATTAAAGCCACCCCCTTGGAAAGGAAATTAACTGAATACATTAACTGCAATCTTCAAGCTTTATCTACATAAAATGGGACAGGGTGAAAAAACATGGACAGTGTGGACAGTGCTCAGTCCACAGTTGCACAAAGCTCTGAATGAAAAGTGATTTACAAACAGAAAAAGGGCACAAAGCCTTTGGCTTAATGAAATCATTTGCTTACTATGCAAAGCATTTTGCACAGAGCACAGGGGCCATAGTAAAAAAATAACCATCAGCACACGCCTGTAGTTTGTAAAAATGTGAACCTCTCTTCAATGCTACTAGCATTTGTGGAATGGTTGAAGTAAGGTTAAATTGCTCACACGAAACCTTTACTCAAATGTAACAAAGTATATTACTACTACACATCACAAGATGTATGAAAATAAGAGATTAAGCGTATCATATTTATATTTATGTCAAAAACCGTGTGTCTGGCATATGGCCTACAGGCAGGATGACATTCAGAATATGTTAAGCTTGTTATTAACATGTAATCCATCTGCGCGGATGGGAATGGTCACTAGCAGGGTGCCCTGTCGGCATGTGGTCTGCAAGTGGCACACTAGACTGCAAAAAGCACAGAATCAATCCAGTCTTCAAGCTCCGTATTCATCATATAATTAAAGCTTCCCATTGCTCACCCATATGTTAGCGCAAATAAAATAGGGGTTCTTGCAAAGCTGGTCTGAGCTAAAACGCTTTGCTGCACAAGAGTAAAAGGGGGAATCTCGGCATGTCACAGCAAAGTAGTCAATATGGTATCTTCCAGATCAGTGGTGGGATTATAGGCCATCCCCCCCTCTTTTTTAATATATCTTCCTCGTATTTAAAGATTAGCACCAAATAGGATTACTTAAAATCTCGCGTGTAATATATTGGATTTTCAAGAAAACTGCTTGTGCTCGCAAATGAAATGTCACATAGCCTGAGCAGGTGTTTTCCTGCCATGAATGAGTTGCTAGCAAGCAGTAGCTAACGCTAGGCTGCTATTGCATAGGTCAGGTGGAAGAATCAAAGCACAAGGAAACAACCTGGCAGTGTGACCATCCAGTTAACTTTCAGCGTCACTGCAACGCTTGCAGTGTAGTCAAATGAGAGCATTTTTATTCAATTTTGTAACATAAAAACAAATAATATATTCCCTAATGACACAATTACTCAAAGACAACATAATGACCCCCAGGCTACTCTACAGCTAGCTTAGCTGCAATGCCTAGCAAAGAATGCACAGGCGAAAGCAAAGTAGCCCCTCAACGTTACCTTATTTATTCCGAGCGCTGGCAGTGTAGCTTCTGCTGCTCTCATCCGGACGACACATCCACCGTTTGGAGACGTCTTTGCAGAAGCCCTCCAGTCACTGGACTGTTTACAAGACGTTAACAGTGCCTGCTTCGTGTTACCGCCACTAAACAAAAAACAGACGTTGGCTGACAGACAACAAAAATCTGTATATTGTAGTGCTCTTGTGTGCTAGGAGTGCTGGAGCGAGTCCATGGGCAAAACCATTCGTTGTGTAAGAGTGGGGGGGGAAGCCTGAAGGAAGTGCTGAAGTTTGTATTCGCAATCTGGCAACTACGTGACATTTAGCACCCTGAGCGGCTTATATGTTAAGTCAGCA
Source organism: Pelmatolapia mariae (assembly GCF_036321145.2). Classification (NCBI taxonomy): domain Eukaryota; kingdom Metazoa; phylum Chordata; class Actinopteri; order Cichliformes; family Cichlidae; genus Pelmatolapia; species Pelmatolapia mariae. Next base: position 39,291,798 of record NC_086240.1, read on the forward strand.
CATATTATATTTATATACTAAGTAGCTGTGAAGGAAGGGAAAAGTGATACCACTACTGCGAATGAGATTTCGTACATCTTCAGGTCGTTGTTTAGTGTAGGTACAGCTCTTCCTCCTCAACTGACTGATACAAACACAGGGCAGCTACCTAGCAACTGTGTCGCTGACCATGGTGCTAAAAACAACCCTGCATTTAATGGGCGCGTCCTGGTCCGAGTTCATTAACGTGTCCAAAACTACAGCCAAATGTGCCACATTTTAAGACTCGTGGGGAAGAACCTGTATTTTCGGAATACTAGTTTATGATAAAGTTTTATGACAGATGTGAACTAAAATTGGGGGGGGGGGGGGGGGGGGTATGAGAAGCTTAAAGTGTTTGTTTCTTTGTTTGTTTGTTTCTTTGTTTGTTTGTTTGTTTGTTTGTTTTTATTCTAGAATAACAGTACGGCTTCTCCTTTAACAAAAGGGGTCGCCACAGCAGGTAGCTCAGCATGTTTGATTTCATTCACCTGACACGCTTCCTCCCTAAAGAGAGATTTGTGTCTCCAGCTGGAACTGAACTAGCAACTCCTGCTTGCCGAGCAAATTTCCAAACTACTGGTTATAATCTATTATCATACGTTGTTATATTCTTATAACCGTCTTATCTGCATTTCAGTTAACAGTGACGCCTCACAGCATGAAGCTCATGGGTTTAATCCAGCATAGGGCCTTATTTGTATTGGTCTTATATATTCTCTGTTTGTATATAAGCCTCTCACCCTGTGACAGCTAGGATAGGCTCCAGCCCTCCTTCAACCTTAAATTGGATAAGCAAAAGAGAAGGGTTGGATGGATGCATGGATGGGTTCTCTCTGGGTGCTCAAGAATCCTCCCACAATTTAAACACATGCATGGGGTTATGTATCAGTGGTTGCCTGCCTGTCTGTGTTAGCCCCATCTCGCCCTATGACAGCTGGAATGGACATCTTATTTTGTGAGCAGCTGTATTTTTGTGATATCAGCTTAGATTTATATGTGTGTGTTTATCCTTTAAAAGTTGCTTTAATAAATTCATTTATTGCAAGTAGAATGACAAACTTCTGTTAAATGCCAAAAAATGACACAGTGGCCATCAGGTCAAAGGCCATATAAAATCTTTTTATGAAAACAAACATTAACTTGAAAGACGTTTCTATTGAAGAGGTGAAACGCGAAAAGAAAATATAGTCAAATATACCAATAAAAACAAGAGCCACACACAGCAACACATTAGGTTACAGCAGTTTTACATAATCAGTATAATGTAGACATAAGTCCACTATTTCTGACTGGTACCTGAAGGCAACATTACACCGAGCAAGCCTTGCCGGGGTATTCCCATATGACCTGAACGCAGCACAAAACGACAGCAGTCAGAGGTGAAAAGTCTGGATCATGTTGTCATTCCAGCGGAGGCATACTTGAATGACAAAAGGACCTTGATCAACAAGGCGGTGAGCAGAGCACATCGAAGTTCTGTGCACAAAGGGAAGACATTGATGTCGTTTTCAACCAGCCAGCTAGCAAAAGCTGATATTTGTTAGCTAGCTAACGGAGTACCCCCCCGTTAGCTAACCGCCACCATCATCGCTCCTAGCCAGCTGTGGATCGCCCTGTCTTCCTACCATGGGAAACGCAGCAACTGCCAAGAAAGGCAATGAACAAGAAAGCGGTGAGCACCTGGAAAGCATCCAGCTGGCCTCGCAGCCATTTAACATTAGTTATTGTGCAGTGTGAGCTTGCTTATAAAAGTGAGTGGAGAGCAGCCTTTAGCAGTTGTCCAGTGTTAGCGGGAGACTACAGTAATATGGTTTGCAGAGAAGAACCATCTTTGGTAGGGCAGTTTATAAGGTGTGTTTGCGGTCTCGTAATGATTCGTGTTTGTTTACCTAAGCGGAAAACGGTGCTACAGTTTTTACAATCAACTAATTATTGAGAAGGATAATCAAGGATGTGGTAGTGTGATCCTCAACATCATATTCTTTGGTTATCCAAATCAGTCTGTGTTAAAGGCAGCATCTCAGAATAAACTGTATTAAGGCTTTGCACTATAACACTATAACGATCAAATGGCAAAGCATCGTTTGCAGTTTCCAAAGGGCTAATATCGCGTGTGTAGACCCAGATAACATCAGCAAACATTTGTTTCCACTGAAGCTGCAGAACAAGGCCTGGTCAGTGCTAACAACAGGTATCTGATAACCACTAACTCACAAGCTGACCAGAATGCTGCCTGATGTGGTTAAACCAGATTAATGGTCGTGTAATAAAACATGTAGTTGCTTTGTTTTCCACACAGTGGCTGCATAAAAAGAAATGACACTGTCTTTCCCACCTGGTTAACACTGATGTGCCAAGTCAGCTGTCAACAAGTCTGCTGTAAATTAAAGCGTTAATGCCTCTGATCACTGCTTTCTTATAGTGATATAAAAGTGTTGTCCTGATACTGTAACATCCAAAAACAGCAAAATCTTAGTCAAACTGCGACTACTGGAGAGGAATTTTGCATCCTAAAGCACTCTATTAATCACTTGAAAGACGTAGCCAGAAGGCACTCTGTTGTGTTTGTGAGTAGTGACCAGCCTAATCCATTAAACTGTGCCATTCCAAGTGGTCTGTCTGGAGAGCACTGTTCTTGACCTGCTTTCTGTTTGGCACTTGTTCACACAGTCTTAGCGACTCATGAGACCTGTAGTTTCTGCAGGGAGGGGCTTGGAGTTGAGTAGAATAACACTGTGATGAATAAAGAAACTTAACACACTGTTATTCTGTGTTATCTAGATTTCTGTTCAAATATTACACATTAAATTAAACTTATTAATACTGGATTTATAGGTACAGAAAAAAATGTTTTGCTATCAGGATGTTGGTCAGTATGATTCCCACATATACATATGCAGATGTGGTCAGGTGTTTACATCCACTCATCATGGAAGTGAATATCATGGCAATTTTGGGCTTTTGATGATTTCTTTGAACTGTTCTTTTTCCAAGGTGGAATGATTGTATGGCATACGTCTTTAATGACTTTAAAAGCAAGAATTGGATCAAAAGTTTGAATGATATTTTCTTTAGTCCACGCAGGGTCAAAAGTATGCATACCAAATATATATATGCACTGACTTTTAAAAAGTGTAAATGGTAACTGGTTTTTTATATAGCGCTTTCCTACTCTATCTGAGCACTCAAAGCACTTTACGCAACTTGCCTCATTCATCCATTCACACAAGCATTTTGTGCTATACTTTTTCTATATAAGTGCTTTCTATCTAACATTCACACACATTCATACTCCAATGGATGCATCAGAGAGCAACTCGGGGTTAGTATTTTGCCCAAGGATATTTGGCATGCAGGCTGTGGCAGCCAGGGATTGCATCAACAACCTTTCAGTTAGCAGATCACTACCTCTCTTTGCCAGCATTTAAAAGAATTTGTTTGTTTGTGCCATGAACAGAGGCTGAACTGCTACTAGTGGTACTGGTACATTTCACAAAGAAGGAGGACTACCTCCAGATTTGTCAACTTCACCTCAAACTGCTAAATGTTTGAATCCTGGACACAGTTGCATATTCCAACAGTTCCAACAGGTCAATGATCCAGAACACATCAGAACTGGTTTTGGAATGAATAGAGAGGGCTAACATTTAACTTCTGGAATAGCCTTTCCAAAAGACCTGACCTCAACCCTACTGGGTCTGTTCCAAAACACCAACCAATTTTAACAAACTCTATTAACTCTCCCAAGAAGAGTGGTCAAATACAAGAATTTCGCCACAGTCTTGCTGATTGCTACCAAAGCCAGTTGGCCATAGTGCAACGTGGAACATTTAACCAAATAATTGTGACTTGTGATCAGAGAAAATCCAAAATGGATTTTAAAGGCACTGAAGATGACAATAATTTCTCCCTAGAAAAAGGACAGCTCAAAGAAATCATTAAACGTCCAAAATTACCATGGCATTTATGCCCATGATGAGTGTATGTAAAAGTCTGACCACTACTGTATGCTTTGCAAGTGATTATAAAAAAGACAAAAGGATAAGATCATTGTTTTATTACTTCCCAACAGCAGTATATTTGAGAAAATACTTTGCAACTCACCATAAAGATAGCACTTGATTGCACACTAACATCTGCTCTGCTGTGATAGTACTCTGCTGCATGTGCTGCAGATAGTGCTGAAAGTATTGTAAACAACAGAGTCAGAGCTGTTCTGCAGGACAAGCTACGAGATCACTACATTCTACATTGTTTTCTTAACTTCCCTATTACCAAATATCAAACAACATCAAGATTTTTCCCCGACTAAGAATGGACTTTTGGTCGCCAACTATGCCAACACCAGTATATATGTGCCATTTTCTTTATCTGCTTAAACTGCAGTATTCCACTTTTATTGCTGTTACCCAAATTGGTGTTAAGCCCCCCCAAAAGTCACCTTTTTACTGCCCCAGTATTTGCAGAAGTGTGCTTTAAAGGGTCAGCTCAAAAGAGTGACTTGGAGCAAATAGGAAAGCTCTTTAAAAAACTGCATTGTAAAGCATAACCACCAGAGAGCACAATAAGCCAGAGATAACTTCTCTTTCATGTATTTAGTGGGTGTAGCAGGCTTACCGATGTCTTATCAGTCGTCTAAATTAACCCGCTGCACTGTGGTTTTGACAGGACTTTGCAACTCTTGTGCATGCTATTTTAATTTTGTATATCTTTATCAAACCAGTGTTATCTCTTGTGAGTGAGATAAAAGAAAATGCCTTTAAATGATTCTGCACAGAATTACTGGACATGCAGTTGGCCATTGAAACTGAAGCAGAGTACTTGAACAGGAAGCTTAACTTTATGTGGTTAGCCAAGCATTGCAGAGCCTTTGAGCACATACAGGAAGTACCATCGATGCTCTGTCTCAAAACGTACTCACTTTGCCTGTGAGCCATCTTTCTCACACACCAAAATATTTGCCTCAAAATGGCCCAGGGAAAGGATCAATCCTTCGCCAGCCGTTTGTTTAACAAATACAAAAGTAAAGGTAGCCAAGAGAACAGAGTGCAGGAGAGCGACGTGCCTCATATCTCTGAGTTCACCATCATGTGGGATAAGTGCAGTAAGTGCAGTTCATTGCTTTACTCTTAAATTTGCCCGCCACTTCTTGGGTTTCAGGTTTGCATTTTCTACCTTTATAGTTACGTAGAAACACTTATTAAATCAACTGATTCTGTATAAATTGCATTATTTCGAATTGTTTTTTGGCACGCCTCTATTTTTGTCATTTGCAAGAAGCTGCCTAGTTTCATTACTGCTTTTAACTATTTAGAGGTACCTTAACCATCAATTTAACAATCTGTATTTGTCCATTTTTTTAGATCTACCAGAGAAGGCATAACGCTTTGTAGTGCAGCCCATTTGTGGTGCTTCAGCTGCTTACATTGTCTTAATATCTGTGTCTTGTCATTGTCTAACGTTTTGCAAGAAAGAAATGCATTTTATGTAAACCTTTAAAATGTCTCTTCAATCAGTGTTGTCCTTTGTTCTTCACAGACCAAAGAAAGCCTCTAAAAGTGGCACAAAAGATAGAAAGAGTTAGATTTAATTGCTGAATACAGTCTAGTGTTAAAAAAAGACTGTGGGCTAAAATAACTGCTTGTTGCTCAATTGTTTAAAAAAAAAAAAAGAAACTATTTACTTGATGTTGCACAATAAGACGTAAACTTCCTTAAATATTTTAGCTGACGTTTTCAGAGACGATAAAGGAAGCCACCAAACCAAAATAATCACATTACTTCAGTGTAGAACAATTTTATTAGTTTTAAATTTAGTCTGGCGGTAGGGTTTGCCTTACGTTGTCTTCTCTGTTATCATTTTGTTGTGTGAATCTAAAATGTGTTTTACATTATTTTCTTTCAAGACTTCATAAATGCTTCTTCCTCTCTTTCTCTTCTCCATCATTTCCATCCATGTGGATGAATGTTCCTGCAAACCCTTGGTGAACTGTAGAGACTTTTGGTATGCTCATTTTTCCATGAGGCGTCCCGAGTCAAAGAGTGAAAGTTTGTTGTCTAACTGTAGTCAAACGCAGCCTTGACTGTATAGATTTAAATTGGTAGCAACATACCAAAGTGTAGCAGCACTTTAGGCACCATCTAATGGCTCTTTGACTTTGGAAAGCTCATGTCTGCAGTGACTTTCACAATACGCTGTCTTTCTGTGGCTTGCTCTGTAGTCTCAGATCTGTTCTGCATTTTGTCTGTCTCACTGCCTGTCTCACTACCTTTACCCCCACCTCCTTCTGAAAGAGATGCAGAATAGCTTGCCTTTAAATTGGCCAACTTGTAAAGTCCTCAGAGCTCTTTGCATCACTTTATGAATTAAAATGTCCTGCTAAGGTGTGCGGTTTGTGGGTTTGGGTTGTTTTTTTTTAATAGAAATATTTTTTCCTCTTTTGTCAAGTATGACATTTCCTCCCTGGTACTTGACATTTGCTTGACCTTGCCTTGATTGTGTGAACTGCCCTTGTTTGTTTTTCTTGAACATGTTAAACTATCCCAGTTTGTTTTCCTGAGCATGTGACTGACCTTGTCCGGTTATCTAAACTCTAGTTCTAATTATCAAAACCGATCTTTTCTTTTATAGTGAAAGAGTTCTTAGCTAAAGCCAAAGAAGACTTCTTAAGAAAATGGGAGTGTCCACCACAGGTAGGTTGTTGTTTAAGGGTAATGTATAAACGTTTTCTCTGATTAGTACACTTTGTACACTTTTTTTTCTTATTTGAGTAAAAATGAGAGATTCAGTAGTGCCTAGTCATTTCCTTCTTGTTGACTTGGATGCTGGCTGATTGCATAATTGTGTCAGAGGCACGTGCTTCAAAAACATTTCTATTAAGCTTGTGTTTTTGAGCTACAGTGCATGAAGATAAACAGCTAGTGGCTTCCATAAGTACACATAGCTTAACATTTGCTAGTGTTGGTTGTTTTCCGACCACTGATAATGTGTTTCCTTTAGTGCACAACAAGCCTGGATGACTTTGAAAGGTTCAAGACCCTGGGGACTGGATCATTTGGACGAGTAATGCTCGTGAAACATAAAGCAACAAACCAGTTCTATGCCATGAAGATCCTGGACAAACAAAAGGTAAGCAAATGGCTTGAATTTGCATCCATAAGAGCTGGTGTTGTAAACTGCAAAGATGTTGTGTTTCTCATAAAAGGAAATGGAACGTTTCCTCTCAGCACTAACATTGTGTTTTTGAAAACCTCAAAGGCGCTTCACGCCGGAGTTTCGATCTTTAAATACTGATGTGAAAGTTTAGAGGCAGATTGGCTTGCCGGTAGTGCCTTGCTCATGTAGCAACCTCGTGTTCCCTTGAATTTCACCATCAGCTCAAGAGGTGAACCTGTCTAGCTTTTGGTTTCGCTTACCAGTTATAACCACAGCTTTCACACTTTTTTTCCACTGTATGGATGTTATTGTTTGTTCTGCAGCCATTACTTTCCACTAATGTCCTCCAGAACAGCATGAGACTATACCGTCGAAAACATAAACTGTATATCCTCTAAATGTCCTGCTGAGCGATGTCTCACAGTTTGTTTGGGTTGGTGATGAAGCTTGATGTCTCAGACTTAAGAGTAAGCTTATAACCAAAAGCATTTTCTACTTTCAGCTTTTGGCTGCATAGCTTGTGGTGTGCACAGTGTCACTGGGCAGCGGTTTCTGAAAGGTTTTGTGCATCAGCTCATGTTAAATAGATTTTTTATCTTTTGACTGCGTGAGCACGCAGCAATAACAGGACTTAAGCACCACGGGAAGTCCTTAGTGATGGATTATCTATCTTAAATTGAATAGTTTGATTTTAATCCCTCACCAAAATTTACTCTAAACTGTGTGGAGAGTCACCGAAACACAGTTAAAAAATATAAAAATGCAATACGTTTGAAACTGCGGTAAAACATGGAAAAAAACAAGAGGGCACTTCAAAGAGTTATTAACATCACCTGGAAAATCATCGGCCACCCCTTTCCCTCCCTGAAGGACCTCTACAGCACCCGCTGCCTCAAATGAGTACACAGCATGGTGCCGGTCTGAGGAACACCCGGGACACTGGGCGTTTTATCTGCTGCCCTCTGAGAGATTTGGTCACAGACAAATAAACCCAGGGACAGTTTTTACAACAAGGCAATGACTGTAATGACTGTAAAACAATTGAACCTGCTTAGCCATACCATATTGTCACTGCCATTATATTATGCTATTATTATTATGCTGCTATTCATACTGTCATACTGTCATTATATTAATGCTGCTATCCTGTAAATATCATACTTACTTTTGTTTGAGTACTTATGTTTGTTTTATTGTACCTTTTATATCTTACTATTTTTTTATTATATTTATTATTGCATTTTGCACCAAGGGAGTGGCACTCCAATTTCGTTGTACCCTGTACAATGACAATTAAAGGCTATTCTATTCTATTCTATTCTAATCATTGCTAATACCTGACGTGATCTGATTAGCTATTTTCTTATGTTTATGTCTCTGCACACACATTTAATTTTTACACTTACTGTATATATTTTATTCTGTACGGATGTTATTTATTGTGATTACCGCTTGCCTTTATTTTAGCATGAGTGTGGGACAGCACTCCAATTTCGTTGATATGATTTTTTTATTTATGTCTCTGCCTTTTTTCTTTTTTCCCCTTTAGGTGGTGAAATTGAAGCAGATAGAACACACGCTAAATGAAAAAAAAATATTACAGGCCGTCTCCTTCCCCTTCCTCGTCAGACTGGTGTACGCTTTCAAGGTAAGGACAAAACAAAGGTGTAAAGATGCTTGTATTTGTTCCAGACAGTTAATCCTGTCGGTTAATTGGCCAACATGTCGTCATCACATTTAGATTAAATACCAAGTCCCCTGGTTGCTTTTGTCCTGTGACAGAGTTATTTCACACAAGATGACCGAGTCCCAAGAACAGAAACGTAACTTTAAACTGCACATGTGGTTAGTCTCTTGTCCTAATGTCCTTAATTTCTGATATTTATATGTATATATATGTATCCTTTAAATTAACAGGACAACTCAAACCTCTACATGGTAATGGAATATGTTCCTGGTGGAGAGATGTTCTCACACCTCAGACGCACTGGGAGGTTCAGGTATTATGCACATAATTATTGTTATCGTTTGGTTGTTTTTTGTTTGCGATTGCTGTTGTAGCCACAAATAGCTGAACAAAAGCAATTTCAGGTGTTCTGTTTTGGTCTGTCAGTGCTATAAATGAATTAGACACCTACACCTATATACTGTTTGACTGAGTTTTCTTTCATTCAGAAGAGACTTTAGTTCCTTCATATTTTCCGCCAGTATCGGACTGTCTGTGTTTCCTTCTTTCAGTGAACACCATGCTCGATTTTATGCAGCTCAGATAGTGCTCACCTTTGAGTACCTTCACTCCTTAGACCTCATCTACAGAGACCTGAAGCCTGAAAACCTGCTCATAGACCAACATGGGTATATCCAGGTATATAGTCAATGTAAAGAAATAAAAGTAGTGGAAAGGCATCAGCAAATCAGAAACACTGTGTTAATATGACAGCCTGGGGGCTGAACCCTTCAGATGTTAGTTTATAGCTGGACAAAACTGAAGGAAGATACATCTTAAAGACTTTAGTTGACATTGTTCTGTGTTTGCAGTCAGTCTAAAATCAGACCTGAGAAAGCAGGTTGTGACATGTACATGCTCGATGTTGTCTCTAAAATAACGTTCTATACTGCGCTATACCTTTAAGTCATATTAGGCTAAATTATTTTAAATAAACATATAAAGAAGACAGGATTTTTAATAATCTCTACCGGTAGAGATTAGAGCCACTGAAACTGTCACTACAGGGTGGGCCATTTATATGGATACACCGTAATAACATGGGAATGGTTGGTGATATTAAAGTCCTGTTTGTGGCACATTAGTATATGTGAGGGGGCAAACTCCTCAAGATGGGTGGTGACCATGGTGGCCATTTAGAAGTCGGCCATCTTGGATACAACTTTAGTTTTTTCAATAGGAAGAGGGCCATGTGACACATCAAACTTATTGGTAATGTCACAAGAAAAACAATGGTGTGCTTGGTTTCAACGTAACTTTATTCTTTCATGAGTTATTTACAAGTTTCTGACCACTTATAAAGTGTGTTCAATGTGCTGCCCATTGTGTTGGATTGTCAATGCAACCCTCTTCTCCCACTCTTCACACACTGATAGCAACACCGCAGGAGAAATGCCAGCACAGGCATCCAGTATCCGTAGTTTCAGGTGCTGCACATCTCGTATCTTCACACCATAGACAATTGCCTTCAGATGACCCCAAAGATAAAAGTCTAAGGGGGTCAGATCGGGAGACCTTGGGGGCCATTCAACTGGCCCACGACGACCAATCCACTTTCCAGGAAACTGTTCATCTAGGAATGTTCGGACCTGGCACCCATAATGTGGTGGTGCACCATCTTACTGGAAAAACTCAGGGAACGTGCCAGCTTCAGTGCACAAAGAGGGAAACACATCATCATGTAGCAATTTCAAATAACCAGTGGCCTTGAGGTTTCCATTGATGAAGAATGGACCCACTATCGTTGTACCCCATATACCACACCAAACCATCACTTTTGTTGTTCCAACAGTCTTGGAGGGATCCATCCAATGTGGGTTAGTGTCAGACCAATAACGGTGGTTTTGTTTGTTAACTTCACCATTCACATAAAAGTTTGCCTCATCACTGAACAAAATCTTCTGCGTGAACTGAGGGTCCTGTTCCAATTTTTGTTTTACCCATTCTGCAAATTCTGTGCGCCGATCTGGGTCATCCTCGTTGAGATGCTGCAGTAGCTGGAGTTTGTAAGGGTGCCATTTGTGAGTAGCTAATGTCCGCCGAAGGGATGTTCGACTAACGCCACTCTCCAGTGACATGCGGCGAGTGCTACGCTGTGGGCTCTTGCTGAATGAAGCTAGGACAGCCACTGATGTTTCTTCATTAGTGACAGTTTTCTTGCGTCCACATTTTGGCAAATCCAACACTGAACCAGTTTCTCCAAACTTAGCAAGCAGTTTGCTAACTGTAGCTGGGAGATGGGTGGTCTCGTAGGGTGTCTTGCATTGAAATCTGCTGCAATGACCCGGTTACTGCGTTCACCAGATATCAACACAATTTCGATCCGCTCCTCACGTGTTAACCTCTTCGACATGTCAGTGGCTGTGAACAAAGAGAAACTTGTAAATAACTCATGAAAGAATAAAGTTACGTTGAAACCAAGCACACCATTGTTTTTCTTGTGACATTACCAATAAGTTTGATGTGTCACATGGCCCTCTTCCTATTGAAAAAACAAAAGTTGTATCCAAGATGGCCGACTTCTAAATGGCCACCATGGTCACCACCCATCTTGAGGAGTTTGCCCCCTCACATATACTAATGTGCCACAAACAGGACTTTAATATCACCAACCATTCCCATTTTATTACGGTGTATCCATATAAATGGCCCACCCTGTATATTAAAAGCCATGATAAAAAACCTATTACACCAAAACTAATCTGCCAATCTGAAATGTTAATTCGAGTGGTAAACTCTGCGTTGTAATCAGGTTAAACAGTTTTCAGAAAACCACAGTTCTCACAGGTCCTGTATGTAGTTCAGTGGGTTTTGATTTAGTGCGTTTCTGCCTGTGAGAGTAAGATTTGTGTCTGTCAAACCCGTGATAGTTCAGTCAAGAGTATATGAACCTGCACTGTTATAGTCCTGCATGGTTACCTTTATGTATTTATTCTTCTTATAACAATTGTGTTGTTTTTTTTATCTCAGGTCACAGACTTTGGCTTTGCCAAAAGAGTAAAGGGCAGGACCTGGACATTGTGTGGAACTCCTGAGTATCTGGCTCCAGAGATCATTCTCAGCAAGGTGAGGCTTCATACACAGTTAGCCCATCTTACCATGTTTGAATGTTAGGCTGGAGGCTACTGGGACAGTAAGGCTGCTTTAGCACTTTTTTTGTGGAAGACGGTGATGATTCAGTTTGTGTGCTGACTTTTGTGCACAAATCCACATTTATATTGAATCAATTGTCATTTAAAAATTCAAACAAACAGCTAATTGATCTCACTCCAGTTAAGCACATTTTTCACTGGTAGCCTTTGACACCAAGTATCAGCTGATGTCTTTCCTTACAGATTTGAGTCAGTGCTGAGGTTAAATTATTCTCTGTCCCATATAACTACGGGATATTAATACATCAGGATATAATCCTTGTATTAGTCATACGGTGTAGATCTAGAGGCCCACAAAATAAGCCGTGGACAGAGCCTTACCAGTACTGTCTTTGTTTTGTTTAAAGTTCGTTCTGCTGTAGCGCAGAGGCTTTACAACAACGAGCCACTGTCCTGATCTTTATCTGTCTCACATTCTTTAATATCGCTTCATATGTTTAGAAACGGGGACACTGAAGCTTCTCTCCTTGGGGACTGTTTTTGCAAAAAGAGCTTAAGATGGTTAAACATAAATATAAATACATCAGATAAAATAAATAAATAGTAAATTACACATTACTGATCTTTCTTTGAAGTCATTTATTAAAAAAAACAGTGATGGAAATAATTAACATTGGCATTACATGTTATAATTAATGAAATGAGAGCCTGAGAGTCCATTTTAACAAAAAATGTTCTTGAATTAAATATTAAGTATCTGGTCCGGGTCTATAGAGGCCATTCAGGCCTTAGCAGACCCCCTATGACGTCTTCCAGGTAGTTCTTTTGCTGCTGGCTCAAAGAAAGTCAGCTCGTTCCCATTAATGTTCAGCGGACATGTGAACTCTGGCTTTAAAACGAAAAGTCTGACACGGAGAGTAGATTATATCATCAGAGGCATCAGTAGAAACATCAGACTAGATAGAAATGACTTTACTATTACTCTGTACTTGGACAAGTGAGTACAGAGGGTGGTCAGTTAAGAGATGCTCCTTATCCTTGAGGTCAAAATTGCAACTGTGCCCTGTGTTGGGCATCTTTAGCTCTCTGAGTCAGACTATCTTCAAAATTTGAGATAATTACTGTTACTTTTGCCTTCCTAATTAAAAATAGACCAAGAAAAGTCTTTAAAATTTGATGAAACAATTGTTTTTCTTTCAGGGCTACAACAAAGCTGTGGACTGGTGGGCTCTTGGAGTTCTTATCTATGAGATGGCTGCTGGTTACCCTCCTTTTTTTGCTGATCAGCCTATCCAGATTTATGAAAAAATTGTTTCTGGCAAGGTATGCAAAGATAAGCAGGAGAAATGTTTGAGCTTTAATTTTTTCCAGTGTTAAAATGCTCTGATATTAGTTGGTGAAGCTAGATGAGTTTAAATATCTGGGGTCAACCATCCAAAATGCACAAGAGAGGTGAAGAAGAAAGTGCAGGCGGGGTGAACTGGGTGGAGACAAGTGTCAGGGATGATTTGTGACAGAAGGATAGCAACAAGAGTGAAAGGGAAGATTTACAAGATGGTAGTGGTGTTGTGATGTGCAGCTTGGAGGCAGTGGCACAAGAGCTGGAACTCTGGGTGGCAGAGTTTAAGATGCTCAGATTTTCAGTGGGAGTGACCAAGATGGACAAGATTAGAAATGAGCAGAGGGACAGCACAGGATGAGCGGTTTGGAGACAGCGTTAGAGAGGCAAAAAGGAGATGGTTGAACATGGAGCTGCTGGGCCAGAGTAAGACCTCAGAGAAGATTCGTAGATGTAGTGAAGGAGGACATGCAGAGGATTGGTTTGGCAGACGAAGCTGCTGAGGATAGGGTAAGGTGGAGGCAGATGATCTGCTGTGGCAGCCAGCCAGAAGAAGGAGGACACTGCTGACTACCATCGGGACCAGCTTGCTTTTGGCTTTCCAGTTGTTCTTTAGTGCTTTTAGCTGTTTTATTTCAGCGTAATAAGCAAAACAGTGAAAGTATTTTTCTGCAATTTGTGTTTCATAACCCACATCTTTTATTTATTTATGTATTTTTGCAATTCTGCAGGTTCGATTTCCCTCTCACTTTAGCTCCGACCTCAAGGATCTGCTGAGGAACCTGCTTCAGGTTGACCTGACAAAGAGATTTGGGAACCTGAAGAATGGTGTCAATGACATAAAGAATCACAAGTGGTTCTCCGCAACAGACTGGATTGCCATCTATGAGCGAAAGGTTGGTGTTTTTTTTTCCCCAGGGAAATTAATCAATGTGTTGCTCGCGCTTCCTTTTTTGGATCAAGAGACGTGATGTGGTTCATATTAAAATGAAAATTCATATATATCCTCCTAAATTCTCAGGTTGAAGCTCCCTTCTTGCCAAAGTGCAGAGGACCAGGAGACACAAGCAACTTTGATGACTATGAAGAGGAGGAGATCCGTGTATCGCAAACAGAAAAGTGTGCAAAAGAGTTTGCTGACTTCTAGTGAACGAGCAAGAGTCCCAATCAGGGCTCTTGTATTTTGGGATATTTGCACTCCGATGAGGGTTAAGATGGAACTGAGGCCATCACGTGCTCAAACAAATGCCTAGTTCCTTCAGTCCACACAGCCGAATGAGCTCCTTTTTTTGCCATGATCCTGCGTGCTGTTAGCACTAATCTATACACAGGCACATTATGCAGACACCCCTCGTGCTGCAACACAGAGTACCAGACCACGTTCCTGTTGTGTTTCTTTTTTTTACCTTGTTTTCTATGTTTGCCACTGTCAAGTCTCCTGTCGTCCCTTATTTAAGTTCTTATTTGAGAAGCAACTTGAAGACGAATATTAATCTTACTTTGAAGCAGCTAGCTGGTGTTGCACATGATGTGATTTTTAGGCTTTTGGATAACTAAGGGACACTTTTGGGTGTTTTGGGCAGAGCGTTTAAATTCCTGATGTCTCATTGGCTGTTATGCGTTTTCTGTTACATGACTTAGTTTCCTGTAGGATTCAGTTTAGTATTCCTTAATCAGAAACACTGAAAGTTAACCTAAAGCTAAAGCCAGGATTTGAAAATAGACGGTGCCTCTCGCTGCTGCTCTCCATCTCCGTCCAAAGCCCCTCCCATCAGCCGAGCACAGGCTGCAAATGCAAACTTTTGGCTTCACGCAACATCCAAACCCATCTCTACAAGGTGAAAGTTAGATTTCTAACCCACGGCACCAGTTTGTCTTTATTTCTGTGCTGATGTTCTCCTTCCTTTTTATACCACTTTACCTGGTGTAGTTTAAAAGACCTGTGATAGGCCAGAGTCTCCCGTCATGTGTCGCGTTTCGAGTGGGCTTTAGTGGAGATGCAGCAATAAAGCTCCCTCTAAGATCATTTGAAGCTAAATATGATGAGAGGTTAATATAAATGTTTTCATTTCTTTTTTTTGTCCAAAAAATGCCAAGAACATGTCGCCTAGCCCAGCTTTAAATATTAATCATTATTTATCACTCTGTTGCCCTCGAGACCTGAAATTGTGTATTTGTGCATATAGATGTATGATTTTATTTCTTTAAAGACCCTGTTTCCTTAGGGCATGACCACAATTCAATGAAGGGAAAGAAGCGGTGATGGCTTCTTGAAGTTTTGGCACACTCAAAGAAGCGGATCAATATTGACAAGTATTATTATGAAGTCAGAAACTTGTCAGTGTTGTGCTAGCTGATCAATCTGTAGCATCGTTTATCCATATCTGGTCGCAGGAAATTTCCTTTTTACCTCAGTCTTGGTGTGATATTAGCATAATGGAATGAAGTAATATATTTTTTCTGGTACAACTATGTTAGAGAAGAAAGGGAACTGAGAAAATTTGAGTATATCACTGTGCACAACACAACATTTACATGATTTGTTTTATACATTAGTGCGTTTGTCAGTAATTGAAAGGTCAGGTGGTTATATTTTCTTGAGGTTTTATCATGAAGGGGAAGCAGTGTTGGTCTCATTTAGGTTGCTGTTTGGTTTTTTTTTTGTCTTTTAACTGCTGTGTTTTGAGCAGAACAATCGCAAGATGTTGTGTACCTGCCATATTTGTTTGTCCTTTTTTTTATGCTTGTATAGATGTGTCACAACAACCTGATAACACCCTAAAAATGTTCCCACTTTTTCGTTTGTTTGTTACCTTTTAAATTGTTTCAAAGCCTCAGGCATTCATAGAGTAAACAAGTAAATTGGATATGGGTTAAGAAAGAAACACAACATTCACAAACAGTGAAGAGAAAACTGAAATATCATCACCTTAAAGTATTAATTAAACTCGGCCACGCTTGATGCTTTTTTTCGCTCTTTTTTTTTTTACATCAGTAACACAGCTGACAAAAATAATAGTTTTCAAAGGAAATAAGCTCATAAGACTCAAAAATATTTTTATATGAGTTACTCCTGTTAATTTATTGTTAATTCATATTTTATATGGTTTTATGAGCAACTTTCATGACCCATTAATTCTCACTCTTTTCCTGCCGCTAAGTAAAAAACAAACAACTCTCCGGTTACAGGTTAACATATCTAAAGGACTTTTCTTTCATCCAGACATCAGAAACGTTCTTTTCTTTGTGAACAGAGGTTTGTCTCTGCTGTCCACACGAATGTCAGAGTTTGATCCTCACAGCTGTGTGAAAATTGAGTTTTACATTTCACACTGTCAGGAATAGCAGTGCACTGTTGACAGTGTTTCACTTTATGTCCCTTAAGTCTTGAGAAGCTTCGTCATAATTTGACAGGATGCTCAAGTATTTGTATGTGAGGAAAATGCAACTGAATCAAGTTCAACAATCATAGAAACCAAATGTGAAAAGATTTGCAGACTGAATGCTATTTTGTAGCATTTTATACATAAATATTGGCTACATGTGAACTGAACCTTTTATTTTATTGTTTGAGCCCAGCATGTGACATTTTTTTATTTACCCTTGTTTTCATTTCCAAGACGGAACTGTTTCGTATGCTATTTTATTTATATTTAGAGATAATGAATAAACACTGAAATGTTTAATCGTCTATAGTTCTCATATAAAAGACTCCAAATGTTTTATTTGCAAATGTTAAAAACAGTGAATATACTGAAAAGTTTTATCTGTGTAACTTTTTATTTGCCCTGTTAAGACTTACGTTTATGTACACTGACACCTCAAATGCCTATTTAAAATTACAGCCTTTTGATTTTAACTTATTTGTTTTCATTTCCTTTACTTTAAAAAAATCTTTCTTTAGACAATCCTTTAAAAACAGATTTACCAAAAAAGATTCAACAATTTTTTTTCTCCCCACTTTGAAGTCTGGACAGGATTTAATGGTAAAATCCAGAACAAACATTCAAACAGGACTTTGAAAAGCAAAGTCCCAAACAGTGTGTGTGTGTGTGTGTGTGTGTGTGTGTGTGTAAATCTTCCCAGAAACTGTGTAGGAAATCCACATCTCTCCATATCTGTATCTCTGTATCCTTTATTTCCCAATCTGTGTAATCTTTGTCAGATTTCATGTAAATGATGGCACTTTTTCCCTGAACCACCTCACACTCCTGACTGCAGGAAATCCGTTTATGAGTTCTCTGTAGCTAGTCACATGTGCCAGTATGGGATCAATAATCTGAAATGTGTCTCTATTTAGTTTGTGGAATTTTTGCACATCATTTAGACGGCTGACACGTTTTTTTGTTTTTGTTTTTTGTTTTCCCACTCATATATATTTGTGTTTGCAAGGGGAGTATACTTTGCTGTAGCAGATTTTATGTAACAAAGAATATGTCACAATAATAAATTCTTTTTATTAAAAAGTTTGGTTGTGAGTTCGCTCCTGGGTGATCATCAGCAAGTGTCTAATCTCACTGAACTGCAAACCAAGGCGTTGGGGACGCAAAACTACATTACCCATGATTCTTTGGTGTCCTGTGGGTGATGGAAGCGAAAGCGATGAAGAGGGGGCTAGTTGGCTTTACTTGATTAAATCTTGATTTTATCAAACGACCGCTGTCGTTTAATAATTTGTAAAATATCGCAGTTATTGGAAAACTTTTTAAGATTTAAACTACGTGTAAACGTCGGGCGGGCCATTTCTGTCAAAGCGCGAATCTCTAAAACAAGGTAACTGTTAAATTTTGCATTAGCAAGCCTAGCTAACTACCCCTGGTAGCTTAACGTTAGCGTTAACGCAGAATACGAAGTGGCAGTGATTAAATATCTGTCGTCATTTAACATAACGTTGTTTTCTTAACTCTCCTCTCTGATAAGGTTTTTTTTTTTTTTACTTTATTTATGAACGCCGCAAGGTATTTTTTATGTTTCTAATGTAATTCTATTTTTTTAATACAGCTAACAACGTGAGTTTTTGGTCGTCATTTTCACACACTACAGCTCTCCCCGTTGTCAGTCAGAAACGATTGTATTTGTTTTGTTCTTTAGCTATGTTTCGGGTTTTTTAAATTAAATGAATTTTGTTAAGCACATTTACTGTACAACTGTTTTTCCTGCAGAAACATCCAGTAAATGGCAGACTGCGAAAGATAAACAATGAGGGTTTTTCAACTGCCAGCACACTAAGTTCCCCGAGAGAAGACGTCTGATGAAAAATTACTGTAACGTTAAAGATCGTAAGTGGTTCCTTACACCTAAGTCGGTCATTAAACTAGCAACGCTTGTGTTTAATCAGGTAGTCGTGTATGGTTTCTCTGTGAGGTGTTTGGTGGTTTGGGCTTTTCTGTTGCTTGTGTAACCCTTTGGTAGCGCTATAATTGCAAAATACCTGCCATCACAATGGTCGACGGAGTAGAGGAGTAAAAAAATAGCTCAGACATTTAGTTGGTTTAAGTTAATGAGCTGACAGAACAGTTTGATCGCGCACGATTAAAATGTGTCATTTTTGCAAGGAAAAAAACACCAAATTCATATTCTTACACGTTTTTAAACAAACTATTTGCAGGTTTCTGCATAATTTTTAATAGCAAACTTTACAGATACAGAGTCTTTATACTCTGTATCAAGTCATTTGAAGACCAAATGGTTAATCTAGGGTAAACAGGATTACAGCCCTATTTAAAATGTTAAATGAAAGTTGTTGTATAAAAACTAAAATATTGAATTCTGAAAAATGTGTTTTATGTTGATGTAAACCTCATGAAAAGTATTTCGTTTTTATTTGCTTTTTAAAGTAAAACGTCTTGAAAGTAGTAAAAAAACTATTTGCACTTGCCTGTTTATTCTAATTTGAAAGAGAATTAGAAAATGAAAAGCATTTTAGAAAATACTTGTAATTTTCAAATTGACTGAATAGTTTCTTTTTGCTTTTGTAATTTTCTTGTTATTTTTATTTTTTTTTAAGCTACAGCCGACATGGAAGACAAGGCAAATGGATCAGTTGACACCAAAAGGTTTGTAGGATCTTGTTGATTGACAAACTATTTTAGATATTTTAAGCTGCTCTTCAAATTAAGCATACATTTTATATTAAGATGAATACATTTAATTTCACCTTACAGCCCAGTGGAGAACGGTCAGCTGCCGGACCCTTCCAACTGGGCAGTTGCTGATGTTGTCAATTATTTCAAAGCAACAGGGTTTGAGGAGCAAGCCATGGCTTTCCAGGATCAGGTTTGACTGTTATTTCCTGCTCAAAATTGCTGCCACATGATGCTGACAAACTAGGGAAAACTTGAATTTCTGTCTTTATCTGACAGGAAATTGATGGTAAGTCCCTGCTCTTGATGACGCGTAACGACGTCCTGACGGGGCTGTCGATAAAGCTCGGTCCCGCACTGAAAATCTACGAGTATCACGTGAAGCCGCTGCAGACTCAGCACCTGAAAAGCAACGCCTCGTAGCGCCACAGGCCGTCCCAGCACCCACTTCTGTGACAATCATTGTGTCAGGAGACCCCAGGTTAGCCGTCTTTTCACAGAGACTTTTCAGCCCTCAGTGGCTCCTTAACAGGATTTTTGAATGCTGTAATTTTTCTTTTTGTTTGTTTGTGTTCTTTTTATATGAGCGTGGACCCCAAAAATGGGTTGCACACAGTGTCCACTCAGCCGTTTACCCTTTCAGCCATTCTTATATCTGCTGCTTGAGATTTTTTTTTTTTTTGTATTTTTGTATTTTTTTTGTGTTTTATTTAAAAGAAGAAAATTTGGGGAAAATACTCTGCAGGTATGGTTTTGTGTGCGTGTGTGTATGTTGTGTACGTGTGTGAGTGCAAAGTGAATTAACCCATGAAGGTTTAAAAAAATAAGTATTTGTATATAAGATTATATTATAGTTGGAAACTGTGTATGTTCTGTCGCATCTAAAGACTTTGATACATGCAGATTCTGGTGCATTGCCCTTTTTCCCCCTGAAACTTTCTATGTTTTAAAATGTGCATCTGAGTCAATGAGTCGTCTTTAGCATGTGACCGTGAACCACTTTGTTTTCCCAGACACAACAACCCGAGCAAAAGCCACCTTGTTCCTGAACACCTACATTTTTCAGGCTTGAGACTCTTGATATGGAAATATTTATGTGTACATACTATTATTATTATTATTATTATTATTATTATTATTATCTATCAACCTGTGGTGCTTTCAGCATTGTCACACAGACAACTGTTCAAAAGTGTGTATGACCAATGTACATGTGCAACATAACACTGGAGTTTGAATATCCGAATCAGAGATTTGCAATAAATGGTGCTCTTTTCTCACCAAAGATCAATGTTAGTTTATGAATTTATCAACAGCTGTTGTATTTTGCTTCATTTTATTTGGGTTCACATCACATCATCACGAGCTTTAGTCAGGCTACAAATATTAACTTGCTGTTGTTGGAATATTCATTTGAAAGATTAATTCAGATGGACCTTTCTGTTAAACGGCCCACTCAGATTGTTGTTTAAATCCCAGCAGGGCCTTCTTTCTGTGGGCGCCGTTAGAGCCGCGCTCGCTGCTTCCTGCGTACTGTCCCCGTTATGTTCCCTGAGGGATTATCTAGAGGAAGGAGTACCTGTGATGGGAAAAAGATACTAATGTCAACAACCCGATCATTTAAAGAATATGAAGGGCTATTTGTGAGAACAGAACTTACTTCATCATTGTTGACAATACCCATTCTTGTCATGTCTATGGTGAAGTAATGCTCATTGGGCATAATGATCTCTATTTCATCCACCTAAAAGAAAATGTGTACTTTAGCATGCCTGTTATATACAGTATGTAGCATTTTATTTAATTTCCAACAACTGTGGAGATGTAATTTGCATGTTTGTGCTTTTTTACGACTCAGAATTGGTTAGATTTCAACTGTGAAGTTGTCAAAACAGTTTATGTATCTCAAAAAGTGATAAGATTGTGAGTTTGATGATTTCACGATCTAAAGGAAGTACCTCAGGAAGTCGATCCAGGACTAGAACCTGAGTTTCATACAGGGTCTTCTGCACTGAGGGCGAGTACTCCCCGCGATCATAGGGGCCAGCAAACTTCTCAATAATCGTCTCCTTCACAGTCTTCCTATAAGAATGAAGAATATAAAGCTTCAGATGTGAACTATATTTATGAACTTTGAACTATATTAGTATACGTCAGCTGAGGTCTTTCTTGACGCTCGTAAGTCGGGCAGTTACCAAGCAGCGTCAAAGTCAGTGTCCTGGATCTTGTTGTAGCGCCACCTAGAGTACACAGAGGTGCAGAAAAACCTGTCCTTGGCGTCTTTCAGAGTAGTGAAGCGGTCTCTGTAGAAACCTTCAAAACCAGACTGGGTGGTTTTCAGCACCTTCATATTCTTCACCCCACTGTGAACCACAGGGATGCCTGCGTGGAGCACAGATCAGCCCGTGAGGGTGGAGTGATGTGAAACATGGCAAACAACTTATG
This sequence comes from Pelmatolapia mariae, assembly GCF_036321145.2. NCBI lineage: Eukaryota > Metazoa > Chordata > Actinopteri > Cichliformes > Cichlidae > Pelmatolapia > Pelmatolapia mariae. Next base: position 39,313,659 of record NC_086240.1, read on the forward strand.
AAAATGGTGCTAATCATGAACCTGTGATCAACAGTGCCATTGAGCAGTGTGCAAGGGCTTAGTCATAGCTTTAGCTGCCTTTGTTAACAGTATTTGCACCACAAGTCAAATAGTAAGTGTTGATTTATTAAACACGCTTCAAGAGTTAGAACTTGACTCAAAGTAAATTGTAGCAGCCAATAACCTCTGATGATTTTCATATGTATTTGGCAGCTACTGAGCAAGTGGAGGCAGCCAAGGGATAACGCCCTCTTCAGCAGAACAGAGCTCAGTGATCAGATCTTGGCCTACCTATCTGAACATGCTGTAGTTTGAACTATCATGATAGTGCAGTGATTAGCACCGTCACCTCACATCAAGGTTCCAGGTTTGAACCTCGGTTGGGGTGTTTTTGTCTGACAAAACTATGACAACATACACATAAGTTTAGCTGTAAACTATTGTAACCCTGTGATGGACTGGACATCTGTCCAGGGCAGCGTAACACTAAACTTAAAAACTAAAGTAACTGAAATCTAAAGAAAAAACTATACTTTTGGAAGAAAATTAAAAACTTAAATAATTGTATGTTTAGAAAACTAATTAAAAAATATAGCAGAAATGTGCTTGTCTGTGTCTACACATTCAGCCTAACCAGACTTTGGTCCAGCTATTTATTGAGACTTGGGATCACTACATGGGATTAAACGGTGCTGTATTTGTGTAATATCTTCTGAAAATCTTTAATTTTGTCTCCTGACAAATTGCCTCCATATAATCATAATTAAAACTAACAATGAAAACGTTACTAAAAGGAGCAAAAGTAATTTGGAAACTAAATGAAACTAAAAAATTCTGGAAAAAAAAAATACAAAACTTGAATTAATTGGATAACATGTAAGCAAATACACTGTTTGCGTGTTTTTGTGAGAGTGTGTGATTACCACCGATAGTCTGTTCAACATCACAGAAGCGGTAAGCTTCTGGGCTGAATATAAACGCATGAGCATGCTCTACCCCATTCTGAGAAAAAAAAAGACAAGGGCAAACTGGGTCATGTTTTACGATGGATTATCACCTGCAATATTTGATCGGGTTAATGTGCACTTGATTTATGTTGCTGCTCAAATAGCTGTTAAAAAGGTCAACTCTTGTGAAGCTGCACCGTCCTGTGTTTTACCTTCTCCAGCCTTCTCCACGGAGCTTCCTCCATGTAAACTTTGGCCTTCAGCACATGGTTAAAAGAGGTCAGGAAATGATTGCAGATATCCAGGGAAAACTGTTCGATGTTCTTTATCTAAACAGAGAAATAAGCAGATAGACAGGCTGTAAAAGACCTCAATAACAAATATTTGAGCAGTTGAAATAGCAATAGCGGGTCTTCCCTCACTAAGACTGTCGTGTTCCTTAAAACGGTGTTAGACTCACCCCTCTGAGCTTGGCCAAACCGTGCACGGTGTTTTTAATGGTGTCAGTAGGGATGATGTCTGAGTTGTCTCCAGTTAGATAATCTTTGCGTGACTTGAGCGTGAGCTCCACATCAGCCTTCACCTCAATGATAGAATGCTGTCTTCCCTGCCTCCGGACGACCAGCACCTTCACCGTCTTCTTGCCGTAACCTGTTCGCACAAACTCCACTTTCTGCATGTGTGAGAAATAGTTTTAATAAGATGGCACATTTAAACAGTTTCCAGTGGTAGAGGTGTTTCGTGCCACAGTGTCATCTTAGAGCTACAAATATAATATTTCTTATCCCTTTAAAATGTTGTCTTTTGATAGTTTGCAGTGAATTTTCTTGTGTGAATTTGCAGGAGCTTGTTAAATATATCTCCGTATTCCAACATTAATTAAAAAAATCAGAAATCAGATATTGTCTGAAAGTACACGAGTACTACAACATAAAATAAAAAAAAGACTTTTACTTTATGAGGAATAAATGTTTTAAAAACTAACCTTTAAAGATCATGGTTTGACCCTGTGGCCACTGAACCATGGCAATGAGATAAATTCTGGTGCTATCAATTTACCGTCAGAAACATTAGTCATGTTCTATTGTTTAAGTTCTATTGTTTCCTTCTATAACTTTCTGAAATGTTACCTGATCTGAAGCGTTTGCCATGGTGCGTTCCTCTTCTTTACCTGCTGCCCTGCAACCAGTCTCCAGTAAATGGGGCTCCTGCTACAGGAGGAGGAATTTCTACAGAGGGTGGCACTAACTTTGCACTCAGGCTATTGGGAGTCAAAGCTGAAATTTAACCTCTTTTATTTGCACTGTGTGATGTACTGTATTCCACTCAGAGAAATGCAGAGGCACGCACAAACACTGTTACGTTTACATGTACAGCCACAAAGAGAAAGATGTGAGTGCATTTCACATGAATTCATTGTTGCAGTCAGGCTCAATCTTGACCGACACCTAATTTCTTTACATTTTGCCAGAAAAATAAGAAATAGGTTTATTGAAACACATGCAAACATAAACGGAGATACAGTAGATGAAGCAAACATTTGAAATGAGGCTTAACTCAGAGTCTGTACAGCACTGTGGTTTGCACTCCCTATGCTTATATAAAGACTATAAACATTTTTTTCTTCTAAATATAAAGAACACTTTTGAGTTTCCACCTTTATGAATTACATTTACATTATGCTTTTTTTGTTTTTACGCAAATACACTGTATATTGTGTGGACAGTGTATTGTTTTTTTGTTTTTCTTCCTTTTGCACATGTCACACATAAATTTTAATATTAGAAAAAGATCATCAGAGTAAATAAAAAATAAGGTTTTTAAATGATGATTTCCTTTAAGTGAAATTAAGTGAAATAAGCTCTTCAAACCTGCCCGTGTAGGGTTGGAGAGTGAAAAAGTAATTTAGAAGTAAAGCTAATAACAGGTTGTGCCAGCCTTGGTATCAAGATCTGTGCTTCCTTGAAGGAGTCTTTTCATTTCCTCAGTAATAAGAAAGTTTGGATGGTTCAGCTCAACATGTACAATACTGATAAGTCTAAAAGTTTAAATTCAGTTACTTTAATGCAGGATGTTTTCTGTCTGAATGTGCTTTGCTTTAAATTTAAAAGAATATCTTTATAGAAAGATGCTCTGTGCACCATGTGCGCAGCGCAAAGAACTGATCAGTCAGCTGCTTCGACTGATGAACTAAAGAGGAAAATTCTTCTTTTGTTTATTCCTACATGTGATCTGTAAACCCATTTTTTTATGTTTACTCTAATTTCAGCTTATAAAAATATTATTGTTTAAACATTTAAGCACTACTTCCAGTGACTTTGCAGCCTGTTCTCTGTTGCTTGCCTTTCCCTTGTTTTGTATATATGCCTCTTGTTTGTTGTCCTGCTGTCTCACTGTTTGTATTTTATTCCTGCACAGTTGGTGTGGAGCACCCACAATTTCATTGTACATGTACAGTGACAATAAATGTCTATTTTATTCTATTTTATTATTCTATTTACGTATGTATACATACTTAATTAATTACTTATTTATTGACTTACTCATCTGCTTATATGTTTACTTATTTACACTTATGTTTATGCTCGCACTGTCACATATCTCCTTGTGAAAGAAGTGGGGTCAGTAAGTAAATAAGTACATTTAAGCAGGTATTATACTTAAGCACAGCTGTGAAGTACTTATACTTTACTTGATAGCATTGTAGGCTTTTACATTCATCTTATTGCTTTAGTTGCTTCACCGTTTGAATATATTTAAAGATCCATCCATCCATCCATCATCCATCCATCCATCCATCCATCCATCCATCCATCCATCGTCTTCCACTTATCCGGGGCCAGGTTGTGGGAGCAGCAGCCTAAGCAGAGAAGCCCAGACCTCCCTCTCCCCAGCCACCTCCTCCAGCTTGTCCGGGGGAACACCAAGGCATTCCCAGGCCAGCCAAGAGATATAATCTCTCCAGCGTGTCCTGGGTTTGCCCCGGGGCCTCCTCCCGGTGCTGCAGACCCCCCTGTGAATTGCTACCTTATCGTGGCGAAGGGGTTTGTGTGTCCCAGGAATCCCAGGGGCTGTGTTGTCCAGGGGCTTCTGTTCCCTGGTAGGGTCTCCCATGGCAAATTGGTCCTGGGTGAGGGAACAGACAAAGAGCGATTCAGAAGACCCTTATGAGAAGAACACTTCACCAGGGAACAGTTCACCCTGCCTAGGGTTACCAGGACCCCGCCCTGGAGCCAGGCCCAGGGAAGGTGCCCGAGAGCGAGCGTCTGGTGGCCAGGACTTAGTCCGTGGGGCCCAGCCGGGCACAGCCCAAAAAAGGGACATGGGTCCATCTTCCTGCAGGCCCACCACCCACAGGAGGCATCGTAGGGGTCGGGTACATTGTGTGCCGGGTGGCGTCTAGGAGCGGACGACCTGGCGGACCAATCCCCGGCTACCAGGACTATATTTAAAGAGTTTCCTCAACAATAAACTGGATGAGCTTATGAAATCCAGTTTGGCTTATGCACATTACAAAAAGGAGCTCAGAGATGTGACTTTGTCAGACTTCAACTATGAGTTGTTTTACCAAAGAGACGTTTCCCCTTTTACAGTCAACATGTGGTTTCATTGTAAAATTAAGACCTGTCCAGTACAGTAATCAGGTGTGAACAGTACTTGATGCTGTAACAAGGGCAATTTGCATAATTAAAAAAACAACAACACAAAAAACATTAACATACAGTACATATATAAATAATATGAGGACAAGTAAAGTAGCGTATCTGTCAAGGTTGGCAAAAAATAAAAATCTCTAAACATTCGGAAACATTTAATTGCTGACAGAGTCATTTCAGTATTTTCCCGTCATGTGACAACATCTTATGACTTCCCATTTTTGCATCTAAAAGCAGATGTGCTGGTTTCAAAATCAGAAAGCAGCAGATTTCAGATTTCCCTTTCGTCAGTCGCTGCTGTGTTGACTTCAGCTGCAGGAGTCACTCAGGATGATCTCACACTTTAGTTTATCCTCACAGATTTTTGTGCTTTTTTGTTGCACAGTTTGTGGTGCTGACATTTCATGTAGAAATGAAGATGGCGAGGCAGTCGATTGGTGAGTTAATATGATATGTTTAAATATTAATGCCTCCATATTCATACTGATGACTAATTCCTTCAATTTTCCCAAGAAAAGACACGTGGTTTTCTGTCTCCTTCCTTCTAAGGTTTATCGTCTACAAACTGCCTAAATACAGAATCGATGACATCGGCAGTGGGGTGGAGTACACGTACTTGGATTCATCAAAAGAAGGCTGGGAAATGAGTAAATACACGATTAACTCCAGCCAAGGAGCCATAACAAACACACTGAACCAGCTTTACATGGGAAAAGAGTACAAGGTGAGATTATTCCATCTTTATGTGGGTTTTTATATGATGAGTGAGACTTTAGTTTGTTAATGGGAATTATCAGAGATAATGCTCGTGCCAGTTTGCTGAGTAGGAACTCTTTCATTTAATATGAGGAACTGAGTTGACACTGAACAGTCAGAAACAACATAAACTACCAGTTTGGAGTGTATGTAAGTCTGTTTTTATGTAAGATCTTAAAGTATTCACGACCAAATAAACTGAAGAAAAAATATTTATTTTGGGAAATATTTAGTTCACTTTCCCCAGGCAGACAGAAAACAAACATTTCTCTGCAATATCTTTGCTATAAGAATGAAGCCATTAGCTGGTTATTAGGGCATTTTTCTTCTTCTTTGTTCTTTCAGTTGGTCCCCTATTCCATTTGCCATTAACATAAACCAAAGTGTAATAAGGTGTAATAAGCATTTTGGTTTTGCAGGGCGTCACTAACGTCGCCTCTCAGTTATTCTTCTTGTATAAAAGAACTTGTATAAATAACTTTCACTTGTATAAAATAACAAATGTTGTTGTTTTTGGGGGTCTTTTGGCAGTCAAACTCCTCAGTGTATGCACTCTATAACGACGCCCCGCCAGACCTGAAATACATTCAAAAATATGGACACACTAAAGGTACGGTACAATCGGCAGGAAGAAATCTGCTTCTTTCCTCCTCTTTTCATCTCAAGACTCTTATTCATTATTGTGACCACACAACAAGATTCATCAGGTTTTATTCCCAGAGATTTCACTGTTAGCAGAAAATATAGCAGCACTATGACTGCCATAGTTTTTTCTTCACTCTGTTGACACATGTGCAAAGTCAAGGTGGAATTTCCAGTAAAGTCTGTTTTACATTTTCCACCTTTAATACAATGTGGAGAGGCTGTAAAAAAAATGGACATTTGTGGTAGTATGACAAATATAAGAACCTGTTATATTAAATTAAGGTAGTTATTGTGTATATATGTAGCCACACTATGTTACATGTACAAGTGCACAACTATTCTCCATGCAACAGTGCAAGTTACAGCATGTTTTGCGTCTGTGGCAGTTACTGGCAGATGCATTTCCAAACTGCTAGTCAAGCTTTGGAAAAAGAAAAAATCAATAGGGTTTGGGTTTCCTCTGCCTCCAATAGGGTGCTGTAGGGGGAGGAAACGGGCAAAGACCATCTGTCCGATAGCTCCAACTGCACATTTGACTCTTATCAGCAGCTTTGACACAACTGATGGAAATCTTTCTGCGTCTGCGTGCTGGTTCGCATGTATCTGTGTGTAATCATTCCAACTTTCGTATGTTTGTGTGTGTCCTGCAGGGGCACTGCTCTTTGACCGCTCTCAAGGTTTCTGGTTGTCGCACAGCATTCCCCATTTCCCTTCCTTCCCCGAGAAAGGGTACCTATACCCTTCCTCTGGCAAAGTCAATGGCCAGACTGCACTGTGTGTGACCTACCAGTACCAACAGTTTCTTCATATAGGTGAGCTCTCATGCAGCACAGAGCTTGGCATACAATCGTCAGACTTACTAGATTTAATATTCTGTTTGATAGAAAGCCGGGCCGGACCAGTGAAACTACTTGATAGATTCTGGGAGTTCGTTGTCCAAACTGGTCCACAATTACAACATATAAAGTTTTCGTTAATTCAAAGAAAATGTCCTTTTTTTCTGTGAACCCACTGAAAAAAACCTACAAATATGTAAAAAAAAAAACCCCTTTTAATAGTTCATCCATTACTTAATTACTTTGGTGTCGTATGAATGAGGGAGATTCTTTACCAACAGGAAATACTGTAAAACTTTGAAAATCCTGTTAAATGTTCAAAATTATGCACTCCTTCACATTTTCCACAGCCTAATGGTGGGCCGGACTCGGCTGGGCCGATTCTGGACCCCGGGCCTTATATTCGGCACCCCTGGTTTAATGCAAAGCAATCATCAGCTTTTTTCTTTTACATGCATACATACAGTTAGGTCCGTAAACATTTGGACAATAAGAGAATTTTTGTAATTTTGCCTCTGCTCACTATCACGATGTAATTTGAATCAGTGGGTCAAGATGTGAGTGAAATCCAGACTTTCAGCTTTAATTCAAGGTGATGAACTATTTGTTCAATTGTTGAATGACAGGCAGTTTTATACACGTCTCCCCATTTAACTGTACATATAGATTCAAAAATCATTTTAAATGTGAGTTTTAAATTATTTGGAGTTTTTATGCTGCTCTGCTTTTTTCTGGATTTCTCACTGAGCAAATGTGTAAAATGAAATTTTAAGGTTATTAATAAGGTGATTTGTTTCTTTTGTTTGGAAAACCCACATTGCACACGAGTATTATAATGAACCTGTGAAATTGTTTTTGCTATGAAGCGTGTCTGAAGGGAAACTTTAGGGGATTTCCCCACACGTGTTCAGCTACTAGGAATTATTCTGTGTTTCTGTGGTGATCATAACAGTTTCAGTATAATAGTATTTTATTTGAATTAGTATTTTTTTTTAATTATTAATCAATTTTTTCACATTTTACCAACTAAGTTAATGTGTCAATGAAGTGCTTACAAAGAAAGACTGGAGGACATTTAATTTAAATGTAATATCTGCTACATAGAAAGCCTTGAATGTGAAAATTCGATATTTGCCAAGTATTTAATTAATAAACTTGATGAGACTAACAGTGAAAGAATCAACATCAGTGTCATTATCGTAAATGTTCATTGCGGCTGTAAGGAATACTCTCGCTATACGACCATCTAATATACATTATCTGTTATTTCTCTCCTCTTCAATCTCCAGCAAAGCAGTTGGTCTACCTTTACCCACGTTTCTATAACTGCTCTGTTCCTGCTGCATTCTTGGCTGACCTGCCACAGCTGGCCCAGTTATGTGCGGACTCCAAACCACAGCTGTCCTCCAATAAGAGAATGGAGCAGCTTTTTTCAGCCGGAGGGGAAAAGTTTGTCAGTTTTGCTAAATCTGAAAACTTTGTGGATGGTAAGATACCCCGCGTGCCCTTTTTTACTTTTAGCCATTTACTTGCTCATCATGTACATTTTAGAAGAGCAGACCTCTTTCCTGTAGCCTGCTGCCATGTTTGCACATTTCACTTGTCGACCACAGTCACTGATTATCAGGCGCAGACACGCTATCGTCTCTGAACAGTGACGTGCATTATCACGTCCCAACCGGGGCTTTCAAAGTACTCTCTGCTCACAGCTGCTTTGACTTTGGATCTTAGTATGAATAGTTACATGCAGTATTTTGTTTCTCAGTTTGTGTATATGTATATTTTTATTATTTAGAGAGAATAATTATCCACACAAAGGTTATATTTATGCATGAAAACAACACAGAGCTCACAATGTATTTATTTTGCCATAATCATACATAATGCAAAAGGAAGTGTGAGCTTATCATGTTTGCATTTTCTTTATTCTCATATCATTTGGCAAATTGCCAAAACAACTTGAAAAATGGTATTTAATGGTATAAAAACATTATACGTTTCATTTAACACAATGATTCTAGTACAGGCTACTCTAGTACCTGACATGTTTTTCTATTGGCTTTCATTCAGATATCTACACAGGCTGGGTGGCTCAGGAACTGGGCGCCGACCTTTTAGTGGAGTCCTGGCAGAGACAAGGTCACGACCTGCCCTCCAACTGCTCACTGGCCAAACACACCATGAACATTAAGAAAATACAGCTTCCCAGATCAATCCTGTTTTATTCGCACTACGACCACTCAAAGTGGTGCGTGTCACGACTTTATGAGGACCAGGTGACCTGCCTGGGAGACCTGAACAGAGAGATGGGCCAGCTGTGGCGAGGTGGCGGTCTGATCTGTTCCTCCAACCCTTTGATTTATAAGGCCTTCAGGCAGGTGGTGGATTGGTACATTCACTGCTAATTGAGAAGTGATTAAGAATCAGTGCGACACTGGCTGACAGTGGCAGAGCGAGACACTATGATTCTGTCTCCAGGGTTGACTGCTACGTAGAAGTAACATAAAGACTCACATATAATAATGTATGTGTATAATTTAATTCAATTTTATACATACAGCTCCAAATCACAGCAACAGTCGCCCGAAGGTGCTTTATATTGTAAGGTAGACCCTAGAATAATACATACAGAGAAGAACCCAACAATCATATGACCCCCTATGAGCAAGCACTTTGGCGACAGTGGGAAGGAAAAACTCCCTTTTAACAGGAAGAAACCTCCAGCAGAACCAGGCTCAGGGGCCATCTGCTGCGACCAATAATAATATATTTACAATTTAAACTGGTGAATAAGCTTTTGAAAAATAGCAGTGACTGCATGTTAATTATGTGGTGGATACACTTAGTTATCCACCTTTGTTTGAGTTAATGCAGCTGTTTGGAACCAGCAGCCCACAAGTATAAATAGATTAAAAAAATAATACTTTCAATTCAAAAAAACAAAACAGAAATAAGGTTGGTAAGACTGTAGATCACAGCCGCACATTGTTTCAGGAGATGTCAGCGGCTGTGTGTTTAAACAACCATGTCTGCATAATGTCTGCACAATATCTGCACTATGTCTTGTTCCTTTTACAAAAGGAGCAAGAGACAAAATTATTGATCTGTGTCGCTTCCTTTCATCCAGCAGAGATGAAACTATAACACTATTAGTGCTACAAATAAAAGGTTTTGTAATTTTCTTTTGAATCTTTGGGTGTCTGTTGATGCTTTTTTGATTGTGCCAACAAGAACTTGTATTCATATTATTTTAGCACAGTGTGTGGACTTGTGTTATGATGCTACATATTTGAAGTTGTTTTTAAGTTTTATAAGTTCCACAATAAATATATGGAACCATATGTTGTAGTATGATGTGCAACATAATAAAGACTGACAACATTAAAATCTGGTCTACTGCTCAGTGAGACTGAGGTACATGTAGTCTAATCAAATCTATTTTATTTTATTTGGTGCCTCTAGAGTAGTCATCATCATGTTTGTTCAGTTTCTGTTTCCACTGAAGAGGCACTTGGCCTGTAACTGTGTGTGCGTTTAGTGTTTGGGGTAAATAGTGTCACCTACTGGCCAGACCAGTTGACTCATACAATTCATTCAAATGATTTTTCGACTATCTACAATTCGATACTACTCATGCAAACTAGAGCAGGCAGTAGAGAAGAAAGAGTACAGCTAAAATCCAGTAAAGTGCAATAAGCCATGCCAGTAATATGTATTATACACAGTCGTGTGAAAAGGAGAGTACAGCCTCTTTCAACAACAAGGTTTTGTTTATCAGGGGGATATTTAAAAAACACATCTGGTCCTTAGCAGGTCTTAAAATTAAGTTAATACTGTGTCGGATGAACAAAGGTGAAGAAAACTAAGTCAAAATGCAGAAACAGCAAATGGAGAACTCAGTATGCTCTTAATGCTTTCATAGGAGTTAAGAAGGTAAGATCAGGTAACATAATGGCAAGAAAGAAAACATCAGCAATGATAGAGAAGCAAATGTTTCAGCTCATCAATCTGGGAAGAGATATAAGAAATTATACAGTGAGAAAGTGGAAAATGTTTAAGACAGTTGACAACAGTGGATATCGAAGTAAATTCACCCCAAGCTCAGACTGTTCAGTGTGCAGAGAAACTGCAAAACACTCGTGAGCTACATCTCCTGCTCTGCAGGCCTCGGTTAGCATGGGAGATTTTTAAAGTTCATGGCAGCACAGTTAGAAAACAAGCCTTACTTGCTCAGCAAGCCATGAATACAAGTTCTACATTCAGTCGTTTTCTTGCTTAGAAAAAGACTGAACAGGTATGGCTTGTTTGGAAGGGTTGCCAGGAGAAAGCCTTTTCTCTCTAAACTGAACATGGCAGCACAGCTTAGCTTTACAATGTTGCCTCTGAATAAACCACAAGACTTCTAGAACAGTGTCCTTTTGGACAGACAAGGCCAAAGTGGACATGTTTGTCCATAATGCACAGCGCCATTTTTGGCAAAAACCAAAGCATATCAGCACAAACAGATCATGTCACCTATCAAGCATGGAGGTAGACAGGTGATGGCAGGATCTGGACTTCTTCCAGTCACCGAGTGGACGATGAAGTCTTTTGATACCAAAGTACTCTGAGGTCGTCTGCCTGACAGCTTGGACTAGGTTGAGATGCAACAGGACAACAACCATATTCAAAGCAGCAAATCAAGAACAGAATGAGTGTAAAAAATAAATAAATAAATCACGGTGGCCAAATCTCAATCCAGGCAGTCGACCTGACTGAAATGCTGTGGCATGACTTTGAAAAAGCCCGCAAACCTCAATGAACTGAGGCAATGTTGTAAAGAAAAGTGGGTTAAAATTACTCCACAGTGACGTGAAAGACTGATAAAGTCATACAGAAAATGATTATATCAACTTCTTGCTGGTAAAGGTGGAGAATTTATTTTTTCTTGCACGCTGTTTCCGAATTCTGGTTTTGTTTTAGTTCAATAAAAAATGTTCTTGTTCATCTCAAATTGTATTTATATAATGATAAGACAAGCTAAGGGTCTAAGTCTGTTTTTTTACTTGAACTGAACTTTCTTTTTCACCTGACTCTGATATATTTCTACATATACACTATGTGCATGAGAACACTGGTTCTACCAGCACAGCAAACAATTTTGTTAACTGATTGAGGATCTGGATGCTTAAAATGTTGCCATGTGGTTGCAGTAATTGAGATTGTGCTAAACCATGCATCAGTTTCACAATGACTACACTTTCTCAGAAACATAAGAAAAACAAAGTCACATATATATTCTTTCAAAAAGCAAGTCAAACTGGAACATGCAGGGCTCAAAGGAGACAAAGCCTCGTTACAGCGTCACCTGGTCAAAACAGGCATGGCAACATCGTAAAAAACAAAAAAGGAAGATCTATGGTGACGGCTTTGAGCAACAAGGAAGTTGTTGCTGACACATCAAATGTAGATATGGGTGACGGTTTCAGTTAGCAGTAGATGTGACAAAGCAGCTTTGTGAAACAGATCTAAAGCTCACTGAGAAAGAAAATGGAAACAAATAGATATGTAAGTAAATGTTTACATATTTCAAAATATATTCTACAAATAATAACAACTGACCCGGGTGTGTTGCATAATACTGAGATTATCTATTTTCATAAACAGACTGAACACAAAGTAAATGCATAGTTATCCTGTGTATAAAAATACAGTACATGAGTACAGTGTGTCACATCATAGCTTATCAAACACAATGTGAACAGAATATTACAACATGAAACTAGTATTGATGCATTTATTGATCTGGAGAACTTATTATCAGATTTATATATGTATTTAGAGATGTTTAGAGTCTATATTGTGTTACTCGAAACTGAATGATGGCGATAGATCTTGAATTGTATTGCCGCTATGATGAACTGATACATCTTTCACCATTTTATAAACTAAAGCGTGTTGGGGGGGCGGAAATGTCAGAAGGAGAAATTGAAAATTTGTAACTTAAAAGTCCACCATACTGGGAGGCTGTGTTTGGTAAATGATGTGAGCAGAGTGAGACATGTTACATGTGTGGTAAGTGGTGCAACTTAAGTCGTCTGTCTAAAGTAACTTGCAGGATTTGCAGAAGTAAAGACGTAACTGACATAAGTTTAAGTCAGTCAGATAAAGTTTATCTATGTTTAAACAGAAGCTGCAGGTTTGCCGGTGGCTTTAATTATGTTACACTGTATTAAAGACCTTCTGCTTTGTGACGGTGTTGTTGAATGCAGACAGCCTCCTGTTTTTTGTGGTTCTAGCAACGGTTATGTTTGACTGTTTCAGACAAGTGTGATGGGATTCCTCTTGAGTGTTGGGATCCTTTTTCAGGGGTGTGACTCAGCGGTAAAATGCAGGAATGACAAAGGAGACGAAGTTGCCTGGTTTGTAGACATTTTGAATTCCTGCCAATGGGTTTAATCTAAATGCATAAGAAAACATCTTTATCTACATTCTTTAGGTATATTTTGTACAAGCGTCCCAATGAGGATAAACTTGGATTGTCATACTTTTACATGGATGAGAGCACCAACGGATGGATACTCAGCAAAGAGAGCATCAACAGTGCTTCTGGCACTCTCGCAAACACCCTGAAACCTCTTTTTGACTTCTATGACAGAAAGGTGAGGTATTATAGGATATATGTCTCATTAGCGTGGCACAGTGTATAATCTGAATACCATTTCAGAGTTGTTGTGGTGTTGCTCGTCTATCCAGATCGAAGGCTTTGGATACATGCTCTACAGTGACCAGCCTCCAAAGCCGTATGTTGCTCCTCCATCGTTTGGTCACAGTAAAGGTGGGCACAACATTGTCTCAGCTGATGGCGTTCTCTGTCTGAAAGATCCAAATGTAGCAAAGCTCAGTTTGTGTTTCTATCTTTCTACAGGAGTTGTGTTGTTGGACAAAGAGTCTGGAATTTGGCTTTCACACAGTACACCCAAATTTCCAACATATCGCAGTAAAGCCTTCTGGCCTGATAATGGAAATGCAAACGCTCAAGCATTTATGTGCGTGACTTACCCGTATGACCAATTCAAAGAAATAGGTATGTAAACAGGTAAACAGCTCAAATCAGTTTCATAGAACTAGTGAAAGTGCATTTTAACAACTTGTATCTGAATTCTTAGGAGTGCAGCTCAAGTACATCCATGCTTATTCGTATGACTCTGAAATCCCAACAACCTTTCACAATGAGCTCCGATGTGTGGCACAGCGAGACTGCTACCCAAAAAAGGAACCCTGGTTTAGTCAGGCGACGCTGACTTCTTCAAGCGGCCGTAACTTCATCAGCTTTGCAAAATACACACGCTTTGGTGATGGTAAGTGTTTTCAGAAAGAAGACATACTTCAGGAGGGATGAATTCATGTTGTAAAAACTCTGATTATACAAAGATAAGAGCATGTCTTCAATTCACCCTGTAGATTGACAATAAAACACACTGTACTCTCCACAGTACGGGCAGAGCGCACTCTTAATAGTGTTGTTTTCCTGTTTTGTTTTCCATACTATTGCAGATCTTTACTCTGGTCTTGTTACAAAAAACATTAAGGGGAATCTGTATGTTAAGAGCTGGGGAAAGATGCACCACAATCGCAGTCTGCCTTCTAACTGCAGTAAAAGCATCCCTAACCATGTGTACAACGTGAAAGAAGTAAAGCTTCCAAACAGGAAGGCCTTCAGTGATACTGTGGATCACTCAAAGTGGTGCGTGACTGCAGACGGTGACTGGATCTGCATCGCTGATATGAACCGAGAGGAGAGTCAGATGAAAAGAGGTGGAGGAGCAATATGCACTAATGACAGAGTAGTTGGGATGGCTTTCTATAAACTAATACACAATTTTGAACCATGTAAAGATCCACGCTCTACTGTTGGTAAACGAGAGCTGTGAAGGAACAACCCGAGTGTTGGACCAATATTAGAAAAACCTCCGCTTAAATAAGCACATCAGTTCAGCTGTCCAGTCCTGACTCATGCAGCTTTAGGTTCAGTTTTTTTCTAAAAGAAATCTAGAGATGGTTACAGAGTGCCTGCTTTTGTCTCTTCATTGTTCGCACGACTGGACCAAAATGCAGCAATCAGAGTTTTTAAATGTCTTTATCATGTTATTTCATTTTTTTAATCTCTTATTAAGTTTTGTTTTTATTTCCTATCATGTCCTGTGAAGCGCTTTGTAACTTTGTTTTGATAGGTGCTATATAAATAAAGGCATTATCATTATTAAGAAAAATCGATGGACTATTAAAAACTTGATTTTATTACACAAACTTCTGTATCTGGTAGAAAAACAGTTTCGACCTCAGGGTCCTCTGCAGTGTCCTCCGTGCACTGTTACTTCAAACTAAATGAATTAAATGTGAATGATTTAACGCCCACTTGGAACTTATTGCCAGCTGTGCAAACCAAGCTCTTGCTGCAACTCCACACATTGAAAAGCCTTTTGTACACCCTGAACCCTGCCCCTGCATGTTGACGTTCCAGTGGAAGGACAGGTGGAATGCCAGATAGTAAGGTGTTTGTGGCTTTGTTTGTCTGTGCATGTCTATTTTCTATTTTTTCATTTCTATTTTTTGATTTTGACACTGAGCAACTTCCACTCGCCACTTATGTAAAAATGTGGTTCTTATCCTCCTTTGCAGCGTCTGCTTGCAACAGGTTTTCAGCTTTCAGCTGTTTCTGTGGCACCAAAATGTTTCACCTGTAGATTAATTTCCAGAATCTTTCCAGCTTGTTCATTTTTGTGATGCGGTGTGTTTTATGCAAAAATCTTCATGTGTTAAATGCAAAACATCTTGTCATTAGAGTTGAGGTGAACAAAAGAAAAACCTTTCTTTTTGGTAACAGTGCAAAAACTGTGCACATTTCTGACAAAAATAATGTTCTTATTTCTAAAGTTTACAATAAAGTGTCTTAATTGCAGTTTTTGATGTTAACACTCCAGGAAGTGGCTCTTTAAAATAAAATGATCAGTCCTTGCCCAAACCACAACTTCCTGTTCACACCACTATGTTACACTATCATGTTTAAATTTAAAGACCTACATTACTGTAATTATTTCAGTTTCACCCCAGTTCTTTTTATTCCTCGGGCATCCAGAGACAGCACCGGAACTCAGTAGTCATTTCACAAAACCTTTATTCATCTTTATTCATCTTCAGTTAAGCATGCACCTTCTAGAAGGGGAGACGTGCAAGGCCGGTGTCCCTCTGCAAAATCTCTCACTCCTTTGTTTGTTACAGTCAGCTTTATAGAAGTGACCCCATCATAAATCCCCCATGGTGTGCTGCAAACTCTGTGTCTGTGTGTGTATGCACGAGCACATGAGTGCCTGTGTGTGCGCGTACCCGTGTGTCTATGTGAGTGCACGTGAGTGACTGCGTGCGCGTACCTGTGTGTATGTGTGAGTGCACGTGAGTGAGTGTGTGCATGTAGGTGTGTGAGTGTAACAGTCAAAGCACTGTGTGTGTCTCTGTGTATGTGACTTCCTGCCGGTCATAAAAGTAATCTCCTCACCCAAGCTACACCAAATTCCTCTACACAACATAGAAAACAGAGTGAACATACTACAAACACTGAGACCCCCACTCTGCATCCCCTGGGGAATTTCCACTCAACATTAACTTCTCTTTGTCTCACTTTCACAGTTCAAAGTGGGGGAGGGTCTCCTAGAAATCTACTCCTATGTTTATGACACACTCAGACCTTTATTACATCCAGGGCAGTGTCAGTGTCTCTACAATAATTCTACATCCTATCTAACACATTTCTAAACTCTAAAATAGGCTAAACATATCTTCAATCCATACAGTATAATCTCAATTTTTAGGCAGGTGATTAAAGATGTAGGACAAATATTGTAATATTGTATTTGTTGAATCACAAATACAATATTATTCTTCATAAATGCAACTTTGTGTTCACTCGTTTTAACTGCGAAACACTAAAAAAAATGTGCTGATGTGTTAATGATCACTTCTGTGGTTCCTGGTGCAGATAAGCTCGTGTTGTCTCTTTCTGGCTTCGTTTAATTGTATTTAAGCTGTCAAATGATCACAGCCTCCTCTTCCTCCTTTAGTCCTGAAGGTGATGGTTAGACCTTCATCACTGATATGAACAGGCACAGTTTCACTGTTATTTCACCAGTTTTGAGGTTTCAGTTTAGATGCCTTCATATACTGGCGTGCCATCGAGCCATATCTGGCATTTGCAGCAGTTTTTATTTGTGCCCCCACCTAATGTAAGGTTTATGCCACGGCTTCCCTAAATTAAGAGTTTTTGTAATTACAAAATCATTTTTTTATGTTTCTGTAATGATTAACTATGAGCTAGATCTTTAACTGAAATTATATTTCTAATGCTAAAATATAATTATTGTTATCCATGAATTTTCAAATGTATGAGTTTATTTAAAGAAGCAGAAAAACATAGTAGAGTATGTTATTATTTATTTTTAAGCCTCTACCTGCTCTAACAAAAAAATCAATTCAGTCTTTTTTAGCCACTTAAATTGTCTTTATAGGATTGTGAGTTTATATATTTAGTGATTTCTCCTGCCTTGTTGGCGAGTTCACTCCTGAAAAAGACATTTTTAATATCAATGAGACTTTTTACTTGGATAAAAAAGATTACAGATTACACTGATTACAGCTTCCAACTCCTTTGAGGAATGTTTTTTCTGGCTCTAAATGACTTGATATCATTCATGAGAGATATGGTTGACAGATTATAGGTCAACAAGTCATTTATAACAGCTTTCCAAGAAACAAGAGTGATGTGTGAAGACGTAGCAATTACAAAGGTATAAAGATCATGAGCCATATCATAAGATACGAGAAAGAGTTCTTGAAGTTAGGTTAAGGAACAGCAGCATGGCTTCATGTTGAGAAAGAGAGCTACAGATTAAATGTCTGGTTTGAGAGTGCTGAGGAAGAAGTGTGTAGAAAGAGCCGTGTGATGTTTTTGTGGATCTGTAGAAAGCATATGATAGGGTGTGATACTGTACGAGGAAGTAAGGGTGGTGCAGGACATGTATGAGGACAGCTATCAGTGGTGAGGTGTGTGGTAGGAGTGACAGATGGGTTTGGATTACGCCAGGGATCGTCTCTGAGCATCTTCTTGTTTGCAGTGGGGATGGATGGATGGCCAGATGAGGTCAGGCAGGAGTCTCTGTAGACTGTGATGCTCACAGATGACACTGTGTTCTGCAGTGAGAGTATGAAGTAGGTGGATGAAAGCCTGGAGAGGTGGGGGTATGTTCTGGAGAGCAGAGGAATGATAGCCAGTAGAAGCAAGACAGAGACGGGTGTTAACAGTGAAGATGATAGGACTAGAGGTTTGAATAACTGGGGTCAAAAAAAGCCATGGACGGTGCACAAGAGAGGTGAGATTGAAAGAGTGTAGGCAGGGTGGAGTCGGTGGAGGACGAGTATCAGGAGGGTTTCTGACAGAACATTACATAAAGCTGTGGCATTGCAAAAAACGGCAGTGTTTAGGTTCTGCTCTATTTCCCTACTTCACAGTGGGACTCCTCCTCACCACTAGAGGTCACACTTTTTCTTCACCGAGTCTTCATTCGGCCACTTCCTGTCCCACCGGAAGTGAATACGCGAACGGGACTGTTGCTTCCAGTACACACACGTGAGAAACAAGCCAAAACAGACAGCAGATACAAGATGGACATTACAGAGGTCTCAACAAGTCAGGACGCCAAAGGGAAGAAGGGCAAGAAAGCGAAGAAGAAGAGCGCGGAGGTTGATGGGGAAGGGAGCGCGGGGGAGGAGAAGAAGATGGTGAAGAGCGAGCTGGCTGTTGCCTTTCCTCCCACCTTCAGTGTGTCAGAAATCAAGAATAAACAGCGAAGACACTTCATGTTCATGAAACTCAAGCAGGAGAAGAGAAAGGTAAGGATACTGGGTCATGGCTGGTAATGGGGGGAGCTTCCGGTACTTGGGACACTCGCGTGCCAGTTTATTAGGTACAGCGGTGCGTTAAAACTGCACCGTTTTACATTAGCAAAACTCCAGTATATTTCAGTAGAACTGTTAATGTAAGAGAATACAGTGATCAACATAAAAATGTCAATGTCTCGTTTTAGCATGTGTTTTTTCATTAAACGTCACCATGTTACGTCTGTCGTTAGGCTGCCTGTTTTGCTTGGGTCCAGTTTATTTAGACTATGACTCCTTATGTGCTGCTTAACTCACCACTAATAATATTTCATTAAAGTGATGTATAGTCACGGTGGGTCTTCCTGTACTTCTATTTATGAGGGGAAAAAAACAACCAAACAAAAATCATTAGGATCAGCATTTGCTAATATTAAAGTTGGACCATAATCGTTGCATCCCTAAATATTAAGCACACCTATTAATGTTAATAACTTAAAAATAGACTGGTAAATATCTAGTTACCTATTTATTTTGTGTCAGTATTGTGAGGCCTTTAGAATTTTTAAGTTTTTTTTAAATACTGTTATTTATATTATAATTAGGTGCAGCTTATGATGATACTTGTATGGAGTCACAATAAATTTTATGTGAGGTAACAAATGGCCAGGTTTACTAGTTGTGACACACAGAAAAAGGTACATCTATAATTTTATTTAAAACATCACTGCTTATCCAGATCAGTTCTAGCAGGAGTAATTAATAAATCACTTTATTAACTTTTAAAACCTCCTTGAAGATCTATTAACGTCTAAATTTGTATTTCAGCAAAAGATGCAGCTGAGGAAAAAGAGAAGAAAAGAACGGGAAGCTTTAGGTGATAAGGTGAGTCTTCTCTTTGTTTGTTCTTCACTTATGACTATATTTTATGATGGATGTGTTAATTCTACCAATAAATCGCTGTCATGGGGATTTGATGGTAAAGAGGGGCTCAGATTAGAGCCACTAATCCTCCAAATTAAAAGGAAGCAGTTGGTGAGGCATGTCCTACTGGGAGGGGCCAAGGGGCAGACCCAGGATATGCTGGAAAGATTATGTTTCGGCTTGGGAATGCCTCTGTGTCCCCCTGGATGAACTTTAGGAGATGGCAGGAAAGAGGGCGATCTGGGCTTCTATGCTTAGACAGCAGTGACAGAGAGTGAAAGGATAAAATAAGGCAACAGCTGTAATATTTATTATTTGTACTTTATTTTATTCTGTCCCTGATCTAGGCACCACCAAAGGAGGTCCCCAAAACAATAGAAAACCAGAGGGTGTATGACGAGACAACAGTCGACCCAGAGGATGAGGAGGTATGAACTGGGCTGAGCTTCATCAGATTATTGTTATCTTTATTTCTGAATTTGGATTAAGATGCATATGTGTGTGTACGTTATATACAGATTGCTTTTGACGAGGGAACTGATGAATTCTCCGCCTACTTCAACGGGCTGACAAATCCTAAAGTGCTCATCACAACATCAGACAGACCCAGAGGGGTGAGGGCTCCTGCTGTCATTACAGTCATTTTTTATCATTAAATATCCAGAATCTGAAAAATTATAATCTGCTGGTAGATTTTGGATCATTTGAATATTATGCAGAACAAAGAATTTTCTAAAAATCTCTTTACATATTTGAATATTCTTGACTTTGTTGCAAAATCGAGCAGAACAGAGGCTACAAGCTTACTTTTAGCTTTTGTGTAAGCGTTTGAAGCTGGTTTTGTTGTTACAGTTTAATTTCTGCACTAAAATAGGATTTACTGTCATAGTAGTTAACAATAGTTTGGCAGCCTTCTTGGTGCTAACCACTCTTCCACCTAAAGTGTTGAACGCACAGTGATTTGTGCCACATCATCTGATTTGTGTCTTGCAGAGGACGGTGAGGTTTTGCGAGCAGCTGGCCACAGTCATCCCAAATGCCCACGTATACTACAGAAGAGGTTTGGCCCTGAAGAGGATCATACCGCAGTGCGTCGCCAGGAACTTCACCTATCTCATGGTCATCAATGAGGATCGACAAGTGCCCAGTATCCTTAAAGGCAGCTGTGCAAGCTCTAGTTCTTTCTTTGGTCAAAAGTCTCATTTTGACCAAATACTGCTGATAATTATGAAAGTTGCACAAACCATGGAAATCTTTGATGCAGTCAGCTGTTTTCTAATGCAGAGATCCTTAACCATTAATTAAAGATGGCATGGTTCTCTGTCACTTACCTAACGGGCCGACTGCACACTTCAAAGTCAGCAGTGTTCGACTACGCAAGGAGATGAAGGCAAGATGATAAGTCCAAACTCTTTTTCAAAATGATCCTACTTACTCACCTATACTATAAACGCGTGAAAAGGAAAGTACACCCTCTTTCAATTCTGAGGTTTTACATCAGGACATAGTAAAAATTTAATCTGGTCTTCAGCAGGAGATAAAATCTCAGATGAAGAACAGCACGTAATATTACACCGTGTACTGTCTGTGAAGGTTCTCAGTCATCCAGGTCATCGTAGTCAAAGGAGTTTGCAAAGAAAAGCGTCTGGACTTCTTTAAGTTGCTTGGGACTCTCGGCCATTTGACCTTAGAACTGAAGAAGCTTCTCGGATGAGAGGTGAAACGTCTTCAAGCAACTTAAAGAAGTCCAGACGCTTTTCTTTGCAAACTCCTTTGACTACACCGTGTACTGTTTGTACAGGGGTTAAGTTACCTGCAGGCAGGTGCAGCTGATAAAATGCACTTGATTAACTGATCAATAGTAAGTGTGGGCACTCCTATAAAAGGAGAAGCATTTAGATGTGTGTTAACACGATGCCAAAACACATCAACAGTGACCTTAAAGAAGAAATTGTTGCTGCCCAAGACTTTTGGAAGGACTATACAAGTCCATCATTCTGCTGTGAGAAAGATTATTCACAAGTAGAAACGTTCAGGAGGGTTCAAAGTCTTCCCAGGAAAGTGACATCCCAGCAAATTCACTACAAGGTCAGACTGTGCGATGCTCAGACTCATTGCAAAAAAGCCAAAAGCTACATTTCAGACTGCAAGCCTTGGTTAGTAAAACATTTGAAGTCCAAAACAGTCCAGTTAGAAAAAGACTGAACAAGTATGAACTCCTCCACAATGATGTGAGAGACTGATAAAGTCGTGTAGAAATACATACCTCATGTTACTGCTGCTAAAAGACACTGAATCATGTGGTGCACGCGGTGTTTCACACACTGCTTCTGCATTTTGGTTTCTTTAAAAAAAATAACAACACATTGTATTATGACACGTGTTGTTCATTTGAGATTATATTAAAACTATTTTACAACCCGGTACAGTCTAAGTCATTTTTATCATGTTTTATACTTAATAGGTTGAAGAGGTGAAACTGAAAGGGGGGGTATTTCTTCTTTGCTTCTGTATCTGTATGTTATTCCAAACAGTGGGACACGCTTTCTTGAAGTTTAGTCATTTGAGATCATCTGGCTCCTTTTCTTTGTCCCGCAGAGACGAGGCAAAAATCCAACTGAACACTACCCAGAGGTGATCCTCAACAATTTCACCACTCGTTTGGGACACACCATCGGCCGTCTGTTCGCAGCTCTTTTCCCACAAGAGCCACACTTCGTTGGCAGACAGGTCGCCACCTTCCACAACCAGCGAGACTTCATCTTTTTCAGATTTCACAGGTAAATTTTTTTCAACCTTCTATACTAACACATCTGTCTTCTTTAAATCTTAAATTTAAAAGGCTAAATAAATCTCTAAAAATCATCTGTAAAAGGTACATCTTCAAGAATGAGAAGAAAGTTGGTATTCAGGAGCTGGGACCACGCTTCACCCTCAAACTCCGATCTCTACAAAAAGGCACGTTCGACTCAAAGTACGGAGAGTACGAGTGGGTGATGAAGGTGAGTCCTCCTCACAGATGGTTGTTTTTGCAGTAAAACTGTCATCAAGCCACATGCACATTTGCCTTTAACTAACCTATTTGCTGTTAGTTTCTACTTTGCCAGTTATGTTATTACAGTCTAGTTCAACATTTAAATGTGGAAGATTAAAAGAAAAATCGGTTTTTTGTCACACAAGCTTTTCCCACTAAGCTTAAATATCCTTTTTGATTTCAGCGTCATGAGATGGAAGCCTGCAGACGAAAGTTCCAGCTTTGAGAAAATAAAAATCTTTTCCTGGTCAGATGGGAATGATCTCGTCTGTTATCCAAGATACTTCAGCTGTTTGTGGACTTGCTCAGATTGACTTTACAATGCCCTGGCAACTGTTAAATCTTCAACAACAGCTCAAATTCCCCTTAAAAGTATCATTTCAACTCTTTATCGTAACACGACCTACTCATGGACATCAAAGGGCTGAGTCTAATTGTTGGACAAATTTTCTGTTGGACCGTGAAATGCCAGAGAAGACATGCAGCATCCTGATTCTCTGTAAATGCTGCCTGTGTGTTAAAAGCCTTAAAAATGTGACCTGCTCTGACCACATATATGCAAACATACACCTGGTCCATCCTGGTTTGTGCGACTGATAGAAGGAGCTTTGAATAAAGTGCATTGTGTGACTGGAGGTGGTCAAATTGTTTATATTTAACACATGGGCACAGTGCAGATGCTTCTGTATTCAACAGGATTCTCAAAAATCATCTTGGATAAGACGTGTGTATATTGTTATTCTAATAAAACATTTACTGTGTCTTTGTGAATAAAGGTATTTATTTTTGTTCAGGCATGAAAAATACACATTTCAAAAGGCACATGTTAGTATGGGTTAGTTCTATGCAAATAGCTTAAGACGCATTTGTGCTAAAACCACTTGGAAAGGTTTCCACGTTAGATTTGATAAAAGGCAAAAGTTAAAAAAAAAAAAAGTCAGTCGTTTGGCCCAAGTTCCCTAACGCTCCTGAGTCGATTCCAGTCCATGATGCAGGATCCTGATCCTGAAACCTCGTTCCACAAAGCACCACAATGTCCAACACCTGCAGAAATGTTTACGATCATTAGTAATGCAAAAATTTTTATTCATACAGCACCAACTCACGTCAACAGTGGACTCAAGGTGATTTATATTGTAAGGTAAAGACCCTAAAAACAGACGAGCCCTCTATGAGCAAGTACTTGGCGACAGTGATAATAAAGAACTTCCTTTTAACAGAACGGGGCTCAGGGTAATCAGGGTAATCAGAGAGATGGGACAAAGGGCAAATTATAGGCGCCACAGCATTTAGGCTGAGGGCGTGAAAAGTTTGTTTTCCCTAAAAAGCAGGCCGCAAAGAATGTAAACAATGCAGAAATGCACAGTATTTTATAAGCGCTACTGCAAAAGCAAAGTTAAACCACTCCGACCTGCTTATAAATGAACGCCATCACTCACTGAACGTGAGTGATGGCCTGAGGACAAACGTTAAAGCTCTACCTGAACTTTACAGGTGAGAAAAGTCTAGAAATTAAAGGTGCGAGTCCAAGCACTGTAACTCTAATGATCTTCAGTTGACTATAGTAGAGAAGCCTCGACAAGCTGACTGGAAATAGTTAATAACTGATATTTTATGTTAGAGTTAATTTTAAACTACCATTGAATTATAAGCGCTTGATTTTAATCGTTTAAAATTAGCCTACTTTCTAAGAAAGTGCATTTTGTACTGGTTTCAGTTTCGTAACTTGTTGCCATTACTCAACGTTATGTCTCTTGGCCGTACAAAACATCAAAACGTACTTTATGGATTCTCCACAGAGGTTATTTTAATCGTACAAAAATACAAAAAAGAGGCAGCCTGAGAACCAGCTGTACTCACACAGGCGGAGGGTCGGCCTGTTGGTGCTATAGGAAGGAGCAGACTTTCTGCGGTCTGAAAGGGTTGTTGCTGGACGACATGCCGGTGAGCAGAGGGTCCTGTTGGGCGTTCTGGAGGCAGAACTGCTGCAGGTCCGCAGCGGCCTGGGACACCTGTAGTTGGGAAATAGTTGAGGCAAGCTACTGCTGTGTAACTACAATTACAATCGCTATTCAAATGAAGAGAGACTCCTTTAACAGACGACAGAGAAACAGTACACGCCCTACAATAGTAACGTAGCAATTTTAACCGTTACCTTAACTCTGTTAATGCCAGCTTCAAGGCGTAACTGTTGGACCACTTTCTTCATTGCTACGACGTTGGCCGATCCAGACATTGCTGAGTTGAACGTTTTAAGGCTTTAAGCGGCGAATTTAAAAGTTTTACCTAGAAAATTGGTTGTTGCTAGCTCACTTGCTAACTACTTCATCAACAACGAGCTTCCGGTTTTGTTTAAAGGCGTGTCAAGTACTGCTGCCTTCGCGTGAAGTTCGAAAATCTCAACTTTTCGATCTCTTTACTTCACTGTTTTGTAAACAATAGAAACCTCATAGTAGAATAGTTTTTCGTTACTTTGAAAACTGTAGTAGTGAAAACGAGATTCATAAAGCATATAATCATCACCTTTGTTATGGATCTCCAGACGGTTTCTCTGATACTCACCAACAACACAAGTTCAATTTAAGTTTTAAAAATTACAACTCCCACAAATACCAGAAAGGAGCGCCAGATAAATGGAAATTCCGCCCCCTGGTGTTGAAAACGCTTCCCTTTCCACACACACACACACACACATATATATATATATATATATATATATATATATATATATATATATATATTAGGGGTGCAACGATACTCGTATCGATATTGAACCGTTCGATACAGTGCTTTCGGTTCGGTACGCATGTGTATCGAACAATACAAAATTTTTAATTTATTTTATCAACTTTTCTTCTGACGATGCTGTCTGTGTTGAGAGCTCAGTGGATCTGCGTTCGACTACTCCGCCTAGGCTGCACTGTCGAGCGCAGATCCACTGAGCGCAGCGCAAGCTAGCAAGACAGAAGCTTAGCTCGTTGCAACATGGCAAATTGAACCTCCCCCACCCTCATTCAGATCTGGCCTTTGGAACTGTTTTGGTCTTCATGTGAAGTATGACCCTGAAGGTAAGCGCGTCATGGACAAAAGTAAAACAGTATGTCGGATGTGCCACGCAATGCTCAATTACATGGGTGGGAACTAGTGCGTTAGCGCAGTTTGCTCGTTAACGTGTTGACGCTGTCCAGCCCCACGCACGGGGCGATCCGCGGTAGCTCGTTAACGGAGATTTGCCGTGTTGTGGCATTAATGTCATTTCAGATTAACGCTGACAGCACTAGTGGGAACACAACGAATATGACTGCACATTTACTCCGACATCATCCTAGTGCAAAGACAAGTGGAAGCAGACAAAAACAACAAGCACGCATGATACAAACTTTACCCGAGTCATTTAGACAGCCGTTAGCACATGATTCTCCTTATGGGGACCTGATATGTTTAATATGCTGCTGAGAGTATACCCCAGAAGAAGCGTATAGTATAGCTTTTATTTTGGAAAGAGCCATTTCTCTGTAATAAACTCTCTTTTCCAAAGATGAGGGATTTCTCCATGAGATATTTATGTTTTTATTACTTTGTCGTTTCAGCAACATTAAATTTAAAAAACTGTACTTTTGAGTTAAAATATATATTTATAATTTTAATAAATGACAAATTAAAAAAGCATGAACATTTTTTGTATCGAAAAAATATCGAACCGTGACACCAAAGTATCGAACCGAACCGAACCGTGAATTTTGTGTATCGTTGCACCCCTAATATATATGTGTGTGCGCGTGTGTGTGTGTGTGTGTGTATATATATATATATATATATATATATATATATATATATATATACACACACACACACACACACACACGCGCACACACACACACTCAACTTTCAACCCTAAAGACTGAATACGGAACAAATTGCGCCCGTAGTGCTCATCGCAGATGAGCGGCTTCATGTTTTTTCTCTGCAGCTATGATCCGCAGCAGAGCAACCACTGCTGGCACTCTCATAAAAGAAACTTCACTGGACAACTGAGTGTGTTTGATTACTACAGACTGGAACTTAGCAGTGCACGCCTTCAGAGCTCAAAAGCAGAAATCTTCCAGTGTTTCTGTTTCTTCTCTAATGGAGCTGTCTTGCGCGTCAGCGAGATATATAGAGGACAGGAGACCTCACAGCTGCAAGGTATTTTCTTTTCTTTCTTTTTTCTTTTTAAGGATGAAATAAAATGACAAACTTATTTTTTTCAAGCAAGCAGACACATGCCTGATACTGCAAACCGACCGTGTTATCATGTTTGCATTCGTGTGCAGCTTCTGGAGCTCCATGTGCTGTTTGTGCCAGCTGACCAGTGGAATGTGAAGCTCAATAAAGTCCCTGCTGAAGCCACAGAGAGCTTCATATCAGCCGGTTTCATCAGGTGAAACTGCTGCAAATGTTTGTTTTAATATAGAAAACTCAAGATAAGGATTGTTTAAC
Source organism: Pelmatolapia mariae (assembly GCF_036321145.2). NCBI lineage: Eukaryota > Metazoa > Chordata > Actinopteri > Cichliformes > Cichlidae > Pelmatolapia > Pelmatolapia mariae. The sequence continues at coordinate 39,340,843 of NC_086240.1, forward strand.
ACTTCTCGACTGCACGTCCACTGTGCAGACACATATAAAAGATACTGAGATATGTTGTATTACTTACGCTTTGTTCTTAGGAAATTCGGTAATGTAATTGTCTGATAACAATGTCAGACTGCTTTAACATTGTTCAGTGCTTTAAAAGTGTTGCGATGATACAATTTTTCCAAGTCTCAGTTGAAAAATTACAGTATTACAGTTGCTGAACGTGTCATTTTGCTTTTTAAACTTGATAAATCAAATTTATTTGAGCACGCGATAGCTGACATGTAGCTTTTTTCTTGATCAATCCTGACTATCATTCTTTTTTTAACGTGGACACCACCTCTCCTTTTCTGTGACCTTAGGGTTTATCCTGATGTTACCCTGAAAACTCTTAGGAGTGAGCTGGGCGCTCTCCTTGGTGCACAGAGAAGCGTCAACAAATTCTCCTTCCTTAAATGTGTGGGGCGCAGTCTGGCGCTGGTGAGTGCAGCTGGCTGTTTAGTGCTCTTTTGTAGAGCTGATTGTATTTCACCAGGCACACAATAGAGAGAAACTGCACAGACAGTTTACTGCTCGGACTAAAGGGTGTAAAACGTGTGTGCGGGCGAGTGGGGAACACACTTTTTACTGCCGTGCCTTTTACAGCTTCCAAATTCTTGTCTGCTGCAGGTCAAAAGCAAACAGGAGCAAGACCTGAAAGTGAAAGTGTTCGCCCCACCCTATGTATGTAGAGTCAGTGTTGCATACTTAAATCTAAACATTTAATCGGATGATGCTTCTTTTTATGTAGTGGGTTGGTTCCAGTAACACATTGTTGTCACCTGTCGGCAGGCCACGCAGCCAGAGCTTTACTTGCTGCCCGCTGTGGAGAATGACAGCAGTGTTTGCTCTCGGTCTCTCACCCCTGACACCACCAGCACCTCCCCAGACCACCAGATCTATTACCACCCTCCCAAAACGTGCAGCCGGGCAACAGGAACAAAGGAGCCCATCAAATTCCCCCATATCCCCCAGTATTCCCATCAGCCCCCTCCCACACACCGGCTAGAAGAAGAGGAGGAGGAGGAAGAGGAAGAAGGGGATGATAGGAGCTACAGCTCTTCAGAAGGAGGTGGGGAGAAGGAAGGTGAAACTCTCTCCTTCATCAGGAGAGCAGAGCAGGAGTGTTTTCGAGGGCAGGAGCAAATGACACCCCAGCTTGCTTTGCACACACCCCAACTGCAAGGCTGCAGAGGTGGAGGTATGCTCTGGAGAAATGAGGCATGAAAGTCAGTTGAAGCAAGACAGAAAACATGTGAATGAGAGGGAGAAAGGTGTAAGAGTGAAGTTACAAGGAGTAGAGATAGTGAAGGTGGAGGAGTTTAAATACCTGAGGTCAACCATCCAAAATAATAGACGGTGCACAAGAGAGGTGAAGAAGAGAGTGCAAACAGGGTGGAGTGGGTGGAGACAAGTGCCATTTGTGACAGAACAATGAAAGCAAGAGTGAAAGACGGACAAGATTAGAAATGAATACATTAGTGGGACATCCCAGATTGAGCAGTTTGGAGACAACGTTAGAGAGGCAAAGCTAAAATGGTTTGGATATGCTCAGAGGAGGGACAGTTGATATATGGGACAAAGAATGTGCAATGTGGAGCAACTAGAAAGGAGGAAAAGAGGAAGACCTCGGAGAAAGTTCATGGATGTAGTGAAGGAGGACGTGCAGAGGGGTTGTGTAACAGAAGAGGATGCTAGGGTGAAATAAGAGGCAGATGATTCGCTGTGGTGACACCTAGAAGGAGCAGCCAAAAGAAGAAGTCGTTGTCTTGTATTTGATGCAATAAAATATCCCTCCATGTGCTGAAACTCTTAGAAAAGACAGATGCAGTTTTTCTACTTACAGATATCCAGCAGTGTGTGGCTGATTCAGCTCAGGTGAAGGAATTGCCAGAGAAAGAAGAAACCTGCAGAAAGAAGAAACATAACCAAAGAGGAAACAGAGCAGCCAGACATTCAGGAGTAGCCGAGTCCCTGGAGGACAGAGATTCAGGCTTCTCCCTAACAGACGGGTACCGAGCAGCCAGCATACTGACCTGAAAACTTCTTACTCCATGGACACGGCTGAAACTACCTGTATGTGTGTTTCAGGGTTGGGAAATCAAAAGAGGAACACGCGCTGAAGTCCATCAGAAACAATCGAACAGCCGGGGTAACGTGTGACATTTAGAAAAAACACAAAATATATCTTGGGTTGGTTACATGATCATCTCCTTTTCAGTGCTCTTTGTAAAACACTTTGCAGGATAATCTTCTGATGTTTTTCTGTTAAGCTGTCAGAAAGTCTAGCTCCGTTGTCTAAGCCTGCCAGATGCGTATCACCACCTTCAGGTTTAGACTTGGCCACAGTCACCTATGAAACGGCTGCTTCTCCAGTCCTTCACACAAACAGTAAGCCGGACGTATCTGCAGGCTTTATGCTAATTGTTATTAGTACAACTGACGGGCTTTTTATTTAAAAGGGGAAGAACTAATCAGTGAAATCAAGCTGGTACGGGAGGAGAGAAAGCAGCTGGAGAGGACGCGACAAGAGCTCCTGCGAAAGGGGAAAGACTTGTTAGCCCAGAACAGACACCGCAGGAACCAAGGTCAGCACCAGTCATCAGTTTGTCAGCAGTGCACTGCTGCAAACATGTAACATCTCAAACTCAGGACGTTTTTATATTTTTGCTGCTTTTAAAACTTGGATAAACCCAGAGGTTTTTAATTATTCTCCAATCTGAAAATGAGTTAAAGCGCTAACAATTTAGTGAAATTTTTTTTGTTAAAGTTGTTAACCAATTTGTCTCCATCCTTTTAACATAAAGCACGTGACAGCTGGAAAAAGAAATATTTTGAAGCCAAGAAGGCCACAGCGCCATTGGACGAGAACTTGAGAAACTTGAGACAAGAACTGGAGACGTTTTACAACAAAGTCCTGCATCAGCTGCAGGCCCGAGACAACAGAGCAAAGCCCAGACATCAAGGAAGATCCTCCATAAAGGTACAATCTAACCACACAATTCCCTTCTTTTTTTTTTTTTAAATGCATCTTCAGTATTAATATTAAAATCTCAGTGGCTCAGTTTCAGGTCTGTACAATGAACCAGTCATTACTTACACCTAGTTCTGGGTTGGACCCCCTTTTGCTTTCAGAACTGCTTTAATTCTTTATGCACAGATTCAACGAGATGCAGGAAACGTTCCTCAGAGATTTTGGTTCATATTAACATGATAGCATCACACAGTTCTGCAGATTTATCGGCTGCACATCCATGATTTGAATTTCCTGTTCCATCACATCCCAAAAACAACACTCTGCTAGGCCGTGGTATTTAAAAAAATGATGAAATGGTACTAACAGGGGCCAGTTTCTGACCCTACCATCCGAGCGTTGCAGCAGAAATAGAGTTGGATCAGACCAGGCAAAACTTTTCCAATTGTCTAATGTTTCCATTTTGGTGTAGCCTCAGCTTCCCTCAGGAGTGGCAGCCGGTGTGGCGTTCTTGCTGCTGTAGCCTTCAACCAAGCATATCAAAGTAACAATTTGTTGTCTTACTACCAGCAGTCAGGTAGTAAATGATAAATCATCTTTTTTCCCTATTCTGACGCTCAGTTTGAATTTCAGCAGCTCATCTCTACCGTGCTTACATGCCTAAACGCACTGTTTCTGCCATATGATTGGCTGATTTAGATATTTGTGTTAACGGGTAGTTGAACAGGTGTATCTAATTCAAATGGCCACTCGTCCATAAACAGTTTTCCACCCATAAACTTAATGACGGACTATCCGTTACAGAATGAGCTCATCATTCAGATCATGACTGAGAGCCACGAGATTGACAACCTGAAGAGGAAGGTAGAAGATGCCAAGATGAAGCTGGTAACGGAGATAAAGGTAAGTGATACTGTGAAAACTGTTAAAATAGCTGAGCTGGTTGCTCAAGAGACATATCATCAATAAAGTCATCTAATCACGGAGCACAGCAGAGCTCATTTTCTTGTGTTTCCTATGAATGTTTTTCTAGTTGAGAAAACAGGCTGCCACTGAGCTCAGAGCCCTGAAGGCTGAGCTGGCTCAGAAGAAGAGTCAGTCATCTCATCCTGGCCTGATGGGAAATACTCCACGGCACGGAGCACAAGTCCAGAGCAGCGCCACCCTGTTCAGAATAAACTGCACGTGAAAAACCCGTTTTCTGGTTTAATTATTTTGGACTTGAATGTGTCTTTCTTTTAATTAGTTATGTTATTTGATTGGACCAAAATAGTTTGCATTGTTTTATAATGTCGATTTAAGTTTGGGTTTCTCAGATGATGTAAACTCTGATGTGCTGAGATAACAAAATACCACTGCTTACTCTGTAATTTCATTCAAAGATTTATTAGAAACAAGTTTTATTTATTTATAAAAGTGCATAAATCTCAGTAAGCTCAGTGTAGGGACGTTTAAAGACTGGCTTTCCTTTTTAGAGAATCACAGTTATTTCGCTTAGCAAAGAGGAATGTAACCCAGTCAAAGGCAGCAGCAATAAAAGAAACAATTAACCCTCAAGTGCAAGTATGCCTCCCCGAGTCCACAACACCCCCTTTACTGCTACAAAGGGAGGTGTTGACTTGGCAACAAACGAAGCGGGCTCTGGGATGGTGGACATTTCTGCAGCTTTGTCATGTGCATGGCTAGCATCCTAAAAGAGCATTCCACATCATTGTTGTCTGTTGCCTGGCGACCGGATCATCACTGTAGTCCAAGATGTTGGCGTTCCACATGCCAATACCCCTCAGGGCCTTAGACATCATCGAATCCGCCTTTGGGCAAATACTCTGTGGGTCATCATACCAAACTTGATGGATTTGTCCGTCCTGGTCCTGGGGGGGGAAAGAAGCAACAACATAAATTTGATGATAGCGCCATCTTGTGGTCTGAAAAGATGTGTCCATCCACCCTGAGGGCAAATAGCAGAAATGTTTATAGTTGTTTCAGAAGGCTAATTCCTTCCGTTTGGGAAGTGACACTGCTGTACTTTAAAAGTGCATCCAGATAAACGGCTCTTCCCTGAAATACAAGCGCCACACAGGCATGAAGCTAGTCAAACTTAAACTTGGCAAAATACAAAGAACACAAGCCTGAAGAGATGATCATGAGTTGAAATCTTGGTTTGCATATTAATATTTGTTTTAAATATTAACTGGAGCTGAACAGTGCACAGATCCTTTCTTGCACATATTGCCTTTTTGGTCTGAGACGTAAAACATTTCGCCTGGAAGCAAAAAAACCAAAACCCAAATATTTGATAAAATACACATTTAATTTTATAATTAATTGAACACCTTATCCATGCTTTTGTATACTTCAAGAAGAAAAAGAATTTATCCTTAAAATATGAAAGAAAACTGAGCACCTTGTAATTGAAGTAGGGAGCCTGCTGCTCGTCGTCCCAGAGCCTGCCTGACATCGAGCTGTCGACCTGCTTCATGAGCCACTTGTAAGGTTTCTGTTTTCCAGCAGCATCGCTGCAAGGAACTCCACGGAAAGGCACTTTCTCTATAGAGCACACTCCCTCCTGGTGTGAGAAAAGAAATGACGGTGTGTTATAATAACAGGCAGAAGTGACCTCATATTATATCACATATGGCCCACACTGGGCAAGGTTAGTAATGCTATCGGCTAATAACCTATAAAAATGTCATTATCCCGCTTTGTTTAGCTGAATGAACAAACATCGTGTCCCCATTCGAGGATACACCTTTTTAAACATTCTGTTCAAAGGTGATTCCTAGTTTCTGTACTTATCAGTTTCAAATAATCTCAATAAATATCTAGAAGAAACTTAATATGCATTGCAAATAAGAGTTTAAGGCTCAGGAGAAAAATATGTTGCAGTTTTTTTGTTGTTGTTTTTTTCTTCATAATAAATAAAAATGCTGCTGTGACGGGGCCGGGGGGGTCTGTGTCCCACACTATCTGTTTGACTCTGTTTGAGCTGATGAGGTTTTCCAGTAACAGCACAGCATGTGCAAGATTGGAAGAACAAGAAGAGATCATCATCATAGCATCATGATACAGAAGTGTGACGTCCAGTTAAACTATGGACTAAATGAATGACAGTCTGAGACAAAGTAAAATAAATAATAGCATTTAAAGGATCGCAAGTGTGTTTATCAAGTTTAACTGCAGTTCGTCTGATAGTTGCTGTGACATTTTATATACAAAAGCACCGACATTATAGTGGCACTGTGAGAGAAGTCAGAGGACTGCCACAGTCCAGTCTGAAGCAGATCCACGCAGAAGATGTTTCGATATTTCAGAAGAGAAATCGCTAGTCTTCAAAAACCTTCAACAACAAACTAATCCTCACTTTTATTTTTTAATGAACAATCTCCTACCTGGGAAAAGTTGAGGCATGGATAGTCATAGCCGTACCATGGCACTCCCATCACTATCTTCTTTGGACTGATCTTCAGATTCAAATACTGGTCATAAGCTACAAAGAAAGACACCAAGTATTTCACGTCATTGTCTTAGGCATGTTGTTGTAAATCTACTTTTCTCCTGTTCTACTATAAAACCAGACCACAAACCATCGAGTGTCTGACGGAGAGGAGCGTTTGCCATTGCAATGCAGTCGCCGGTGATCTGGCTCTGCTCGTCGTAGGACATCACAAACAGCAAGTCGCAGGATTCGGCAATGGTTACGTAATCATAGCAGCGCTTATCAATGCATTTTGGTGACCAAGCAACATCAAATGAGACCTGAGGAATCAGGAAAAGGTAAACATCAACGGGATGATGATTTTAAAATCACTCAGAAAGTGCTCATAGGCCTTTATTCATTTACCCAGTCTTGCCAAAAGACTTTTTATCTGATTTAGTGCTCAGCTCAGATAAAATAATTATAGTGGGTGATGTGTTTGTAACGATATAGAAAAATAAGCACGTCTTGTGAAGACTGGTGAAGTTGGGTTTAGTATGGATTTCAAACTGAGAGACTGGCCTTGGAAAATTACCGTTGTCTCCGAGTGCCCAGTCATTCCGCTTTACCTGAGAACCTGGGATCTCCCTGTGAAACATCTCAGTGGTCTCCTTGACCAGAGATGTTAAGGCATAGTACTCTGGTGAGCCCTCTTCCACAGCTTGTTCAATGTCTATGTTAATCCCATCCATAAACTGACTCTTGGCCAACATGACCTTGTCTGTTATCCACGCAGTTCTGTTGTCCTGGTCCACAATATAGGAGAGGGGGACATCACCTTTACCCAATAACACAAAAAGATAGACAAATGTACAAAAACTCAATGAGAAGAAGCACCACATACAGTACTGTGCAAAAGTATTGAGCCAGCCCTGGTTTCTTTATATCCAGACTTTCTTGCAATTTATTTAAGTTGTCTTGAGCAACAGTCTTTCTTTGGACATTGGCTGATTGTTCACTCATCAGTCCTTGTATCTGATCGTTTTCAGAGGAATGTTTCTTTGTTTAGACGCTGACCTATGAATCATTCGGGCATAAAAGGCAGCTAATTCAAGGGATGAACCAGGGTTGTGTCTACACATAACAATTTGTCAGAAAAAAAAACACATTTTAAATATTATCTTTAAGCACTTTGTTACCAATCTGTTACAAAGATGCACAAATTGTTCTAATTTCTTTATCTACAACTATGAATCCAAATTTGAAATTTGTATTTTGCTTCAAATCATCAACGGTATGTACAGGAGGAGGTCAGGAGAGGTGTAGAGCAGTGATTGTTGACAGAAAGAAATCGTGTTTAAGAAAGTTCAGGTTTTTTTGCTGAGAAATAAAGGTGGTAATACCGAATGTTGACTTTCAAGCTTGTTAGAATTTTAAAAATTATTTTTTCTTTGTGTATTGTGATTCCATGTATGTTTGCATATGTTTCAATAAATTTCCTATTAAAATAAAAAGCAGTGAGGGGTGCTGCTGTGAACTTAACAGTCACAGGATTCATACCAATAGACATAAATGGAAAAATGAAATATGGAATTATCACAACATCAGTGCAAGTATTGAGAGATATTTGATTACATGTAGGTAAACTCCAGTCAGCTCTTAGTATAATAAAGAAAGTTATCTTACCTTTGAGGACGACCCGTGCACCTTTGGAGTGAGCGTAACACATGAGCTCAGCATCATATTTTCCAAACGCTGCCACTGTTGTTACCATGCTCCAGTTGTAGGATTTCCATGTCTTCCCACCCACGTCAAATATAAACACCTGAAAAGAGTGACCACACACACACACACACACACACACACACACACACACACACACACACAAAATTAAAACACATACAGTGGCATAATAGCAAAGCTAATGATGAGGATTTACTGAAAGTACGGTCAGGTCAGAACTGTTAAGTACTGTATGTGTAAAGGAACATCTGGTATGCCTACTGAACAGCTGTCTAAAAAAAATAAAATAATCAGAAACTGAAGATTAAAGTGGGATTTACTGATTATCTGAGAGTTATATGGTCGAGTGTATAATTTTGTAACCTTATGATGGTGTTCATTCTTGGTCAAGCCTCCCCTGAAAACCAGATTTTAACCTCTGGAGACTTCCTGGTTAAATAGGTAAATGTAGACAAATACCATCCTCGTTCTTCTGCACTTCTTCTGTACGATTGATGTCAAATAAACTGTTATTGAAACTATTTGCCCGAATGATTTTTGGTCAACAAAATCCTGCATTCAGCAGAGCAAGCATAAATACATGTTTATAGAAAGCACTTCACTATTTCACAGTGGAACTTTATGAAGTTGAATATATTTAGCTTTAACAGAAAAGCCCCTGGTGTTCCAGCAGGGCTTTGATGTGCCTTGTAAATGGGAAGTGAAAATACTGTCATGTGTTTAGAGTATTATTCCAACAGGGGCGACCTCCAGGCAGGTATGGACACATTCTTATCAGCACGGAAGAAACAGAAGAGCTAAAAAGTTCTATTTATATGTTTTATGGCATAAAACAACAACAACAAAATAAAGTGTTGGTGGGATTGTTTTTTTTGTTTGTTTTTTTTACCCTTACTGGGGAATACTGAAGTTTCCTCAAGCTCCTAAGTAGAAAAAAATTCTGGGGGTGTTTTCTTAATTTTTAATGGCCTGTGGTTAATAGATGCAGCATTAACCACAAGCATAAAATTAAATTAAATTAAATGAACAGACTATGTTACCCAGATTTATATAAACTCAGCACAAACAGTAAGGAATTTTGTGTTTGTGCGATAGCAGAATAAGCTGTTTGGTATTGGTGGAGAAGATTTGACAAGTTTTTCATGGGCACAACCCACAAATGCACAAATTTCCCTACAAATGTGGCACCGTTTATGAGGAAACAATCATGCTTTTCATTAATATTAGATTTTTTGCCTAGAAGCACTGTTACAACAAAGAAATAATGAACCAAACACAAACTTCAAAGGGCCACACATTCACCGTGTTCTCCTGAGAGCGCGTAACGAGAACAGTGTGTGATGACATGGGGCAGGACTGCGATTATCTGGAAACCAATACGAGGTTCAGTGTGTGTGCGGACTATTGAGCTGGTCCCTGGACACACACACAGAGCTGGGAGCTCGCCTAACTGGAAAGCAGCCCTGTTAGTTTCACCTGAGGATGGTCTCTAAGAGATATTGTCAAACAGCTGAATCATATTTTTATAACATGCTGCAAAGCGGATGATCTTCAGGCCAGATGGGCCTCAAAATGGGGAACTTATTCAAATATAACACTGCCTGCATGAACAAACAGGAGTAGCAGCAGCAGTTTGAAACCAGAGAGTTGTAGACAATCAATTTAACTTCGTTTATTCTTTAAAAAAGTTAAAGACCTGATGTTTTTGTCTATATCTGCAGCGGGGTTGTCAAACTCAGTTTACATCACGGGCCACATAACTGAAGTGGGCTGAACCAGGGTGAAGTGTAAAGAATTTTAACTACACATTTAAATGTTACTGAAAAAGCTCACTCCCACGCCTAATGGGCCCACTATGTTTCTATAGTACATCTGTGGTTTGCTTGTTATTGTTTTCCTGTTACTTAATCGCTTTGGTGTAGCATGAATTACAATAGAGGTCTCTAACTGGTAGGAAAAACTGTAAAACTTATTTTTTTTAAAAAAATACAGTTAAAAGCTGTATTTAACCTTTGCCCTTCTTCATACTTTCCAAAGCCATCCAGCGGCCGGACTGAAGTCTTTGCCGGGCCGAATCTGGGCCACGAGCCTTATAGTTTTACACCTGTAATCGACACTAAAGAGGACTGGTAGCTACTGAGTCACACCTCCATCATAAGACCAACTTTTATTATTACAGTGGCGAGCAGCACTTGTGTGATAAAGCGACAGCACCAAGCAGCAACCTTAGCTCATTGCAGTTGTTTGTAATCAGAGTAAATCCTCAACGTGACTTCACCTGTTTCCAATGAGCTTTTAAACCAACAGCACCAACACTTACGTGATTTACGCCACCACACTGTCTGTAAAGTGTCTCAGATATCTCTGGCTGCGTGCGATGAGCGGAGGGTTCAAAGGTTTTTTGTTTTTTTCGGCCAAGTTTTAGCAGCAACAGGTTGGTCAACTAAGTTTACCTCGAAGTCTTTCTCCTCGCGGATCTGCTGGCAGAGCTCCGGTCTCTCACACGGACACACGCTGGACCTACAGGCGGCCAGGAGCGAGCACAAAATCACAAGAAAGCTCAACATTTTTAGCAGAAAGAGGAAATTTTAGCGCAGAGTGAACCCGTGCGACTGTGAGCTGCCCTACGGCGTGCGAGATGGGACAAACTTCTGCTGTCATTTATCCGTACAGCTTCAGAAAACAAAGTAATCCAAGTCGCTAGGAAAAAAATTAAATAGATATATTTCTATATTACAGAAAAAGTGGGCCAGGCTGCCAACAGAGGTCAAAGTAAACCAGGTAAATATTGACAGATTTGAGTTCAGGGGCAGAACACATCTCCAAATGATGATCTCTGATCTAACCTTCCCAATTATGATATGGGTCAATTTGACCCATTATCACCCTCTCTTCCTTTGATCAGTTACACAAATGTGTCTTTGTCAAGTGTTATTCTGTTCGGGTCATCATAAAGTACCACATAAATACTTTACAAAGAAACTCTTGAAAGCTTTGATATTTAATGTGAGTCATCTCTTTTTATTTGCAGGCTTTTAAGGGAACTTAATACAGGTATTTTGAGTGTTGTGCTTCCTTTGGCCTTTTATTTAAAAAAAAAAACAAACCCAAACACTATATACAGTATTTCCATTGAGATGGATCCCAGTTATAGTTATCTGTGAAGCCAGATTACAACAACCGTGTGTCTTAACCAAAAGTATACATGTCCTAAAGACATAAAGGTCTGAATGGTTTGTTGTAATTATTATATAGCTGTGCTCCAGTGCTATTGTGACACATCTTTGAGGTAATTTTTTATTGATATTTATTCTCTAAGATGCACGTAAAGCAAGTTTCTAGGACTGTCTTCATTTATGTGTGCAGAATTGTCAAATAATAGCAATATCCTAACTCTAATAGCAATATCCTAACTCTTTATCATCAGTGTTCCTTAAAAGTCCCTTAAAAAGTTGATCCAGGGCACTGCATCAAGAGCACTCCCTTCCTTCTTTAAAGATGAGGCTTAAAACAATCGCTTTTCACAAAAGTCAGCACATGTGAACTAAAATCATCTCTTATTTATGTTTCTGTGCTCTTCTCTCCTTCATTCTTGGTGTATTTACACATCACTGAATTATCATGAACAGCAGAAAAGAAGAATTTAAGGATTTTGAAGGTAATTTAACTGGTCGAAATGAGGAGAAGACCTTTGGTGTAACAAAGAGAGGAGAAAAGAAGCATCCAGCAGTTAGGGGAGCAAAAATCAGCATGTGATGACCAGCACACCATCTGCCAATCAGGCCTTCACAGGAGAGCCAGCAGATGTCAGGAGTCCAATGAAAACCCTCTGTGTGTACGTGAGGGTGAGGAGGAGGTGTTTGCTCCCAGTGTCACACTCTGCATGATGTTTCCAGCAATCAGCACGCTGTGTCCAGTTTTTAGTGCATCTGAATGAACAACTGTCTGACATTTTGGCAAAAGCTAACCTGCTAAAGATGTTGGGCACCAGATGAAACGATGATGTGTTTTGTACTCAGGGTGTAATAATGTGGCATTACGTGAACACTACAAATTGTGGTGTTTGTTCAAACGTGAAATTTGCAGCTTTTGTTTGGCTTCAAGAACAGCTGGTCATGAGCAAAACACTGAATATCTCTAAAAAGCAAAAATAAATAAATACATTTAGCTGAATTGATGTTTTGTTCTACCTGATTTTAATAATTGAAAATATAAAAATGAGCTGGTGAAATCATTTTGTCAAATAATTTTTCTTTGGCAGAGATTCAGATCTACTTACAGTTTTATCCAGCATTGCTGAGCATCGTTATTTATTCATTTATTCTTTACAATTGTATATAGAATAATAATTGTATCTCAACAGTATAAATAACCCTGTAACACTTGGATTAATAATTTTGCACAGTTTACTCACACAAACACACACAATTAATCGTTAAGTTAAAAACAATCAGAGGTGTTGGGGTGGGGGATACCAGATTATTGGAACATGTGAATTGCTTGTAGAACTTCATTTAAAATACTATAAATTTATTGTGTGTACAAGTCAAAAAGGGGAGGGGAGGGGGGGGCAGACCTGAAATTAGCCTGTGTCTCATAATAGCTGGGAAACGTGACCTCGTCCTCATTCACTGATAGAGACAAATGAAAGAGGTACCAACAAACAGGACAGGGCTCGTTTACACTGAGGATGATAAGAAGTGTGATGTAGAAGAATAGGTGTGGGGATTTCATTGTCACAAGTTGTGTCTGATGCTTGTAGACGTGAACCTTTACCTTTTCCCCTTTGTTAATAAATATAGTGGTGCATGAAAAATCTGAATGAAATATTCTTCGTTTTGTATTATCTGCAAAATAATTTTGCAATTCACAAAATCATGAAGTGTGAATGTGTTTCAATGAAACAATTTACATCTAAATGAGAAAACACAGATCAGTTAATAAGTAGTTACAAAATGCCATCAATACATGTGGATAAGTAGTGCCTCAATAAGTCCTGACCAGTCTGTGGTCTGAATCCTTTTTGAATTTTCTGTTAGTAGATTTAAATTTAGGGTTTTTAATGAGTTTTATTGCTTTTTTGTTTCTTGTTCTAATATTTATCAATCACATTAAAAAAAAACATGGCCGTTTTGTATTTAATTTTTTTTAATTACTCTGCATTTGAATTTGTCACTCAACTCTCACTTATTTTTTAAGTATATTAATAGCCTCTGAAAACGTGTGCATGAGCTTTTATATCTGTTGATGCCTTATAAGCTGTTCCTGGCATCCCAAATCCACCCCAAGACAAAACAGAACTCACAATTTCAATATAAAATTTTTTTATTACTCATTTGATTTTTATTAAATTAGATAATTTATTTTATGATTCTTAAAAAAAACCTGTGACAGTGGTTGTTAAGTCAACATGTGTTGGCTTATTGACTTTTGAAAGGTGCTCTTGGTCATGGCCAGTCGCAGGAGCAAGATGACATGACTGTGAAAAACTCGCGTGCCAGGGCACATTGACATTTCACTGAATTATTAAGTGGAAACAAATCATATCTGTGTGAGATAATTATTTAACTTTTGTCCAGTAATTGTTGTTTAAAGCATCTCACCAAAAAATCAATGGTTTGAGTTAAATCACTCACTGAAAACAGTGGACACATAAAACTAATTCTACAGGATGTTGAAATATTGGTATGTTAATATTTCTATTCATTCATAAATTAAAATACCTATGAAAATAGCGAAATGCTTAAGATTAGAAAACTGATTGTGTTTAAAATGCGTGAAGTGCTATAGAAGAAAAACATATTCTTGTAATTGGGACATTGGGAAATCTCTGGAAATTTGTGAAAGGTGAGAGCCAGGTCAATACAACTTGTCACATCTGTGATGTTTTCTATTAGTTTATTTACTTTGTCTAATCTGTATGATCAGGGCATGGTCACATCAACACCAAAGACAGCCGCCATTTAGTTAATGATACATTTGATGGGCAACGTCAGCAAAAAATCTGCTTAAAAAGGACGCCTCTGCCCGCAGATCCTCACATCCACCAGCCATGAGGGTGCTTCTACTAGCTCTTGCTGTGGCCCTCACAGGTGAGCAGGAATTATTTACAACTAAATGTTCTTAAATTGAACTAAAAATTCATCTTCTGAAAAAACAGCCTTTTTAAGAATTAGATAACAACTAAGAAATAGAATTTCAATAGACTTGCAGCTGAGAAGAATTGTTACTGCCAGTGCTAGCATTTTAATGCTGCCAGAATATAACAATGCTAACTGCCAAATGTTAAGCACATTCTGGCAAAATAGCATAAATTTTATATAATTTAGTATCACTATCCCTTTACAAATTCTCTTCCATGTTTCTTGTCATTTGTGACACCAAATTAACATTTATTCTTCTCATGTTACAGTGGGGGACCAGTCCAACTTGGGTATGTTGTTGTCCTGTTACATTAAACACAAAAGGCACTGTCAGTTGATAGAGAAAGCTTCTCCCTCACCTTAGAAATGCACTTTGTTTCTTTTTCTTTATCACAGCCCCAGGATTCGCCTCTGTTAAGACCTACATGTACAAATATGAAGCGGTTCTTATGGGCGGCCTGCCTGAAGAGGGCCTGGCTCGAGCTGGAGTTAAAATCCAGAGCAAAGTTTTGATCAGTGCAACAAGTGCCAACGACTACATTCTGAAGGTACAGATCACTAGGCAGAATTAAAATGAAACATTATTGAAACAGACAACTTGAAACATTGTTTCTCTCTCTTTCTCCTCTATTTCTTGCAGCTTCTAGACCCTCAGTTGCTGGAGTACAGTGGCATCTGGCCCAAAGATCCTTTCCATCCGGCCACCAAGCTCACCACAGCCCTGGCTACTCAGCTCTCGACACCGATCAAGTTTGAGTATGCAAATGGCGTTGTCGGGAGACTGGCTGCACCTCCTGGGGTCTCCACAACAGTGCTGAATATCTACAGGGGAATCATCAACCTCCTGCAGCTGAATGTAAAGAAGACACAGAATGTCTACGAGATGCAAGAGGTACAAAAAAAACTCACTTTCATCAGGTCCTTCATGCAAAATGCTTGAACACTGACGGAAAATAACAACAATCTATATTTTGATTGTATTTTGTGATCTAGTCTGGAGCTCACGGTGTGTGCAAGACCAACTATGTCATCAGGGAGGACGCGAGGGCCGAACGCATTCATCTGACCAAGACCAAGGACCTGAACCACTGCCAGGAGAAAATCATGAAGGACATCGGCTTGGAACACATAGAGAAATGCCATGAATGTGAAGCTGTAAGGGCATTTTCTAGTTATTTTCATAATCTCTCTTATAGAAGTCTTCATGCTGGCAGTTTGAAGATTGCGTTGGTTTTATAATTGCAGAGAGGAAAGAGCCTGAAAGGAACTGCTTCCTATAACTACATCATGAAGCCAGCACCCAGTGGTTCTCTGATTATGGAGGCTGTCGCTAGAGAGGTCATCGAGTTCTCACCTTTCAACATTTTGAATGGCGCTGCTCAGATGGAGTCTAAGTATGTGGTTTAAACTAAAATAATATGCTTCATTACAGGCTTACAAGCATTGTGCCACATTGATTGAATGATTATCTCCCCTCACAGGCAAATTCTGACCTTCCTGGATATCGAGAACACCCCCGTGGATCATGCCAGATACACCTATGTTCACCGCGGATCCCTGCAGTACGAGCACGGCAGTGAGATTCTCCAGACACCCATCCATCTTCTGAGGGTCACCCACGCCGAGGCTCAGGTACTGCAGCATTTAAATGGAAAAAGTCTTTTCTGAATTCACCCTGTATCCACAAACCTTTTTATCTGTATTGTTTGTTTCCTCACAGATTGTCAGCACTCTGAACCACCTGGTAGCCTCCAACGTGGCCAAGGTCCATGAAGATGCCCCTCTGAAGTTTGTTGAGCTCATCCAGGTGATGCGTGTGGCCAGATTTGAGACTATTGAGTCCCTCTGGGCTCAGTTTAAATCTAGACCTGATCACAGGTAAGTGCAGCTTTGATTCAGCCAAGACCCAAGAAACTAACATGACGTGTAATGGGATTGTACTCCTCTTTCCCAGGTACTGGTTACTGAATGCTGTCCCCCACATTCGCACTCACGCTGCGCTTAAGTTCCTCATTGAGAAGCTTCTTGCTAATGAGTTAAGTGAGACTGAAGCTGCTATGGCTCTCTTGGAATGTCTGCACTCTGTGACAGCTGACCAGAAAACCATTGAACTTGTCAGAGTAAGTCTTATTTTTAAGCTTTCCTATATATTTGCAGTGACATGAAATCAGTTTTATATTGTGTCTTCACCACTTTTCAGAGCCTGGCTGAGAACCACAGAGTGAAACGTAACGCTGTGCTCAACGAGATTGTGATGCTGGGCTGGGGCACTGTAATTTCCAGATTCTGTAAAGCGCAGCCATCTTGCTCATCTGATCTTGTGACAGTATGTATTATTTGAACATGTTTTATTCTGCTAAAGTTCAGTTTTGACATCAGTAACTTTAATGATTTTACATTCTTGCACAGCCTGTACATAGACAAGTTGCAGAGGCTGTTGAAACAGGTGACATCGATCAGCTCACTCTCGCTCTCAAATGCCTGGATAACGCTGGACATCCCGCTAGCCTTAAGACACTCATGAAGTTCCTGCCTGGCTTTGGCAGTGCTGCTGCCCGAGTCCCACTCAAAGTTCAGGTTGACGCTGTTCTAGCCCTGAGGAGAATTGCAAAGAGGGAACCCAAGATGGTGAGACTACATTTTCTGATTCCTACCACCAATAACAATCAGTATACTTGAGACCTATTTTGTGTGCGGTGTTCAGATGGGGCTAAAGTAATCGGTCTTTCTCATTAGGTCCAGGAAATAGCTGCTCAGCTGCTCATGGAAAAGCATCTCCACGCAGAACTCCGTATGGTTGCTGCCATGGTGCTCTTTGAGACTAAGCTCCCCGTGGGTCTAGCAGCTAGCATTTCCACCGCCTTGATCAAAGAAAAGAACCTGCAGGTCGTTAGCTTTGTCTACTCTTACATGAAGGCCCTGGCCAAGACCACATCCCCTGACCACGCTTCTGTGTAAGAACCTAAATGATTTTCATGTTTCTAAGATGCTTTATATCTATGCATGCTAGTCTAATGAATCTCAAATATCCTCTTGTTCTATTTTAAGTGCTGCAGCATGTAATGTTGCCTTGAGGTTCCTCAACCCCAAATTAGGCAGACTGAGCTTCCGCTACAGCCGAGCCTTCCATGTGGATACCTATAACAGTAAGAAGATACCAGATAAATAACTTGCTGTTGCACACCTTAGATTTGTGCAAGTGGTGTGATGATGTTTATCCATTTGCCTGCCAGATGCCTGGATGATGGGTGCTGCCGCCAGCGCTGTCTTAATTAACGACGCTGCAACTGTGTTACCAAGAATGATAATGGCCAAAGCCCGTACTTACATGGCCGGAGCTTATGTTGATGCTCTTGAGGTAAGATGTTTAAATGTTACGTAAGTAACTAAAGCAAACACTCAGCAATGCAATTCAATGACTTCAATATGTAAACAATACATTTTTCAGTATCTGCACTCGAATGCATTCAATAACGTACTTTTCAGGTTGGAGTGAGGACTGAGGGAATCCAGGAGGCTCTTTTGAAAAGACGACATGAAAATTCTGAGAATGCAGACAGGATCACCAAGATCAAACAAGCCATGAGAGCTGTAAGTTGAACTACTGTGGCAAGAGTGAAAATGGGATTCTGAGGCACGTTTTCTTCATGAGAGCTGTTTTTTCTTTTACTTGTTTTTAACTTAATTTATTCCCATAATAGCTTTCTGAGTGGAGGGCTAATCCTTCGAGCCAGGCCCTGGCCTCTATGTATGTGAAGGTCTTTGGACAAGAAATTGCATTTGCCAACATTGACAAATCCAAGGTTGACCAGCTTATCCAGGTACGGTTTCTCCCACAGCCTCATATGGTTTCTTAGTAATGATGCATTATGTTAAGTTGAAACTAATAAGCAACTTTGTCTTCACAGTTTGCAAGCGGACCTTTGAGAAACGTATTCAGAGATGCTGTAAATTCTGTGCTGTCTGGTTACGCAACACATTTTGCTAAACCAATGCTGCTCGGTGAGTGCCGTCGCATCCTTCCCACCACTGTTGGGTTGCCCATGGAGATCAGCCTCATTACATCCGCTGTGACTGCTGCATCTGTTGAAAGTAAGTTTCATTCGGACAGTTTACAAGTTTACAGAAGGGAAAAAATATATTGATATTGATATGAAAAATATATTGTTCTCTTGTGTTCTTTTGCTAGTCCAAGCCACTGTGTCACCACCTCTGCCTGTCAACTACCGAGTTTCCCAGCTTCTGGAGTCCGATATCCAACTGAGGGCTACAGTTGCTCCAAGGTACACAACAGCTTGAGAAGCTTCTTCTCCGCAGTTTAATGAATGAATTCAGAGATCACTCTTAAAGAATAAATATTTTTGTCTTTATGCAGTGTTGCCATGCAGACCTATGCAGTCATGGGTGTGAACACCGCCTTAATCCAGGCTGCAGTGATGACAAAAGCCAAAGTTTACACAGCTGTTCCTGCACAGATAAAAGCAAGGATTGACATTGTTAAGGGCAACTTGAAGGTTGAGTTCCTGTCTCTCCAGGGCATTAACACAATTGCATCTGCACAGTATGTACATGTCTTGTCACTAATTGCCATGCATTTCAAATATTTTTGGTCCTTTTCGGCATCTGTTTTTATTGGGTGGGGTTTTTTCTCTCATACAGCGCTGAGACGGTTGCCATTGCAAGAAATGTGGAAGACCTCCCAGCCGCAAGAAGCACACCACTGATCTCGTCTGAGGCTGCATCACAGCTTTCAAAGGCCTCTCTCAACTCAAAGATCTCCAGGATGGCATCATCTTTGACTGGTGGCATGGTAAGTTTGGTTCACTGGCGTCCTATTTTCAACATTTAACTGTTTGAAATAAACGTGGCGATCTCTGCTGTGGCTTTACAGTCTGCGTCATCTGAAATCATTCCTGCTGACCTGCCAAGTAAGATTGGGAGGAAAATGAAATTCCCTAAAACCTACAGGAAGAAAATTCGTGCTTCAAGCAGAACGCTAGGATTCAAAGCCTACGCTGAGATTGAATCTCACAATGCTGCCTACATCAGAGACTGCCCTCTCTACGCTCTGATCGGAAAGCATGCTGCTTCTGTTAGGATTGCTCCAGGCAAGTGGAAGCTTTAACCTAAGTAATTTGCAAAAGATTGTGGAAAAGTCCTGTTTTTGTTTTTAATTATTATTTTTTAATTTATATTTCAGCTTCTGGACCAGTCATTGAGAAGATTGAAGTTGAGATTCAGGTCGGAGATAAAGCAGCAGAAAATATGATTAAAGCGATTGACATGAGCGAAGAGGAGGAAGCTCTTGAGGATAAGAATGTCCTCTTGAAAATAAAAAAAATACTGGCACCTGGCCTCAAGAACACCACATCATCTTCCTCCAGCTCCTCCAGCTCCTCTTCATCCAGCTCTAGCTCCAGCAAGTCTTCTTCATCCAGTTCCCGTTCCAGCAGCTCCCAGTCATCCAGCTCTCGTTCCCATAGGTCTCGCTCCAGAAAGTCCCAGTCTAGCAGCTCTCAGTCAAGCCGCTCTCCCTCAAGCTCTTCCTCCTCTTCATCATCCAGATCTTCCTCCAGGTCATCTTCCAGGTCATCTTCCAGATCATCTTCCAGATCATCTTCCAGATCATCTTCCAGATCTTCTTCTAGGTCCTCCTCTCGCTCCAGAACTAAGATGGCTGACATTGTCGCTCCTATTATCACGGCGTCCACCAGAGTGAGCGAATCCTCCAGTCGATCAGCCTCTAACAGCTCCTCCAGCAGTGCTTCATACTTGCTCAGCCCATCTAAAAGAAGAAGCAGAAGCAGCAGCAGTAGCAGCAGCAGCAGCAGCAGCAGCAGCAGCAGCAGCAGCAGTAGCAGTAGCAGTAGCAGCAGCAGGAGTAGCAAGAAAAGCAAGAGCAGCAAGAGCAGCAAGAGCAGCAACAGCAAGTCATCAAGCTCTAGGTCCTCTCGACGCAGTGCTCAGTCTAAGGTGAATCATCCTCTCTTCGCAGCATGTAGAAGTGTGTGGAATTTTATAGAATGTGGAGCACTTATTTTACAATTCTTTTCCTATTACAGCAACAACTGCTTGCCTTGAAGTTCAGAAAGAACCACGTCCACAGGGTAATTATTAGGCATCACATCAAAGCTCCGTCATGTCTTCTGTTTAAGCAGGCTAAATGTGTGGTTTCCTTGTTTGCAGCATGCCATCTCCACACAGCGCGGCAGCAGTCACAGCAGTGCCCGCAGCTTCGATTCCATCTATAATAAGGTGATCAGTCAAATGAAGATATTTACGGTGTTACGCATTAAACTGCGAATAAACATAATTATTAATATCGATGTCTGGTCTTCACTTTTAGGCCAAGTACCTCGCTAACACACTCACTCCTGCCATGTCCATTGCAATCCGTGCCGTGAGAGTCGACCACAAGGTTCAGGGATACCAGCTAGCAGCTTACCTGGACAAACAGACCAACAGACTGCAGCTGATTTTTGCCAGAGTCGCTGAGAAGGACAACTGGAGAATCTGTGCCGATGGTGTGCAGCTGAGCTCGCACAAGCTGATGGTAAACATCATGAACTTATGAGGAAGTAACCAACTAAAATTAGGTGTGATGCTTAGGATGTAACTCACTGAAATTTATTATAGGCCAAGATTGCCTGGGGTGCTGAATGCAAGCAATACTCCACCATGATTGTAGCTGAAACTGGTCTTTTGGGTCATGAGCCCGCAGCCCGCTTGAAGCTGACCTGGGACAAACTGCCAGGAAGCATAAAGCGCTACGCAAAGAGGTAAACTTACGGACATTATTTCGATTCATGCATATAATCAGTGCTTTTATCAAAAAGCTTTTGCAGACATTTTGCAGATGGAAGTGCATAGGAATTATTTTCTTCTGACATCCTCTCGAACCTGTCGTTTGTACTGAAAACTGATAAAAGCTTTATAAAAAACTCAGTAACCTTTATGCTTGTCTAGGGCGTTGAAATCCATTGTCCCTATTGGTCAAGAATATGGAGTAAACTACGCAAAGGCCAAGAATCCTCGTAATCAGATCAAACTGACTGTAGCTGTTGCTACTGAGACAAGCGTGAATATTGTGCTGAACACACCAAAGGTACAGTTTTGAGGCCCCTTCTTCTGTATGCACTGAAAATGTTTGCAATGCACTTTGTCACTCAAAGTGTTTCTAACTCACTTTCTGACTGTTTAATATTCCAGGCGATCGTTTACAAGCGTGGGGTGTGTCTACCTGTTGCTTTACCTATTGGAAACACTGCCGCCGAGCTGCAAGCATCCCGGGACAACTGGGCTGACAAGATGTCCTATTTAGTTACCAAAGCTAACGCAGGTAAAAATATTTTAATGAAACAAAAAACAACAACAAAAAAAAACAAAACAGATTTCATATTTCTGTGATTTGACTTGTGATTTCCTTTTCGTTCCATTCCAGTTGAATGCTCCCTCATCAACAACACGCTGACCACATTCAACAACAGGAAAGCTAGAAATGAGCTGCCACACTCGTGCTACCAGGTCTTGGCTCAGGATTGCACACCGGAACTCAAATTCATGGTTCTGCTGAAGAAAGACCAAATACAGGATCAGAACCAGATCAATGTTAAGATTTCAGACATGTAAGAGCAGCCAGGATTTATGTGGAAAAGAAATAATGGTCAGCCTGTGAGCCAAAAAAAACACTTATATCACATGTATTTGAACTGCTTCTCAACAGCGATGTGGACATGTATCGGAAGAACAACGCTATTGTGGTGATGGTTAACGGAGTTGAAATCCCTAAAAGCAACCTGCCATACCTGCATCCATCAGGTTTTTGTTTTGTTTTTTTAATTTAACAAAAATATTGAACTGCCAGATTGTACCATTTGAAACCATGCTTATATATATTTACACTTACTTTAGGTAAGATACAGATCAGACAGTCAAATGAAGGCATTGCTCTCAATGCACCCAGCCATGGTCTTCAGGAGGTCTTCCTTGGCTTCAACGAGCTGAGGGTAATACAATAAATGCTGATAATACATATATCTAATACGTATATTTATTATTTTCTGAGGCAATTTCCTATTTGTATACCTGTTTTAATCTACATTGTACTAATATCTGAACCTTTTTATTTCAGGTTAAAGTTGCAGACTGGATGAAAGGAAAGACTTGTGGAGCCTGTGGAACGGCAAGCGGAAATGTCGGAGACGAGTACCGCACACCCAGTGAACAGGTGACCAAGGATGCCATCAGCTACGCCCACTCCTGGGTTCTGTCTTCAAACACCTGCCGTGATCCCTCCGGTAATCCTTGCAATATTTCCTTGACCTTTCTCTAAGAGAACATTACCAGCAATGCAAACTTGTCACAACACAAACAATGAATATTTTGCATCAAACAATGCACACATACAATACTTACCTTCACCTTCTACACTCTTCCAGAGTGTTCCATCAAGCAGGAATCTGTGAAGCTGGAGAAGCAGGTGATCTTTGAAGGTGTGGAGTCCAAATGCTACTCTGTTGAGCCCGTGCTGCAGTGCCTGCCCGGCTGTATCCCAGTGAGAACCACTACCGTCAACGTTGGCTTTCACTGCCTGCCCAGTGGTGAGTTGCAAGAAAGCCGAGCTTCTTCGGAAAACATTATCTCTGTTTTGGTATCACGTACAGTCACCAATCACTTCTCTTTTTTCACTGTTGCAGACACGACTGTGAACCGTTCTGGTCTGAGCAGCTTCTTTGAGAAGAGCATCGACCTGAGGGATACTGCAGAAGCCCACCTGGCCTGTCGCTGCACTCCTCAGTGTGCTTAATCTCATTGCCTTCGGTCACATGACATTTTGTTTTCTGTTTTAGGCAGGTGTTGTTAATTAGCTTTGGCTCAACTTGTAAACTTAAATAAATTGGAAAAGCATGTGAAGCATGAAACTGTTGTGCTCATCTTTCATTATATTTCCTTATTCTTTATTATAATAAAACATAAATAAGATCAACTTAATTTGTCCCAAGAGTTAGTTACAGAAACCAAAATTTGAAAAAAATGCAACATGACAAACAAACGTCAGTAAGGTCAAGTCTACTCAAAAGAAGCAAAACTGAATAGAAAAATTAAAGAAAGGTAAAATAAATAAAATAAATCTAAATCAAATGCAATTAAATGTTATGTAAAAAGCTTGATATAATACAGTAAGGAGCTCAAAATATTAAAATCTTAAGGAAATGCAATAAATATAAAAAAAAACAATAAAAATGTAAATTAAATAGATCAAAGTGATTTTACAGAGTAAGATTAAACTAGATAAAAATGGATTACTAAAAGAAATCTGCTCATCCTCTTCTTGTATGTACTTGTTGCACATTTTGCAGTAACATGAAATCTATGTAAACACAGAAGTCATGAGCTCGCATTAAAATTACATTTGTAATACAACCTAAGCAGTTTAGGAACATTTATCATGGTACAAGTGAAAGAGACCCTTTTAGTGCACTCCTTGATTTGTAGAAGGTTGGCTTATTCACATCCTTATAATGTAGACGTAAACAGGGACCTGGGGACAGCAGTTTTATGTCGTTTTTTTTTTTTTTTTTTCCAGATTTTGGCCGATGGTCTTCAAATAAGCGGCTTTATGTAGCAAGTATGCAGGGGCGGATCTAGAGAAATATTCTTAGGGTGGCATGGAAATCAAATAGGGTGGCAAAATCAAACCCCCTTTTTAAAAAAACAACAACAACACATATGCAGGTGTTACATATGGTTAAAATGATTCAAATGCGGTAAGTATACACGTTTCATATAAATATAGTCTTTAACTTAATTATTAATTATTTCCTACATAAAAAATTCAGTTACATGAGTTTGTGTACTGTATAGCCTGTATAATAAATAAATATGTAGCCCAATAAGTATAGTATGTTGAGTTGCAGAAAGCAACACAACATGGGGCGGTTTGTTTACAAGTTTCACACTGTTTTTTGTTAGAAAAAATCTGATTGTTACATGCTTAAATTTACACAAGTTTACACTGTCACAAATAAAAATTTAAACCTAACTTTTCATGATTTGTTGGGTTAACCCTCTGAGGTCCAAAATATAATTGGCCATTTTTGACTACGTTCAGGGCTGAACTGGTACAAAAAATCGGCCTGGGCATTTTGACTAGAGACCGGCCCACCAGGTATTATAGGAAAAGCCATAAAGCCGCTGAATTCAATTCAATTCAATTTTATTTACACAGCGCCAATTCACAACAGAAGTCGCCTCAAGGCGCTTTATATTGTACAGTAGATCGCACAATAATACATACAGAGAAAAACCCAACAATCATATGACCCCCTGTGAGCAAGCCCTTTGGCGACAGTGGGAAGGAAAAACTCCCTTTTAACAGGAAGAAACCTCCGACAGAACCAGGCTCAGGGAGGGGCGGGGCCATCTGCTGTGATTGGTTGGGGTGAGAGAAGGAAAACAGGATAAAGACATGCTGTGGAAGAGAGACAGAGGTTAATAACAGATATGATTCGATGCAGAGAGGTCTATTAACACATAGTGAGTGAGAAAGGTGACTGGAAAGGAAAAACTCAATGCATCATGGGAATCCCCGGGAGCCTACGTCTATTGCAGCATAACTAAGGGAGGATTCAGGGTCAGCTGGTCCAGCCCTAACTATATGCTTTAGCAAAAAGGAAAGTTTTAAGCCTAATCTTGAAAGTAGAGATAGTGTCTGTCTCCCAAATCCAAACTGGAAGCTGGTTTCACAGAAGAGGGGCCTGAAAACTGAAGGCTCTGCCTCCCATTCTACTTTTAAATACTCTAGGAACAACAAGTAAGCCTGCAGTGTGAGAGCGAAGTGCTCTAATAGGGTGATATGGTACTACAAGGTCATTAAGATAAGATGGGGCCTGATTATTTAAGACCTTGTATGTGAGGAGCAGGATTTTGAATTCAATTCTGGATTTAACAGGAAGCCAATGAAGGGAAGCCAAAACAGGAGAAATCTGCTCTCTCTTTCTAGTCCCTGTCAGGACTCTTACTGCAGCATTTTGGATTAGCTGAAGACTTTTCAGCGAGTTTTTAGGACTTCCTGATAATAATGAATTACAGTAGTCCAGCCTGGAAGTAATGAATGCATGAACTAGTTTTTCAGCATCACTCTGAGACAGGATATTTCTAATTTTAGAGATGTTGCACAAATGAATGAAGGCAGTCTTACATATTTGTTTAATATGTGCGTTGAAGGACATGTCCTGGTCAACAATGACTCCAAGGTTCCTCACAGTGTTACTGGAGGCCAAGGTAATGCCATCCAGAGTAAGAATCTGGTTAGATACCATATTTCTAAGATTTTCAGGGCCGAGTACAATAACCTCAGTTTGATCTGAATCAAGAAGCAGAAAGTTAGCGGCCATCCAGGTCTTTATGTCTTTAAGACATTCCTGCAGTTTAACTAATTGGTGTGTGTTACCTGGCTTCATGGATAGATAGAGCTGCGTGTCATCTGCATAGCAGTGAAAATTTATGCTGTCTTCTAATGATGCTGCCTAAGGGAAGCATGTATAATGTAAACAGAATTGGTCCTAGCACTGAACCCTGTGGAACACCATAACTGACCTTAGTGTGTGAAGAGGACTCTCCATTTACATGTACAAATTGGAGTCTATTAGATAGATATGATACAAACCACTGCAGTACAGTACCTGTAATACCTACAGCATGTTCTAATCGCTCTAATAGGATATTATGGTCAACAGTAGGGCTGCCACAAACGATTATTTTGATAGTCGACTAGTCACCGATTATTTTTGCGATTAGTCGACTAATCAGATCATGCATCCATTGGACGTAAAACGTACAGCTTATTGCACCAGCAACATCTGCTCTTATATAACTATCATTAGCTTACAAGTGTTTAAGGTATGTGCTAACTAAAAATAAAGACAAGATGATAGTTTGCAGATTGTTTCGGTGAAGTTTAATAAACTCCTTGCTATCTAAAATATAACAGGACACCGGAGTAAATTCTCGAGCATCTCACACTTCTGATAATCAGTTGTCTGCTTGACGTTTATTCAGCTGTGTAAAAACTATAACTTTAATCTCAGCCAAACCGATTTACTCAGAAACAAATAAAATACTAAAAAAAAAGCCAAACAGCCTAACATTTTAAGTTATCTAAGTGACTTATATATCACTTTTAACCTGAGTAGCGAAAGACGGCGGTGGGTTTGAAAACGATTTGCCGGGAGTCCGGTGTTCTCACGGGCTCTAGTGAGCCTTTCCCCCGGCTAGCTATCGAGCTAGTGGGTAACAGACGTCTCCGAAAACGTCGGAGCACTTTTGAAAATATGTGGTGTCTTGATAAACTGAGCAGATATTTGAGGTTTACACAGTTACATTCTCGCCTGAAAATATGTTAAACGTTTATTTTGTGACCCAGAAAGAATAATAAGAGTAATATTAAAACTAACTAGCTGCCGCCATTGTTGGAAACTGAGCTGGGCTGCGCTATGAATTCTGGGACAGAGCTACTTCTTCTTCTTCGGGGTTTAACGGCAGCTGGCATCCTTGTACATGCAGTGCTGCCATCTTCTGTTTCAGTCCGTTATTACACTCTTAAATCCTACTACTTATTCCTGCGTCTTTTGGGATCTTACAAAGCTTCAAACGACGCGTCGACTATTAAATCAGTCGTCGACGATTTTGATAGTCGACGTAATCGTGACTAGTCGACTAATCGTGGCAGCCCTAGTCAACAGTATCGAACGCTGCACTGAGGTCTAACAGGACAAGCACAGAGATGAGTCCACTGTCAGAGGCCATAAGAAGATCATTTGTAACCTTCACTAAAGCTGTTTCTGTGCTGTGATGAGCTCTGAAACCTGACTGAAACTCTTCAAATAAGCCATTCCTCTGCAGATGATCTGTTAGCTGTTTGACAACTACTCTTTCAAGGATGTTTGATATGAAAGGAAGGTTGGAGATTAGCCTATAATTAGCTAAGACAGCTGGGTCTAGAGATGCTTTTTAAGTAAAGGTTTAACTACAGCTACCTTGAAGGCCTGTGGTACATAGCTGATTATTAGAGATAGATTGATCATATTTAAGATTGAAGCATTAATTAATGGCAGGACTTCTTTGAGCAGTTTTGTAGGAATGGGGTCTAAAAGACACGTTGATGGTTTGGAGGAATTAATTATTGAAGTTAACTCAGAAAGATCAATTGGAGAAAAAGAGTCTAACTTAACATCAATGGTACTAAAAGTAGCTGTAGAAAATAATACATCTGTGGGATGATTGTTGGTAATTTTTTCTCTAATGATAAAAATTTTATTTGTGAAGAAGTTCATGAAGTCATTACTAGTTAACGTTAAAGGGATTGTTGGCTCAGTAGAGCTCTGACTTTTTGTCAGCCTGGCTACAGTGCTGAAGAGAAACCTGGGGTTGTTCTTATTTTCTTCAATCAGTGATGAATAGTAAGATGTTCTGGCTTTGCGGAGGGCTTTCTTATAAAGCAGCAAACTATTTCTCCAGGCTAAATGATGAACCTCTAAATTTGTGACACACCATTTCCTCTCCAGCTTACGAGTTATCTGCTTTAGGCTACGTGTTTGAGAATTATACCACGGAGTCAGGGACTTCTGATTTGAGACCTTAGTTTTCACTGGAGCTACAGTATCCAGAGTCGTACGTAGTGAGGAGGTAAAATTATTAACAAGATAATCGACCTCTGTTGGAGTAGCGTTCAGATAGCTGCCCTGCTCTATGTTGGTACAGGGCATTGAAGATGATAACAGTGGGTGGATTATATTCTTAAACTTAGTTACAGCACTTTCAGAAAGACATCTACTGTGATAAAGTCTACTCTCCATTGCTGTGTAATCAATCATTGTAAATGTAAATGTTATCAGGAAATGATCAGACAGGAGAGGGTTTTCAGGAAACACTGTTAAATGTTCAGTTTCTATGCCATATGTTAAAACAAGATCTAGAGTGTGATTAAAGTGGTGGGTGGGTTCTTTTACATTTTGAGAGAAGCCAATTGAGTCTAATAACAGATTAAATGCCATGTTGAGGCTGTCATTTTTAGCATCTACATGGATGTTAAAATCACCCACAATAATTATTTTATCTGAGCTGAGCACTAAATCAGATAAAAAGTCTGAGAAATCAGAGAGAAACTCTGTGTAAGGCCCAGGTGGACGATAGATGATAACAAGTAAGACTGGTTTCTGAGTTTTACAGCTGGGTTGGACAAGGCTAAGCATCAGGCTTTCAAATGAATTAAAAGTCTGTCTGGGTCTTTGGTTGATTAAAAGACTGGTGTGAAAACTTGCTGCCACACTGCCCCCTCCGCCTGTGCTTCGAGGTTTCTGGTAGTTAGAATGACTCGGGGGTGTTGATTCATTTAAACTAACATAATCATCCTGCTGCAACCAGGTTTCTGTAAGGCAGAGTAAATCGATTTGTTGGTCAATTATTAAGTCATGTACTAACAGAGACTTGGAGGAGAGAGACCTAATATTTAATAATCCACATTTCACTGTTTTACTCTTTGGTTCAGATGTGGATACTGTATTGTTCTTTCTTTGTGATTTTTTATGTTTAAGTTTTTTATTGCTGGTTTTTGGTTTGTTTTTTGTCTTTTTGGGAGCTGACACAGTCTCTATGGAGATGGGTTGTCATTACTGCCGACGTGAATTATGATCTTACTGTATTTACGTTTACCCTTAGCCAGCAGTTTTAAATTTCCTTCAATGTCGCCTGCTCTGGCCCCTGGAAGACAATTGACTATGGTTGCCGGTGTCTCTAGCTTCACATGTCTGAGAACAGAATCACCAATTACCAGAGTTTGACCCCCGGCGGGTGTGTCGCCGAGTGGGGAAAAACGGTTAGACACATGAACAGGTTGGTGGTGTACCTGGGGCTTCTGTTTAAGACTATGCTTCCTCCTCACCGTCACCCAGCCGCCCTCTTTCCCCAGCTGCTTGGGGTCTGCCGGGAAACAGCTAGCGGGGCCTACGCTATCTTCGGCTGCACCAGCTACAGGGACCTGGCTAGCTGAAGCGTGATCATCATTTTTACATCACTAAGTCACCAAGTTATCTGGCAACTTTTAAGTGTTGGTAAGTAACACATTTCCCTTGTGTAAAACAGTTTTGGAATTGTATAAACTTATTTTTCACTGATATTGTCTTTTTTTCTTTCAGGTAGTTGGATGTGGACATGTAAAAGCTGCAGTTTAGAATTATCTAGCGGGTATTTGTTGTTGAAACATTTTAGACAGGCTCATGGGCATATAAGAGGTGTTAATCGCTTTCCCTGTCCGTACTCAGATTGTCCATGTAGCTTTACTACATGGACTAAATTGTTAAATCACACGTACAAAAATCATTCAGAACAAACAACACAAAACAAATCAGAACAATCTATTTTTCAGTGTGCTATTTGCTCACGCAGAGAATATATTTCAGAGAGGAATTTTTTCCAACACATAAATACACATCTCAGGCGTCACCAAACTGTCCAATGTTTGTTTAAAAATTGTGAATTTGAAACTAATATATACAGTACATTTCAGACACACAAATACAGAAAACACAACAAATACTCCCTTCATGATTTTAGAGATAATATTTGTGTACGTAATCAGTTGATTCAGTCAGGGAGTTCTGAAGATGATTTGTTTAAGGCTGGGACAACAGATACTCTTCAAGAAAAAGTAGATTGTCATGAACCGGTAGAATTAGTTACTTCAGATTACTTTGAAGAAAGAATTGCTTGCCTTTTACTGAAGTTAGAAAATGTCATTCATGTCCCAACAACAGTTGTTGATGAACTGCTGTCTGAACTCGATTACTTATTGAGTACGGCATCTTTACATGCCACAAAAACAGTTAATTCTGGTGTATTTCAAAATAATCAGCTACAGATTGAAGAGTCTTTAATTGATGAGATTTCCTCTATTGTTTGCAGATCTAGTCCTGTTTGCGTAGCCATTGCAAGTGACGGCCCTCTTGCTACTGCATATAAAAGAAAACAGTATTACTGTTCACATTTTGGTATTATAGAGCCAATAGAGTACATACTAGATGCTCAAAGGAATCGGACCTATCAGTACATTCCTTTATTACGATCTCTGCAGCAGTTGCTTTCTCAGAAAGATGTTCTTGAACTTCTTGTAGCTCAGAAGGGTCAAAACACGCAATTGACTTCTAAAGAATACAGAACAGTTAGAGATGGTGAGTACTACAAGCAGAACAGTTTTTTCTGTGGTGAAGAGTTAAGAATTGCTGTAAATCTTTATATTGATGATTTTGAGATATGTAACCCGCTTGGGACATCTCGTAAAAAGCACAAACTCTGTGGTGTCTATTGGGTTTTGGGTAATTTACCACCAGGTTCCCATTCAGCACTAACCTCAATTTATTTAGCTGTACTTTGCAAGTCAGATGACACAAAAGCTTTTGGTTTCGTGAAAGTATTGGAGCCTCTCATTCAAGACTTGACCATTTTAGAAAAGCATGGTGTCTTTGTGTCTCAGCTTGGTAAATTTGTAAAAGGCTCTGTCCAATGTGAATAGCGGACAATCTTTCAGCTCATGGTATTGGTGGATTTGTTGAGAGTTTTGCTGGTGGGTCCATTTGTAGGTTTTGTACTGGAGACAAATCAGAATTTCAGAATCAGGATGTAATGTCAGGGATTTTCCAACTTTGAACCAGAGAGGTCCATGAAATTCATGTCCGCTGTGCTCAAGAAAAGGCAACTGCTGTTTGTGGTGTAAAAAGACAGTGTGTGTTGACAGAGAATCTCTCACATTTTCATGTCAGCACTGGATATCCTCCAGATATTGTCCACGATATCTTTGAAGGTATTGTTCCCATGGAACTGGCACGTTGTATTAGCTTATTAATCGCCAAAAAATACTTCACACTTGACAAACTTAACACCTTGATCCAGAAATTTCCATACAAATTTGGTGACAAAACAAATCGACCTCATGCCATACCACATACTTATTCTTCAAAAAACACAATAGGGGGCAATGCTCATGAAAATTGGTCCTTGCTGAGGTTGCTTCCTTTAATCATAGGGCCACTTTTGCCAGTTGATGAGCCAGCATTGCAGGTAATTCTACATCTTAAAGATATAGTTGAGTTGGTTGTTGCCCATGTCCACACAGAAGAAACCTTAGCTTATCTTGAGGCCAAGATCTATGATCATAGGCAGCTCTATCTTGATCTCTTTCCACATGTAAATCTGTTGCCAAAGCATCATTATTTGGAGCACTATCCACAAATGATTAAATGCTTTGGACCTCTCATTTCTCTATGGACCATTCCATAGTTTCGAGGCAAAGCATAGTTTTTTCAAGCAGGTTGCACGACATACAAACTGCTTCAAAAACATACCTTTCTCATTAGCTGTTAAACATCAGTTCATGATTGCCCATCAGACACATTCCTCTAATAACAAGAAGTCATCCTTGGAAGTTAGACATGCCTCTGTTATGCCCGTTGAGGTTCTTAATGACAGAGTAGTGTCTGCTTTGATGGAAAGATACCCATCTATTTCTGAAGTTGCTCTGTTGAAGAAGGTATCCTGCAATGGTATGCATTACAGTCAAGGCATGCTTATTGTTCACGGAACTGTAAATGGGCTGCCAAAATTTAATGAGATCATTCAGCTGTGCATAGTTGAGAAGAAACTGTTTCATAGTTAGGGAACTATGTTCTTGGTACAGGGAG
This sequence comes from Pelmatolapia mariae, assembly GCF_036321145.2. Classification (NCBI taxonomy): domain Eukaryota; kingdom Metazoa; phylum Chordata; class Actinopteri; order Cichliformes; family Cichlidae; genus Pelmatolapia; species Pelmatolapia mariae. The sequence continues at coordinate 39,372,877 of NC_086240.1, forward strand.
CATTATGGTGGATTTGAGCTGTCTACCCCATCCACTAGAGAGCTGGCCATAATTGAGCTTGGTGACTTGGAGGACCCATATCCCCTTGCGGACTACATTGTGGAGGGACTACGCTTGGTGATGTTAAAGAGATTCATCATCATGAATCAATCAATCAATCAATCAATCTTTATTTATAAAGCACTTTTCATACAAAAAATGTAGCACAAAGTGCTTTACATGGTTAAAAGCAGCCCACCCCACCCTCCCACTCACTCCCCACACTCCTGCACACAGCAGGAGGGAGGCAAAGAAGCCCCCCAGCCAGGCTAAGAGGACCCAGAGAGCCCAAGCGGCCACGGTCGATCACAGCCCCGGTGCAGAGAGCCCCCTCTGAGGAAACACTGGAGATATGACCTAATAAGAATATAAACAGGATAAAGAGATAAAATAAATAACAATGGGATACAATATAAACATAAAGATAAATAGAGTAAGAAGATAAAAAATGAAGGGTAAGTTTTCTTCAAAAACATAGCTTTTAAGATTTCTTAAATTTAGATTGTAAAGATTCTTAAAAAGAGCAACCCCTCTGTTGGAGGATGCCTGACAATAAGCTCTGGAAAGCAAACTCTTTGAAGGTTTTGCTTATAGTTGTGTCCGGCATGGAACAGCCAGACTCTCCATTGTCGTCCTGGAAGGTTCTTTCAGCTCTGGGAGACCCAGCAGCACACTTTCTTAGGTGACAATAAAAATAACACTGCTGGGTGAGCATACCAGAAGAATCATACAAAGGTTTTAGAAATGTATGTGGTTTCAGAGCATGATGTTGATAAACCTAACTGGAATAAAAATCCCTCTAGAGCTGTATTTATGTTGATTAAATATGCCATCATTTGGCTGTGCTTTTTCTGTTCCAGAGTAAAGGTTGTCCCATAATGGCAAGCCCTGTTCTCAGAATCATCTTTGGGGATGTGTCAGACTCCAGGAAAATGCATCTGGACTCTGGAATTCCAGCAACATTATCAGAACTCCATATGTTGGTAAAGACATTCCTCGATTTGAAAGAAGACTTCCGTTTCCAGTACATGGATGAAGACTTTAATGCATTTATGAACTTAACTTCAATGTCTGATGTAAAAGATAAAGGCACACTGAAAGTGATATACAATCCTAAACCCACACTTGAGGAACAATTCATCACTTTGTACTCAGTTGAGACGTCCACAAACAGCAGTGTTTACACTTGCCAAGGAACTTCCAGCCCTGGGCCTTCTTTAGTTTCATCCTGCAGTGATGATACCCTATACACATCAACCCCTCATTTGTCACCAGACGTTCAACCGACAAGACAGTTTTCCTGGCCCAATGTGTTTGTGGTCCCTAAATTCACATATGACGTGGAATTGGAACTCCAGCAGAAAAATGCAGAATATGAAGCAAATGGCACACTCTTCAAGCCTGGCATGAAACTGAAGGGAGTCATCCTTGATGGATTAGCTCAAGAAATGCTGAAATACACAAAATATCCTAAAGACTATCAATGGGAAGAGGTGGCAGCAGCACTGACAAGGACCCATCCTTGTTTAGGGCAGCTAGGATCTAAGACAGGATTTTGGGGATGGAAGCAATCTCTGAAGTACAAAATGCAAAACTATCGAACAAAGCTTGGGCGGCTTGGTGATCCTGAAATCCGTGTGAATTCCTTAAAGCACAAACGAGAAGGCCAAGGAAAAACTGCTGCCAACATCAAAAAACAAGAAAGGCCGAGGTCTATTATGTCCCTTTACCCCCAAAAGGTGAAAGCACTGAAAGCTTGGAAACTGAAAGAGTGGCTCTACTCTCAGAAATCAAAAAGCGGGACAATGAAGCAGTGATAAAAGCAAAAATGGAAAGAACCTTCTCCCATAGACGACTAGAGATTGTGGAACAGAGGCCGATGATCAAAGATTTCATGAACAGATGGCCTGCCCTTTTCAAGGAAAGTGAAGTAAGTAAAATGCTTGTGTATCAACAAATCATGGCATTCATCGTCCTCTTTGGACTGATTTATGCACTTGATCTGAGCTATCCAAATGACCTCAAGTACACTTTCGAATTTTGTCAGAAGATTTTAATGAATCTGGATGGACAAAGGCTCAGTACAAAGATGCAGCAAATGAAATTGAAGATGTTTGCTTAGGCAAACAAGACCCCAGCATAAAAGTTGATTTTGGCCTTTTTATCTCTTTTGTTCAAACTGTGACCTTTTTTTTCCTTTCTTTTTTTTGAAAAATGGAAATTGTCTATTTTTGTCTGCTGTTCTGTTGTGAGTGATGTAACCTTTAATCTATACTACTATAGATAGATAAAAGGACTGTGGGAATTTAGCTTGCAGCTAACCTGATTATTCTACACAAGACTACAGAGTATTTTCATTCAACATTTAAATAACACAATACCTTAGTTTGTTTTGCAGGATGTTTCACATTATGAAAATACATAATTTACCAAAACACAGTAGATTTCTTGCCGCTGAGCAGTCCTTACCTTTAAATCTAACGTCTGTCCTTTCTTACGTCTTTCTCCATCTCTTATTGAATTTATCTTGAAACTTCTTTCTGTGCCTGGAAATACAGCAGCTGTTGTTTTTTTAGCTAGCAACAAAATATGTGACAAGCTGATTGATAGATTTCTAATTATCTGACAAAAAAACCCGTTACTCCCTTTATCCTCACTCCTCTTCTGTAGGGCTAGCTAGATGCTCATGAACCGCAACCACAACTTACAACACTTGCACTCTTTCTGGCCCACTTTAGCCCCCCAGTATAAACACCTAGCTATATTTGATAGACTTAAACCTAACTTAATGTCTGTTTTGAAAATATAGAGAGTGGAAAGTACAGATACTCGTGTAACCATGTAGGTAGTAAAAGTAAAAAGTGTTCTGAATAATAAATGCACCAATACACCTGAACGTATACCTGAAAGAAATGACCTGCAGAAACAAAGTATTTGTTCCCAGAGAGGTGGAGTCTAAGACTCGACCTGACACATAGACAGAGACGAACAGGCACACACAGCGTACATTCCCATCCTCATGCAAATACTCATCACTCGCCCAACGTGGAGACAAACATAAATGGACACTGTACACATACTCACACTCCCCAAACATACTCTATACACCAGGTCCAGGCACCACCACCCCCAGAGGGGTGATGGTACCCAGACCCAGAAGATGTTACCCTTTTCCCTGGGGTGGAGACAAGCAGACCGCCCACGGTCCCGCAGCAGCAGGGAGGCCCTGCATCCAGACCCCAATCAGATGGCCAACTCCTTCTCACAGCCCCCCGCCCCGATGGTAAAGAGAGAACGGAGGTGTGAAGACCCCATGCTTCCCTCCGCCCATTCATATGTGGTGTTACTGTGTGGTGTTCTAAAGTGCTTTTTTTTTGCCTGTCCCGTTTGGATCTTTAGCCATCAGAATTGTTGTCTGAAGGCCAAGAAAGATGCCAAGCGGATTTACTTTACCAAGTGGATCATCATGGCCTTGCCATATTGGTCCATTTGATTGACCTTTATTATAATTATGTATTTATTTGATTTGTTTTTCGGTTGTTACAGACGGGACAGACATGACTGGGGGATAGGACAGGGAGAAAGAATGAAAGAAAGAGATGGAGAGAAAGAAAAATAGAGGGGAGAAGAGATGGTGAGAAAGAGGGGAAGAAAAAAAACAAACAAACAAAACACCTGATTCAACTGTATGGAGATAAGAAAAAACAGAAGAGAAAACAAACAAAAAACAGCAACATAATAAAAACAACACCATCACAATAAACTAGCTAACAGTAGATAACAGTAGATACTAAATATTACATGTTATTGTGCAGTACACAAGCTCGACAGCGCACAATGTGCTTTGAGGCAGCAGCCAAGAAAGGTGTAGTTTGTGTCTGTGAACACCCGTGTGCGCACCTGTGTGCATCAGCACGCTTGTGTTCAAAAGGTTTCTCCATGTAACGATCTGCTAGGGAGTGTGGGGAGCCATAGCCCCGTCCCCCAGGGCATGAAGCAGGTATGGAGGAGATCCAGGCCCCAGACATCCAGAGGGCCCAGAATACGAGGACCCAACGAGGACCCAAGGGGGGCAACCGTGCCACCCTCCTGGGAAGAGCTGAGGAGAGCCCCAAACGAGAGGTCACCCAGCAGCCACAGAGCAGAGGCCAGAGGGGGTTGCAGTGACGTGCCTGCAGGCTCTGAGGACCGGGCCTCAGGCCCAGAGGCCAGAGGCCTGAGGGCACGCCACCCCCCCGGAAGGGGCCCAGCTGGGCCACAGGCGCCAGGCCCCGCCAATCGCCCATCAGGAGTGAGTTGGTACATACATGAGCACCCAGCCCCAGACACCAAGAACCACCAACACACCAACGTCTGAGGGCGTCAGCCACCGGCAGGGAGTGTGGTGAGGGAACATAGGCCTCCATACCTCAGAGAGCCTGAGATGTTCCCAGAGAGGTCGAGTCTAAGACCCAAGCTGACATATAGACACAGACGAACAGGCGCACGCAGACTCAAACGTGCATTCCCACCCCCATATACACAAAATATAGGCTACCTGAATACACAGACCGTCCTCTGGACGCTGTATAGCGTGCTCACCCCCAAGTCCCTATATGTTTGTGTTATGAGATGTGTTATGAGGCCCAGGTATAGGGGCCTATCTCCCCTCACCACACTCCCTGCCGGTGGCTGATGCCCTCAGGCGTCGGTGCGTTGGTGTTTCTTGGTGTCCAGGGTTGGGCGCTCAGGTATGTACTGGCTCACTCCCGGTGGCTGCTTGGCGGGGCCTGGCGCCCGTGGCTCAGGCGGACCCCTTTCGGGGACTGGGGGGCCCTCGGGCCTCTGGGCCTGGGGCTCAGTCCACTCTGGCGCAGCTGGCTGCCAGCAGAGCCTGTGGGCACGTCGCTGATTAGTTCATTACCAGGCTTCTGCAGAACTTCAAGACATGTTGAGGAGGTAATTTAGCCATTGAAATAGCTGTGTTGGATCTGCAGGACACCGGCCCTCAAGGCCTGGAGTTCGATACCTGTGATCTAGCAGATCGTTACATGGAGAAACCTTTTGAATACAAGCGCGCTCATCCACACAGGTGTGCACACGGGTGTTCACAGACACAAACTAAACCTTTCTTGGCTGCTACCTCAAAGCACATTGTGCGCTGTCGGTCTTGCGTGCTACACAATAACATTCAATATTTAGTATTTACTGTTAGTTACAGTTACCTAGGTTATTGCTGTGGTGTCGTGTTTATTGTGTTGCCCTTTTTTTGCTTCTTGTTTGCTCTAGACAGGTGATCCAGCAGATTTTTTTTAGTGTCTTCTCTCACTGTCCCATTTCTCCTCTGTTTTTCTTTCTCTCCATTTTTGTTGGGGTGAAATTGTTAAATGTTGCCATTATTGTACTTAAATTTGTAAGCCTTGGTTCAAACTGTATGATCAAAGACATTCTTCTGTTACTGTCCTTATTTAGTGAGGATGTTTACTTCTTGCAATTTATGGCCTCACCTGTGCTTGTGTATGGGTGACCGTTAAAGGGGTTGAGCCAGGGTGTGGGGAGATGACCCTTTGTGATCAGCAGGAAGTCACACAAAAACACCCACATCCACACACAGACTCACTCATGTGCACATGCATGCACACACATACACACACACACATGCATGCTCGTACATGCATACACACACACTCAGTGCCTTAGTTTTATGACGCACCATAGGGGGGTTTTACGTGTTTGTGTAAACTGTGTGTCACAGAATAAAGGCTGCAGGGGAAGCTGGGTTCTTTGGAGTGGACTGAGACCGAGGGCAGAGGTGCTGCTCTGAGACCCTCCCCTTGCTAGCAAGTAAAAACCGGTTAAGTTGTTGTCTTGCTTTCTTCACGGGTGATAAGTCTGTGAACTAGCGGGGCCTGCAAGGTGCAGACCCAACACTTTCTCTCTCCCTTTCCCATTCCCCAGTCATGTCTGTCCCTTCTGAATAAAATAAAATAAATAAATAAATAATAATAACAAAGATCAATCAAATTGACCAGTACGGCAAGGCCGTGATAACAAAGGTAAAGTAAATCTGTTGGGCATCTTTCTTGGCCTTCAGACAGTAATTCGGATGGTTAAAGAACCAACCGGGACAGGCAAAAAAAGAAAAAAGAAGCAAAGTCATTGTACTTAGTTCCCACTTCTGTAGTTTAGCACACAATTTGTTTGTTAGCTAAAGGTACGCTGGGTGTATTTCCCAGGCAAAAAATTAATGTTAATGCAAAGGGATAAGCAGACTGTGCAGCCGCTTGGGGCCACCATGGTTCTCCACAAGAGAGCTTGAAAGTCAGGCAGGTCACAAGACAGGTTGATGAATGATTATTTATTGTGTTTGTGTGATATATATCAATAGTAATCACACAGTTCTGCATTGATACCCAAAAAGTATTTTAGCAAAATATTTTGATAAATCCGTCATGATCACGTCTTTGAGTCCAGTAAAAACAGAAATATGTTAGTGCGAGTTCTCTATTCTAATGATTTCAACAATCATAATCACAACCCAGACTGCTCAGGTCTTCTGATGCTCAATTTGAACTTCAACAGCTCAGACATATACATGCATTGAGCTGCTGCCATGGGACTGATTCGATAGTTGCATTAAAGACCTTTTGAGCAATGGGTGAAAGACGGGATCAGCAGCCTAATTTTCCCTATATTAGCTATGCTGATAACAAAATTATTGAAAGTGAGATCATTATAGTTATTATTATACTTAACTTCATTGATAGGGTGATATCAGGATATCAGGATTGGGATGAGAAGCTTTAAGAATTAAATTAATTTTGTCATCAATGGCAAAAAAGGTATTGTTAATAAAATGAGATGGGATTTGGAAAGTGGGCTCTTGATGAGAAGCCTGAGACACAGCCATGTACTTACCATGGTTAAAATGTTGTGTAGTATTCAATAATGTTATACTGTCAATTTTATAGGAAGTTAGAATATAATTAATTGATTCTGCAGTTGGGAAACTTGAGCTCTGTTAATCATTCTGATTATCAATTTGTTTTACAAGTCATGTGATTAGTTTTTTTTTTTGTTTTTTGGTCTCATTTGCTAGTGACAGCTACAGAGTGGGTGGGTGGGGAGAGAGAGCAAGGAATGACATCCAGCATGGGGCCTGGGACTGGATCAAGCCATTAAAAACTCAAACTGGGAATAAGGGATGAGATCTGCAAGGTGAGCAAAGGGGGTGACCCCATACATTGCATTTATAATTAGCTGAATTTGCTAGATGTTAGTCAATTAAAAGTATGATATAGTCATCTTATAGAATCTTATAGTCTTTGGTCCTGTCTAATATTTCACAACATTTCATATTTTTTAAAGGGAACATTTAGAAGTAAAAACCTGAATAAAAAAACATGGAAACAAAGTAAATTTTACTTAAGCAACCATCAGATAAATCATAATATTTGGCAGAAAAATGGACAGAGTCAAAGCAACAAACAGTAAATAAGCAAAAATAAATAAACTCTGTCAGAACATGACAGCAGATAAAAGCAGAGCAGGCAGATCTGCTAAAATGTCACAGCCTTCGCCGTCTGACCACAACAAATAAAGTGAGCAAACAGCAATAGTCACGCTGCCCCTTTATCTGAACTTTGAAACCACATTTGAATAATTTGATGGATAGATGCCACAAATGTTACAACATTAAAAAAATAAATAAATCAATGGCACTGTCTTGATTTGATGAGACAAATAATATCTAAGCAAACACTTGACATGTATGTAAACAACTGAAAATGTCAGTGAAACCTTATTTTTAATGAACCTTTTTGCTCTTCTTATATGAGTCTTTTGGATAAAGGGAGATTAGTTATATGTCAGGAAAAAAATGAAAAGATAAACCCATCAGAGAATACACTGCAACAAAATAAGATCGTTGTGAAAAAACTTCTATTTTTAAGTTTTACTTTCTAATGAAACGCAATGAAAATTTCTACACATCACGTCAGGACTTAGCTTGCCATATTTGAAGAGAACAAGGGCAGGTGACCCTAACTTTTCATCCACTGATATATGAGTGCAATGATCAAATGTCCTGGGGTTTGAATCATACCTTCGTGCAGTTTGTCAGCACAAATTTCCCTTTAAAAGGCTGCCTGTGTCTGCAGACCAGCACCACCCTGTCAGCAATGAGAGCGCTCGTGCTCGCCCTGATTCTGGCCTTTGTGGGTGAGTGTGATGATGGTTTTGCAAAACTTTGCTATTTTATAAATATGTTCAAAAATAATGCTGATTTCATATTTGGAGTTTTATTGATTATGCGTTAAATGGTAATGTCAATGTAATGGAGGGTCTTTACCCAACAATATAAAGCACCTTGAAGCAACTGTTGTTGTGATTTGGTGATATGTAAATAACATTTGAATTGAGTTGAATGTAGGTAAAGCCAAATTATAGTTATGTACTTGTTATAAATTGGTATTGGGTTTATCCCTCTTTAAAAAAAAAAAGTTTTCATTTTTAGGCATATGTAACAGAAAACATGCTGCGTGTTTGTTACATATTTGGTGCTTTATGTGAATTTTAATATATACAGACCCAGCAGTTCAACTTTTCTTGTAAGCAGGGAGCTAAAACCCAGAACTAGAAATAAAACATTTTTTTTAGCTCACTTTAATAACTAAAATCAATTCAAATGATCAAGATCAGTTTAACATGGGTCATTTTGCCAGCTACTGTAGACTCTACTTACAAAGAACCGCTAATTTTGGTACAGTGTGACTTTGTAATGGGGAAAATTCTAGTTTATCCTCACATTTCGATTCAGGTGTTTAGTCACTGTAGGATTTTGTATAACCTTTTGTTTCTTAGATGAAGGGTGTGTGTGTCAATATGACCTGGTGTAACTGCTTAGCTATGCTTAGCGATGTTTCACTATGTATCTACTGACAGTTAGGTTGTAGAAGGACAAAATTCCCAAGAAGACCAGGCCAGGTGCTTCCTGGAGCATAGGTAGTGGGAAGTCTTCCCTGCCCAGCAACAGTTGGGTGGGACGAAAAATAGTTGTAACTGAAAAGATGCAGGGTGTTGTGTGTGAGGGTATAAAAGAGACCTGTGACGTCGCAAGGACAAAGCTTTCATGACTGTAGATGTGTGTTTGCTCTCCTGCATGCAGCAATTAAAGAGGCTGACCACAGCTGACCTTGTTGCAGACTTTATTAACAGAAAATTCCACCACAACTTTCAAAGACATTCAAACAAAATAAATGAATTTCCAGCAAAACTTGGCATATCCATTAGTTTAGTTGCTCATCTTTACTACTTCATTATCTGAATTAAAATAGAAGTCTTATTGTACACAATTATAATGAAATTTCAGAGCAGAGTCTTTGGAGCGAACATGCAGTAATTTGCACAGTAAATATAAATCATAACATATATAAACACTGCTGAAAAGCATATGCAAGCCCATTCATATGTTTTGGCATTGTTTGTGGATTCAGATTCTTTTTTGTGTGTTTTCTTTTTTTCAACAGATTTTTCTTCACTTCTTTGTGCTTTGAGTCTCTGTGTGGCTCAGTTTTGAAACATGCTTAGAGATTTGGGGCTGAATTAGTGGTTTGCATAATCACAATGTGTGAATTTTGGCCTTTAACATTTACAGTGCACTGCTTTCCTTTTACCTCTGGTTTTAATTTGTAAAACAAAATGCAAAACTATATTTTCAAATGTTGTAATAGTTTCAGATTTTACTTGCTGTATTACTGATTTCTTTCTTATTTTCTTACAGCTGGTGATCTTCAACATCAAGGTAAGTTTAATACTGTTTTCATTGTGAAACATAAACTGTAGGCTTGGTTTAGGCAGGGGTGTCGAACTCCAGGCCTCGGGGGCCGGTGTCCTGCAGGTTTTAGATAGCACGCTGTTTCAACACACCTGAATCAAATGATTAGTTCATTACCAGGCTTCTGGAGAATTTCAAGACATGCTGAGGAAGTAATTTAGCCATTTAAATCAGCTGCATTGGATCCAGGACACATCTAAAACCTGCAGGACACCGGCCCTCGAGCCCTGGAGTTTGACACCTGTGGTTTAGAGTTTATAGTTCATATAATTTCACAAATTAGTCATATAAATTACATTCACTGACTGAAGCTGTACTTCCAGATCCTGTTTTTGAAGCTGGTAAAACCTACGTGTACAAGTATGAGGCGCTGCTCCTGGCGGGCCTGCTAGAGAAAGGTTCAGCGAGAGCTGGACTAAATATCAGCAGCAAAGTTAACATCAATGCTATAGACCAGAACACATACTTCATTAAGGTAAAGATCAAAATCCTGCACAAGCTGCAGTCATTTTACCTTATACATGTATACTAATTGAATTAAACCTTACGCTTATATGAAAGCTTGAGGAACCTGAGCTCCAGGAGTATAGTGGAATTTGGCCTGAGGATCCTTTTATCCCAGCAACTGAGCTGACTTCAGCCCTCCAAGCTGAGCTCACGACTCCCATTAAGTTTGAGTATGTCAATGGTGCTGTGGGAAAAGTCTTCGCCCCTGAAACCGTCTCAACAACAGTGCTTAACATCTACAGAGGTATCCTGAATGTCTTTCAGCTCAACGTCAAAAAGACACTAAATGTCTACGAGTTGCAGGAGGTTGGTGAAAGATCTTTATAAACCTGTGTGTGACAAGAAGTTAAATCTCCCTACTGAATATGTGTGCTGCTCTGTAGGCTGGAACTCAGGGTGTGTGCAAGACACTTTACTCCATCACTGAGGACACAGAGGCTGAACGTGTCTATCTGAGAAAGACCAGAGATATGAGCCACTGTCAAGAAAGAATAGCTAAAGACATGGGGTTAGCATACACAGAGAAATGTGGAAAGTGCCAGGAGGTAGGTTTTACACATTTTATATCAGGGAAACATCTGTGAAAGTGATGGGATGCATAACAAGCAACAGCTTTGTTCTTACAGGACACTAAAAACCTGAAAGGAGTTTCATCATACAGTTACATCATGAAACCACTCAATAATGGCATCCAGATCAAGGAGGCATCGGTCCATGAGCTGATCCAGTTCTCACCTTTCAGTGAGCAGCATGGAGCTGCCCATATGGAGACCAAGTATGTCCATAACAACTGTGAATACAAAAATTGATTCAAAGAACATAAATGAACTTTTCTTTCCACATTCAAGGCAATCCTTGATGCTCCTTGAGGTTCGAAGACCCCCTTATGCACCCACTACACCACCACCCCAGGCTCAGTATTCACACCGTGGAAATCTCACATATCAATTCTCCACTGAGCTTCTTCAGTTACCCATTCTGCTCCTCAATATCAACGACATAGAGTCTCAGGTATTGTCATAATTAAGAGATTATTCCTAAGACATGAATTAAAAGCCTCTGCCGTGCTCGGTGATATCCTGTTTACCCCTGCGTCATTAGCTCGAGGACACTCTGAATCACCTGGTCAAACAGGCTGTAGAAAGAGTTCATGAAGATGCACCTCTGGAATTTTTGAAGTTTGTTCAACTCCTCCGTGCAGCCTCCAATGAAACTCTGGAGAACCTCTGGAGCAAACACTCAGGGATTTCTGCCCACAGGTGATTTCACTGATTAAATGTTTAAAATATCATGTAAAGATATTTGCACAATTTGGCAAACTTCCTTTTTACTGTTTCAGAAAATGGATCATGGACGCCATTCCTGCTGTGGGAAATCCTGATGCTCTGAGATTTATCAGAGAGAAATACCTAGCAGAAACCATAACTGCGTTTGAAGCCGTTCAGGCTTTGATTACTTCGTTTCACATGGTGACAGCAACCAATGAGGCCATTGAGGTCATCGAGGTCAGTAAATCTCAACATATCTAGTGAAGTCAAGTTATTTTGTCCGGAGTAAGAAAGGAAGTTTTTGAATTAACTCTGATATGTTTAATGTTTTAGAGCCTAACAAAGGAAAGCAACATCGCGAGAAACCCAGTTCTGCGTCAGATTGTGTTCCTTGGCTACGGTACCATGATTTACAAACACTGCTATGAGAGGACTTCCTGTCCTGCTGAGCTCATACAGGTAATATAACATTGACCTTATATGCTGCCTTAGAGTCACGCACACATTTAAGAATGAGAGAACGGGTGATTTACTTCCTTATTTGCTCTTGCAGCCCATTCAAGACCTTCTTGCACAGGCTCTGAAAGATGGAAACACAGAGGACATCATCCTGTTTGTGAAGGCTTTGGGAAATGCTGCGCATCCTTCTAGCCTCAAGAAAATCACAAAGATGCTGCCCCTACATAGTAAATTAGGTTCATCACTGCCAGTGAGAGTTCATGCTGAAGCCATGATGGCCTTGAGGAACATCGCCAAAAAGGAGCCTAAAACGGTGAATTATCAACACAGAGATTTCCTGATCATTCTAGTTTTTGCACAAAGCTCCACACTGAGTCTGCGTTCTCTTATACATTAGGTCCAGTATTTAGCCTTTCAGCTCTACGGGGACAAGACTCTTCATTCAGAGATCCGCATGCTTGCGTGCATGGTGCTCTTTGAGACAAAACCTTCAATGAGTTTGGTGTCAGCTGTTGTTCATATTGTGAAGACAGATACAAATTTGCAAGTAGCAAGCTTCACCTATTCCCACATGAAGTCCCTGACTAGGAGCACCAGCATTATTTATGCCTCAGTGTAAGAGTGCTTTCTAATCCTTCGTCACAATCAGATAAATCTCTGTGATTTGATCCATCCTGCAGTGAGCTCTTTCATGTTATCACTGCAGTGCTGCAGCATGCAAAGCTGCCCTGAGAATGTTGGGCCCAAACGTGGACAAACTGAGCTCACGTTTCAGCAAAGCCATCCATGTCGACGTCTATAACAGTGAGAATCGTCGTGCCTGGTTTAACTAACCTGGATCTTTATTTTTGATTTGATATTGTTTAACTGCATCTCATTAAACTCTCTGTTAGGTCCCTTTATGCTTGGTGCTGCTGCGACTGCTTACTACATCAATGATGCTGCCACCATCATGCCCAAATCTATTACCACTAGGATCAAGGCTTTCTTTGCTGGAGCTGCTGCTGACATTCTGGAGGTAAAGGAAACTGAAATCAGTCCAGATATTTAATAACTAACCTGAAAGTTACTTGTCTTTTTCTCTAGGTGGGAGTAAGAACTGGGGGACTACAGGAGGCTTTTCTGAAAAACCCAGCGGTTTTTGATAGTGCTGACAGGGTCACCAGGATGAAACATGTCATTAAGGCTGTAAGCAACACCATAAAGTTACAAGAATGACAAGGACATCTTATCTGCTATCTGCAAAATGAAACAGAAGACTAGTGATCAGTTGGGCTGCAAATCTTCTCTCTCTACAGCTCTCTTACTGGAAGTCTGCACCCAACAGCAAATCCCTGACTTCCATCTATGTCAAGTTCTTTGGACAAGAAGTTGCCTTTGTTGACTTTGACAAAAACTGGTTTGACAACACCCTTAATGTACGATTCAAACAAACAACCCATCAACCTAAAGATCAATTTAATCACAATTTTGCAAGACGCAATATTTATAAAATATTCTTCCCCTGCAGCTCATCTTTGCCAATAACAATGCTGACACGTTTGGTAGAGATGTTTTCAAGGCTCTGCAGTCTGGTCCTATTTTGCACTTTGTTAAGCCTCTGCTGGCTAATGAGGTGAGACGTATCATGCCTACTATAGCTGGTTTTCCCATGGAGCTCGGTCTGTACACTGCTGCTGTGGCTGTTGTTCCTGGTCAAAGTGAGTAAATGCTAAAAATCAACTAAAACACCTAATGTTACTTAACGACCTAATATTTCCATCAACACCAAAAATTCTTTAAAGGTTTTGAGCATTTTTTTTTTAACTTTTTTCAAAGAAAAGAAGAAGTTGCAAACTTTCTTTTAATAGATGAATATGAAAATATCATAACAATGTGCAGAAAAGTAACTTTCTGTTCTGTTTTCTTAGTCAAAGTCACCACAACTCCAGCTCTGCCAGAAGACTTTTATCTCAGACACCTTCTCAAGGCAGACATAGACATTAGTACCAAGGTCACACCAAGGTGGGACAATAGCTGTCGCTACAATAGCAAATGGCTAATACTTTATAATACAGCACATAACTAAGGGTTTAATTCTACCCCTGGAATCAAATGGGAATTTCCAAGAATTTTACCTGAAATTATAACACAATTATATTTACTTACAAACACTTAGCAGTAGATACGCTACAGAAAGGGATAATAATCCAAGTATTTACAGGAAAGACGAAATAATGGCACTGTGAATAATTTTATGTAGTGTGTAAGAGAAATTAAAAAACAAAAAACAGATATTAGTTTTTCCAAGTAGGAACGTGACAACAGTCCTCATCACATTTTTATATGTCAAATAAGAGGAATAATGGAACATCCATGGTTCACACCAGCATAATGAATAGTAAAAATGTAAAAGGCAAAGTTAAGCTACTTGATGGTTGGAGAACCTAAAATACAGCAGGTACCTGCAGTGTGAGATGGGGACTGAAAATGGCTTAATTTTGTGTTTGTGCCTCAGTTCCTGTAAAATACCTGAAGTTACGCACTACTTAAAATTACTTATGCATTACTTAAAACTCTTCATGTACTATTTAAAATGACTTACAGTGTAATTTGCATCTCTTTTCTTGCAAAATAACCAAAGTTACACACTGCTTACTCACTATTATAGCTACTTCTGTACTATTTAAATTGCTTACAGTTCAATTTGTCTTTTCCTGGAAACACAATACTTATAATTACTTACATACTACTTAAATTTTTTTAATTTTAAGAAAACAAGGAGTTTAAATTCATGGATAAGAAACTTTAAGGTACAATTTGCGTCTCTTTTCCTGTCAAATACTCAAAGATACGCACTACTTGAATTTTCTTAAGCAATATTTAAAGATATTAGAATAGAATAGAATAGAATAGAATAGAATAGAATAGAATAGCCATTTATTGTCATTGTACATGTACTGTACAACAAACTTGTGGGTGCTCCACACTATTTGTGCCAAAATAAAATATAAATAGTGTACAGCAGGAATATATACAATCAAGAGGGATATATACAAAAATAAGGTAAAGGCGCACATTAGAGAACAAAATAGTTGCAAACAGGTTGGAAGTAGTGCAAAGAAAAGGTCTGAATAGAGTCTGTGTGCAAGCGACCTGAGTGGTGCAGGTATTTATGTACTATTTATAATTACTCACATTATAATTTGCATAATTTGTCTCCTTTCCTGTAAAATACCTGAAGTTACACGCAGCTTAAAAGTACGTGTGCATAGCATAAAATTACTTAAAGTATAATTTTTCTTTTCTTTATGTAAAAAACTTGAATTATTACCCCTTATGCAACTGTGTCTACCTCTGGGTATTTGTTGGTAAATATAATTAGATTGTAAGTTCAGGTATAATACAAGGAAATTCCACTTATTTCTAGGGGAATTACCCTCTTGGGCGTGGGCTGCATTATAAAGTGTTACCAACAAATGTAATATAATGTTCAACTGTACTCCTCTTCCAGTGTCGCTGTGAACACATTTGCTGTGTTCGGGATAAACACTGCCATACTCCAGGCTGTCATGGTATCAAGAGCCAAACTCTACTCCATCGCACCTGCCAAAACTGAAGTCACATTTAACATCAATGAGGGCTACTTAAACTTCACAGCTCATCCTGTTTCAGTGCCTGAAAACATTACAGCTGTGGAGTAAGCCATGGCATTTTTAATTCATTGCATATTCTTAAACATCTCTTAAACATGATTACGGTACATCCTTGCTTCTCTTTAACAGGGTTGAGACTTTTGCTGTGGTAAGAAATCCTGCTTCAGGAGAGAGAATCACTCCTGTGATACCTGCCAACCCAAGACAGGTTCTTATATTGAATAATACTTCTTCTGATGCTGCTAGTGAGGTGAATTTTAAACTGTTTTAGATATATAAAAAATATCTGTGTCTTTTTTATGTAATTAACACATCTTTCTCCTCATAGTCAAGATCCGAAGAGTTCATTTCTCAACGTCAGAAAGCTGGCATGCACATCAAATCTAAAATGGTGAAGAGTAAGAAGAAGTACTGCGCTCAGAGTGTTAACGCTGGACTCAAGGCCTGTCTCAAGATTGCCACTGCTTACACGGGGGATGCTGCAGTGTATAAACTGGCTGGAAAGCACTCTGCTGCTTTTTCTGTCACACCAAGTAAGAACTTAGAAAACCGCACTTTTGTGCTTTTTCTAGTGACACAGTGCAGAAATTAGCTGCTAACCGCATTAACTGATGATGCTTTCAGTCGAAGGTGAAGCTGCTGAGAGACTGGAATTAGAGGTTCAACTTGGAAGTAAGGCTGCGCAGAAGATCATCAAACACATCACCCTTAGAGAAGAAGAAATCCCTGAGGAAACACCAGTCTTAATGAAGCTCCACAAAATCCTGGCCTCTACCCAGAAGAATAGCACCATATCCTCCTCCTCTTCGTCCTCCAGTTCCAGGAGCTCTCGCCTTCATGTCAGATCCTCTTCTTCTAACTCCAGCTCTTCATCCCATTCTAGCAGGAAGACCATTGATGCAACTGCTCAACAAGTCCAGCTGCTGAAAAGACGTTACAGCAGCAGCAGCAGTAGTAGTAGTAGCAGTAGTAGAAGTAGTAGTACTAGCAGCAGTAGTAGCAGCAGTGGTAGCAGCAGTAGTAGTAGCAGCAGCAGCAGCAGTAGTAGCAGCAGTAGTAGTAGTAGTAGAAGCAGCAGCAGTATCAGTAGTAGTAGAATCAGCAGAAGCATAAGTAGAAGCAGCAGCAGAAGCATAAGTAGAAGCAGCAGCAGCACAAGCGAAAGAAGCAGCAGCTTCAGCTTCTCCACCTCTGTCAGTACTTCCAAGTCCAGCTTTGCATCGAGCTTCGCGTCGCTCTTCAGTCTCAGTTCAAGCTCTTCTCACTACAGTGCGCACCACAGAAAGGTAAACATGTTGTATTATATTCAGACAAAGAGCCGCTTGAGCTGCCACTACTACTGTTTGAATATTTATATTCTATAAGTCAGCATTTTATTAATATTCTATTTTCTATCTATGGTTTTAATTAATTTGAAATCTCATAGTTGTCTGAGTGACAGCAGAATGGATTATGGCCACTGTGGTTGCTGACAAAATGTTTCTTCATAGCAACCTGCGAGTCATCGCCACAAATCGAAGGAGAAGCACAAAGAGAAACACAAGAAGAACCACAAGGACCACAAGAATCCAGTGAGAACCCATTTACACCATGTTTGAAATTATGACAATACTGCACATTGTACAGTTTGCACAGGTGGTAACTTGTGTTATGTCTTTTGCATGGCACTATATGGCATTCTTGTAGCATCCCACCTCTAAAGCCACATCGTCAGAGGTTTTTAGAAGCAGAAGCAGTGGCTCAAGCTTGGACGCTATCCAACATAAGGTCAAATCCGGTCAAATCTTCTTTCCGGTGAGGGATTTTATGGATGCACTCACATGAATAATTGTCCCCACAGAAGCGGTTCCTTGACAGTCAAGCTGCTGTCTTTGGCATGATCTTCCGTGCTGTTAAAGCTGACAAGAAGAAGCAGGGCTACCAGTTCACTGCTTACATGGACAAAACCACCAGCAGACTTCAAATCATTCTAGATGACATTGTTCCTGATAACAACTGGAGGCTCTGTGCTGATGGAGCCGTGTTGAGCATGCACAAAGTCAAAGTGAGACACTGTCAGGCTTATTTTTGGATGTTAAACTAAGCATAGCACGAAAAAACGAACCCTAAACCTTTCTGCCTTGTGTCATTTTGATTTGTTCTTTCTAGGCTAAAATGAACTGGGGAGCAGAATGCAACCAATATGACACCGCGATTACAGCGGAAACTGGTCTTGTCGGTCGAAACCCTGCAGCTCGGCTGAAGGTGGACTGGAATCGGCTACCGTCTGATCTCAAGCACCGTGCAAAGACGTATGAAACTTCACAGACACTGTCACGCATGTCATACACACAATATGAAAACATCTGATATTTGTAAATTCCTTTGCAGGATGTATAAGTACATTTCTGCTCACATGACTGCCGGCTTGATTCAGGAAAAGGACAGAAACAGTGACAAGCAGCTCTCGTTTACTGTGGCTGTAGTATCTGACAAGATCATCGACCTGATTTGGAAAACACCGAGAGTACGATCAGTGAAGTTGTTCTTTCAAAATAGACTCATGTGTTTTGATTTTTCTTACAATAATTATTCTGTTTACAGAGCACTGTTCATAAGCGGGCTTTGCATCTTCCCATCACTCTGCCACGTAACGAGATCAAAGATCTTACTTCCTTCAGTGGCGTCTCTGGAAAGGTCAAGCACTTGTTAGCTGCGGCTGGCGCAGGTAATGGCTCGTGCCTGTCATTTAAACGTGGACAGGCTGTGTCCTTTTCTGTAATTAAAAAAATGTACGTTTTTTCCCCTCCTCAGCTGAATGTAGCTTCACCGGCAATACACTGACCACATTCAACAACAAGAAATTAAAGAACGAGATGCCCTCAAATTGCTATCAGGTTCTGGCACAGGATGGCACAGACGAGCTGAAATTCATCGTTCTACTGAGGAAGGATCGCACTGAACAGAAGCAGATCAGTGTCAAAGTTGCTCACATGTAAGATTTCATTAAAAACACGAAAGAAACTCTGGTTTTTGATAAAACTGAGTCTTTTTATTTCTTCTCGTGCAGAGACATTGACCTCTATCAGAGGAGAACCAGTGTGACTGTGAATGTGAACGGGCTGGAAATACCCACGAGCAACCTGCCATATCATTATCCCCGAGGTTTCTATGCAGTCTAAAACCTTTGACTTTAACCATTTAATCTGATTGTGCAAACTATAATCAAATCTACGATCAAATTTTATCCCAGATCTTTCTGTTGAAAAAACGAGAGTAATCATGGAACCTTTTTGTCTTACAGCTGACATCCAGATCAAACAAAATGGCGAAGGCATCTCTGTGTATGCAGCTAGCTATGGTCTTCATGAAGTCTACTTTGACAAGAAGTCATGGAAGGTAAAAGCAAAACTGATTACTTTGGTTTTTAACTTAAAAGCCCAGGAAAAACCAAAGAGACCAAGAGAGATGGAAATTCGGTTAAAATTGACGTCTGATTAATCACGTGATCCTACGATGCAGATTAAAGTTGTGGACTGGATGAAGGGGAAGACTTGTGGGCTCTGCGGAAAGGCTGACGGCGAGACCATGCAGGAGTATCGCACACCCACTGGATGGATAGCCACGACAGCAGTGAGCTTTGCTCATTCTTGGATTCTGCCAGCTGAGAACTGCAGAGATGCCACTGGTAAGACAAAGATATTTGATGTAATCATGGCAAGTCTTCTAAACAAAAATATACTGAATCTATCAGGAACCCTAAAATCCCTGCTGTGTTACAGAGTGCCGTATGAGGCATGAATCGGTGCAGCTGGAGAAGCAGGAAAACATGCAAGCTCAGAACTCCAAGTGCTACTCTGTCGACCCTGTACTGCGCTGCATGCCTGGGTGCTTCCCTGTGCGCACCACCAACGTCACTGTTGGCTTCCACTGCCTTCCAGCTGGTGAGTCTACAAAGACTAAAAATGCAACAACATAGAGAAAAACACTGAGGCTACGTCCACACGTACACGGGTATTTTTGAAAACGGAGATTTTCCGTTTTCGTTTTAAAAAATAATCCCGTCCACACGTAAACACAGAAATGAAGGAAAACGCTGCTAGGAACATGCCAAAGCAACAGGTGGCGATATATTCCTAAACGTGTAGAAATGTTGGCCAATCAGAAGTCTAGAAGCCTCGGTGGGAAATAGTAAACAAAGATGAGGCAAAGAAGCAGAACTGAGTCGTATGTGTGGAGGGACAGTAACTGTGTGTATATGTGAGCATTTAAACACTGCAGAGAGTACAATTAACAGTAACAGTATTGTACAAATTCATTTTACCGAAACAATAACGTGGCGCACAGTGTGACGTCAAAAAAAGGCGCACATCTTTGACGCTGCGTATTCTCCGTTTTTCTCATCCACGCGTAAATGCAAAAACGCAGTTTTCAAAAATATCCACCCTGGCAGGTGTTTTTAGAAATCTCCGTTTTCAGTGACCGAAAACGCCGTTTACATGTGGACGAAAGGTGCAAACGCATAGAAAAATCTGCGTTTTCAAAAATACCCGGGTACGTGTGGACGTAGCCTGAGTTTCTAATCATTTTTGCTCCCTTCACATCTGCAGGTTCTAGCCCCTCCAGCATGCATAAGAGCGTGGACCTGATGGAAACTACGGAGAGTCACCTCGCCTGCACCTGCACTGCTCAGTGTGCTTAACAACAGCACTGTCAGTCTCAGACATTGCATGTATGTTTTGAATGTTATTTTAAATAAAGTGCATCTCCAGATTAACTTACTGAGCTGAAAAAAGGACAATCCGTACTGAATAAGACTGTTTATTACATTTATTGTAACGCAGAGACAATAGAAATGAGATCATCAGTGAAATAAAGTGTGAAGCTGAACGCACCCATATAAATTCAGTAATTGCCAGTTTTCCTTCTGGCTTAAATAAGTGATCCATATTCTCCATCCACTTCCCTGCTTTCTGTGATATCATCCACATAAATGCTTCCCTTATACGGTGAAACAGGAGCTTGGGAGTATGGTGACTGCAATTACTTTGCACATGCCAGATGACAAGTGCTGTGTGATTCTCCAAATTTTGGTATCAATCCATACACTGATAGTGGTGCTATTAACGTATAAAGGCAGCTTATGTAGAGAAGAGCAGTGTGTTGTCATTTATTAGATACATCATAATCATTTTGCAAATTCTGAATGCCTTTTAAAGACTTCTACTGTGATTTTTACTATACACAATAATTACTCAACACGAAAACACACCGTTCAGCTTTTTGTGTATTTTGAAACATTTTTTTGGACATGGAATGTAAATATGCCTGTCTCCAAAGAGCTTTGGCTCAACTTCTGTTGTTTAAATGTGCTTTAGGCTATAAATGAAATTGAACTTAAGAGGATAGAAACAAAGTATTGATCTGATACCAATACCAGCATTGGTATCGAAACTATTTGGATCAATCCGTCCACCTCTACTGTTGACTTCAAATGAACTAGTGATTCAGAAACACACACACACACACACACACACACACAAAAAAAAAAAGAAACACACACACACACACACACATAGTGATGTCCTAAAGTCAACAGAAGTTTTGTATGCACTCATTTTGTGCAAAGGAAGAACACTGAAACACACGATGAATGATGCCGTGTTTAGTATACAAAAACAAGTGTATTCTATTCATATAGATTAAGCACTTTATTTTACCTCTTAATAAACACACCCATTGAATCGCTATAATTATTGGTGCCATGGTATTCTTTTTATAGTTCATTTTGTTTTCCAGTCTCAGTCCACCACAGAGGAATGGGAACCAGGAGAGGCAGTGATGATAAAAAAAAAAAAAAAATCAGTGATTACTTTACTGACAGAAGTCAAATGACAGAAACCTTTTGTGTCTGTAAAACTATAATGAGCGTGAACATGAACATGTCATTTAACATTTGAGAGGTAAATTATGGCCACCTGTCAACACAAAGCTCCTAAAAGAAAAGTGACATTAAAGAAACAAATTGTTTCATGACAAATCATATTAACATCACAGTGGTCTAAAGTCACTATCTTCTACATAATATGTAAATTGTGCAAGATGTTACATTCTTCCTATTCAAAAGCAGCAGATATACTACCTGTTATAAACCTAACAGCAACATTTACTGGAAAAATGCAGCTGTCACTCAGTCACATTCTCAGTGTTGTAAACAGAGAGCCGGCATACTTGATTTGATTTACCCAGTCACATATTGCATTGAATCAGCAGCATCTAAATGTAAGATATGCCAATTCATGATTTACAGTACCATAAATAAATAAACTAACTACATACTATATGCAGTACATTAATACAGAAGAAACCATCAGATCCAGCAAACCAGAACGTCACTCTTAACGCTCTTTCCTTCTTAAGCTGTTTAATCATTTTACAGTCCATCTGTGGGCCTTTGGCCTCCACCCATCAGACGCATATGTGAGACATAAACACTGGACATTAATGATAAGTCTGATTCAAGCGATGGGAGTTTTTGGCTTCAGATGGAGCTGTTCTTCTCCTGTGAGAGTGTGTGGTCCTCGCTGTACTCCCACTGTTGGTGCTGGACGAAAACATCTCCACAAAACATGCTCGATTCCTCCACAAGTTCCTCGTTTGTCTTTGGTTGCACTGAGCTGCAATCACATTGAGGGGAAAACTTCAAATTAAGTTCATGCAGGTACATTATGCCATGCTTATTAATAATTCAGAAATTGTGGTACACATAAAGCAACCACACCTGTTTTCTGGGATAAGGCAAAGCGTGGAAGCTGACGTGAGCGGGACACACCTGGGTGTGGGGGAGGCTGTGTCTGAATGACATTTGATGAGCTTTTCTGGAGCCACCGTCGCAGCCGCCTCTGTTTCAGCTGCTGGGAAAAAAAGAGGCTGATTTAATGACTGCTGGAATTGATGGAAATTACTCATCACTTAAAAAGAAACTTAGTCATAAGTCTACTTGGATATATTTTCCTTTTTTCAACTCCTGTTAATATGTAACATTTTCAAACCATCTAAAGCAACTGCTGCTCTTCATTTTAGGGAAATTGATAGAAAACTGAGAGACTCACATATCAAAAAGGCACTTTTAGATTTTAACAATGGGGTTTTCTTTGAGTCTGCAAATGGACTCAAGTTTAAAAACTGGTGTTTGAGCCATGTTGCTCGATCCTCCTCAAAGGCCTTCCTCTGCAAAATGAACCAAAAAAAAGGTTTTAAAAACAGTTCAAACATCTTAACTAAAGTCAGTAACCTGTCAGATGCACACAACTTTGCACAAGATCTAAACTAATATTTGTTTTTAATCACCTCGTGGCTCAGTCTGATGGCTGCCTCTGTAAAGTTCTTCCTCTCCCTCTCAAAGATCTTCCTCTGCTCCTCCAGAGTCTTCCACTCCTCCCCGAGGCGCTCCTTCTCTTGAAGCATGTAGCAATTGCTTAGCAGGGATGCAGTTTCCTCATCACATGGAGAGCTTAGCTGCTGCTATAGGAAAGAAAGGAACGTGGATGGATTAATCAACAATTTATCGATTATTTATAGAACAAAATGAGTTTCAACCAAAACACAAACAACAGTAAATCAGGTGTTCATTACAGGGTAACGTGAGAAGTAGCAGACATCTCTGATCCTGTTTTTGGTAAATGCATATTACTTTTCACTAAACACAGATAAATATCAGGGCTCTAGACTAACTTTTTGCCATGGGCGCACCGGTACGCCTAACTTTAAAAAGTTAGGCGTACCGGCACAAAAGTTAGGCGCACTCAAATTTTTCAACCGCATCGCTTAACACCTCAGTTTTACATGTGCACTTTTTGGGGGGGGGGGGGGGGGGGGGGGGATTGCTGTCCATACAGACAATATTCATTTCTAAATTATTAACTAACAAACTTGTGCTTAAAGTGCTTTGTCAATATTGTAGAAAATGTTAAACTTAATCATCACATCGGCTCCTCTGACGACCTGTTTGCTGCTGCCTGCTGCTGAAAGGCAGTGGGGAGAGGGGACACTTGGGCAGTGCATTTATTGCAGCATATAATGTGTTTCCTGGATACACTGTGCTTTTTCAGCATTCAAAGATTGATGACACCATGTCAGAGCTGGCTATGAATTTCAGAAGGATCATAACAAAAAAGTTATCAATAGTTCTTTTCTTATTACAGCTACATCCACTTCTGTCGGGCCTAGGCTGCTCACTAGGGCTGGGTATCATCACTGATTTCTATAATCCATTCGATTCCGGTTCTCAAAGTCCTGATTCGATTCAATTTAGCCTCAGACAGTCAGAAATATTATAATTCTGATCATTTATCAGTACTGATACATGTGAGACTTCATCAGAATTGTGAACATCACAGCAGATGCCTTTGTGTGAAAGTAACTGAGAATAAAACACAGAAAAACATGAAGGAGATTTTCCTGGCCTGGCTTTTTATAGCAGATAACCTTAAAAATATTCTGCAATTTTCTGTAATTTTGCACAATTTTACAAAGTTTAAATTTCTTCAGTATTGAACAGCAGAAAAAAATAGGCTTTCTTGTCCGAGGTCATTTAAGTGAAAAAAGAAAAAGACAGCGCTGTAAACAACGGTAGACTGGTGGGTAATAAGCGAATGAATAATGCAGAAAACAGAGATTTGAGACAGGAAACTGTTCTTGAAGTACAGAGAGAGAGAGAGCTGTGCATGAAGTGTGATTTTTATCGTGGTGGAAGCAAAACAGCAAAACTCATGACGACATTGATCAAATGTGAAGCGTAGTTTGCTGCTTCTTTTGCTGCTGGCTCGGCGAATTTTGGTTGGAGAGACAAAACCTGCAGCTCAGAATCAGCGCAAAAAGACGTAAACACAGCGCGGATGGTGGGCTCGGTGAGCTCCGACGGCGTGTCCGTCTACGGGCCGTCGGGTGAGAAAGCCGAGAAAGACAAAGCTGATTCTGATGCGTCGGGTCTGTGTTTACGTCTTTGTGTGGAATCCGTGTAGCTGCTCTCATTTGCTGTTTGGTTGTTGTTGAAATAGTTTTGTGAGCTTTAATCTGAGAATCTGGTGTTTCTGGCAAAACACAGTTATATTTAAAAGTCAATTCAGGATTTAATGAATCGATATCGCTTTATTCAAGCTGCTCACCTCCAACTGCACTTTCAACTGGACCACGGCCAATCAGAGAGGTCCCGCCCCTGACTATCTCTGATTGGTTTAGTCCACGATAGGGGCATAATGTGTGTCTGTTGTTGACCACACGGAGGGTTGCAGAGATTTTTTGGGGGGTTTTTTGTTACCCGAACAGTTGGTCGCACTGGTGCGACCAAATATTTTTTTTAGTTGTACCATTAAAAAATTTGGTCGCATTTGCGACCAAATTGGTCGCACTCTAGAGCCCTGAATATTAAAGACACTTTCTCTCTCTGTGCAAATTTCAGCTTGACCTTTTAAATCCACAAAAGCTCAGGGCTAATTCACCCGTACCTGTAGGAGCTGCTGCTGTGTTTGAATAAAGTCTTTGCACTGCTGGATCTCCAGCTTTAGTCTGTCCATCTCTTCCTCCTGAGTCTCTTGTGGAACAGCATCAGTGTTTTTGCTTTCCACCATCTGAACCAAGGATGCTAAGCAAAAAGCCCAAATAATTAATCAGATTTAAATGCGTCTTATAAATACTGAATTCAACAAGAAGAAGGAACAAGAAGTAAACATCAAACACAAAGTGACAGAGCCGCTGTATATAAAATATTCAAACCATACATTATCTTTCGCTTCCAATCAGCTCATAACATTTCTTGATTTTAACAGACAAAAAAACATAACAGGTCCATGTGTGAATACTGACTTTTAATTCTTTGAGCAATCACAGCAGAGGCTTCAGTTCATAATTTAAACAATTATTTATTAGTGAGGAATCGTTGATGTCACAGTATTTTACCTTGGCTGTCCAGTCTTTCGACGTGGCTCTTAAGTCTTCTCCACTGGAGACGAATACTGTTGGTCAGTTTCTCCCGGGCCTGAAAGCAATAAAGCTCGACACTTTCCTTACTGGAATCGAACACCTCTTCCTCTTCCTCCTCTGATGTGGCCTGGAGTGAATAAATAAATAAAACATTTTTTAGTCTGCTGGTAGCACATCTAACAAACATTTTTGAACGACTAAGTGAAACAGAGACTCTTCCATCCAGCTGGAAGAGTCGCAAAAGAAAAATACAAAGTATAAAAAAAGGTGATCAAACACTACCTGTACGTCACTGTGTTCAGGTTTGTCGCTTTTCAGAGCTGGTTTTCTTGAACTTAGAATGGACATCATGTCTTTTTTCATCTGCCGCAACACTTTCCTCAGCTCTGCATTTTCCAGCACGAGCTCTCTCTGGCGAGCGTCATAGTCGCTCAGCAGAGTCTTATACATTTCCCCTTCATGCCTTATGAAGAGAAACACAGGTCTCTTATCAGTTAGACAGTTGCGCTCAATTTAAGAGGAAACATCCAAGATTAGTGCCAGCCAATGTTCCCTCTAAGCTGCGCGCGTGTGCAGTTGCGCACTGCTGGCACGGTCTCTGCACACAGAAAATCTGTGTTGCGCACAAAAAAAAATCTACCCTGAATTGAAATTAAAATAAATATGTTAACAATTCTGTTTTGCAGTGTTAGTCAGTAAGTGACTGGCTGCTCCCGTATGGGATTAGAACGATGCCTCCTTATCCCATAGTCCAGCCAATGATGCGATTCACATTCGTATACGCAGCTAATCAACGTGGTTGACAGGCTATGACAGCGTCCTTATGTGCCGACACCGGTGTTTCAGCTAGCAAAGCGGCGTGGCTGATGTGGAGTGAAGCCACGTTAATGACAACGTGTACAATCATTGGAGATGTGAGCAGGACAGACGGAACAACTGATGGAAAAAGTGTGGACTTTATACCAGTTTTTAAATTGTGTTGATAGGCCACGTAAAACCAGAGTTATGATAAAAATATCTGCAATGTTTGGTTTTCTTCCTGAATACTATCGTTGTTTATATTTACTGCGGGAAGAAAAACTGCGTTTTATAAGGAAAACGCTCGAAAGCGCTCTCTGCCTGTGAGCAAAAACAAAACCAAAAAACCCCAGCCTTTCCTATTGGTGGAAAAATGTACCATGTGGACCAATCAAAAAACGATATGGCAACATGGCATTTAGTTGTTTAGGAAGGGGGAAGTTTTAGGAGTGACGGCGTGTTTTGAGATGTGAGAGATTTGCGACGTTTAGCGCAAATCTTGTGTAGTTAGTGTGTAGTTAGTGTGTAGTGTAGTCAATAGTTTTGTTGTGTGTGTCAGAACAATGAGGCGACTGCTGAATGTTACAGGTGTTACAGCAGTGATACATCTCCTGTTGTCAGGCCTGCAGGTATCAGGCTGTTGTTCTCCTTTATCTCATAGTGGACAGAAATTATTTTTTGGAGTGGCACAAATAATTTGTGTGGCATCAGATTTGATGCAGAACAGCTGATTGTTCTGTAAATAGTTTGAAATGTTTATTTAAAAAAAAAACAAAAAAAAAAACGCCTTGGCTGCATTTTTAGGTAAACAGCTGCAAAAAACTTTGTTTGCAAAACTCAGTTACTTTTTTGAAGAAGTAACTATATAATTAATTGCCCAACATTGGTCATTATATCCTGTATTTTGCAGACAGAGTCACAGGACTCTCTCCCAGACCACAGACTCAGACTCATAATACAAGTCAGAGCTTTATTTTAAAAAAAGAAAGAAAGTTGTGTTTTCAAAATTGGAGTTCAAGTTATTTTTACTTCCAATAGTGTTAACATACTACACAGGTCATGAACAAGATTTTTTTAAATTTTCATTGTCAGTGGGCTAAAGCAGTTAATTAAAAGTAGTCTAACATAAATGTAAATGCTGTAATTTGATTATTTTAATAAACCATGTAACTTGGATGGATTCGATGCTGGCGTGACCACAGTGCACACGTCTGCTGTTGCTCACAGTGGTCCAAGGGACCGCTCAGGGAGTTTGTGTGTTCGCTCAGACACATGAAAAATTAGAGGGAACATTGGTGCCAGCCATGTTTGAGGTTCATGCTGCCAAAAATGTTCATTAGAGCAGCGGTCCCCAACCCCCGGGCCTCGGACTGGTACCGGTCCGTGAGTCGTTTGGTACCGGGCCGCGAGAGTTGAGGCTCAGGTGTGAAATGTATGGTTTTCAGGGTTTTTATCGGTTTTCAGCATTATTTTGTTATCGTTTTTATCATTAACTCGGTTTTCCTGGGTCTTTTCACGTGTGTTATGAATAAATCTTCTTTTTATCAGTACCGGCACTAGTTTTATTTTGTTGTATTTATCCGCGACACCTTATTGCCGGTCTGTGAAAATATTGTCGGGCATAAACCGGTCCGTGGCGCAAAAAAGGTTGGGGACTGCTGCATTAGAGTGACCTAGAAAACTGACAAAGGCACTAATCTGCTTCTTGTTTGAGGCTCCAAAGTATAGTGACTAACATAGAGGAGTTTCTCTGATCCAAAAAAGGTTCACCTATATATCTAGGGTTCTCAGAGTGCCACTGGCCACCCTTAGTACCATTTTATGCAAGCAACAAAGACGATTGAGCAGAGGGGGGCACTTCTCTAATGCCAACTTTCCACTCTCCAGTCATCTTAGTCACACAGCTCTAGACACCAGTGTCTCTAGGCGAGTGGTTATTGGAGGTTGCTGGCGAATAGGTGAACATAATCACAAAGAGGTATGCAGTGATACACCAAAGACCACCTTATGATTAATTTGGTCACTAGAAGATAGCCATGGTTACTGTAGCTGTCATGCTGTCTGCAAACACTTGCCAACTACTCACCGAGTGCTAGTCAAACTGTGGAAGGTGGAACACAAACTGGAAACTGAGAATTTTGACATTCAGAGTAAAAGTTCTGCCTCGCCACTGCAACCAGTAAATTAAAAAAAAATGCAACTATTCAAGAATTAGTTGGAGAATATGCATTTTCCCCAGTCTCTAGGATCATGTGACTAAGGCAGTATAAGACTGAACCTTTATAACTTTGACACATACAATCAATACTGTCAAGAAATAAAAGCATCTTCACACTAACAGTTAAATGTTAGTAATTTAACTTGGTACCCTAAATTGATTCTTTGCAGTCAAAACCCAGATTTGTACTGACATATAAAAGAAGTGAACTTACTTTGCTTCTGTCTTTTCAGTTTTCCAAAGGCTTCTCTTCCCATCAGCTCTCCCAATGTTGTTTAATACATCAATGGCTGAAAAGCCAGGAGAACAAATGTGGGAAAATAAGAAATTCTGAGACTCGAAAGGAAAGAATTTTCACCTCTCACACATAAGACACTGAATTAACTATTGATGCAACGAATGATGTAAAGAGGATTTTACCCTGTTTCTTCTCCTTTTTGTCAACCAGCAGCTGATTCAGTCGTTCCTTCAGTTTGTTAAATTCTCTTTCCTTCCTTTTCATCTCATGATTGTACTGGCTGGCCCGGCTTGCAATAATGTTCTGAAGCTTTTGAACCTAGGGGATTGTGAATAAAAGAAACTGTGACTTCTATTAAAATTGGCACCCTTTCTCCTGAAACCCAAATACGAGGCCATGAAAGCCACAGATTGGTTTCACACTGTCTGTGGCAGCACTTAATAAAAATACCTCTTCTTTTTCATTCTTCAGACAGCTCTGCAAACTTTTTGCTTTCAGCTGTAGCTGCCGTTCTCTCTCAAGAAGTCCCGTGTTTTCTCTTTTAGAGAGTTCGAGCTGCTCCTAAAAATAATACAATGGGCAGAGACTCAGTAAAAGACCAGAAGTGTTTTGGAGAGCTTAACAAAAGGATGCACATCACAATGTAAAGTTGTTTTTTCAGAAATAAAAGGAAGAAAAAAACTCTAATGCCAATTCACCAACAGCACGTTGCTTTATTACAGATAATGCTACCTGTGTTTTTCAGGTGAGCTAGTGTACCTTCAGACGAGTGATGGTGAGCTGCAGGTGATCGATATTGCTGCTAGATTTAAGCTGCTCCACTTCCATGCTTTCAAGGGTTCTGAGGCCCCGGCGCTGCAGCTGAATCAGGTCATACATGCAATTTAGCACAGCCACAATATTCAGCTCTGAGCTGTCGCCCGACTCTGTCCAAACTGGTGGGAGGCCAAGAGAAGATATTTCCTTTAAAGGCAAAAAAAAAAAAGCAAAGGGAAAAGTGTGAAGGAGGACTGACACAAATTCATCTCTGTCTTTTGTCCCTGAAAACATGCATTCAAATAAAGATTTTCTTTAAAGGCTAATTTGTTTTAGCAGAGAAAAACAAGTACGAGACAAACCCAGGAGACTGCAGTTATGTACACTTTACATTTCAATAGGGTACCTAACATCAGTGACAGCTGTGGAAATGTGCAAGGCTACCAACCTGATTGATGTGTGACAGACATTGTTGGACATTGTGCTCTGTGCAGAAGGTACTGAGCATGTAGGAGTTTCTGTGCAGCAGCAGTGATGATTGGCTAAACTGTCTCAAGGGGGATGCTCCATATTCAACAGAGCTGCTGCGACCGTCCTTGACTTGTGGAGAAAGAAAGAAGCCTGTTAAATATTGTACATTACTCTACGCTGATTCAGTGTCTAACAATACATTTATTAGGTGTCACTAAAAATGGCTTTTATCAATCATATTTATCAATTAAGTGTTCTTTACTGCAAAGCTGAGGTCGACATTCAGAACTGAAGGTACAACACTGCAGTGATATATATTCAGTGGCCTTTAAAGACGTCAAAACTCACCCAGGGAGGACTCTGGCATGTTTGCAGTGCAGACCTCAGGCTTTGTCTCTGGATCATCTACTGCATTTGCAGGACAGGCAAAGTTTGCCACGGGATCCACCTACGCAGCCTGCTCCTGAAATAGACGATCAGATTAACAGCAGCGATTCAACTCGTCTGGATTACAGGGATTTGGGAGGCAGTGGTGAGAGATGGAGGCATGAAGCTAGAGAGCACGGTCTGAGGATAAGTGATTTATTCACTTATCAGTGGCAACAAGCTACACAGAAAACATACAGTGCACTCGCAGTTACCCCACAGTGTGTTTATTTAAAAAGTTTAGCTTCAAATCTAACGATGTAGCTTTTGTTATCAAACCACTGTCAGTGCAGGCTGAATATCTAACAGGTTACACTTTGGGACACAAGAGATCATCTCATCTCAATGTGCTTATCAGCTGATTAGACTAATCCCAGACAGACAACATGCTTGTTTGTCTGCAGGCAATCACCTTCAAAAACACGAATGAAAAAAATAATGTGAGGAAAGTATTTCCTTCTAACAAAATAAACAGTGTGCACTGACACTACTTCAAACATACAACATCCTTTTACAGCGCTTCACAAGACATCAGCTACTGTACCAGAGTGAGACCTAAAAATATTTATCTTACTCAGACATTTTTCCCTCTTATCTGCATCTGTTATGAGAAGTGTGACTTTTAGGGGACCTACCTTTGGTTTCAGTGATACTTAATCAGTCTGCAGAAACAGATGGCAAGCCTTCAGCCACAAAGCCTGAGGAGCATGGGCCCGGCTTATATAGACTCAACAAGTATTAACCTTCAGCTCATTAAGTCACCATTCACAAACTGAGTCCTGGCAGAATGTGTTTACAGTGTAATGGTGAAATAATATAAAATAGTCACTGAAATTTTAGACCGCATCCTCAAACATGAGAACTTGATGGGATCACAGCAGAAACTAAACTAAGCCGCACTGTTTATGTTTACCGGGTGGAAGCTAAAGCTCTCTGTAGTAAATCTTTCCTTCATATAATAGTATAATATAATATAATTAAAAGTTCAGCTACATCCCTTTATAAAATTGGCAGCTATATTAAATTAAAAACATCTCTAAAATTAATTAAATTGGAAATGAAGATTATTGGCCGTTTGAATGAAGGATTTATTACACCATAACTGCGTAGTCGGTGTTCCTAATTTAGTGGAAACTCAAAAATCCCAGGTAAGTAAAGTGTCATCCAGTTACGCATTATTTTAGCTAACGTTAAGGTTTGCCGATGAAATTAAATAAACAAATAAAGCATAATAAAGCAAATGTTATTCGGGTTTCTCACCAGCCGTCAGCGCTGAACTAACGTTGTCCACGGAGCGCTACCACCTCAGTGAAAACAGAAGCCGGAGGGCTACCACAGCCGGACGAACAAGTTGGGTAGCCGCGACAGTTGGTGTTTTAAATGTTTACATCATGAGGAAACAAAACTTACTCACCTTACGATGCAATTTGCAACGTATTTCTCCAATGCAGCTCGCACCAGACCGCCTCCTTGAGCCCCGTCGTTCCTAATGACAGTGTACGCCACCGCAAGCACTCCAAGCACAGCGCTAATTGGCCCACTCGTTGTCTAGCAACCAAACATGGCTTATTGTGATTGGCTCTTGGCTGTAAAGCGTTTTATCTGCTTCAACAGCAAGTATTTATTTTATTTTTTACACTTATTATAATATACAATGTTAGTGATATATATATATATATATATATATATATATATATATATATATATATATATATATATATATATATATCATTATTATTTAGTAATTTAGTGTTCAGCAATAAGAGGGAAATTTAAATATAGAAGGAGCACATTTTCGTGAATAGTGGGATTATTCTGTAATCAGATGCATTCACCATCGTAAGAACAAAATTATCACTTCACATTAACTTTAATGTCTATAGGAAAAGTAGAATTAATACTCCAAATTGTAGTCACAGTGATCAAAACGACAAAACAGACATTCTTATATTACAAAAGCAATGTTTGGGTCAGACACTATTTTTGTAATATATGATATACCCAATCCTGATTAAGTGTTAATCCTGATTAATAACTAAATAATGATATATTTGTTCATCCTATTGTCCTATCTGCATATTTGTTCTCTAAACAGCCTGCAAGGACACAGCCTTTTCACACACTGGTTTTCTGTAGTTTTAGGAAGCAATCAGTCACTCATTGAAATTGGGACCAAGGTTATTATAGCTAACTAAAATGCTTTTTAGTTAACTATAGTAACCGGGTGAAAAAGGCCGTTTTGTTAATTAAACTAAAACGTAAAAAAGGCTTTCAAAAATAAAATAAAATATAAATATAGATATAAAGAAAATATCTTTAGTTTTAGTATTTGTTGGTTTGGTAACCGTGTTATTACAACTAATAATGCCCAATGAGGCATTGATGCACATGTTTATTGAGACTTTGGATGTCTACAAGTCTGTGAGTCAACTGCTTTCAAAAAGTTCTGTGTTTTTATTATAACACCTGTACTGATTTTCATAAATCTGGCATAAGCCCTCTAGACAAAAATAAAAGCTAATCTTTTAAAAAATAATAATCATATTTTTTAAACACAGAAACTAATTTAAAAAAGTCAAAATGTCAAAAAATAATAATGAATAAAAATTATTGGAGAATTCAAAACTATCACAACTCTAACTTCACATTAACTTTCAAATAGAAGATTCATGCACAACCTTTTCCCTGTTGTATTGAGAGAAAGAAAATGAGAGTGGCTGAATGAGAGAAGAGAGTCATATTGCAGAGTGTCTCCCCTTTGAATTTTAAATAAAGCCATTAGGATTTGATGGCAGAGAGTAGCAGCTGAGGCTCCATCTGAGTAAGACATCAATGTCAGCTCTTCAGCCCTGTCCCCCGGGACCGAGATGTTAACCACTCCCCGGTAATCATACTGGCACCACCCACATAAAAAGAGGTTTTAGGTTACCATGTGAAAAGAAGCCAGAAATGTACAAGATAATGGGAAATGAGTACAAATATCTGTTACACCCATTTATATTTGGAGTGAAGTTTCCCTGGCTTTATAAATGTGTTTTCCAGTCAGTTTCAAATATGACAGAGGCTTATCTGTTATTATAGCATCCATTTCCCTTCAAAATACATAAAAGATCAAATGTCATGGTATGCAAGAAATACCACCATAATTAGGTTTAACTTGGGTGGGTTTAGGGATCCTCTTTGTTCATCGAGATGCCACAAAAGATCCAATCACTGCAGCAACGACGCTGCCAGTGGCCAGGAATGTGCTGAAGATCGCCCCCTTCTGGAGTGTTTGTAAATGTATTTCCCCACAGAAATGCACACGCGAGTAAAAGTTGAAAAAGAAATACTATGAGTCCTGATCAGACCTGTGTGCAGGGTGACTGAATCCCAATAAACTAAGCAAACACTGTGTTTAGGTAAAAAGAAAGCTGACGTTTGTTCTCGTGGTTTCATTATAGTCTTTATATTATTTTTTATCTGCATGTCAGATTATTTTTATGTACAGTCTGATTTATGACATGGTGCACAGTAGTTTGTGTGGTGAGACTAACTGTTAAAAGGATGATGGATGTGCTTAAGAGGACCACAGGAGCAGATTGGGGGATCTTCATCTGTGTGTCAGGATTGATCTGAACTGTGGGCCAGACGCACTCAAGATCCAGGGCCATACTGGGAATCTCTCCTCTCCAGCATGATTGATGCCACTTTCTTCAAGGACCCAAGAGACTGCCATGGAGGAAATACAGGAACAGCTCCACTAACAATTAGACAATCTCTGACAGCAAACTGATAAATTACCCTTTAGATAATAAATCTTTCAGACGTATTATTTTCAGATTAAATAATATCCACTCGGAAACAAGCTCAGTGGACACAAAGCTGAAGTAAACAGCATTGTGTCCAATGTTGTGCAGCCATTAGCTTTGGTAGCATACCTGCACAAAGACTTCACAGCTGACGGTGCTTTCACTCTGTATTTGGAGCAATAACTGTCTCTAATGTTCCACCAGATGGCAGTGAGTACATTTCATTACGTCCTTAAATCCCAATTCAAGTGTTGGTTTTTTTGTTCATATGCTTCACTGTGAAATGTGCACAGCGGAAATACAAAGTAGTAGTAATACAATATTTTACTGTTCCTAACCACCTATTATATAAATATAAGTTCTGCTGGCCTATATATATTAGTGTGTTCTCTTCTCATAATCCTCATTAAAGCAGTGTGGACCCTTTCCATCTCTCCTCATTGTTTTTCTTACAGTATATCAATCAGTCTTCACTTTCTCTTGAAGAAGATCTAGTGGACTTCCTGCAAGGACACCAGATGTTTCCTATACATCTCCATCTGCAGCTGAAAAAATATCCAAAGAGTCTAAAACTCACAGAAACCCAGATTTCTTAAAGATAACAGTCTGTAATTATTTCAAATGTAACTTTCTTTTTACCAGGTTCATCATTGTGTTCACAGGGCTGACTGTGTAGGGGTTCATCTTTTCAGGCATCTTCTTTACATGCTTCGTAGCATTACCTGGGCTTCGTTGTGACCAACACCCCTTAATGAGCTGCTAAGTTTTACAGAGAAGAAAACACTGAGTGACTTATAACAAATCAAAAGTTAGAATTTACAAAAACATACAGTCATGTGAAAAAGAACATTTTCATAGGACACTGTGCAATCATCTGAACAACTAAACTCTATAGTTAAATAACTTTTAGAAGAATTATTAGGAGCCATAACTTGAAGCAGTTGTTTTCTGTATGACTTTACGAGTCTCTCACATCACTGCAGAGGAATTTTGGCCCACTTTTCTGCACAGTGCTGCTTTAGTTCAGTTAGCTTTGTGGGCATTTGTTTATGCAGAGCTCTCTTAATTTTCAACAACAACATTTCAGTTTGGTTTTCAGTCATTCTGTTTTAGATTTGCTGCTGTGTATTGTTCTCTTGCATGACCCACTTTCAGCCACTTTTAGCCTTTGGCTATTGGACAGATAGCCTCATATTTGACTCTAGAATACTTTGGCATACAGAGGAGTTCACGATAGGGTCAAAGACCACAAGGTGTCCAGATCCAGCAGCTGCAAAATCAGCCCAAATCATCACCCCTCCACCACCATGCTTAACAGTTGGAATGAAGTGTTTCTGCTGATGTGCTTTGTTATATTTTGGCCAAATGTGGCGCTGTGCATTAAGGCCAAACATCTCCCTTTGGTCTTGTCCATCCAAAGGACATTGTTCCAGAAGTATTGTGGTTTGTTTGGATGAAACTTGCAAACACAGACCATGCTGCAATGTTCTTTTGAGAGAGAAGAGGCTTTCTCGTGTGAACACTTTCAAGCAAGTCATACTCGTGCAGTCTTTTTCTAACTGTACTGTCATGAACTTTTCCATTTAACATGTTAGCCGGAGCCCGAAGAGTCTCAAATATAGCTCCTGGGTTTGAGCACTGCATGGTCTGACCTTGGGGTGAATTTTCTGGGAAGACTGTGACACTGTGTCAACACACCGCAATGCTCCAAACCAGAAAACTGTCAGAATCTCTGCTTTTATAAAGGCGCTCATACTGATAACCAATTAGTCGAATGTATTTGATTATCAGCAGAAAGCTGCTACCCACCCTCTTAATTCCTGTGCAAACACTCGGGGTAGCGTTAGTTTTTCACAGGACAGCATAGAGCACCGTGAAAACTTTTCACACGACTTTAAAATTACCAGCTGCTTTGTTTGTACAAAAATCATATATTCCCAGCTATATTTGCACATGTTACAGACCTCAAAATAGTGTTTGGGGACTACGACAGTTATTATCTGTCTTCTGCTTTGAGTTCAGGCGGCGGGAGGGGGGGACGCCACATCCTCAGTCCCTCAGCCTGTTCCTGCTGGTCACAAAACAAAGATCAAAAGGATGCTGAAGGTTGTAATCTAGAGGGCTATCATACTTGCTGAAATGAGGTCAGAACAAGCTGCAATCACAACTACAGTCATGGCTGCAGAAAAGGCACAAAAAAAGAGAACATGATTTTTCACTGCAGACAGATTCAGTAACTAAATCTAAGTCTTCAGCTTAACTATACGGAGTAACTGCATGATCCAAATACTACAATAATCCAATTTTGCTGCTTTAACTACCACTAACTGCTTATAGTGTGTCTCTCTAAAACACCGATACACATCTGCTGCTGATGTTGTGGAGCTGCTTGCCGGCAGGACCTCTGGAGTTTCGTATATGAGGTTTACATGCCCTAAATTAAAGCTGTCAAATTTCTCCTTTCTGCAGGCACAGAGTCCACAATCTGAGGCCGAACACAGAAAAGCACAAGGGTTCAGTGAAGTAGGACGATGCTGCTGTTGTAGGGTGTGGGCGTGTAGTGCTATGACTCCTATGAGGGCTAAGGTGAGTAAGTGTGACTACTGTAACACAAATTGTGTGTTTTGCCAGTATAATCATGACTCACTGTGTAATTTATGATGACATATTGTTACCTGTTACAGTTTCAAGTGTCTCATGAAACATTTTGTGCTGGACATCCTACGGGTGATACCGGTGACAAACAAAAGCCTGCAGGGAAAAGACATACCAGTACTAGCATTACTGAGAAACCAGTATGAGATGATCTGAGATTTTGAGTTTTGCACATTTTCTTCCAACCAAAGTTAGCAACACACCCAAACAAACACAAAAAAGCCTTCTAGCTAGCATTTCATAATGCTAAGATGAGGAAATTTTGAAAGGAAGGTTTTCTCCCTGGTCATTCAAAATATTTATTAGTATTATTTAGTAGTATTTACTAATTTTAATGACTGACATAAATTTCTAATATTTCTTATAGCAAAGATCATTTCCACTATATAGTCTGTATCTGTAGCCATTTGTAGAATTTTTTTTAAAGTGGCTACATGATTATTGTTAAAAGTAGATTGAAAACATAATAATAGTAAATTATCAGAATATTGTAAATGTGAGTTTTTCCCACTTAAAACCAGAGTTAATAAGGATGTCATCGTTCAGCAGGACATAAGCCAGGCTTCCACTGGGACAGTGCATTAGCACACAGTCCATGAACATGCATGGACTGGGACTGGTCCAGTTACTTGGCCAAAATAAAATGACATCAGTTATGTCAGCAATTTTTGATCCTTCTTCTTCTTTTATCTTGCACTGGTGTGTCACATGACTTCTCTTTTCTGCTTGACAGGATAAAATGTTTAACGTGGACGTGTTTAAGAGCTGCTGTTCTTCTGTCTCTGCAAGACAAGAAGGTTTTTTACTTAAATAGTGAATATAGAAGACGAGCTCAGCAACAGCTGTCATAGTACAGTATATTTGTATAATGACGAGGGACCAATCAGGTGGGTTTTTGCCAGGAATAGATTGAAATAATTAATTACCTTTAAAGAAATAAATTTAAATGGCAGGATTCACTATAATGCTGCTGTGCTGCTGGTTATACTTAAGATTGCTGCTACAGTCTGCAACAGTCCTTTTAAGGTTAGTGAATGTTTCTGACTCACTGGTTTTTATCTAAATTTTAAGAAGAAGACAAAGAAAACATCTCACTATATATCAGGCTGTGTGAAGCCTTGTTTGAAGGAAGTGTTGACCCCTGCTGCTTTTACATTGACGTGATCTCCAAATCCTGAGAGGAGTCTAGTGTGTGTGGATGAAAAATGCTCTTATTAAAAGACAAAAGTCACTCATCATCAATATGAATAAAAACTCAGTATGCAAAAGATCAATCAAGGTCTATTATTTCACACTTTGTTCTCTTTATGCTTTTGTAAATAAAATTCTCAGAAGAAAGTTAAACTGTTGAGTTTCCAGTGAGTTGTGTTTTCTGTGGAAATGCATGTGTATGTGTAAATTGCATCTTTGAGACATTTTTACCAAATATTATGATCTTGTAGTTGATGATCCAGCTTTCAGCCCAAAACATCTTCTGTTTCTGGTACTGCAGCCACTGCAGGAAGGAGAAGAAAAGATAAACATCAACACATGAGTCACATGCATTTATTTGTGTGTCTGTGTGTTTGCATGTGTAGTGCACAGCTTGACCACCATGGTTAGGATGAAGTCATCGCTGAATGGGGTGACTGGAAGCCCAAGGCCCACCTTGACACTGATGAAGATTGGGAAGAAGGAGAAGAGGATGATGGTTGTGTATCATATTACTACATATAACTACTTTGCACCCAGATAGTTTTTCCACTGGGATCTTTATCTAACATGGCCCTGCTGTATATAAATGCATCATAACTTATTTCTGTACCATATTTTGTGTTAATAGGCTACCAAACAACAAGCAACTAATTGCAGTAGAGTAAAAATACAAGTGGCGTAAACACAAACGCTTCAAAACTTAAATACAGTCTGGAGTAAATGTAGTTTTCTAGCAGTGAATGAAACACACTGCACGTCTACTACATCCCCATGTTCAGTCAAAATCATTTGTTTTTCATGCAACAGACAGAAACTTTACATAAATCTGCATTTAATGTGTTTTTGCTGTAAAAACTGCTGGATAAACATTTAATAAAACTGAGATAGACATTAAAATTACACTCACTCCCCACTTTCTTAAGTATTCCTCTTTACCTGCTCACAAATGTAAATATCTAATCAGCAAATCACATGATAGCAAATCAAGGCATTTAAACATGCCATCAGTGTCAAAGGTTTCTGCTGAAATCCACCAGAATGAGGAAGAAAGGTGATTTAAGTGACTCTGAATGCTGCATGGTTGTTGGGATTTTCCCACACCGTCTCTAGGGTATACAGAGATTATCCCGAAACTGATAAAATGTCCAGTGAGAGGGTGAAAATGCTTTCTTGCCAGAGGCCAGAGGAGAAAACCAGACTGGTATGAGATGATAGGAAGGGAGCAGCAATGCAAATAAAGCAGATGTGCTGCAGCAGCAAAAGATCACACCGGGTGCCACTCCTGTCAGATAAGAACAGGAATGTTAGACTCCATGTCACACAGGCTCACCAAAGAAGGTCGGAAAAATTCCGCCTTGTCTGATGAGTCTTGATTTTAGCTGCAACATTCAGATGGTGGGGTCAGAACTGAGCATAAACAACATGAAAACCTTGATCTTTCAGTTTTGTTTCAATGGTTCAGACTGATGGTGGCAGTATAATGGTGTAGGGGATTCTTCTCAGTACACTTCAGAGCCCTTTGGACCAGATGAACTTCATTTAAACACCACACCTGGGAATAGCTGCTGACCGTGTCCGTCCCTGTACGACCACAGTGTGCCCATGTTTTTATGGCTGCCTCCTTCAGGATAATAAGCCGTGTGACAAAGCTGAGATAATCTCAGACTGGTTTCTTGAACATGACACTTAAATGGCCTCCACAGTCACCAGTTCTCAATCCAGCAGAGCTCTTTTACGATGTGGTAGAACAGGAGATTCACGTCATGGATGTGGAGCTGCAAAACCTGGTATGGATGTATAGGTTTATTTTCTAATCATATTAAAAAATATTTTCCCAGAATATTAAAAACTAATCCCATGACTCAGTAGGTATGACACAATCCAAAGTATGCCAGCTTCTAATCTGGTACAAATATGCAGTGAGTAGGCTGTTAGACGACATGCCTGAGCAAATGAAAACATGTTCTCACATTGTTGCATATCTCTGTGAGCACGTGTGTGTTTTTTAAGAGCTGCATTTTGTCAGTAGACATAAAAGTAAAATGTCGTCAGGTCTGAAATTCATGTTACACAACGTCACACCGGTCCACAACACCGGCGTAACATAAGCAGCGCTTTTTAGTAGTTTGTTTGTGCTGCTTTACCTTTGAAGTCCAGTATTTCTGAGTCATCCTTCCTGCTTTGGTTACACTGTGAGTCACTATTTTTACCACTGTCAGACACTCAGTGGTCACACAGTCCACCTTGGGTTTTTTTTTTTTCAACAGACAGTTTGCAGAAGTGCTCCTCCAAAATGTGCTTTCACTCCTCTACACTAGTTGTTCACGTCTGCAGACATGTGGATTCATTCATAAGTATCTTCCACCAGAGCTGCGACATTAGATAAAGTTATGATGCTTTGAAAAGGAATCTAAAAGGTTTTTACACAAAGCATATTCTGGGTGTGCCAGCTGAGAGAGAGTCAAAGAGAATTATGTGCTTTATCACTACAATGCTTCGAGTCTTGCAGTTTAAGCCATTCACAACCGTACGCTCGCAGTAAGTCAGTCATTAGAAAGTAAAGAGAAGCACCACACGAGCATTTAAGTACCAAATATTTTCAGATGAATCCTGGGGAAGCTGTTAAGTCAGACTCAAGAAGATGATGTTTCTGTATTATTTCTCTTGGTTATAAAGGAAGTTAACAATGCAAATATCTGTGTGTGTGTGTTTCTGTCAGTAATATAAATATATGAAATATATTAGCAGTTAATTAAACAGATAATGAAACAGCTCAGCATTGTCATTATGATGTGCATCACATATTGTTGTGTCAGTTGTGGCCCCTGATTTGATACACGAGCAGTTTGTGTCATTAGTGTTACTCCTGTGTGACAGGCTCACGTTCATGACAGATGCTCGGACGCACTACTAGAAGTGAAAGTTAGCGCGCGGTCAACACGACAGTCTGTGTGGGTTTTTCAAATGCAGAAGCGCCACAAAACGAAACAGAGCTGAAACTCCTCACATGTGATGTTGTTATTGCTTGTTGTAGAGCTTTCTCTGA
Source organism: Pelmatolapia mariae (assembly GCF_036321145.2). Taxonomy (NCBI): domain Eukaryota; kingdom Metazoa; phylum Chordata; class Actinopteri; order Cichliformes; family Cichlidae; genus Pelmatolapia; species Pelmatolapia mariae. The sequence goes on from NC_086240.1 coordinate 39,414,152, forward strand.
ATAGTCACCTTTTATATAGATGCTGTGTGATTTTTCTAGTATTTGTGTCCAGCTACACAAATGTGTAATTAACACAGGCGCTTTCATTTTTGTCTTTCCCAGCAGCATCTCTCAAAGTAACAATCACTGATTCAGTGTAATGCCAAGCATGTGTTTGCATACGTATGTGTGTGTTTTGGGCACGGCAGATCTTCACCTGAGCTGGAAAATCCTGTTTGTGACGTTGCATTCGTAGGAGTCTGAAGCTGTAACTGTGTGCATGACACTGAACTCTTCCCCAATAGCTGCTGCTACTCGTGGGTAATGTACCGAGGCCTGACTTGTGACAACACATGGGTTTGTCTCCCGAGCATTTGCATTCAAACAGTGTAAATACGCTTGAAGGCAGGGATACTATATCCAATATTTGCACATTTCACAAACAGATATGATTTATAGAGGCCCTAGTTTCTCTAAAGACACTGAAATTCCTCCTTCCTTTCCAAACCTGTCATAAACTTTGGAAAACAGCAAGAGACAGAGTGCAAGACAGAGAGCTGGGGGTGGACAAACGTTCATAGGTCATTTGGTTTGTTGATCAGCCAGCAGTCTGATCTACTTTGTTGAGCACTGTGTTGTCCAGATCCTAGCAGACACGACAGCCACATATGTGTAAAGTGGAAATGTTCATTCATTTAAGACACATCTTTAACTCTGCAAAACTTAGTTGGTTCTGAGCACCAAAAATAAAGGAAAAAAATCAGCAGTGGGCATCAACAAAAGCACTCTGCTAACGCATTATAATAAAAATCTCTACACCTTTTGAGAGGACAGCAAAAGTAATTGGGTTCCTCAGCATTACACAAAAGCCTGAACATTGCAAACTAAGTTGCCATACTTGGTTACAGTCTGTCATTTGTGTTTGAAACAGAGTCTTAAATAAACTCAGGCAGGCTGTGGCCTTTAAATGATGCTCAGTTGGTACCAAAGGGACCAAGTGTGCTAAAAAAAATCATTACATCACCAGCAGCAGCCTGAACCGTTGATACAAGGCAAGATGGATCCATGCTTTCATGTTTTGTTTTGTTTCATTCATCATCCAAATGTTGCAGCAGAAATTGAGCCTCGTGGGAGCATTTTTTGAAGTTTTCTTCAAAAAATGCTATGCTCCTGTGAACGCTGGCATCAACAAGGCATTTTCTCTCAGGTAACAGGCCAGTTTTAAAGATGGTTGTGTGGGGAAAATCCCAAAAGATCAACAGTTTCTAAAATATCAGATAAACCTGTTTGGAACCAACAACTCGGCCACTTCCAAAGTCACCTAAATCACCTTTCTTCCTACAAGTGTAGTGTATGTAGCCATACGATGTAATTTGCACTTAATTGCAGTCAGACAGATGTATTTAATAAAGTACGTTGAGGTTCTCTCTGGATGTGAGAACCATATAAAGTGAATACGTGACAAACCTTTTATTTTTATCTTTTGCTGATTTATGCTGAATAAGTCTGTAATCTGATTTAATTTTGAAGCTGGCCTTCATATGCGATATGAGTCCTTATTTTTAGAGCAAAAGGGACGATTTATGCAACATTTCCCATCTGTGCTTACATCTGTTTGCCCTAACATTTAGAATAAACCAAAAGATGGCATTTCTGAACATATGTGAAATTTAATTGGCTTTTCAAGAAGGCATAATTACAGCACAGCTGTAGAAAAAGACTGCCACACCACGCAGTTAACAGTTCATGTTTTTCAGAAGGTTGAACCAGCATGACAGTCAGCAGGAATTACAGATCTACAGAGGACTCTGCTTTGGTCATACAATGTGCGCTGCCATGCAGCATCATGTACATGCAAACCACATGACCCGAGTCAACCCATATCTCAAACAACTGAAACGAAACTGGATGCCATTTACAACCTGAGACAAGCTATACATGTACCTCTTCTGCTTCTGCAAAGGGCAATACATTCAGACCGCCGTGTGAGGTTTTAAAGCTTGAAAGGATTTTAATGCAGTAAAAACAGTACATCCGGCTTGTGGAAAAATAAAAATGGCTGTGGGTTTGTGGTTGCTAAGAGTACACAATAGGCTTTCGTTTCAAGCATGTTGGTTTTTGTAAATTAGAGGGGAGACCTGACACTTAAACAGGGCTTTTGGGGAGAACAAGAACTACATCTATAATACACAGTATCGAGTGTTTACTTTGGAAAGAAAGGAATTTACATCTCTATGCACAGAAATCTAGAGAGTGGGTTTGAATAGTTCGCTCTTACTTCAGCCTGCATTTAATGATTATTATTAACTGCCTAAATCTATACTTAATTCATATTGTCCAATTTTTACAGTGCGATCCACACAGGATTTACTTATTTTTATCAGACTCGTTGCCCAATAATATAATTGACTGGAAGAGTTTAGTGCTTGAGGCCCATTAAATAGCCTAAACAAAACAAATCATCCCAAAGTGCTCTCAAGCTGTGGTACTTCATTACAGACGGTCCTTTTAGCGCTTCTTCTTAGTGCAATCAATTCTGCAAAGGTTTATAGTATTATAATCAGTCATCACTTAGCATTGATCATCTGAGTTAAAATCTATAGACACTTTGCTTCAGTCGAACTGGATTTTCAAGCATTGCATGGCTTGTTTTGACTGGTGTAGGTGCCAAATGGGTGGTGTGTGCAACATTTAACAAGACTACAGTCTAGAGTCAAGCTGGAAAGTCTGAAAGTTACAGTATGACAACTGATCACGAGTAGGAAATGAATCCCAGCAGCAAACTTTATGACAAACTGATGGTTGTTAAGAGACTTAAAACCACCAAAGTCAGTGTAATGATGTCAAGGCGGGGGGGAGCATATTTACCACCATTAGTCCTCTGGAAATGAAGATAACGCAAAAACAGACTGACCAACCAATCAAGTAATATTTCCATGAGCCTGCTGTCATGGCTGAAAATATAAGAAATGCTGAAAGATATAAAAATGTATATATTTTACATATTCTTCTGAAATTAACTTAAGGTTTCTATATCATGTCATAAAAGAAATATTGTACACATTCTTATATTTGATTATTTTTTTAAAAAAAAGAATGTCCTTAGATATTTAAAAAGACATTAAAGTTTTATGGCTTTAAAAGTCCAAAACTACACAGGAACACAGGTCATCTCAGCCTAACAAACAAACCACAGAAGGTGTAAACGGCTCCACTAACTTGTCTCTCAATTTACAATTTTAATGACGTCCTTTACAACAGACATGGCATAAATACTTTACAACCAAAGAAAAGTCATTTCAGCCCAGGTTTAGATTTGATCAGGAAGTTTTCCTAATCAGCCTGCAGGCGCTCGTGTTCACAAAGGGAGGTGCAGTCTATTCAGTCGTATCCTCTTCAGGTCCTGAGAGCCCACTGTATGCCAAACCTTCAGCTGGAATCCAGTGTGTTGCAACATCATTTTACAGCTCTTTTACTGGTGACCAGCTGTTTCATCAGAGCAGCATCAGCCACTCAGCAAGCTGAAACGGATGTTTGAATAAAGAAAAGTTACACAACAAGTCTGTCTGAGTGATTTGCTGCAGGTCATAGTTTTGCATAGGTGAACTGAAAAAAGGAGACAGACTGTCCACCAGAGGCCAAACTACTCAACAAGAAGTGACTGAAATTCTCACACCAAGTACATATTTTCTGCACAGTATAGTTTCAAGAATGCTTTGCTGGATCTATTGAAAGCATAAAATAAACATAAAACTGCGTCCTGCCCAAGCTAAGCCACAGCTTTACAGTGCCCGACTTGGAAAAAAATGTCACTCTTCTTGACTAGTTCTTCCACTACAGCATTCCTTAAAAGCTAACCAGGAAGTGAACTTAACGGAAGAATCAAGCAGATATACAGAAAATCATATTGATGTCACACTTCATTTGGTTTACTCCCTCGCAGGCTTAAAGGGGAAATGTACAGCCGTGTACGCCACGCCGACTTGTTTTAATCAGCCATTCGAGTGCAGCGTCACCCGTGCTTACGCAACCCAGAGGATATGATAAAAAAAACACAGGATGATTCCCATTATGGAAGAATGGGAGGTATGTGTCCAAACATGATCAAACCCTGACAGAACAGCTCGTTTGCATTCATTAGGGGAAACAGCAGTGCATGAAGATCCCTTATCTCCATCGAACCAACTCTAGCAGTGGAGGAGTTGGCGTGAAATGTCTCTTCAGGAGACTGCTTTTAATCTGAGGACAAACACAACCCACTGAGACCAACTGGAGACATATGTAGCTTCTCTTTCAAGTCAGCTCCAGTCTCTTTTCAGAAAGATCATTCAGATCTGGACATATGTTCTCAAAAAAAAGAAAAGAAAAAGAAAAAGTTTTCAGTTCTTGAGTATACTCTCATCATTCTTCATCTCTTCTGAGGGAGGCTGGCTGTTGCCCGTGTCGTGCCCAGAGCTCAGTGGCCTGGAGTTGGCATTTGTTGACCTCTGCCGACGAGTGCCGTTGCCAATGCAGCGCATGAGGTTCTTAAAAGTTGCCCACATTTCCTCATCCTTGTAAGAGTAGATGCAGGGATTCATGACAGAGTTGAGTACAGCCAGGAGCAGGAGCCAGCGTTTTAACTTCATGACGTGACAATTCTCACAGTTAAGGCCATCCATCAGCAGAACCACCAAGCCAGGAGTCCAGCAGATTACAAAGGCCCCTAAAGAGAAATAAGCAAACTACGTCATTATCTTCAGTACGTTTCCTTTCAAAAATGTGTGTAATTTTTATACAAAGGCAGTCTGAAAAGTCGCATCTTCAACATTTTGCAGATGAAAATTAAATAATAAATGTCTTATTATAAAGTTATGACAAGACATTTTGGACATTTATTATATGAACTAAAATATTGATGAAAATTGGTCTAAAGTGGTGACTTTCAACTTTGATCCTTGCAAACAAACAAAAAAACTGCATTAAAGATTGAGGAATTAAGTCCTTTTGTTTCCATATTTTAAAAACTTCACCATGAACAGTTTGAAAAGGCAAAAACAAACAGCAAACAGTCTTCTTTGTTCTGCCTTATCATACTATTTTATCATCAGCAAGTGATAAATCAGGTTAACATGGTGTGACTGACTCTCCCACTGCAGATCATTTCATTTCTTTATCTTTTTTAAAAAAGGGTCGTTTTGCAGTATGTTTTGGGTCATGATCATTTTCACTGCTTTGGTGTATTCAGCTGAAAGAGCAGAAAGTGTAGCTTTGCACACTTCAGAGTTTATCTGGCTGCTTCTGTCTTCTGGCACATCATCAATAAACTCACTGCCTCTGGAGGGTGTGCATGCTTACGTCATCTCACTGCCTCCGCCATGTTTGACAGTTCACTTCTTTCAGAGCAACTGGTACAGCCCGAGCTCCGATTCATCTGTCCACACGCCACTTTAGAGCTGTGTTTGTTTTTGGTCATCTCTAATCTTTCCTTTCTAGTGGTTTTTCTTTACAATACATGCTGCGAACATTCACTTCTCTCTTCTGCGGACTTGAAGGCATTTTTATGTTACTGAGGTCACCGGTGTGCTCCATCTTCTTTTCAGACTATATTAAACTTTTAGTTTGGTTACTCTTATTAATTCCTCTCATGGTTTTTTTTTGTTTGCAGGATGCTGCATTTCACTTGGATTAAGAGCCAGTTTGTGACGAATAAATGTAAAGGCTTAGCAGACAGACTGAGGTGAGCAGAGGAAGCAGGAAAATGAAAAAAAGATGGTTGCTGAGGTTGTGTGGCCAGAGATGATGCAGGGGTCAGGTGATAGTTAGGTTTTATTACTCCAAAATGAAGCCAGTCTGCATTTTTCCATTAGTATCTTCTTGGCATAATAAATGTTGCTGGGCTGAGGGGGCCGCTTGTATATATTTTATTTATTTATTTGCTTCTGCCTGACCTTACGTCATGATCGGACCTACATTAACCAGAGGTTTAACATAACCACAGCCTGTAGATTTTTGGATGCTCTGTATAAACATTCAAACTGTCCGATTGCTGTGCATATGTGGAGATCAGGAATTGTGCACAAGTTATATTTTACACAAATGGAATTATGTGTTAACAAACTTCACTCCTGAAGTTAAAGCACAGAATGTAAAAGAACCACGTTGCTTATGTTTAAATTCAGCCTATTCTAGTCGAGAAACAAGTAGACGCAGGTTGGAAACACAATGCCATTATTGTGCTCAGTACTTAACTGTGTGTGTAGCATTTAATGAGGTGGGTCATGGAGGCACTGAAGCAGCCATCTACTTCAAACATGTTTGGGCACAAAGCGAAGCAACTAAAACTTTTCTGGAAATAAAAAGAACCAACAAGCATCAACCTGTCCGCTTTACTACAGCATCTCTGAGCTTTATGTCAACAGCAGGAGAAAAACATGTTTTTTTCTTGGTGTTTTTTACAGCTCACCATTTCTTTTGTCAGACAGAGGGGTGTGGGAGAAGGGTTGAGCTCAGCTTTTATTCTAAAACTCAAAAACGAGTTATTTATATGCAGCCTTCTTCTGCCTGACTTTGTTTTCATCATCTTTGATGTCCAAACGTGAACCAAACTGTAACTGAGATTCCATTAAATGGACTTCATCGTGCAGTTTTTGATGTATTCTACAAGCTCAAACTTTTTTCCTCTTAAATCTCTTACAAATAAAAAAAAGGCTTTAGAAACCCATGTTTTGAACATCTGCTCCTTTTGCTATTCATTTGTCGATTTGTGGTTACGCTTAAAGAATGAAAACAAATCTGCCGGGAGTATTACGATGCTTCACTTCAAAAGCAGGCCCCAACACACTGGGATGTGCTACATTTAAACAGATGTATGCTCAAACTACAACAACTGTATGCTGACAAACTAGTGCCATGAAGTGGAATTATAAAAAAACAAGAACAGTGATTCCTTACGCTTACTTGTTTTAAATTTGAGTGAATTTATTGTATGAAGTCGGAAAGATTATGACCAAAAAAACCAAAACAAAACACCCTAAAAACTTCTTCGAACCTGTTACAGGCCGAACACTGAGAGGAAACAGGGACACCTGTTGTTTCCTTTTACTTCTAAAGGACATTTTATGCATTAGCATATTCATTCTTTGGTGTGACAAAGGCCATAGCCATTTCCAGTCTTTCTGCAATCAGTTATTTTAGTGGTTTTAACAAAGCATGTGTGCTTCGTATGCATTTCTGAACTGGTTTGCCCTGTTGCCGTTTTTGTCTGCACAAGCAGATTTCCCTTTACCTTGGACCTGACTCCATGCCCTACAGGTTTTGATAGTCCAATTGTTTCTTACATAAGAGCTTCATTAACTTTTTCCCATAAAGCATAATCATTAAAAATAATTGTGTTACATACTCTCCAGCTACAGTTTTAAGTAAGTAAGTTTCTGTGTTAACTGTTGAAGCTTATTGCTACTGTGAGCAGAGGTGAAGGGCTTTAGCCCTGTGATAGACAGGAGATGTATACCATATCTCGCCCTATGAAAGCTGAGACAGGTTTAGAGCAAGAAGGAAATCAAAAGATAAATTAACATACTGAAGGGACGAACCTACACTTGTGTGATTACACTTCAACAAGCTATGGAGAAGTGCATCTGAAAGCAATCGCCGAAGTCCCCAAGTATAGGTTCTTTTTCTTTTTTCCCTTTTTTGGGTAGGGAGGAGGGGACGTTCACTGAAAACCAGTGTGGTGTGGTGGATGGTACGCCACACAGGCTGTGAAGCAGTGTCCTTGCAGGAAGAGATAATTACACAGCCATCTGCAATAAAGTGTCTAAACAGACAAACATCTTCTACACTACATTCAGCACTGAGATATCTGGCTGCGTGAGCTGAGAAAGATCAATGCCAGACCATTTCTCTGTAGTGTGACGCTACAACCTTCTCTTTTATCTGAAGAGCACACAAAACAAAAAGCAATCATATTGAACTCTGAGGAACTCGTCTGACCTGCAGCGCTATCAGAAATGCATCAGTCTGGCCTGCATTCCTAGCTTTGGTAACTTACTATACATAGACTGTGTTATACAGTTTGTCTTTGGACACTGGCTGCTTTTTCAATCAGTTCATTCCAGTCCTCGTACCTGACCATTTTCAAAGGAATGTTTTGTTTATTAAGCCAACTAACACTGAGGCAGCTAACTCAAGGGATAAACTATTGTTGTGTCAAGCATAAAGAAGCTATTTTAAATTGTATCTTTAGGCACTTTGTTGCCAACAGCCTGTCACAAAAACAGTTTATTCCTGAACTGAATCTATGTAAAATAACAATGATAACACAGTTTGACAGAGATAAAATGGTATGTTTGGACCACAAAGGCGATTTACTAAGAGCTGTTAGCTGGGGGGAAAGGATGTGGTGTGGAGGAGGTGGTCGGGAGAGAGGTACAGCAGCGAGTGTCTACAGCCATCTGTAAAACACGGTGGAGGCTCTGCCATGGTTTAAGGCTGCATGTCAGTCAATGGTGTTGGGAATCTTGTCAAAATGTCAAAATACCTTCAGATTTTGATCAACCATTCAACCATCTGGAAAATATCAAATTGGCAGTGACGTACTTGTTATCTAAAACATGCTGCCAATGCAGTAAAAGCATACAAGCATAAAACAGCACACAATGGCCGCCCCAGAGCCTCAAACAAAAGGCATCTTCCAAAGAATAGCTTCAAATGTCCTTCAAAGTCTGGTGAACTATTCCTGAAGACCATTTAAAGGAATGACAAGCTTGTCTAAGAGAGCTCAGGCTGTGCTGAAGAATAAAGGTGGTCATACCACATAATTGACTTACAAGTTTGTACTAACTCTGTTTTTGACTCATATTCTATATCTCTGTGCACGTTTGCACATGTTTCAATGAATTGCCGCCCATTTTCTAAGCCAAAGTACAGAAGTGGGGGGTGGCTCAAGACTTTTTCACAGTACTGTACTTAAAACAGTGTAACTTCTAATGGTCTGTAGTTGCGCTCCAGTAGAATATCCTTGTACACTCCTATTGTACCGTTTACAATAGAAAGCACTGGGAAGGGTCTGATTTTATTACTGAGCCTCTATTGAAAGGTATCCTCTTGCAAAACGCCAACAAAGGGAGCCAAGTAATGATATCCGAGGCCCTCGTCTAAGATGGAGTCGACTGAGAAGGGGAGAAGGTATTATGACAAGCGTTGTACCACTAAATCATGAATTTATGTGCCAGCGGTTAAAAAATAAGTTAAGAGTTATTTCTTATTATTTCTAAACACTCTGAGGCTACAGCTTCTCAGATGTGAGGGCACCGAATGGCTGCTGTCTGGGCAAACGCAGCAATTCAGAGATTCACTTTCTAATATTTTTTTTGCCCCTTTTATAACTTGCTTTTCCATCTTGTCAGGAACATATAGATTATAATCAAGTATCTTCAGCAGAGACTCTAAATAGTTCCTAAAGTTTGTGACAACTTTAAAAAGCACAATAGTGTTTTTATGATCCGCTGATCAGCGATACTCCTCGGGGAACTACTTTATGAGTAGCACCTACCAAGCACAACCAAGACCGTCTTCATGAGCTTCATGGGTGTCCTCTTGCGGTTGATGGAGCCGGAGGTGTGTGGCATGAGCATCGCCGTCTTCTTTTTAACGTAGGCGTAGATTCTCAGGTAGATGGACACCATGATGAGGAACACCACCAGGTTAGAGACAGACCAGAAGATCAAGTAGCTCCTGCTGAAGATGGGAGCGAGCTTGGAGCATGTGTTCAGGTTGCAGATACAGTTCCAGCCCAGACTGGGCACAGCCCCCATGAAGATGGAAATGGCCCACACCAGCACAATAAGCAGCGTCACCCTCCTCTTCGTCAGGTTGCTGTGAACTTTCCAGCTCATAACAGATATGTAGCGCTCCAGAGCTATGACTAGCAGGTTTGCCAGTGAAGCTGAGAGACTGATGTCCAGAAGACCTTGGCGGATGAAGTAACCAGTGACAGTAAGTTGCCGTGACACCTCGCCCGTGTTGAACATGAGGTACACGTACGCTATCCCTGCGAGGAAGTCCGAGGCAGCCAGGTTGGAAAGGAGATAGTAGAAAGGATAATGAAACCTTTTATTGGTAATGACAGCAGCTATGACCATAACATTGGAGACCAGGATGAAACAGCAGAAGATGGAGCCCACAACCTGGACCAGGATGAGCTGAGTGGTGTCCCATTTATCATCACCTCCGCTCTGGTTGTAAAAGAACTTCATCGTCTCATTGTAATGACAGGTGTTCTGTTCGGCCATTTTAAAAGGCAGGTCTGTGAAATGGGAAAACCAAGACGTTAAAAGCAGAACTTTTCATTATCCACGTCGATACGATGGACTCTTTAAACCTTTTGTCTCATGTTGCATCTATGCAGTCTTAGTTACCAGCTATAAAAAAGCACAACTCATTAATATCATTTATAGTCTTCTACAAATTTGTTGTGATGAAATCTCTAGACTGAGTTTTTTTCTCTCCTCCTAAGCCTAGGAAGAGATTCATTCATTTGACTCCAAAGCGCACACGCCACAGCCTGTTTACCGGGAGCCGCTCTGATTGTACAAAACTAAACTCACAGTAAACCCTCATTACTAAAGCTGAAGGGCATGACCATATATTAAAAAATCAGAGTGAAAATCATATGGACCCCATCTGAAAGTTCTATGTATGCAAACATTTCTTAGGGTAAACACTGCATACATGGTAATAAACCAGAGCTGACTGTAATACGGTGCAAGGTACACTTTTCTTCATGACTCCTTTGTTCACTCAAACTTTACTACAACCGGTCCGACTTGGAAACCAGTGGGCAGCAAAGCCAGGGGAGGAGATTCTAGCAGCGGGACAGACAAATGATAAGCACTTGGAGAAACCACAGAAAAACTAGTCGAAACTAATAAGAAGTTAACAAAAAAGGCAATTACAGGAGATCGAGTAGAAGGGAAAAAAACAGCCAGGTGAGTTTACCTGTGGGAAATGTTTGTCCTTTGTGCGTCAGCAGACTTAAAGTTGCGAAATCCTCAGTTGGACTTAATGAACATGTTTCTCCTGTAGCGCTGTGCGTCCTCGGCTGAGGACGGAGGGAGGTGACTTCACTGCGCCGCTGTCAGGACAGAGTGAGAGCAGAGCGTCTTCCTCCCCAGGTCTCAGCAGCGTGACGCAGAGGGCGTGAGCGTGGAGCCACCCACGCTCACTGCTGCTTTGGACGAGACCCCGCGAGCGCACGATGACCAAACGAAACCGATAACAAGTCAGTGATCTGAATGAACCAGCAGTTTATCAGGTAGACTACGTGACAGCTGCGGATACAGTTCCATCTTAACATTGTGACGTCTTATTTGGAGTCCCTGTCACTTTTAACATGTCCATGAATTTTTACCAGGTCAGTCACAAATACATTTCTCCTTTAAACTCATCTGGTTTCATTCCTATAAGCATCACACGGGTAAAATGTGACGTTTAACCTGTTTTTTTTTTTTTGACCCTTGCTCTCTAGTAATCGTCTCATATACACTGGAACCGTAGCGCTGGAAGGACTCCAGCTCCTAGATTGAGCTACAGAAGACTATGTGCGGTAGCTAGAAGCAGCTCCACCTTGAACAACAATACAGACATAATAATAAATATGTCTGATAAAATATTAATTACAGGTGAGGCATTTTTCCTGCATAGGCACTTTTCTTTTTGACACAACAGTATCTTAAACTAGTTTTAATGCAACTTTACTTGAGTCAGAAAACTGATTAGAGTCAGCACTGAAAAAAGTTGAAACCAATTAACCTGCAGTTTAGCACCATTACCTGATTTTCTGGTAAATCATCCTTGGAAGGGATTTGTTCCTTTGGGGTTTCAAGAAGCAGGCTCAGGTTATCCAATGGCCATTCAGGGCCTGTGCCCGGGGGTTCTCGTAGGGATGGGGCCCCAACCAAGAGGCGTATAAAAGAAATACCAAACTGTATCAACTTAGACGTTAGATTTTTAACCCATATTGTCTTGTTTATATCATACCAGGATGGCATAATTGATAGAATATAGTAGTATGTATTTTTTCTGCCCCTTTTCTCCCCTACAATGCCGAGGCTAGTAGGCTCTCCCAAAGTTAGATATCTTGTGGATTAGGTACTCCCAAATCCATGGGCACAATAGAGGAAATGTGAATAAATGTGTGTTCCTGACTCATTTTTGTAAATAATTCTGGATGAAAACCTTGCAATCAAGTTATTGAGATGTCAGTTAGATGACATGCAAGCTAATCACAATGGATTGATGACCTGAAACCTTTAGCATCCAGGGAATAGTTCTGTTTTACCTGCAGGATTTTTTTCCCCCACCAAAGAAAAAAAAAAAGTTCCTTTTTCAGTGGACACATGCCAAACGTGCCTTTTCCCAAGAAAAGCTCTCCATTACAACAATGAACAATCATCCATGAGCGAGATTGGCAAGAATCTTGAGGGTTGTGGTGTGTTGGGGGCAGAAACCAAGACGAAGATGATAACAGCTGCTTGTGCACGAAAACATAGCATCATTTTTTTTTAAACAATCTCTGGCTGTTTCATTTAGTGTAAGGATAATACAGCTTTTACAAAAGTTGTATTTTGATATTTCTTCACTAAAAGGTGCAGTGCTCTCTATTTCAAAACTGTTCTGTGAACATATATGCACACATTCCTGTATGATGCATCTGATTACTGAAGAAAGGGGAAGAGAAGGAGGAGAGGAAGGAGGAAATAAAAAACACAAAACAAAAATGAGCGAGGGCTCATCGAACATTTTTGTCCAGGGGTCTGTAACTTCATGATCCAGGCACGTTTAAGAGTCTGCAGATATCTTCTTTGCCTCATTTGTAAACTAGCTTTGAAGATTTTAAACAGCTGAATGATAAAATACTTAAAAAAGAAAGAAAAGGCAACCTATTGGCCAGCGTAGCTGAGAAAATGTGAGAGAAATGTGATGCTTTGATCTTATCAAACTAGGAGCACAGCTCTGCAACAGAAGTCATGCTCCAGCTTGTCTTTACCTTTAACCTGCTGGTTTCTACACTGATCGAGCTGAATCATCGTTGTGTGTTCATTCAAAACTAGTCTTACTCAATCACAACTCTGCTGGAAACATGTTTGTGCACTTCAGAGAAAACTCATCCCCCCACTCCCACCAGTGACATGATTACATTTAAATAAAAAAGGGACAAATAGGAAGATTAGCCTTGCTGCAATCTTTACTTAACACTTAATAAATTAACTTTAATGTTGTACATTCCCCAACAGCACTCAACCAAACTCCTTGACCAAATAAACATCTAAGCAGTATTATAAACGTATACAATTAATCCAAGCAACCACTTCTTCTTAGTCCCAGTTCCAGCTCCGCATCTTGAGCTCCTGACTCCCGTTCAGTGGAGGGAACTCATGTGGCCTTTCTTATTGCACCTCACGGGATATTACACCTGTTCAGGTAAGTCTACATTCTCCAGGATTTTTCAGTGTTTCAGCGTTGAGAAGTTTGTCTCAGACATGTGAAGTATTGTTCCCAGCATTTTCCTCCCTAAACTGTCTCATCCAGAGGCGGGGCAGCCGTCAGCTGATAAGTATGACATCATCATTTGCTGGAACTCTGTAATGGGAGAGGGAAGGAGAGAGAAAGAACCCATAAAACCACCAACCTTTCATCATGACAAACTACAGCACAGGCCTCTTTTCACTCAGATGTTCGATTACGTGGTTAACTAATGCTTCTCTTTAGAAAGCACCAATATGTTAACAGTAAATCCCCTTGAAACTTTGTTTACTCATAAATGATATGAACCAAGTTCAACAAAGAAAAATAGGTGGTTTCTACTGGTATTCAAAATCGGCCTCCTCTAGTTTCAAGCAAAGCAAGCAGTGTACGATCTTAAATAATGGCAGTATCCTATTTATGGGACTCCTACATGCTTGTATACGAATCACCTTGCATGTCCCAGGTTTTCTCAAATGTGCTCCAGCTTTATTAAAGCTACACGGGTTGTTCAAATCCAGGGTACATGCCATTCTAAATGTAGCAACCAAGGCAACACTTATTCCCAAGTGTATCAATATTATGTTGGGATGATACATCCAACGTGTTACACAAGCAGACAGGAATTCTCACTTTAGGGCATAATCTTGCAACACTATCGTGGTAATGTTCTTGGGATAATTCCCATACACGCATCATTAAGGGCTTGTTCTCCAATCTGTAATTTCACCTTCACGCAGGTTTGATAGTAACACAAAGCAAAGATTTGCACACTTCACTGTATCAAAGTAAACCCACCAAAGAAAACTTCAAGTTTAAACACTTTGTTTTTAAACATTTAGATAATTTTCCTTCATTTTTATGATCTGCTGTAAGCAGAAAATTTACAGTAGGATTCCAGTTTTGAGCCGGATTTTGATGATGATGAGACCAAGTGAGCAAGGAAGTTGTATCTAATCATTTTGTTGTCAAAGGAGAAAAAAAATCTTGTTGATGAACAGTGTGGCTCCTCCTTTCAAACAAACTTTTATTGTACAAAAGGACGAGTGCACGAGGGTAACGTGCAGACTGCATACAGGACAGAAACAACGACATTATGCTGCTAACATATTTCAGCTCTTTGCAAGCACAGACAGCACGCTAATGCTAAGCTAGCCAAGAACCCAGAGTAAAAGCTGAGTGAATGCAGACCCCAGACCAGCACAAAGACCCTGAACTTCAACAGGTAACAAACTGATGCACAGTCAGCCTGCAGACTCCACTTCTATGTAGAATCACTCCATCTTTGTGCAGGTTTTTACATTTTTAACTGGTAATTATGAGATGTTTCATGATGTGTATGCCTTTCAGGACCTTTTTCAGTGCAACGAATTACTTTCTCCTGGGAGTAAATCAGTAATGTAATGCAATACTTTTCTTAAAAGTGTTCTGTGTTAACCCCAACACTGACCATAACAAAGAGTGTAAATCCCTCCTCCTGACCACACAGGATACAATTAATTTGCATGAATGTAATGTCTCTGATATGAGGCTTAGCAATGGTGGTGACTGTCAAAGCGAAACCAATGACAAGACATGAATGTTTTCTGTCTGATGATGACAGAGTGCCCCAGGCTGATTAAAATGACTCCCTTCACCTGTCCTGTTTTTAAGATAAACATCATGATCCACACTGACACATTCATATTCCTCAGTACACCGGATTAAAATGGAGGCTCTGCTTTTTATTTACCAAATGCTACGGTGAATCATAGTATCGGAGCTCCGCTGA
Organism: Pelmatolapia mariae; assembly: GCF_036321145.2. Taxonomy (NCBI): domain Eukaryota; kingdom Metazoa; phylum Chordata; class Actinopteri; order Cichliformes; family Cichlidae; genus Pelmatolapia; species Pelmatolapia mariae. The sequence continues at coordinate 39,429,408 of NC_086240.1, forward strand.
CTGCTGCTTTCTTTTTCCTACTCGTGCATGTGAAACTCCAGGTGGAGTCTGATCAGCCTGCTCTGAAACTGAAAAGTCTGAGTTGCTGATCTCAGAGTTTATGATGGGAGTCAACATTTTGTTGAACCCACTTTCAGGAATAATCTTTGACGGACTGCAGCTGACGGATTTAAGTCCAAATACTGTTAAGTTTACAACCTTTGTCACACATATACATTATATTACATTTAATTGAATTCACAAGAGTCATAATATACAAGAGATAACAAACCTGACGCTTTTGGTAAACAAGTTTTAAATCCAACCCAAGGATCACCATCACTTCCCAACTTCCTTTCCAAACAAGGTAACAGATCCAGATGAAATTTCACCCAGTAAGACATTAAAACGTTAACTGAGAACACTGATCTAATTTTTGCTGGGACAGTAAGATAAGGATGCTTGTAAAAAATGAGATTTAGCCAGGTCAAAGGCTGCAAATGAATGCAATTATATAGTCAGTGCAAATGTACAAGAGTACTAATAAGAAAATTGAACCAACTTTAAAAGATGGTCACCAATTTCAACAGAGGATGTACATTACACATCAGTACATAATGGCACTGTAAATGAAACTAGACTTCCTTAAACACTCAAGGCAACCAGAGCTGGAATCCCAGGAAAGCTGGGTGATAGAAAACGGCTGACAAACATCCAAAAACAAGCCCAAAACAAAACCCTCAAAGTCGGCGTGTTAATGTCTGCTGAAACAATGACTGAAGAGCCCCGAGGGGGGAAACAGACTGTCTAAGCTCCAATATGTCATCATAACACATACAGCAAAGGAAACTTTTCCCAATGCCAGGACTTTTCCAATGAGTACACAGCTACAGATCATTTTTACAGTGTGTACAAACATTCAAAGCTCTGGCAGGAAAAAAATAACAGTTTGGTGGCAAACGCGAAACACAGCTCTATACAACAGTAGTTGTTTTACTGAGTAAACAACATCTCATGCACTCAGTCACAAAACAGTCTCGTGCTTCTGAAGTGGAATGATTGTGATGATGGCTACAGAAACCAATCCTGGTGTCCGTTTACAGCAAAACATTCTCCTGAACAGAAACATCAACTTCACAATTGAGTAATGTGCTGACTGTGATGGAGGAAGTGTTGTTGGGCGCAAACGGGGGACTGCGCTGCCGTTTTAAACGATAACGGGAAATAAAATGAAACATTTCTCAGGCATGTTAAACACTTCATGTTATCAGACAACCAAAAAGAGGTTAAGTAAATGATAAAGAGAGAACACAGTGTGAGGTCGTTCTAATAAAACCACGCACAACACAGCCGCTAAACCAGTCTCTCCAGTGCATTCAAAACCGTTTTCGACTAACCACTGAACCTTTTCAGCTCATTTTGAATCACAGTGTTTACCGTGACCTGTGCATTCAGGGACGTAACACAGTGAAGAGGTAAGAACGGCTGGGAGTTTAAGGGGAAGGTGGGGGCAGGGGTGTTCCTCACAGTGTGGAGGCCCTCAGTTTCTCTGTAATCAGCCCATCACTGGGTGTGTCAGCATAGCTCCCACCACTAATTTCATTGCTCTCAAACCACGTAAGACAAAGCCAAACCGCAGCGTGGAGGAAACTCCGCTGCAGTCTGCTGCCTGCCGATGATGGAGATTGGCTCATGGAAATGGAATGAGAAGAAAACACCGACATACAGAGGAGTACGGTGTCCGTATATCATGGCAACAAGGTGTAAGCGACACAAACTCTGTTTTCATTTCTGAATGTTACCATGAATCCTGTTTATTTGTACACGACTGAAAGGGAGAGTGAGAATGTAACGGCGTTTCCTCGTCATTTCTCTGATCAACTCACTTTTGATGCTGGTGCCAGCTCTTTTCCAAAGACTTAATGAATCTTTCCCAAGAACCAGAGATGTGTTTCACTCTGCCAGCATGACCGTCAGCATTCATGTTAACAGTAACTAAAAGTGACAGTTGTTTTGACCATCAGTTGATTTAGATATTGATTGATGGCCAAGAATTAAGAGGTTAAGACTACATCTTCTTCTCAAGCTAAGACCTAAGTAATAAGCTAAGCCAAGTAATAGCCCTAATAGTCAACAAGCAACCGTCAAACTATAATAAAATCCTAAATCTCACTGGCTAACAAACTCTAAGCAGGTATTTAAAACACAATACCTCTTATGTTACATTGATGTTTGTAGAGAACAGGTTCCAGGTGTGGCTGAGTGTGTGAAGAGAGATTAAATATTAAACCAGCATTCCAACATGACTGTGAACAGAATCATACCGCTGGCAGTAGCAGAGTACAGAGTGTCTGACGCTGACGTCTGTCTGATCGCTCTCCTCTATATTAGGCAGCTCTGTCGGCTCGTGGAGAAACTTCTGCAGGTCGGTCTGCGGGAACCCATTTTTCTGGTAACTCTGTTAGCAAAAAGAAAAAGTCCAAAATGCATCACATTCAAAGTCAGAGGACAAAACTTTTTCCATGCTAGATTTGAGAAATGCACACCAATTTAATGCATATTGTAGACTCAAGCCCACAAAACTACAAACAGGTACCGCAATGACTGAAACATGGATTGAGAAACATTGTGACTGGTTTCTTCACATTTTTCTTCATAATTTAAATATGAAATAAATTAATTTTATATAGATGTGATATTCACTGATTGTTGTCTCCTCTCAGCAAGATGCAATTACATTATTGCCTAAGGGACAAGCAAGACAGGAAGTAAGATGTAAGAAGAGCACAACATGCACTTAACCAACCCCCCCCCCTCCTCTGCTGCTTATTTGGTTCATCGTAAGCACCGATGCCCACACAGACACACACACACACACACACACACACACACGATCTCCACTCAAGTGGTCATACCACAAACAACTAACCTGGATTCATGCAGGAGGCACCCTAGATGCCCAAGTACCGTTCTACTGAGCCCCTTTTAAATAACTAAGGTCTTCACCCTTTTTAAGAAAGAACCCAGACACCCTACTGAGGAAGCTCCTTCTGGCTGCTATCAACAGCTTGTGGCCATGTGTGGGTGGGGGGGGGCATAAATCACCCAGTAAATCGGCAGCTAATAGACAAAGCAATGCCATCTCCTCCCACAGCAGACAGCTACAGCATCCTCATTACTGCAGATGCTGCACCAATCCATCTGTCAATCTCCCGCTCATTCCCCGACTCATGAACAGGACCCTAAAGCCACTTTAACTCCTTCAACTTGAAGGAGTTGCTTCCCAACCTAGAGTGAGGACACACTACTTCACTTCTCATATGAATGCACTCAATTTGCATCATCCCTTCTCTTTGTCACGTAGCTAGACTTAACCTGTAACACTGATGTGGCATTTGGTTGAAGAGTGGCAATCTCACACAGGGACATCCCTTTTTTGTGGTTCTGTCAGAAGAGACGTGAACATGCCTTTTGTCTTGCTGGCAGAAAGCTCAAAGTACAGTAAGGATTGTTGTTCAGTTTTAGTCCACATTTTCCACACTCCTGTCAGGTCTAACAAGAGCCAAGAGTTTAATTGACAAAATGCCACAGTTTTCAAATGACTCGCACTCGGTAACGCAGAAGTACCTTGATGGTCTCATAGGCGTCGGTTATAAGAGCGATAAAGAGCGACAGCACCATGTAGATGAACAGGGAGATGAAGGAGTACAGGTAAGCCCGACTGAAGAGCCACACCAAGGTGTTTTTGTCCTTAAGCTGGGCGAAGGTGGTGAACATGTCGTCTCCGTTCAGCAGAGAGAACAGGCACTCTGCCACCAGACTCAGGCCCTCAAACTACAGAGAAAGAGGGAAATAACAGTGCAGTGAGCAGTTAACAAATCCACATAAATTTGAGATTTCCTGGAAAACAAAACAAATGAGAAGATGGAAAGAAATTTGTTACATTACTGCAGTTTTTCTTCCTTTTTAAAAAAAATAAAATAAAATGTTATACATTTGGTCTGTAAAAATGCCATAAAATGCAATTAAGTGTTAATCACCAACTTCAAAAGAACGACATGACATTATTTTTCTTATAAATTGCAATAAAAATTCTTCACACTGAAAGACTGTTTTGATCTTTTAAGTAGCTAATGTAACAAATGACAATGACTAAGTCTTAGGTCAAAACCCAGTTTATCACAGAAAGATGAGTCACTTCAGATTACTACCATCAACATATTAAACAGGCAACAGAAGTGTTTAAGAAAACAGCCTGAATGCTCAGTTATAGGCCAGCTTCACTGTGCCTTGATTGTATTGATCAGAGATTAAAGAAAACTTCGGGTTTCCAAAAGTACTTGGTTGTATTAAAAGAAACGCTGGACCTTAATAATAAGACAATGAGTTAGACTGAAAGACTGATAGGAATGATGCAATAAAGGAAAAAAGGGAGACAGTTGGTTAAAAGAACCAATCAGAAAGCCAGACACAAAACAGAAAGAAGTCATGTTCCACGAGAATGAGATAGGATCTAAAAACAACATCACTCTCAGACACTATGGATCCAGCTGACAGCACTTGAAGACGTGTGGAAAGGAAAGTCTGGGTCATCCCCTGTTGATTTCCTTCTGTAAATAACCTGAGGATCCTGGAAACGCTTACAGGTCACTACGGGGGACTCCCCGAAACACCGCAACATAAATATCCTAAAAGTCTCCGTTGACTGCATCGCTGCGCAAACGTAAAGAACTGTAACACGGCTGACGTGAAACGCTGGCATAGCAGAGCTGGTTGCACAAATGGTAGTCGGGTAACAGTTTACTTTTCCTGTGGGCCTGATAAGAGTCTATTTCATTGTTAAACAGAGAAAAGTGTACTTAACAGCTAAAATGACCTGCTTGAATGCCTTCAGTGCACCAACCGTATGGATGCTTAGTTAGTTCCACAGACAGGCATTCCTAAACATGGGAGGTAGTGAAGTGACATAAAGGCAAACATAAAAATCAGCTCACAATATATTTACAGTAGTTACTCCTCTTCAGCTCAAGATTATCAACAATTTAGCCAGTGAGATGCAAGATGTGAGGCAGCTGTTCTCAGGCTTTCCCACATCTGCCTCTGCAGATTAGGAGCTCTGCCGTGTTTAGACGCCTACTTCTGCTCAGACTTCCGTAAATAATTTATCTTAACAAGCCAGAACAGCTAAACATACAGATCACTGTCTGGGGAGCTCCCAGTTAAGGTTAGAGTTTTTCAGGATTTTAAGAAGTGCTCCAAATGTTGGTCAAGTCCAGCTGTAATCTCCACAAATTCTTAAAACATGAGCCGTTCAACTTTGTTTCATACTTGTATGCATAAATTTGGAGGAAACTGCTTCTTGTAGCCTCTTTCAGTTTGAGATATTTGCTCCGTTTTGGGGCAGTTGGCCCAAAACTGAATGTGGCATAATTCTGTTGCTAATCATCAATCATTTGATTCATTCCTTCTCACCTACGGGTGCACATACATCAGTGTACAAATGAAAGTGTTATGAATGTGGCAGCAATCACTGTACAATGTTGAAAACCTGGTCACCAATGAAGCAGCGAAAAGCAGCCAGTGAAGCAAAACAAGCATTATCATGCACTGACACCTAGTGGCAGTTTTATTTAGAGTCTTATAAATGCACTGTGAACTCTAGCTGCTCCTGTACAGGGAAGCCAAAGGCCATGTGTACACTTTGTTCAGTTTGAAGAGCAACATGCTGAAATAGCAATTTGAAAGAAACAGCTTGGAAAACCTGATGGGGAAGTTAAAATTTAAATTCTCCAAGTCCAATCTGACAGTCATCATAAAAATGAAAGTAACGTACAACCACAGTTCCAAAGAAGTAAATAAAACATAAAGTAAACTGTCAAATAAACAAATCACTGATTTGCAAATCTCATAAAACTCATCAAACTCAAACTCTGAATATCTCATCTACAGGTCATCCAGAGTCTGAATCTGGGACACGATCAAAAACAATCACCTAAAACACTATTGTAAGTCAATTTTTTTTAAAAGATGTGCACTTTTGGGAGTTCCTTAATTCAATATCTGTAGCGTCAGCAGTATTTCGTGAGAAAGAAAAAACATAAACCCTGGATTGTTTCCCCTGCATCTCTGTCACACCCATCATAGTGATTTCCTCAAAACCAGTTAGAAAGTTACCTTCTCGTGGTACGGTCCCAGTACAATCCATCCACAAAAAGTATAGCCGAGGTAGATCATGCCAGCACAGCAGCAGAAACGCAGGACCTTCGGAAAGGCTGCCTTCATGGTTAGGATCAGCACCTAAACTTGAAAGAAATATACTGTTTTTAAGTGAATTTTAAACCTTATGAGACAACAAATAAAGATTTATGTGAGGGTGGAATGGACTGATACAGGTATACACATGTGCATGATGAGAATTAAAATAAATATATCATTCTCACAGCATATTAATACAAGTTTCTCCATCACTGTTGCATTAAGCTTAATGAGGTGAGCTCCTGCTTAGTATCTTGCGGCTCCTCATTGAAAGTTCTCACATGAAACAGACTTCAAACTTCGAGATCATAAATGTAAAACATTAATGCCTTACATCAGTCGTGCTGAGCATGGACTCACATTGTATTTCTGGAAGTATCCCAGGTACCTGATCACTCCAACCCACACCAATAATGTAGACGTCCCCAGGAAGATACTGCACACGTCATAATTTGTAAGGTTCTACAGAAGAGAGCAGAGAAAGTCCATGATTAGGAATGAAATGATAGTTCTAGAAAACTCTGTTACATAATTACACACAGTGTACATAAGTTATATTACAGTAAAGCTGGTTTTGCTGTATGATTGCAGTAAATGACATAGTCTGGATGATTATTTTATTGGGGTTCAAAGTACAAAGTGAATGTGAAGCCAAGGAACGATAAACCTTAACATGCTTTTATGCTTTAATGCATGTGCACTGAGAAGAAAACTATAAATGTAAACTCCAGGTTTCTTAAAGGACGGCTTCACTGATTTTGCAATTTCTGATTGTGTCCAACCGCTCAAAGTTAACATCAACGTCCGAATCGCAGTGCAAAGTATCGTCAGTCACGCTGAAATTTGGTTTGGAATTTAAAGTCATGTTTGATTAAAGGTCCAAACTGTCCTTTATAAGTCTAACAATGTAATTATAAGATACTAAAACCTAACTGGTGAATTAATGTTGCAATCAGACAACTTAACCTCCACTGAAAAGTTATTGTAGTAAATAATAGTAGAGCTTCACCTACAGTGACAAATTATACAAAAGAAGTAAAGTTGGTCATAAATGAGTGTTTCTAACTCTTTAAAACACTCACATCGGTGGATATAAATAAAACATTAAAATAAAATCAAAATAATGAAATATGATAAAAATTTGCCTATACACTAGAGATGGCAAGATACCACTTTATGTCCGATACCAATATCATAAATTTGGATATCTGCCGATACCGATATGAATCCGATATAGTGTATTTTTTAATCAATAAAACATTTTTTTAAAATATCTTGCTGCATTTTGTAAAAGTTCATACTCACGTTTAAAAAAACAAAACAAACAAAAAACAAACAAAAAAAACAAACAAACACTAAAGCTATTCAGTTATACCTGTATGCAAAAAAAATACACGGCACCCAAAATATTTCATAGCTCAGCAACACTGATCAATCTAATAAACTTAAATCCTCTATCCTCCCTATTCTGGCGTTTTACAGAGTACTAAGCAGAAATATTAAACAACCTAACTAATAGGGTTGCAAACTCCCAGCAAAAAAAAAAAAAGAAAAAAAAGAAAAGGGAACCACGCCTTCCACCTCATGATGCTTAATCGACGTAATCAACCTTAATCAAATGCACGTGTAAACAAAAATGCACAGAAATCAATTATTTTTCTGCAATAATTAAATAGATTCAACATCTTTCTTCAACAGAACTGCAGACTGCACAGATGGTATCTTCCCAAAGGAAAAAGTACTATAGCTTACTAGGGTATATTAGACTTAACAGTTACTATATACAGTAATGGACTTCTATACATTTTACATCAGATTAAAACTTTGGTTGTAAGATTCAGATAATTATTTATTAAAAGCTAGACATTTTAAATGAGAATTAGAAAGAAAAGTATTTCTTTGTGCCCCCTTTTCCCTGTTAATGCCCTATCGGCCCCCCTGGCTAAACTTTGCTAGATCCGCCCCTGCACAGTTACCAGCCGTCAGCTACGCAGAAAAGGATCCTGGTCTAGAAAGTAATATTAAATAAATTCTAACAACAGCTTATCAAGGTTAAACGTGCTGCTGTTGTTCAGCCGCTGGTTTCCTCTTTCTGGTGCAAAGTGGGCCAAAAACAAAGAAGAGAGACGGACTCGCGACAGAAAAGCCGATCAGCTGATCACTGATCAGTTTCATGATTGAAGTAGCAGCTTCAAGATATATATTTTCAAATCTTCTGCAATTATTTGACACATTTTAAATGACAACTGAATTATGGGGGGTATGGTTAAACACCATTGCAAGAAAGAAAGGGATTATTCATTTTACCTTTGCTTGTATCTCCATCTTCAGAATCGATCCAATTATGGCCAAGAGGTCGCTGACGATGACCAGCAAGTACCAGCCGTTCAGAAACTCCCTCTGGTCGTCCTCGCACACTTTCCGATTAAAGTTTTCATGGAAGAATCTGGAGAACCTCTTCAAAATAAAACAATGGAAATTCAGTCAATTTAAAAAACTAAACAAACACGCACACAAAAAAACCCGCACAATTCCTGAAATGAATGTGTCTTTATCCACGATGTTTAAGTTAATGTAAAAAAAAGAAAAGGTAACTGCTTGCATGGTGTTGCTGACCTGGAGTAACCTGACGGCCAGTATGATGGAGCGAGTGCACAGCACGGCTGATGTGAGGCACATCAGAATAACGAAGGCATCAAATACCAGCAGATAGTGTGTGTTCTTCTGAGCTGAAATACACACACACACAAAAAGAACAAGTGTGGGTGTGAGAGGGTTTATCACTCTCAACTCCCTCACACTCACAGTTCTGACACTGATAATACAAGTCTGAAAGCAAACGCCTCAGTTACAGGAAACTGCCCAGTCCTAGTACAAGTTTGGAGACAAATCCTTCCACACACTAACAATGTGGTGAACAAGCTGCTGCAATACAAAATAAACTGGACCACAAGGGTCTCACGCAAAATAAGATTTATTTTTATTTAGTTTGATTCTTCAAAACTTGACAACATTTTGATATTTTTACAAATATTCCAAACATGCATTTGCAGGCTGACCTGTTGTTTTACTCAAATGTGAAAAACAGTTTTCAAAGCCATAACCTGTCTCATTCCTCTCTCACTTGTTACCATTAATTATTCATTTTTGCTTTGCTTTGGTTAGAGAAGTTCACCTTACCCGTCCCCGATATCTTCCAGTCTCGGCACGCGCTGCTTTCAGCGTCTATGTCCAGGAATAGTTTCACCTTTCCACTGTGACACTGGTTATCGAACGTTATCTATCAAATCAAAAGGGATCCAGGTGTTTATATGTGCTTCAATCCAGCTGTGTTTGCTGCTTTTACATGGCGTTAATAATGCCAAGAAATTTATACCGTAACAAAGAAGGAGTAGCAGTCGGGTAACTCTCGCGAACGCACCGTCTGGAGGTTGATTCCCTTCAACTGGAAGGTTATTTTGATGTCGACAAGTCTGAAAGAGCAGCGAAATGTTTGATTTAAAAAGGGGATGCCAGCATGTAATGTAAATATTTTAAACGGGCACAGCATACCTGTAAAAATCCAGATTAAAAAAGGATGAATTCTCTGTTCTCCACAGGTTTGCAGTCTTTGGATCGTGTGACATACAAACTGAAGAAAACCCATCACATATATGTGGTGTGTAAAAAACACAGACACAGCTTTTGTTTCCCTCTCAAAATTAGTTCTTATACTAAATTTTAAATTTTAACAACACTATGATCTTAATTATCTAAATGGCAAATCTGAAACCAACTTCGCCGTGTATAACAGCAAACTGACATGCAAATTTTCCCTCTCACCCGTCTCCAGCTGAGCATCGATGTCATAGGTCTCATCTGAAGGCTCCACGCTGCCCCTCCTATAGTACTCTTTACACATGGTGAGGGGCAGCAGCTTGCCATTTTCATCCTCTGCGTAACTGATCGGGCCCACGGAGAGCTGGTCCAGCTGACTGTACTGTACACAACAGGGAATTTTAGGAAAATTAAAAAACAAAAAACAAAACAGAAAACATTCCAGGGTGACGAGACAATATAAAGAAGCTGAAAACTGGAATATCGCAGTGAAACACGATAAAACAAGAAATTCAAAAAATAAAGCCGTTCCAACTCATGTGATGCTTAAATGACACCAGATATGTTTATATGAACATTGGATTGGAGTCCTCTTATCACAGTGTTGGAGTTCCTGATGTGTGTATTTTATAGTAAAACTCAACACTACATACACTTCATAATACTACAGTAAAAAAGTCACTGTTACTTGCCTGATCCATGACATAAAACAGACTTTCATAGACGTCGTGCTTTGTGTAGACGGCAACACTGTAGTCGTCCTCATCGACCCCGCTGTAGCCTTTTAAGAAAAGGTTTTTGAGCGCCATGGTGTTCTCTTCCTTATAGGAAACCACCAGCTGGTTGTTGAGGCCGAAAAGGACGAGCTGTGGGGAAAACAAGAAAGGAGATTGAACATATACGCGTCTTATTCCTTTTGAGGTGGAAAACACATGTTATAGTAGCTTTACATTTCTGACATACCACTCAGTTGGTTGGGCCTTTTTAAAAGGAGATTATCCCAAACTTCAGTCATTATGGACATGGATTATTGCGCAATCTCCTACAGCTACGCATTTACAAGTAGTTTTAAACTGTTACGTGAGATAAGGTGCTTTAAAGATGTTTTTGTTGTTTTAGGGCCATGTGCTTCTGAAACAATACAAATTTAGCAGCAAAATAAAGACAAACATAAATATATTCCTTTATTCTCCCATTTTAAGCAGGACCCTCAGTGTAAGCATGTGTATATACACACTGCTCTTGGCTGCATGCCTTCGATTACAGATTACAGTTCCAGGAAGCCCCTTCTGAGTGCTGCTTCTTTCCTGGTCTTTCCCAACATATTTCCCAGTGCACATACTTGTGTGGTGACCATGATGATTTTCAGGATCTGGACTCCCATTTTCCAGGGAATGTGTCTTCGGGCTCTGTACTTCTCACAGGGGCTCATGAAATAATACCTCAGGTCATCTCTGAGGCTCTCCTCTTTTATAATGTCTTGAGTTATGACAGAGCTGTAAGACAACACAACCATCATGCAGATGACAGAAACAAATCGCAGTGCTGTGGGCTACACAGTTAAAACATGTGGAAATGAACGGATGGTGAGAGGAGTTAAACGGTTCCTCTACGAAGGAAGAAGAAAGCAGCCATAAGGCTGAGAATGCAGAAGTGAAACTTAAAAAGAAAAACAGTTATTTTATCAGTTCTTGTTGTTGCGGTGTACCAGACTGGTAATCAATCACACAGAGAGATCCGTGTACGAAGTTCAAGGTTAGCTCAATAAATGTACTTTCACCATTTCCCCCAATTGTTTGTCAACCATAAACAATACAAATCCAAGTCTCCAAGTTAGAAAACGCCACGTTAAATTCAACCCTGATCACGTCATGAAAGCTTCCAGATGAGTTTCGCGGTTGTTTTTAACGCGAGACACAAGTTGTTACATTTTAACATGCGGCATTTCAGAATTACGAGGTAACAAAACTATATTTGAACGCAACTTATTTAGACATAAAACGCTTACCTGACTGAATTGCTTCTATCCAAATATCGAGAAAATAACTCCATTGTTGCAAAGCAAGGTGGGAAAAAAGCCAAATGACTGAAGGGAGATTATTAAATGTCAGCCGGACAGCTCCGGCAGAGAGTCAGAGAAAACTCTGCTCTGCCGCGCGTGTGCTCCGCGAGACCGCGACGCTTTCAGTCAGCCAATCAGGAAATGGGTTTGAGGCGGCACAGGTGCGCAATCTACGAGTGAACGAGTGGTCACGGAAAGGCCCGAAGCATAATATTGTTAAGAAACTAGATTTAAATAGAAAAAATAAAATAATAATGAAACGTTCCTGTGTATGTGAAAATCAGTGTGTCAGTGTAAAACCTTTGAACTGATTAAAACCTGGAGCAGTTACTGATATAAGGAACAAACTCCACAGAAGACATAAGATACTTCTATGTTTCACAGGCAAGAGTCTGTAGGTCACGTCACACATGATACTATAAAGCAGGAATGCCAAACTCATTTCACATTGGACGCAACATACAATTCACCAAACTCCCCTTTCAGTCAATGAAATGAAGTTTAACTACGCATTTAACCACTGAGATGTTTCAATGGTACATCTCAGGTTTTCTTCATGATACAGAAACGGTGCTGTAGCACATGAAAGAAATATTTCAGCGTGATTCTTTGGGCTCAAAATAAAAGAAATGTGTGAAATTACTGAAAAAACCCTGATAGCTCAGTGCCCAGATGTTCCTGTAATTAAACATGAAAAAGTTGGTTAATTCAGAGAAGATGCCATTTTTTGTTTCTATGATCAATAGTGAAAAAACAGGGTACTTTGTAATTTAATTTAATTAACTGATATAGTATTAATAGCCATGGGGGAAGTCTTTATCAGAAGGAGAAGCTATAAAACCTAAATTAAAAAATATTTTAAACTCCAAATATTTATGCCATCCTTCACATTTTCCCAAAGCCATCTAGTGGCTGGAACAGTGTCTTTGCCAGGCCTTATGTTTGACATCCAAGTCTCACAGATACATGCAGCATATCCTCTAAGAGGTCAGAGGAAGACGGGTCCTATGTTAAACAGAAACCAGCACATTCATGATATTTTTTTGCTGCTTGGCGTCCACCTAAGATGACAGCTACAGTGTGTTAAATGTGAAACGCAGGGTCCGTGTTTAATTTCTGTTCCAAAACCTCACGTTGGACAAAGAAACATGACGGATGTGACAAAACTTTATTTGTCCACTGATGAACACAGAGCAACAAAGTCAACTTCCTGATATCAAATATGACTTCCACAGATCAGAGCTGGAACGCCTGTGAGCTCCTGAAGTTGATATTTTGGCACAGCCGACTGCTTGCATCCAGCAGACAGGAGGGAAAACTGTAAATCATCGTCCTCAAATGACAAAAATGAAATGATGACGTGAAGATACAGTCGATGACATGCACTGGATTTCAGCCACTTCATTGCTTTTTATACTGAGCGAGCTCCATCAAGCTCACTATGGCTAAAATCCACTGTTCTTGCACAGATGTCTATGTTGTGGTAGCAACAGAAATGTAGCATATATAAAGCAGAAAGTCAAGTCAAGTCATCTTTATTCATATAGCACATTTAAAAGACATCAAGTGTCGGCCAAAGTGCTGAACAGAGGAATATGATAAAAAGAATTAAAATAGATAAGATGAAAACAGAAACATTGTGACATCCATACATTTTTGTAAAAAAATAAAAATAAAAAATAATAATAATATGTACACATTCACACACAAGCACACATATGTGAACATAAAATACATGTATACGTGTCTACACATGCAAACATCATCCAGTGAGATAAAAGACCAGAGTAGCTGAAACAGAATAAAAGTGGTGTCAGAGAGATCTGAAAGCCTTGGAAAATAGCTAGGTCTTCAGATTCGATTTGAAGACTTCCAAGGATGAAGAGGATTTTATAAAAGAGGGAAGACTGTTCCAGAGTCTCAGGGTGGCAATGGAGAAAGCCCTGTCACCTCTAGATTTGAACTGGGAGCGTGGAACTAATAAAGGCATCTGACTGGAGGAGCGCAGAGTTCGAGTGGGTAGGTGCAGGCTAAGAAACAAACAGTAATGATAATGTAGAGCCAATAATGCATTAAAAAAAACTAAGACGAGCTCAGCAGGTATCAAAACAAACAAAAACAAAGAAAAAAAACCAAAAGACAAAAATATCAATAAAAAGTACTCATTAAACATTAAGTTACCAATTTATGTTGCACGTGAATATTTACCTTCATCTCAGTGAAGGCATTAAATAATAAGGACATTAGTCTCCACTAAAACCCACTATTGTGTGTCTAATTTGATATTTAAGTTGGTTGGATGAATCTAAACAAAAATTCTTTTATAAAGGGGGGGTGGGGTGGGGTGGGGGGATGTCACCTCATCGACACTCTGCTCTTCTGGGAGCTCAGGTCTGAGTAGTGCAGCATCTCTGGTTATCTGTTCAGCTCTGGTGGTGGTGGAGCCCTTTGTGGGCGGCGTAAAAGTGCCATGATGCCATTCTGGAAGGCTGCTTGCACACTTGCATACACAATCACCTGAAGAAGATAATCATAAAAAAGGCCTTGGAGCTTGAAGGTCCTGTGCAGCATCTTTTCTGCTCCTAGGACTGCGCTCTTCTGGACAGAGACCTGTTTTATTAATCTTATCCATCTATAGAAAGCTCTATAATGTGAATAAGGTAACAGTTTTTACCCCAGTGGCAGGCATGGTAGTGAGCAGGACTGGGATCTGCAGGGTAACCGGAAGATCTTTGAGGAGCACTCAAAGAAATTCACTGAATCCCTGACCGAAGTACTTCAGTGGCTCTGTGATGAAGGTTGTGATGGTAAATAAGATCGCCTAAACAGAGAAGCATGTCTACGTTATAAAACTGTACATACATACAGAAAGTCCAAACTCATACAAAGGAACACAGTTTAGGAAGACTTTGCATGGAAAACATATAGCAGTTAGAAAAAGGTAGAAAAGTCTCAAACGTATGTGTCAGCTTAATAGTTAGAAAGCAAAGCAGTGAGGTTTCAACCATATCGGATGTGATTTAAACATTGGTTGGTGGGGAAAAATGTGTATTCCCCAACTGGTCGCTGCAAAGGCGGCGCTGTACCACAGACCTCCTTGTGACAACTTTGGTTTTCAGCCGGTTGCCACAGTGGCTGTAAGTTTTCACATCTGTCTGTAAATACTTGCTAACTAATAGCCGAGAAGTTGCACAACTTGAAAAAGTGACGGTTTGCCTTCAAAGTAAAAGTTGTGCTTCAGTGCTGCAGTTAAGATGTTTCAAAAGGCACAACTTTTACTTTTTATCTCACAACTAGTGGTTGTCGTATGGTCGTGAGCAAGTCTCCAGGTCTGTGTGTCTGGCAACTGATTCACAAACTCCTACACTATCAACATGTTTGTTACATGTCCAGAATGGTAGACAAATTTAAATCATGTGTTTAGTAGTGATGTGTCTGCAAGACCTCAATAACTTGAACAGAGTGACCTACCTTGATTGGTGATACCAACAAAAGAGGGTCAACTATAAGAACTTCATAGTATTTCTTACAGGGGTCATCTTGAAGAGTCCAGGTGCTTCTAAACCACTCTGCAGGAAATCAAATACAGGCCTAAGCTTAGGCAGACGTTATGCACTAAACATGATTAATATGTGTAAAAGAAGTGTTTTTCTCAGCCAGTTAATAATTTAGATATAGGAGATTTTCACAGAATACCAATGCTATGTCTGTTCAACACTGGCAGTGGCATACCTTTCAAACCGTCAATCCAATCCATTTTCTCCACTCCAGTGCATTTTGCATTGAAACCCTCCATCTTCACTATATTACTTTGATGCTCAGCAAAGGCAATCTGAACAAAATATACATATTTATTAAAAACGTCTTATTTTACAGTCAAAACACTGAATTACAGTTGAACTGAAACCACTGAAAACTGCAGGGGCTCCTATTTACCTTGTACAGGTAAAACCAGTTCCAGATAACACTGACGAATAAGCAGACAGCAAACAGTTGTTGGAACAGCACAAACCAGGAGATCTTTGTCAGCAGTTGGATCCTGATAATGACTACTACAAGCAGGATAAATAACACGATCTGGAGAACAGAGCAGAGTACAGTTTAAGTGGTTACAGAAAATAGAAACCATTAAAACACAGCAGACGCATTAAGAAAAGTCAAAACAGAAGGGGGTCAAAGGTAAAAGCTACATTTGTTTTTATATCGGCACTGACAACTTCTCATGTAACCATACTGAGTGTACATGAAATCAACAGACAGTTCTCCTTCTTGTTCATGGAGACAATACTAGACAAGAGATTTGGGGGGAGTTGGCCTCTAACCAGAGAAAGTGGACTCACAGTAATAAAGACTGAGGTTACTTTCAATAATGTATGCAGCTCCACCCCAAAGGTGTCTTCAAATCGCCACTTCCAGGCCCCATAATCATGCGGTTTAACGTCCACAAGTATCTGACTGATGGCATTGTCCAGGGCGCCTGGTCTACATCTGTCTTCACTCTCCAGATGTGCCTGGATCTCCTCCATGGCTTGTTTGGACATTTTGAGTTTGGCATCATAAAAGACATCTGTGGAGTCACTGGGCTGGGGAGAAATGGGAGAAGTGTCTTAAATTGCACATTTTTTTCCAACACACTTGTAAAATTATTAAACCAGAGAGTAAATATGATAGCACAATATGTTTGACAAATCTCATAGTTCAACATAAAACATGAGATGACCACCTACCACACCAGCTCTTTGTATTGCCTTCAACAGTCTGCTAAGAAATCTCTTGAACACTGGGCTGCATGTTGGCTGTTGTGAGATGAGCTCGATCGTCTTCTTATGATCTTCAATCTGAATGAAGACAAAGCAGAATATCTGAAGTGCCTGTACTGAATAAATTCCTATTTCCCAGTCAAAGCTTCTGGGTTTATGGGAAAGACCACAGGTTCTGTTTTAAGACTGGTTGGTGGTGTAAGGATCTGAATGATATCTTCTCGATACACTTTGAGCCCGGTAATAACACTTCACCATCATTTAAACATCTCAGCCTACCTGAGTCTTGTTGCTAACCACGGTCTGCCCACAGATGGCTGTTATACCACAGCATTTCCAAACCACTGTGCAGCCCCACAGAAGTTTGCCATGAGAAATCATCAGGTGTGCCATGGAAGATTATCCAATTTCTCCAGATGGGTATTCTAAGGGAGCAGCATGTAGTAATAGGCAGAAAAATTCCATTCTCTTCCACTAGAGGGCAGTGCAACATCTTGCACAAAACAAGAGGGTTGCCAACCGCCAGTAAAACAGAAGAAGATCTACGAAAGTACATTGTTATGCTGCCAGTGAGACAGCGCCGCAGGTAATAGCGATGGATAAATATCTGAAAAGAAAAAGTAGTGAATCTGACCTGAGTCCTGGAGAAGACTCAGATGAAGGCCCTGAAGGCACGAGCAGTGGTCAGAAAAAAACAAAAGGAGAGCTCAAGATAATACAATGAAACTCATCTTGCTATTGGATTCACAAGTACTGGGGAACCAACCAAGCCAATTCCACTATGCCTGCTGCTGAAAAACTGTCAAACAGTGCCAAGGTTCCAATAAACGTAAATGCCATTTCTAGACCAAACACCCAAGACTTCAAAACAAGAACACAGACTATTTTCCCTTTCTGGCAAACAAAGTTATTTCAGATCTGCTCCCTTCCTCCACAACCCATCTATGGGTTTTATAAACATGATTGCTATCAAGACGAGAAAAAAAAAAACAACCCAAAAACCAAAACAGAGACTCAGGGCTGCTGAGGAAGATCTTCGTGTGTCTTCCTTCAGCTCCTGCAAGAATATCAGCTTTGTGTTCAACTAAACACAACTATGTAACTTAAGAGTAGATTTTAAATATATATTATAATAAATAACTTTTGTGACATTTTTATTTGGTGTTGTGATTTTTCTATGTGACGTGGCTCTAAATCAGCGGTCCCCAACCTTTTTTGCCTCACGGACCGGTTTATGCCCGACAATATTTTCACGGACCGGCCTTTAAGGTGTCGCGGATAAATACAACAAAATAAAACTAGTACTGGTACCGAAAAAAGAAGATTTATTCATAACACACGTGAAAAGACCCAGGAAAACCGAGTTAACGATAAAAACGATAATGAAATAACGCTGAAAACCGATAAAAACCCTGAAAACCATACATTTCACACCTGAGCCTCAACTCTCGCGGCCCGGTACCAAACGACTCACGGACCGGTACCGGTCCGAGGCCCGGGGGTTGGGGACCGCTGCTCTAAAGGGTTGGGAAACACCGCTCTGACAGAATACAGCTCAAAACATGTAAAACCGGTTTCTTGTACATGACATTGAGTTCACCTTACTCAAATGGCCTCCATAGACACGGTTGACGTTCATGTTTTGTGTACCAGTTAGAAGAGTGATAAGCCTGGAGGTGTATAATTAGACAATTTGAAAATAGTTTTTCTTATTTAAAACCTCGAAACACCAACCTGTTTCCCTAAGTCCTCCACTTGCTTGTTGCAGGGCGTCGGCTCAGTCTGGCTGGAGTCCTGATTGTACTCTCGTCTTTCAGTGCCCAGATTGTCACAGCTTGCTGGCTGCGTTGCAAACACACACGCAAACTAAGTGTCTGAGCTGGACAACACAACGTCTTCACTATACTCAGAGTAAAAATCTCCCAACCTCAGTAGGCTTTCCCATCATTTTGGTCCTGCCATCATACTTGGTCATGTCGTAAGGGTCGACCCACTCGTCTTCGTCCTGCTGGCCCACGGCAGTGAGCAACAGGTTGCACAACAAAGCAATAAGGAGCATCCTGGCTGGGAGAAGACAGACTCTTAACCAGTGTTAATTCCTTGACAGTGAAAACAAGCACAGGTGGACACCTATAGCTGGCAATGTTAGCTAAGTTTAAGGCTCAACTACAAAGCAGCTTTGGCCTCACTGACTCACACATGGCCTTAAAGGTAGTCTAACAGGCTGAGGCAGAAACAAAACAAACAGACGTGACCATAAAAGGAATCGCTTTACTGTACAACCACGTGATGCAAGTGAGTGCAATTTAAGTTTGTAGGCTCATGGTTAATTTAGTTTTGATGACTGACATCTCAAAAAGGTTATAAGAGCTGTTTTGGTGCCTTCAAGAAATATTCAAATAAATCCAAGAAAGCTCTAAATGGGGTGGGATAAAGCGTCAGAGGCACAGGATGTAGGATGTAGGCACAATAAATAATGCTGAGATGCAATGGTGTATGTTATTTAACTTAAGATCACTTTTGTTGGAAGGTTATTTAAATGCGTCTTCAACCCAGCTGTGGCAGCAGCAGTGCAACTCATGAGGTTACAAAAAGAGCTGAGAGGTGCAGCGCCAAAATGGATGGGTGCCAGTGGATGGAGCATCATTATCAATGTACACTGCCAAGCGACGGGGGCGCACAGTGAGCATAAAAACTGATAGGTTTATATTGTTGGATTGTCATTTATGCTTAGAAACATATACTCATATATGCTTAGAGTTATATAATCAATTGCATATTGATAGGATGCCTGATCCTTAGCAGTCTGCAAAGACTCTGTGTGCCTCCCAGAGCACTCTGGCATACCCACACATCCTAAGGTCATGAGAGAGGTCGTACCTTCTCTTACTGATTTATGGTATAGGACAGGGGTCGGCAACCTGCGGCTGCGGAGCCGCATGCGGCTCTTTAGTCCTTATAGTGCGGCTCCGCGTGGTTTGGGAAAATGAATTAGAAGTATTTAGCTTAAGTGTATTTTATTTATGTTAGTTCTTTTTTAACTTGTAGTTCTAAATTGAAAGATTATTGTGATATTGAAATATAAAAATCAAATTATATTCTATTATTTTTTCACCGCTCAAAATAAGCATCACACTCGCGGAAGCCGGTATACTCGCCGAAACGGCATGCATTTATCGAGACTTTCAACTCCAGGTAGACCAATTATGGATCTTCGGATCCACATTATGTCAGCAGCTGTTCTCCATCGTGAACTATGTTAAAAACAAACACCGCTCACGCCTCACAGATGACAGCTTACAGTCCTGCGTAAAGATGAAAGTGACTTCGTACAGCCCCGATTTGCAGACGCTGTGCGCAGAGGTTCAGGAGCAGAAGTCCCATTGTAAACATATCACGGCAGACGTTAAGGCGGTGAGGCGTGGTTGCGGGTGCCGCTCAGGTGCGTCCCCTGCATCCCCTGTGTGGCGGGAAGCGTATCTGTAACCGGAAGGTCACCGGTTCGATCCCCGGGCTCTCTCTCCTGGTCGTTGTGTTCTTGGGCAAGACATTTTACCCTACCGCCCACTGGTGTTGGCCAGAGGGGCCGATGGTGCAACATGGCAGCCTCCCTCCTGTCAGTCTGCCCCAGGGCAGCTGTGGCTACAACTGTAGCTTGCCTCCACCAGTCTGTGAATGTGAGAGTGAATGAATAGTGGAATTGAAAAGCGCTTTGAGGGCCTTGAAAAGCGCTATATAAATGCGATCCATTATCTTCATTTTAGATGTCAAAAAGTATTTGCGGCTCCCAGTGTTTTCTTTTGCATGGAAACTGGGTCCAAATGGCTCTTTGGGTGTTAAAGGTTGCTGACCCCTGTCCTACACTATCAACATGTTTGTCACATGTCCAGAATGGTAGACAAATTTAAATCATGTGTTTAGTAGTGATGTGTCTGCAAGACCTCAATAACTTGAACAGAGTGACCTACCTTGATTGGTGATACCAACAAAAGAGGGTCAACTATAAGAACTTCATAGTATTTCTTACAGGGGTCATCTTGAAGAGTCCAGGTGCTTCTAAACCACTCTGCAGGAAATCAAATACAGGCCTAAGCTTAGGCAGACGTTATGCGCTAAACATGATTAATATGTGTAAAAGAAGTGTTTTTCTCAGCCAGTTAATAATTTAGATATAGGAGATTTTCACAGAATACCAATGCTATGTCTGTTCAACACTGGCAGTGGCATACCTTTCCAACTGTCAATCTAATCCATTTTCTTTAATCCAGTGCATTTTGCATTGAAACCCTCCATCTTCACTATATTCAGCGGCAGACAGTAAAAACACAACACTGCTGTTTTTACTGTATTTATTGGCTCTGGGTTCCATCCTTAGAAGGAAGCTCTCTCTGCATTGTTATGCCGATGACTGCCAAATTTATTTGCCACTGAAGCAGAAGGCTGGCATCTCCATAAAACCTCTCTTGACATGCCTAGATGACCTAGATGACATTAAAGCTTGGTTCGCTCTAAACTTTTTAAATTTTAATTAAAAAAAAAAAACAGAGTTGTTGGTGTTTGGACCCAGTGGTCCCTGCAAGTCCTCCTCTGTAGATTTGGGACCCCAGGAAGTTTATTTTAAACCTGTTGTTACTGATCTTGGTTTTAAGTTGAACAGTGATTTTAAATTGGACAATCAAATCAGAGCACTGGTGAAGTCCAGTTTTTATCATTTAAGGCAACTGGCAAGAGTGAAATCTTTTCTTTCTAAGCAGCACCTTGAAACAGTGATCCATGCTTTTATTTCTTCCCGTGTGGACGACTGTAACGCACTTTATGTGGGGGTCAGTCAGTCGTTGCTCTCACGTCTGCAGCTGGTTCAAAATGCTGCTGCACAACTCATAACAGGAACTTGTAAAAGAGAGCATATAACCCCCGTGCTAGCCTCTCTGCACTGGCTGCCTGTGTCTTTTAGAGTCAATTTTAAACTTCTCATGTTTGTTTTTAAATGTTTTCACAGTCTTGCCCCGCCTTATCTCTGAGCTTCTTCATCCCCACACAACCTGTCAGTCTATCAGGTCAGCTGACCAGCTGCTCCTGGAGGTACCGAGCTCCAGGAGGAAGCACAGAGGGGGAGGGGCCTTTTCTGTCGTGGGTCCTAAATTATGGAATAATTTGCCCTGGCACGTTAGAGAGGCCTCTACACTGTCCACTTTTAAATCACGTCTTAAAACCCACTTTTATTCTTTGGCTTTTAACCTCAGTGAGACTTAGTTTTCTCTTGTAATAAAATTAGTTATTTCATTAATTATTTTACTTTTTCTTTTATTTGGCTTTTATTTATATCTTATGTAATTTTATTATATAGTTCCTATGTCAGCTGTGGTTGCTTTATAAAAAAAAGGTGATGATGATGATGGTTCCAACAACAGTTTTTACAATAAAATATGTTAATGTACAAACCTTATATGTTTTATGTGTATGTGTGTGGGGTGTGTGTGGGGTGTGTGTGTGGCGGTGGGGGCTCCAGAGCGAGTCTTCGCCCAGGGCACCAAACAGGCTAAGAGCGCCCCTGAGGCCAGGAGAGTAATGAAGTGCAAGATGAAGTGAGAGGACTGAGAGGAGACTGAACCTGGCAAAGATACAAACAAACAAAAACTCTTCTCATTAATCCACACTGATTGGGATTTTAAAAAATACAAAAAAACAACTAACTTATTAACTGGAACGAAAGCAATCCCTATTGTTCGACAAATTAGGCCAGACTACAGTTCCCTATGACAGGGATTTTCTTCAAAGCCTTTTAACAAATAAGCATAAACGCAGAGGAATACAAATTTACTAGATTATCACCAAGTCTAAGGTTGCGCTCCCCAGTACTGGTAATTACCCAAATCTTTTTTTATATTTCTATAATGGTTAATCCACTAGTTTGCTTAAGCGCTTCAATAAGAATAATATATTTAATGCTAAAATGTAATTATTATCTATGAATTATGAATATCTAGACCTCTCTGCATTGAATCATATCTGTTATTAATCTCTGTCTCTCTTCCACAGCATGTCTTTCATCCTGTTTTCCTTCTCTCACCCCAACCGGTCGCAGCAGATGGCCCCGCCCCTCCCTGAGCCTGGTTCTGCCGGAGGTTTCTTCCTGTTAAAAGGGAGTTTTTCCTTCCCACTGTCGCCAAAGTGCTGCTCATAGGGGGTCATATGATTGTTGGGTTTTTCTCTGTACCTATGAATCGCCTTGAGGCGACTTTTGTTGTGATTTGGCGCTATACAAATAAAATTGAATTGAATTGAATTGAATTGAATTGAATTTTCAAATGTATTACTTTCAGCCCGTGTTGAAAGTTCGGATGTTAAAGTATACACCAGTTTCTAAATTTGGATTAAGGTGAAATACAAATGTAAAATCAAAAGGAGTCAAAAATGGCCAATTATATTTTGGACCTCAGAGGTTAATCAACAAATTACGAGAAATTAGGTTTAAATTTTTCTTCATGACGGTGTAGATTTTGTGTACTTTAAGCATTTAACAATTTGCCTTCCGAATCATGTGACAACCCCTTGGCTTCCGTACTTGCGCTTCGCTGTTCCACTTGAATGACGCAGTTAGCAATTAGCCTATAGCCTGTCGTTCATCCATAACGAGGCCTGCAAGTGATGCGAGTGAAAAGAGGAAGCGTAAAGTGCTCTCGATGAAAACAAAGAGAGAAATTATTGATAAATATGAGCGAGGTGTGAAACTTAGTGCTATTGCACGTGAGTATGGCCGAAATCCTTCGACCATAGGAACAATTCTAAAACAAAAAGTAGTCATCAAAGCAGGTAAACCTTCAATGGGCACCACCATCATGTCCAAAAGGGGGACCCCCATACACGACGAGATGGAAAGTCTTCTCCTTGTTTGGATTAAAGACAAGGGAAAGACTGGCGATACCCTCACAGAGACGATCATTTGCGAGAAGGTGTCCTCAATTTATAATGATTTAGTAAGTAAGGCAGCTTCCAATGAGCAGCCAACGGCATCGACGTCCTCGCAGGAGGCACCCCCAACCTCCCCAGAGTTCAGTGCATCACATGGGTGGTTTGATCGGTTCAAGAAGAGGACTGGCATCCACTCTGTTGTGCGTCACGGCGAGGCAGCAAGTTCCGATCACAAGGCTGCCGAAGAATTTGTTAAAAAATTTGAGGAACTTATAAATCTAGAAGGCTACATCCCCAGCAGGTATTCAACTGTGACGAGACTGGCCTCTTCTGGAAAAAAATGCCGCGGCATACGTACATCATCGCAGAGGAAATAAATATGCCAGGTCACAAGCCCATGAAGGACCGTCTTACCCTCGCCCTGTGTGCTAATGCCAGTGGGGACTGTAAGGTCAAGCCACATCTAGTGTATCACTCAGAAAATCTGCGTGCCTTCAAGAAACACAAAATTTTAAAGGAGAGGCTCGAGGTTATGTGGAGGTCCAACCCCAAGGCCTGGGTGACCCGACAGTTCTTTGTCGAATGGGTCAACTTGGTCTTTGGCCCTGCTGTCAAGAAGTTCCTCGAGGAGAATGATCTCCCCATGAAGTGCCTGCTGATCATCGATAACGCCCCCGCCCACCCTTCTGGCCTCGAGGACGACATTCTGGAGGAGTTCTTGTTCATCAAGGTTCTCTTCCTCCCTCTCAACACAACCCCTCTCCTCCAGCCCATGGACCAGCAAGTGATCTCTAGTTTTAAGAAACTGTACACGAAACACATGTTCACATGGTGTTCCGACATAACAGAGAGTACGCAGCTCACCCTCAGGGAGTTTTGGAAAAATCATTTCGACATCGTTGCATGCCTCAAGTTGATTTCTTTGGCATGGCGGGAGTTGAGTCGTCGAACGTTAAATTCTGCTTGGAGGAAGCTGTGGCCTGATGCTGTTGCCCCTCGAGATTTTGAAGGCTTTGAGGGGGAGGAGGGGGAACCGCAACCTGATGTCGAGGTTGAGGATATCGTAAATCTTGGCACCGCCCTGGGACTGGAGGTTGACGAGGAGGATATAAACGACCTTGTGCATGAACATCAAGAGGAGCTGTCAACGGCAGAGCTGCAAGAGTTGGATGCGATGCAGCACTCATCAGTACAGGAACAATTCAGCGAGGAGGAGGAGGAGGCTGTCATATCATCGGCCGATATCAAGGACATTCTCTGCGCTTTTCAAGGACATTCTCCGCGGTGGCCGATTTTGTCGAAAAAAATCACCCTGAAAAGAACTTTACCGCTCGTGCTATAGAGCATTTTGGTGACGTCTGCCTCTCCCACTTCAGATCCATTTTGAAAAGCAGACAGAGACTCAGACAGAGACAGATCGTTGGATAGATTTTTCACAAAGAGGCCAGCAACAAGTCAACCTTCAGGTGAAAGTGTGCCTTAGAAGGCGAAAAGCGATGAAAGTAGCAGTAGTGATTAGTTAAAAAACATTAAATGCACAAAAAATATTTAAAAAAAAAGATAAAATAGAAAATTAAAAAAAATATACAAGTTTAAAAAATATGTAAGTTTTAATGTTTAGAATGTTTAGAATGTTATTTACATGCAGCATACGTATGCATGCATGCATACAGCTGACACATATATACACGTATTCCTCGAATTTTGAGTTATTGGTAATATTTTTACCCAAATGCGATACTTCTTAAAATACAAGCAGACATTACAAAGAAAGTTGAAGTGTTAATAATTGTGTAAAAATGTCTGAATGAATACATTGTTTTTTGTTGCCTTTCTTTTTTACTTGTAGTGTTTTTAGATGCCAGGGCTGTTGGTGGATTAAAAATTTTTGTTAATGAAAATAATGTTTTCTTTGGTCTTTAACGTGCACTTCAGTGTCTGTTGCACTACCTCCTTATGTTTAAAGCCTGATTAATCTTTGAATTAAAAAATCAAGAACTTTACACCCTAATGTTATGCCAGTTTTCCCCGTGGTGGTGCTGTATGTATACATGCATACGTATGCTTTCTTCAGCCTCCACCACCTCCGCCACCAAGAACTTGGTCAACAGCCAGCATCGTCTCAGTCAAAATGGGTGCTTCGACTTACGAAAGTTTTCGACTTACGAAAGACCGTCGGGAACGGATTAATTTCGTAAGTCAGGGTTCCACTGTATAGAAAAATATATATACTATATTTACATGAAAAACGTGTATACTTACTGCCTTTGAATCATTTTAACCATATGTAACCACCTGCGTATGTGTTTGGAAAAAAAAGGCTTTGATTTTGCCACCCCATTTGATTTCTTTACCACCCTCATGCCACCCTAAGAAAATTTCTCTAGATCCGCCCCTGGCCATCATAAAGTGTGATTTACTATGATAGCCGCAGTTTTAGATAAAGACTGTTGCTTTAACTAACCTGTCTCACAAAGCGCTCGGCATTGTTCGTTGTGTTAGCCTATGGCTAACTCAGCTGCTAAAAAGCTAGTACAGGGGTCAGCAACCTTTTGGACCCAGTTTCCATAGAAAAGAAAACACTGGGAGTCGCAAATACTTTTTGACATCTAAAATGAAGATAACATTGCATACATTGTTTTTTACTGTTATGCTTTGTATAAGCAACTATAGCGTGTTGCTTATGAAATTCATGAAGTGCTACAAAGAAAATGAAATTTTATTTATGTAATGAACACATTTTGAACTCTTAAAAAATTATCACAAAAAGAAAAACAACCAGTTGAAGGTCTCTTTTAAATGAATTAAGAAGCTGAACTTGTCAGGGTCCTGGGTCTGAGCGACCCAGGATCCCTGGGCAGTCATGGACTGGTGATATTATATGTATTTTTGGTGTTGCTGCTGCTCTTTTCCATGCTTGTAGATGTGGGTTTGTGTGTGTGTGTGTGTGTGTGTGTGTGTGTGTGTGTACGGGTTCGTACTATCCTGGTGGGGACCAAAATCTGACTTTTACTATCCTGGTGGGGACTTTCTGCACCGTGGGGACCAAAATCCAGGTCCCCTCGGGGTTGAAAGCAATTTTCACACTCAAAATGCGGTTTTACTGTCAGGGTTACAATTAGGTTATGGTTAGGTTTAGGGTAAGGGTTAGGGTTAGGCAGTCATTTTTAATTGTTAGGGTTGGGGTAAGGGGCTAGGGAAAGCATTATGTCAATGGGATGTCCCCACGAAGATAGCAAACCAGACATGTGTGTGTGTGTGTGTGTGTGTGTGTGTGTGTGTGTGTGTGTGTGTGTGTGTGTGTGTGTGTGTGTATG
Organism: Pelmatolapia mariae; assembly: GCF_036321145.2. Classification (NCBI taxonomy): domain Eukaryota; kingdom Metazoa; phylum Chordata; class Actinopteri; order Cichliformes; family Cichlidae; genus Pelmatolapia; species Pelmatolapia mariae. Next base: position 39,456,290 of record NC_086240.1, read on the forward strand.
GATGCAGGTGTGTATGTACACTGGTTTACAGGTGCCTTCAGGCCTGGTGGGTGTGGCCAGGGCCACACCCGAAGCTACACACCTGCCGCTGATCAGGGCTCGTCGGGGGAGCTACTTAGGAGAGTCTTGGAGCTCCCACCGGCGCGGGATCATTCCATGAGACTTCACGTTAGTCTTCTGCTTAGTTAGGTCTGTGAGTGTATGCCTACTGGAATTAAATGTCTTGACGACTGCCTCTGTTATTTTCCCCTCAGGAGGAGCGTGGAACATCCGAGGGCAGCAGGCACGGGGTGTGTGTGGACACACGAGAGTGGGAGCACGGACTTTTTGGGAAGACACGACACGGGAGTCACGGGAGAGCACGGGGATTTACTGTTATTGTTTCCATCACTGTAAATAAACGCACTGTTTGCATCGCAGAGTACCGCGACTGGGTCCTCCTTCCCCACATCCCCACGGTCTGCCAGCCAGACCGTGGCAGAACTTAAATTATCCATTTAGCAAACAAAAACTGAGCAGTCATCCTTATATGCCTTTGGGCTTTCGGAGCCTGTTGCAGAACCTTGACCTGAATTTTAAAAATAATTGGAAAAAAGCACTATGCGCCTAAAAAATGCAAAATATCTGCATAAATATTTATTTTACCCGGTTAATGTGTATGGCGGGGCGTGGCCTGCAGTGCCGCTGCAGGGAGAGGTCGTCAAACATGAGCGTCATCCCCAATCACGGCTCGATGCTTAAAGACTCTGCTCTCTCTGCTCTTGTGTTGTGTCGGGCTCTGTGCTGGAAAGCTTGCCAGCCGGGGAGAACAGCAAGCTCCCGGCACGTCGTTTCAGGCTTTGGCCCACATCAGTCTAAAATTGTATGCAACCATGAATAACGTGTTGTCATATCCACCAGGAGAGGACAGTATAGCTGTCAAACAAATATGCCAGCAGTTTATCTCAGTTAACGAGAGGAACAGGCATGTGTTTGGCTCCTTCACATAGTGAGTTGTTGTGTGGGGCACCAGTAGTCCATGTCTGTTGTTGTAACAGTAGTTCATGTTTACAATAAAAAATCCCAGCTCACTGAGTTGATCGGGGCAATAGTGCCTAAAATGTTGCATAATTTTGCTGAGAGATCTTTTACTTTGTGGTAATCTTAGATGAGTACTTTTATGGACAAAAACCACCAGGTCATTCAGTGTTCCCTTAGTGCTAATGTGTCAGAGATGTTGGTGCACTATAACTGAAGTAATGTTGTTAAGTCCTTCAAGTCATATTCTTTTATTGTCATGACTGTATTTGAAGCTATTTTTATTTTTGTATGATACCTGATTTATATGGAATAGGGCTGAAGTAAACTAAAGTCTAAAATACTTAGTCATTTGTTTATATAATTCATATAAAACTATGAATTGTAATTTTAAATGGTTTAAAAGCATGTAGAATAGGATATGTAGGGTAGTATATTTCCCCTTTTTTTTTTTTATCAAGAAGCATAGACATAAAGGAAAAAAAAGAAACAGGGCAGGGTTCGGTGGTTGAATCAGCCGTCCCCACCAATGCCAAAACCAAATCTACGCCCTTGCTTGGCCTACCTGGGGTTGAAAGTCTCGACAGGGGCGGATCTAGAGAAATTTTCTTAGGGCAGCATGAGGGTGGCAAAGAAATCAAATGGGGTGGCAAAATCAAAGCCTTTTTTTTTCAAACACATACGCAGGTGGTTACATATGGTTAAAATGATTCAAATGCAGTAAGTATGCACGTTTTTCATATCAATATAGTCCATAACTTCATTATTGTCTGTAGCCCACTTGATTAAACACTTTAAACATGTGAGTTTAGATTTTATCTACTGTATAGCCTGTATAATAAATTAATATGTAGCCCAATAAGTATAAAAGCCAGAAAGCTACACAACATGGGGCGGTTCATTTACAAACACAGGTCTAACTTGAGTTTCACACAGTTTTTATTAGAAACAATCAAATTGTTAAATGCTTAAAGTACACAAAATGTCAGAAATCTGCACCGTCATGAACAGAAATTTAAACCTAATTTTTCGTGATTTGTTGATTAACCCTCCGAGGTCTGAATCCCACGTTGTGCACATCAACATCACAGATTTGTACAAATAAAGTTTATAACAAAGACATGTTAAATATTAAGCACTGGAAACAGCTTGGTTGTTGTTGTTGTTTGGAACATGTTGTTTTGTTGCCATAGCAATGCCTCCAGGGAAAAATTAGGGAGCAGAGCAAGAATGAGACCATATTAGTGGATATATGCTTTGATAACTTTGCCTAACAATCATAAAGAAATGTTTTATATTTTGTGTGTGTCCTCATTATTGAGCTTTAATCCTGCATGAAGGCCACGATGAATCTCTTAGAGGAGAACTTTACAGGAACTATTAGAATAAATAAAAATAATAACACATTGACTGCTTTAGTCTTTCAGATTCACTTCTGTCTGTTTTTTTGTCTCCATTTAAAAGACATCAAACTCTGAGCAAACAACTTGATGTAAAAAGAATCTCTGCACATTCTGCAGTCTATGATGCTAAAATGACATCACAGCATTTAAGCATGTTTTGAATGAAAACATCAGCATATGAACACAAAACTGAAGAGACACTGCAACCGTATGAAAGCAGACCACTATTTAGTGACATTTCGACGTTTCCCTGAGGATTAACTGCTCTGTAATTTACCAAGAACTAAAGTAAGCTTAAATTTCAGTTTATAAACTTAAGATCATTTACTTAAATATATAAAGCCTGATTTTCCTGCCTGCCAGGACAGTATTTATGTACTTTACATTGTGCAAGACTAGACTATATTTTCCATCATAGAGAGGATGATGTGGATCTATTATTCAGGAAAACAAATGAAGACTTAACTATTTGTCAGCTGATGTAATATTTGACAAATTATACATAAATTAGAAAATGTTCTTAATCATATCTTAGAGTGACAGAAGCTCTTTTTAACACGATTATTTCTGAGATGATTTTGTTCATTTAGGAAAATAGAGACAAACTATTAGAATTTGTGAGAAACTGAGGCTGCATCCACATGTACACGGCTGTTTTTGAAAGCGCAGCTTTGTCTCTGCATTCGGGCCTTTCGTCCACACCTAAGCAGCAGATTGAGTCACTGAAAGGTGAGATTTTTAAAAACTCCTGCCAGGGTGGAGATTTTTGAAAACGACGTTTTTGTGTTTAGGTGTGGACGAGGAAAACGGACATTTACTCAGGCAATGTCAAAAGTGTGCGCCACTGTTGACGTCACGCTGTGGCCACGTTAGTGTTTACGTGAGATCAATTTCTACAATGGCGGATGTAGACAACATACTGTGTCTGTTAATCTTAGTATCTGCAGTTTTTACACGCTTACATATACACACACAGTTACTGTGCCTCCATTTAGAAACACAGAGGCATCAGAGTGAGCATCAGACGTGGCTTCTGCATTCAACACAGACGCTCTCACAACCCAAATCCTGACGTCGGTTTGGAATAAATGTAGTTAAAAAAGTTACATTTATGTATGCTGTATGCATTTTGTCCATTCCAAAGTTGTGAGTCTGTTCCAGCCAAAATGCTGTCTTTAGTTATTAACATTTGAAACGATGAAGGCACGTGAAAGTAACACAAATGAGCTGCTTTTCCAGAAAAAGACAAAAACTTTTCAGAAGTACGTAAGGTTTTGTAGACTTCAGAAGGCTTCTAGACTTCTGATTGGCCAACATTTCTACACGGTTAAGATTTGGCGTGTTCTTGACAGCGTTTCACTTTGTTTTTAGCGTTTACATGTGAAAGGAGATATTTTTTCATAACTGCACATGTGGACTGGATTTTTTTTTTAAACGAAAAAGGAAAACGTCCGTTTTCAAACATAGCTGTGTACGTTCGGACGCAGCCTAAAGTCATCACCAAAAAAGCAAATTCTCTGAACACTCTGAGTTGAGGTTTAGTGATCATTGTTGTTTTGTGTTCCTTGTAGTCAAAATGAGTGGAAGTGGAGATGGATTTCAAAATAATCGTGACGGTAAGCACATGTGCTCAGTCTTGAAATTGATGAAAAACAGATTTTCAGCAGATAGTTATGGATGCTAATTAAAAGATTAAATGATCTTACAGGCCAACAGGTTAACCCACGATCAATTGCAAGTGGAGATCAGGAACCTGCTAATGAACCGGTTAATGAACCAGCTGATGAACCAGTTAATGGACCAGCTTTCGAACCTATTGGTGGACTCCGGGGCTTCCTGATCGATCTTTATTTTCTTCTCAATGATATTTGTTGTATGCTGGATGAGCTAATAGCTTCAGTACTGGAACAATATGACGATTACCTTTACAATGACAATGACAATGACACTGACGATGACGATGACATTGATGATGACAATGACAACAATGTCATCGTTCAAAATATTAATGTGAGGGACAATAATGCCAATGCTGACAACAATGAACAGCATGAGGATCATAATGCTGTGGTTGTTATTGGCATTGAAAATGAGGATTCGGATGAGGCATTTGAAGACTGTGTGGATGTTGACCAGCACATCCCAGAAGAGGACCCTCAGCCAGGTGTATCCAGGAGGAGGTCTAGAGAGATGGATGAAGAAGAAGATGTGGAACCAAACAAAAGAATCAGATGGAGCGAGGAGTTTTCTGATGATGACTCTGACTTCTTCTCTGCTTGTGACACTGATAGCGAGGGCTGTCCTCATGTTGGTAATATTGCCAATGAGGACATCAATCAGCAGGTAACAGAAGAAGAACCGCAGCCTGGTGGATCCACGAAAAGGTCCCGAGAGGAAGATGTTGACCAACAAGAGCGTAATAGCAAAAAATCCAGGCTTGCACACTCTGATTCGGGGACCAGCTCAGCTGTGTACGACCACTCTGAGAGCAGCAGTGATGAACTTTTTGAAGATGCACACGAAGAGCTTGACAACCGTGGAAGTGGAGGCTCGAGGAAGTGTTCCCGAGAGGATTCTGAGGAAGAAGAGGAATACTTGCCTGTGTGCAAATTTCGGAGGTGTTCAATTGAGTCCAACAGCAGCAGTGATGAAGACTAAGACTATTTCGATGGGTTTTTTCAGTATCCTTTTAGTAGGCTGATGGCCTACTCAGGTGACCCTGAATCCTCCATGCTGCAATAAGCTGGGCATACACTGTGCTGCGATTTGTTCAGTCACGTTATTCAGCTCCTGCTCAAACTGATTGACTCGCAGGGGTGAGAAGTTTGTGCCTCCATTGCTTGTGTCCAGATCACACGCCGCACTGCCGTTCTACTCCGTCTTTTCACTCTCATTTCTGCGTTTGCGCGTGCGCAGTGTGAGACGCTGCGGTGACGCCCTCAGGATGACCAACGGGATTTCAAACAGGTTTGATTTTCTTACGAGCAAACGATTGATGATCGGGAGCTGGTCGTGAGGTGTTAATCGCTCCTCGTTACCCCGTGTAGACGATGCACGACACACGATCAAGGCCAAACTCGGGACGATCCCCAAAACGGTCGCACGACTGAAAAATCGGCTCAAAATGGGCCAAAAATCGCACAGTGTATGCCCAGCATTAGGCTGCCGGGGGATTCCCATGATGCACTGGGTGTTTCTTCTTCACCCACTATGTTTAATAGACCTCTCTGCACTGTCTCTCTTCCACAGCATGTCTTTATCCTGTTTTCCTTGCCCCTCCCCAACCGGTCGCAGCAGATGGCCGCCCCTGCCTGAGCCTGGTTCTGCTGGAGGTTTCTTCCTGTTAAAAGGGAGTTTTTCCTTCCCACTGTCGCCAAAGTGCTTGCTCATAGGGGGTCATATGATTGTTGGGTTTTCTCTGCCCTGTCTCTTTCCTTCTTTCTGTCTATCCCTCCTTTTCCCCTCCCCCCCTCCCCCCTCTACCTGTCCTTTAATCTCTTCTTTTTCATTTCCTCCATCATCTCTCTACCCTGTGTTCACTTTTGAGAACACAGGGTAGAGAGATGATAATAAAATGATAACAATAAACACAATTGGCTACATTTTACATGTGTCAGATCAGTGTCTTCATTTAAGTCTGTTTTTGTGTATAATATGTATACTTTACTTGTTGTTTCCAAATCCCTGAAGGAAGAAGAAGACAAATAAAAATGAAACAAAATTAAAACAAACATATATTTCTCTTTCTTTAGTGGATAGCTTTAGCACCATTTAATACATGTGCAAGTTACATCGGGTGCAGACATTCATGTTCCCTCCATGATCTTTGTCACTAGTTTGCTTGCAGTGATTTTCATTCATTCAAGCAACAAATTGTGTTTTAACCTTTTTGTTACACCCTTTAGATGAATAGAGATTTCAGCCAGCCTAGGCAATGACACTGATAATGAAGTCTGACTTATCAGCTGGTACAACTGCTTCACACCTCTGGCAGGATTGAAATGCAGGGATCGCAAAATCGCTAGCCCGACGTCCCGGGGCTAGCGATTTTTCCAGTCGGGCTACCAGAATCTATCCCTGCCCTGCCCGTCGGGCTATCATAGGAAGGAAAAATATATGTCAATGGTTTTGCATTCCTTCGGAAATGTAGCTGGGTAAATATGTCATTGGCATCGGTGAACCACTGTCAATATGTGACTAGGGCTGCTCAATTAATCGAATTTTAATCTAAATTACGATCTGGGCTTTCAAAGATCATTAAAAATGACTGAGCCGATTATTAGCACCTCCCTCGTGCTTTACTCTCGCGCTGCTCCGTGTGGCAAATCGAGCGCACCTCTCTGGGTTTCGAACACGCGGCACAACAATTAAGAGGAGCTAACAGAGAGAAGCTCGGAAAGCTAAGCAGAAGTTATTTGGAGAGGAGAGTGACTGCCGTTGGCTGAAAAGAGAGGTAAAAAAACCCTTCAGTGGTGTGGAAACATTATGGGTTCGCGGAGTCAGACGTGGATCAAGTAGACATAGCGTGTAAACTTTGGTGTCGTAGCTGCACCACAGAGCGACATGGCAAAGTTCACTAAACATAGATGTTTACATTTTATTTTTTATATTGCAAACATTTGCACTGTTATCAGTATTTGCACACTATTTTATACTATTTTTGACAATCTTTAAAGCCATTATTCAATACATTGTTATTGTTAAATAAATATCATCAAATAATCGAGATCTCAATTTCAGTGAAAATAATCGTGATTATCATTTCTGCCATAATCGAGCAGCCCTATATGTGACATATTGAAATCGCATTTGAATTTGCGCTTGTTTTTTGCTTTCACTTTGCAATCGCGCGAACTGTGTATAGAGAGCGACAGTACTGATTGGTGAGTGACGATAATTTGCGCACCAATTCCTCTGACATCGTCTTATCAATCGTTAGTTTACTATGCAAACATGACAAGTGAAATCTCTCGCAGGAAGCTTAAACATGTGAGAGGTTGATCGCGCAGAGAATCGCTGAGCGTTATGTGAGTGCGTGTATAAAGGCAGCAGGATATATATTTTAGTTCTGCTGAGCCAAATAAGACCGGTCAGGGTGAAGAAGTGACAGCCAAAGAAAAGCTTACCACAAAACGGAAAAGTTATGACAAATCAGACTATAAGGCAAAAAGAAAGTGCAGCTTTCTGGTTTCATGGACAAAAGAATTTCTGTGGCTGGAATATGACAAGCTAAATAACCAGGGGTGCACATAAGTGGTCCGCAGGTGCGCATTCGCTGTCAAAATAAAATACGCGCACAAGATAAGAAGTCGCAACGCGTGTTTGCGTCCATAAGATTTTCTGGAGGAGGACAGACATTTGTTTAGAACTCTTAAAGATGTCGAAGAAGCTCCTTTGAGCAATTACTTTGGTGTTCCTCCACCTCCAAAGAAATGTCAGATGGAGTCCGAACCACAAAAGAAGCGCGTATTCTAGGAAAAGTGGTTGCAGGAGGTGAGCTGGCTTTAAACAAATGATGAACGCACAGAGATTTGGTGCAGAATGTGCCATGAAAATCCCACTCTAGCGGACAAAAACAGTGCCTTTTATATGGACGCAAACGCGTTGCAACTTCTTATCTGGTGCGCGTCTTTTATTTTTACAGCGAATGCGCACATGCGGACCACTTATGTGCACCCGTGTAAATAACATAATGTTCTGCCGGGTGTGCTGTTGGTTTCCCTCGATTTCTGAGTCCACAAGTGCCTTTGTTACTGGGACCAGTAGTTTTAAGAAAGGTCCCCATTAGAACCCATGAGAAATGCAAGAAAGGGATTATTGCTCAGTCTGCAAATAACATACTAAAAATCAACCTGAAAAATCTGTTTAGAACAGCGTACTATGTTGCAAAGAGTGAACTACCACTGGCAAAATTTAGCAGTCTTTGCAAACTTCAAAAAGCAAATGTCCTAGATCTTGGTTCCACTTGCCTCTTACCTGTGATTTCAGTGGAAATTTCAAATTCAGGATCTGACAGACTGATTCCTGTTGTACAGTTCTTACAAGTTCATAGAAATTTCTGTTCAATTACAACCAAGTATTTGAGTTGATGATTGTAATTTTTATACAATATTGTAATTTGTGTTTCAACAATTTTTTGATTAATGTTTTGTTTCCGTTACAATATTATACTTTAATGTATAATATTGTAACGGAAACAAAACATAAAAAAAATTGCTCCCTTTTTTTATTCGGGCTACTTAAATTTATTTTGGGATACCAAAAACTGAAGAGTCCCTGCCCGAAGGGCTACCAGGGATTTTGAAATTTTGTGAGCCCTGAAATGAGTCATGTGGCACATGGGAAATTCACCTGTCAATAATTTAGATGCAATGTTCATGCTTTACAAATTTGATCCCATAATTAAAAGCGAGACACTTCAGTGAATGTTTTGTGATCATTTCAGGAGCCTTGGTGCATCTGGATATCATTTCCAGACAATAAATACTTAATGTGGTGAATGTGAGCTTGATTCTTTCCCTTTTTTTTTTTGCAAATGAGGCATCTCTGCTCTTTTGAGAGTGTAATGAGAAGATACAGAGTCATGGTGTGAAACATCAAATTGAAGCAAAGCAGTCAGCTTCCTTTGCTTATCCCAGCTTAAGAGATTTTAGTCTGCTTTGCTTGATGAAGCATCCCTTACCTAAACTTTAGCAGTGCAGCTGGTATTTAATTTAGTCTTCCTTTAAGTAGATGCACAGGCCTCAGCAGCCCAAAGCAACACCTTGTATTTCTTGTCTGATCAAATTGCACCATGTGGGACCTCTGTGACAGGGGACTTTTATCTAAAAGTTACATGTAAGAATCCTAAATTCCAATTTACCTTATGAACAGTACAAAAGGATTAGCATTGAATTAAAAGTAAGTCAGTCAATGTTAGAATTGGCTGGTTGGTGTGTGCTGAACAAAGCTGATTAAGTACAATACCTACTTTATACATGCATGCCTTCATAAAACTGGTTGAAACAGGCAAAGTAACTGACATGTATGTTTACATTTACTGCATGTTTGGGCAGGGTTTAAACTGAGAGTGACTTCTCAGAGTGAAAATGAAACGATCACTTTTAGTAACTGCATTTTCCGCATGCTTTCAAAATTACTTAGATTTTTGTTTTGTAATGAAAGTATGAAAACCAACTGTACACTGAATACAAGGTTGTACGCAAAAGAACTGCATTCCATTACGCGTGTAATTATTTTTAGTGAGTCCTGGGGAAGTATCAAAGGCTTGATTATCAGACTAATAATTCATTTTTGTTCACTTAAAGTAAAACATCAAAGTGATTAAATTGATTAAAACAGCCTATATAAGTGAAAAGATGTGTCACAAGTTTAAAATTGATCACGTTTAAAAGTTGTACCAATGCACCACTGCAATGACCATATTTTGTCTGCCAAACCCCGACGACCGCCACCTCCTTATTGTGATATTTTACCTCAGGCTTTCTGCAGGTCTTTTGAAATACGTTTTTAACTCATTGATTCTCATTGATGAAAATTACCGACATGAAGGCAGATATGAAGGAACTATTATCTTAAAAAGAAGTGGCAGTATATAAAAATGTATTTATAGCAGATGAACAGTATCTGAAAGTCATGTCTTTAAGCAATAGAAAACAAGCCAGATCTGAGGTCCAGATTCAGACAGGACCTGAGAGATGCATCTGGCCTTTCAGTTGAGCCATTTTCACTGTTTACTGTAGTCTCATCAGAAATGATCTGAGTGGAAGGGAAACGGAGAAAAGGCCAAGGTATGTCAAACTGCACATAAACTTGACTAAAAATCAACAAAAGATGTTAACTGCTTGGTTTGAATGATCGTTAATATGTAAGGAAGAGATTAGGAGAGCGGTACAACAGTAACAGTAAAACATAGTGGAGTCTTCTTTTTTAAGCATGACAATTATTTCAAACACACTTCTAATGCAGAAAAACACACAAAGCAAAACTATCAGTCATGGATTCATCTCTACAGAGTCTGGACCTCAACATTACTGAAGCAGTGTGGGATCTTGGCAGAGAGCAGAATAAAAGGCAGCAAAATCCAAAGAAGAGCTTTGAATTTCCTTCAAGAAGCCCCAAGAACTATTCCTGAAGACTACTTAGAGATATAACACAGCTATAGTTTAACAGCTGATTATCTTCCATCTGCCATTATCAAGCCCAAGCACCGGCTCTACAGTGGTGCCCTCTAGAGCTCAAACGCTCTGCTTACAAAGAGCGTTTCTTTCTGAGGAGGTCAGATTTGTTAGTTTGTACATAAACAAGATTGTTTTAGACACAATTAGCTTTGCCTGCAGCTCAGAAACGATAAAAACAAGGACTGAGGGCTTGATTTTAAAAACAAAATGAGACATTAAAACATTGATTACAAAAAATGCATCACGGCATTATATCACACTAGCCATTGAAGTGTACATGTAAACACACACACTCACACCACAGATGGCTGAGCAGTTACTTTCTGGCAGATTTACTTAAACAATGGAAGGGTGGCCATGCTCATCCACACTGTACAACCTTATTTAAGCTTCCAAAAATATATTTTGGAAACTTACAGCAATATTATACCGGATTAGTCTCTGCCATTCATGGTAAAAGTTGTCTGATCCACTCGTCATGATGAGCTCCTTAATTCTGATCTCTGTGACCTGTGAGCGGGATTACAGAGACTGTTGACAAATACACGGTAAAGCTTAAAAGAGCTCAGCCATTTACACTGACGTGGCAAAGAACAGAGTCTCAAGTATCATAAAAGGGGTTAAAGAAGGCTTCTCTACAAAACTCAAGAAACTCTTGATAATAGAGGGCCAAAAAGTTTTAAATGATACTCTCACATGGATAGTGACTGATAGCAAAGTCTTTGTTTGAATAGTCAATGTTCTTTACAACTAAATGCACAGAAACAAATGCTAATTCTAATTTTAAATAATAAAGTTTTTCTCTCAAAATGAGTCTTTGATGATGCTAAAAGGTAATAAATGCAGGTTTTTTGCTCCACTACAGTGGTGCTGATGTCATGCTACAAAGGCAATTGAAGCCCCAGTGGGGCAGCGCATTATAATGCACCTCCAAATTTAAATCTTAAAAAAAAAAGTTTCAGATTTAAACAATTACAGAATGACTTCCTTAAATAAGCTTTGAATCTGTAATAACAATCCCTATCAGTACAAATGCGTGTACTGATGTGCTTATTTAAAAAAGAAATCAAACTAGACTGGTGTAGGGGAAACATGTTCCAAAAACACCAGTCTGGATTTCAGGAATTGTATACCGGGAACAAATTTAAAGGGATTGAAGGAACTTCAGAGAAGCAAAGTACTCTGACACACATGTCATACTGTCTGTGGGTGTGTGTGTGTTACTTGTAGCGTAAGTCCATACACAGAACAATAAAGTTATTTGGGTCGCTCCTACTGCTGGGGTCTGTTTCAGAAAGCGGGTTTAGAAAACTCAGAGTTAAAAATGATACTCAGGGTTGAGTAACCCCGAACTGTCCAACTCGGAATATTCGGTTTCAGAAAGGCTGATAACAATTAGTTCAATCAACCCGGAGTTGCTTTAACCCCAAGTTAAGCGTGCGCACGAGGATACATAAAGCCCTGATTAGTGGAGCACAGGTTAAGCGAGTCACCATGGAGACGGAGGGAAAGAAGGCGCGGTCACTGCTAACCTGCTAGGGGGCAGGTTAGCTTCACGGAGTGTGTCGTCATAGTAACTCACTCAGAATTAATCTAAACTCGCTTTGTGAAACCGAAAACCCAGAGTTTTCGTTAACTCAGGGTATACTTACTCAGAGTTTGCACTAAACCGGCTTTCTGAAACAGGGCCCTGCTGTTGAACTGCTGAACTGCTGTGCACACTTCACCACAGTACACAACAGAAGGGCACAAAACCCCTATTAAATATCAATCAGATTTCAAAACATTTAAAACAGTCAGCAGGGTACTGCTGCCTGCTGTGATACATCCTCTAACACTGGCTTCCTCTCACAAAACATCCAAGCTGACTGCTTCTGGACATCTCAGCAATGAGATAATAACACCGGGAGACCGGATCTCTAGACTACACATTGATCCACAGCCCACAACTCTACATGTCTTCTCAATGAGGAAAAATACCTCATCAGTGAGGGTCCAAAAGGCCCAGACAGGGTATCAGACGGGCACCGGAACTGAGAGACGTGCGTGTTTTCTCTTCCAGACGACACACTTTTAAAAAAAAAAAAAAATGCTCCCAGACTGTAATCACTGACAAGTAACACTGCTGCTATTTACATTAGCTCCCTCGCTGATAGCTAAAGTGTAGCGTAGCCATCACTGTTGATAATAATGTTTATGAAGTCTTAATAATATAGCAGGCGTCGCTGTAATATCAGTCAACAAAGTGCTTGGTCCATGTGGTCAGTGGTTCACAACAAACCTCTCTGTTCTGGGCCCTGTTTCAGAAAGCCGGTTTAGTGCAAACTCTGAGTAAGTACACCCTGAGTTAACGAAAACTCTGGGTTTTCGGTTTCACAAAGCGAGTTTAGATTAATTCTGAGTGAGTTACTATGACGACACACTCCGTGAAGCTAACCTGCCCCCTAGCAGGTTTACTTCAACTAACCCTGACTTTCTCCGCCTCTTTGTCGGAAACCTGACTGTAGGAAGTGTCAGACATGGCGTGCCCCTTCCTTGAAGAGCCAGTAGATGTTGAAGCCCAAATTCTCCGCAGAGCTCTCCGCCGGGAGAGAGTGATTAGAGCGCGTTTGGACATTTTATCATTCCCTGATGATTTTCTGTGTGAACGTTACCGTTTGTCAGCACAATCTATAATTTATTTGAATAACATCCTCAGGCCTTATATTGCTCATGTGACACATCGCGGACATTCTCTCAGTTCTGTACATATTATTTGTATTGCACTTCGTTTTTTTGCAAACGGGAGCTTTCTGTATAATACTGGTGACGCTGAGCACGTTTCCAAGGCTACCGTCTGTCGGGCAGTCAGGAATGTGACAGTTGCACTGAAACGTCTCCTGTACTCGTTTGCGGTGTTCCCCGGTCATAGACCCACACGATTTATCAAAGAGGGATTCCACAAAATTGCAGGTATCAGGATGAACAAAACCTAATTCATGATGTGGTGATACTTGAACTACTACTTAAATTTTACATTTATTTTCAGGGTTCCCAGGCGTGATTGGCTGTATAGATGGCACTCACATTCCAATCATTGCTCCTTCAGTAAATGAAGGAGACTATGTGAACAGGAAGTCTTTCCACAGCATTAATGTACAGGTACATAGTTCCCTGTAGCATTTCAAACTAACAAATTATTTCATTAAAGTAATGGAGTATAGTAATTAACCTCTTATGTAGGCACTTGTGTCTTGCGGGGTTATTGACTCAGAGGATGTCCCCGCAGAGATGCCTTCAGCCACAGGGCGCCCACTGTTTTGGCTGGGGCCAACTGCTCAGCCTCTGTGAGTGGTGGTGGTGGAGGACCCCCACCTGTTTTTCGGGCCTCCGCTTTTTTTCTGTTGGCTATAACGGGTCACATTTGAGCATACTGAGTAAGCAAATATGTACTTGTAATGTGCTCAGATAATTTCAATAAGTGCTTACAGAAAGAAAAATAATGTAGCCTCTAACTGCAATTGATTTACATAGGACAAACAGACCAAGCACTATGGCTCATAATACAATTACACCTGTTTGGACTATATTTTTATATTTCATTTTTACTTGCTGCCAGGAACGTTTGGGGCCTGTTGGGTTGCACCTGCGCTCACATCACATCACAAAATAAAATGTATAAAATAAAAAATAAAATGAAATATAATAAAATAACGTGTTAAATGGGTGGAAATCCCTAGATCAATGTTTAAATTAACACTCACGCATTGACTCTGTCGGCTATGTTTTGCCATGCATGCTCCCTTTCTTTTGCAGCTGAGGCTGTGTTACTTTTTTTCCGGAAAATTTGCATGTTATCGGCATATGCTGCCATCAGAATTTCGGCCTCAAGCGCTGTAAAATACATTGACCGCGCCTTCTTTCCCTCCGTCTCCATGGTGACTCGCTTAATCTGTGCTCCACTAATCAGGGCTTTATGCGCGCGCTTAACTTGGGGTTAAAGCAACTCCGGGTTGATTGAACTAATTGTTATCAGCCTTTCTGAAACCGAATATTCCGAGTTGGACAGTTCGGGGTTACTCAACCCTGAGTATCATTTTTAACTCTGAGTTTTCTAAACCGGCTTTCTGAAACAGGGCCCTAGTCTACAAACTGACTGGAAAGGCGGTAGCTGGTGGTCTGGAGACGTTTGGACTACAAATCGTCACTGTAAGACTGCAACTACACTCAGCCCCGTGGGTTCCCCTTCTCTTAGTATCCCATGATTCCTTGGTGTCCGTGACCTCGCGGAGCACGGGAAGAAGAAGCGGAGCTCGGTCACGCTGTATGCAGGAGGTGGTGCTGCTGGCTGGCTAACTATTGCTCACTTGTACATCATGGCTGCTTCAAAGCCAGTCGAGCCGCAGTCTGGGACTGGACTACCCCGGTGGCAGCTGGCCCTGTTAGTGGGGGCTCCCATAGTGCTCGGAGTCGGGGCGGTCTACCTATGGAACCGCAGCAGGACGAAGGAAAAGAAGGGGACCGGGGAGCGGAAAACACCTGAAGGCAGCGCCAGCCCCGTGCAGGGCCAGGACGGCGAATCTCGATCCGGCCGAGAGCAGGAGAACATGGTAACGCTTCTGCCGCCCTCATTTCACTCTTACCACATTAGCATGATGGGTGTCCGTGCAGTGGGTACACTCTTCTGACTAACCGTGTCATTGCCATAAAAATACAGTCAAGGACATCGGACGTTACCGCCTCTAAGCAGCTGCTCTACCTCCGCAGTGCAAGGCCGGCAGCAGCCGGTCCACTGGAGCCAGATTAGCTTATGCTAATCGTTAGCGAGCTAGCACTCAAGCTAACAGTAGCTAGGTCAACATGCCTGGCTGCAAATGTTTGCGTCAAAAGACTTGAAAAACGTCCATATCTGACGCCAAAATTCCCGATGCTGAGCGGTAAAATAGACATCAACCGCATGATAATAATATTTACCCGAAAGGAGGTTTGAGTTTTGTAACTGTAATGTTTAGCTGGCTAAGGCTGCTTTCCCAGAAAGTGACGTTGGGCGGGGATGGTTCGAGTCTGTTTTAGGTGGAGGCAGTGTAGCAGCCAAAGGTGACTGTCACCTCATTTACTCTCCACTGTCATGCATGTCCTCAGTGATGGGCTGTATTTGCTAAACAGTGTAATGAACTTTAATGTGATGCAGCAGGCAAAAAAGGTAAAGCCAGTGCGTTTTAAATAAATGTTAAACATTTCCGGTTTACTTTCTGTTACATGTACGTCTTACTAAAGTTTTTACATTATGTTAAAACGGTGTGATACACATGGGTAGGACAATTCTAACTGAAATGGATGAAAGACCAACGTTTTATTGGGTAGATACAGACGTTTCTGTTCTTAGTTCAGGAAAATCACCAGGATCTTAATAAAACATAAGTACTTTATGTAAACTAGGATTTATTTACTTGAGCGAGAAATTCATTTTTGATTATGAAATAGACGTAAATAACCAAAAAATGCACATATTTCTGTTAAGTATGCCTGTAAGCCATTCCTGGTTATGTGTATAATCAACCCTGATGTCCTTTTTGTGGTCATACTAAATATTAACTTTCGTACAAACTTTACAAACTCTGTTTTTGCCTTACATACTTTACTGCCACATATTTCCCAGTATAATATTAAGAAATTATGAGTGGCTCAAGACATGGCACAGGACCTACTGTGCCTTTCCAAAGGCCTCTAAAATGATCACACTAATTGCTCTCTACACAGTGTAAAAGTGTAGATAAGAGTTCTGTATTTATTCTAGCTAAAGGAAGCATCCAGAGTGAAATTACCAAGACTCTGCATGCTACTGAGGTTTTGGGTGAAATTAATTGCATGTACTTAAAGTTTTTGGTTGTATGCTGGTGTTATGTAGAGTGGGGGAAAAAGCATTTGTGCATTCAGTGTGCCCTTGGTGTCAATAATTACTGCAGCAGCTCACCAATTTGTTCGACAAACCTCAGACTGTCGGTCAGTTGTTGCGTAGTTGTCATAATTTTTTTTGTTTCCTTGGTCACATTTCCAGTTTATTGGACAAATCAATAATTATTCTCTTTCTCTCTCTTTGTTTTTTCATTTAGAGTCCTTTGGATCGAGCCCAAGCATCGAAGAACAAAGGCAACAAGTACTTCAAAGCTGGAAAGTATGAAAACGCCATACAGTGCTACACAGAGGCCATTGCTCTGTGCCCCACAGAGCAGAAGTCGGATTTGTCAACGTTTTACCAGAACAGAGCTGCAGCCTACGAACAGCAGGTTGGCACAACATCCTGTAAACTATGCAGAAGTTGTTGTAGAGTTTAAAAATAATTAAAGGCACATTTCCAGAAGCATAATGTGTACACTGAGCTCCAGCTACCTCAGTTTAAGTGTTATTACTGTTCTCAGTTAGATATTGTCCCCAGAGATGTTCACTAGGTTAAGCTGGTTGGGTAAGGCACTCTTTTGGACTTAAAATGGCTTTAGTGTATGTTAAAACATCCTGCTGTTCTCACACCCTGATGGCATGCTAAATGAAACAAACTGTGGTTTCTGTCGGCTCCTGCAGAAGCAAATGGTTCGTGTTCTTTGGACCAGATTGTGTTTGAATCTTAACTTTCCTCTTTTATGTTTGAGGATTTACCACACAAAGTATCTCATTTTGTCTCAGTGAGAGGTTAAAGTGACCTCTCATTGAGACACAGCAGGGATGTTTCAAATTAAAACTAAACTGAACCTTTGATTTCAGATGAAGTGGACAGAGGTGGTACAGGATTGCAGTAAGGCTGTCGAGCTGAATCCACGCTATGTGAAGGCTCTGTTCAGGAGGGCTAAAGCTCTGGAGAGACTAGAAAACAGGAAGGAGTGTCTAGAGGGTGAGATGTTTTTATAAAAATGTTTGTTCCAAGTTTAACTTTTGAGGTGCAACTCTCATTGACAGTTTTCTCCTGTGATCTCCAGATGTCACAGCGGTGTGTATTCTCGAGGCCTTCCAGAACCAACAGAGCATGCTGCTAGCAGACAAGGTGCTAAAGCAGCTTGGGAAAGAGAAGGCCAAAGAGAAGTACAAGGTGTTTGTTCACTTTCAGACACTTTCAGTTTTCTTTGCCTTTATCTTCACATTGAACTTTTTTTTTTCTTTTTCCAAAAAACATTTTAATGCAGAACCGTGAGCCAATGATGCCTTCGCCTCAGTTCATCAAGTCGTACTTTAGCTCCTTCACTGATGACATAATCTCCCAGCCTCTGCAGAAGGGGGAGAAGAAAGACGAAGACAAGGATAAGGAGGGCGAGGCAGCAGAGGTCTCAGAGAGGTTGGCATATCTTCTTAATCCAAACTTTTTTCATAACCTACGGTTTCTGTTGTTACAGAACAATGTAAAGAATCTGTAGCCCTGTGTTTATTTATGGCAAGAAGAATAATTAAAATCTAACCTGCATGTTGTCGCGCGTATTTAGACTAACGAAAGCAGGTGGGCTTAATTAGACTAAAGTTGTCATGGTATGCTAATGTAAAAACTGGTGGTGTGTGCTCATTAGGAGACACTTCTCTAGGTAATAGTTTTTCCTATATGCTTAGCTCTGGGTACCTGAAGGCAAAACAGTACATGGAGGAGGAAAATTATGACAAAATCATCAGCGAATGCACCAAGGAGATTGAGTCAGGAGGAAGATACACCGCTGAGGCGCTGCTGCTGCGCGCCACCTTCTACCTTCTGATTGGAAACTCTACTGCTGCTCAGCCTGACCTGGATCGGGTCATCAACATGCAGGACGCCAACGTGAAGGTACAGACGATTTATTATTTGGGGTATTTTGGTTGTTTATTTGATAGACTAAAAAGTCAAATAAAGGTCTCGGGTAATTTTCTTGTACTTCTTGCAGAATTTTGCCTGACAAACTAGGTTTTAGCCAGAAGATGAATAGGCTTACCAAGTTGTGACTTTGGGAGCATGCTCGTTTTTAGGATCACATAATTTGTAAGCTCCAAAAACCATTTCTTTACAGGAGTCTTAAAAAGCATTCTGTACTCTTATCTGAACTTTACAGCTGAGGGCCAATGCGTTGATCAAGCGTGGAAGCATGTACATGCAGCAGCAGCAGCCAATGCTCTCTACACAGGATTTCAACATGGCCGCAGAGATCGACACGCGGAACCCTGATGTGTATCATCACAGGGGCCAGGTACGAGTGAGGGTAAACTGGTAACCTGCTTTTTGATTTGGTGTATGATAACAACTGCTAACATCCAGTTATGCATGTATTCTCTCTCAGCTGAAGATCCTGCTGGACCAGGTGGATGAGGCAGTGGTAGACTTTGATCAGTGCATCCTGCTCAGGCCTGACTCTGCTCTGGCGCAGGCACAGAAGTGCTTTGCCCTTGTAAGTAACCAGCTAAAGGCAAATTTAAAAGCAGTGCGGCTCTTCATATGTAACAATGCACAGGTTCAACCACTATCTGAAAATATTCAAAAATCACAGAAGGTAAGATTGTTGGAAAGATCAGTCCACATCAGCACTGATTCAGAACCTGCACACACCAGCACGGTGTAGGCAGAACTCCACACATACAAACTTCACAGGTCACCTTACAGTCCCAAAGTGATGGTGACAAAATAAAAGGGAAAACAAGGCAGTGCAGGGTTCCTTAAGCCTTTAGATGGTGTGTCTGAGTAATCTACATATTTTATCTTTAACAGTAGTATGTATATAATATTATAAAGCAGCGGTCCCCAACCACCGGTCCGTGGCCTGGTCGCTTGGTACCGAACCGTGAGAGTTGAGGCTCGGGTGTGAAATTTATGGTTTTCAGGGGTTTTATCGTTAACCCGGTTTCCCTAGGTCTTTTCTCATGTTGTAGTTGTCTTATTTTGAAAGAAATATTTACATATTACCATAGCGACCAGAGTGCATTAAGGGGCAAAGAGGAGGATGTTACTCTCAATGTTGTTGGCGCGTTTTAGGAGGACGCTGCTAATAAAGTTACACTATTACACAGTGAAGTCGCGTTTATTATTATATTGTTATTGTAGTATTATTATCGTATCATCTTAATTTGTTGTATTTATCCGCGACCGCTTAAAGGCCGGTCTATGAAAATATTGTCTGGCATTAAACTGTCCGTGGGGCAAAAAAGGTTGGGGAGCACTGATATAAAGTCACAATAGAAGAGAGAATTTTAGGGTAACTTTTCCAAAATAGCAGGAATGGCTAACGGTATGAGGAGACCTGGAAGATATGCCAGAAGTCTTTGAAAGTTTGGATACAAGTCATGTTTGAGATAAAGCCTGAAAAACCTGCTCTCTGGTCCTCAAGCATATCCCACTTTTCACTGATCACTTTCAGTTTCCTCTTAATGGTCTGACCGTCCCAGTTCCTGCTGTCTGTAACTGCCTGATTTTGCCTTAAATGTTTAATTATTTCTATTCATTATATGATCATATGGTGATTATTATTTGTGCCTTTTATCATTTTCATTTGACTCTTCTGTCCTTCAGTACAGACAAGCATATACTGGAAGTAATATTTCACAAATACAGACAGCCATGGATGGCTTTGAAGATGTTATCCGGAGGTTTCCAAAATGTGCAGAGGGCTACGCTCTCTACGCTCAGGTATGCTCGGATGGAGATGGATATAAACAAAATGTGACTACAGGAGACTGCAGTGTTACATTAAAACATGAAATAGAAATACCATGTGTTTCTGTTCTGTTTTAATACTTATTTGCAGTCTTCTCTTTTTCTGTGATACCTTATTGTAACAAAACTGCTTATCTTGATTTGGCCAACTCCTCATGATATGTATTCAAAATACCCATAAATCCTTTCCATTTCCCAGATTTGCTTGGAAATGTGGTTAATATGTGCACTGATTTATTTTTAGTAATTTTTGTGAAAGCATTATAATCCTGTTGGGATGGGGAAAAGTGTCGCTTTCATGCCTGGCTGGCACGTTTTTACCAGTCCTCCTGTGTACTTCTCAGGCTTTGACTGATCAGCAGCAATTTGGAAAAGCCGATGAAATGTACGACAAGTGTATTGAACTGGAACCAGACAATGCTACAACATATGTCCACAAGGGGTAAGGGTTTCTCCCCTGTTACGTGGCTATATTGATCCATATAATATCTCTGATTTGTTTGTGTAAATGTGACATGTTGTTTGCTCTCCAGTTTGTTGCAGCTTCAGTGGAAACAGGATCTCGACTTGGGTCTCGACCTCATCAGTAAGGCAATTGAGATCGACAACAAATGTGACTTTGCCTATGAAACCATGGGAACCATTGAAGTTCAAAGGTGAGTCACACAGTGTCTGAGTGTTTTTTCCCAGGGAGGATTCCTCTGCTGCTTTGTAATGTTTTCACTTGTACAAAGATAAACATGGTAGCGTGCTGGTATTTCTGTCAAGATGTTTCAAGGAGTCACATAGTGTGCATTTTTCTTCTTTATAAAACACTAAGTGAGAGAAAGTCAGTCAGCTGCTGCGCTTTATGCTTTTGTGTTGCCCCTAAAGAAATATATTTGTACCATTTTGAACAGGCTGGTTGAAGTGTTACAAACATCATGTTTAAGGATCTGATTCTTACTTCAGGTGTGACAGGTTCCTGGGTCTGGATGAGCCCTTGTTAATGTTAGGAAAAGGAGGAATAGGAAATATTGTAATCTTGTAACCAGTCTCCTGGAGAGGGGCTTGACTCTGTCTCAATCTAGACTTGCCTGTGGTGAGAGGCTGTGGGCTGGGGTGGGTATCTTAGTATTCCCTCAACTTGCTGCCTGTAAATTGGGGCTTTTCCCGATTGACAAGAGTGTTTGTTTTTTTTTTTTTTTTTTTTTTTTTTCCCCCTGCACCTTTGGCTCAGGGAACGGGTGCTGACTGTCATCTGCACTCGCCTAAACAACAGTTCAGCGTATCGGGAGCGCCTCCAATGCTGAAGCTGCTGTACTGAGCTGTGGTCGCAAGGTGTTTGGTGCCTGTCGTGGGGCGTCTGGCCCGTTGCTAGGAGCCATTCGATCTTTATACAGTCGTTGCAAGAGCTCGGTATGCTTAGCCGACAATAAGTCGAACTCATTCTTGGTGGGTGTTACTCTACCACGACTGCCCTTTGTCACTGATTCTGTTCATGATCTTATGGACAGAATTTCTAGGTGTAGCCAAGTGAAGGAAGGCTTCCGCTTGGGCGGTCTCAGAATCTCATCTCTGCTTTTCTTAGATGATGTGGTTCTGTTGGCTTTAGCAGGTAGTGGCCTCCACCTCGCACTGCAGCAGTTCACAGCCGAGTGTGAAGCTGCAGCTCCACACTCGGCTTAGTTGTCTTACTCCCAAAAGAGTCCCATAATGGGACTCTTTTGGGAGTAAGATGATGCCTCCAAGAACTTAAAACTCTGATGACTGCTATGGAAACACATAGTCCCTGGGAAAAAATTCCTGTGGTGGTAAAAATGATCAAATCTACACATTTTTCAAGTGTTTGGTATAACTGGAGTGTTTTCTTTTCACAGGGGCAATCTTGACAAGGCGATCGAGATGTTCAACAAAGCAATTAACCTAGCGAAGTCAGAGATGGAGATGGCCCACTTATACTCGTTATGTGACGCCGCCTACGCGCAGACAGAAGTGGCGAGGAAGTACGGGCTGAAACCTCCGACGCTGTAACCGTTTTGCCAATGGATCGCCAATCTCAGTCTTCATTGCTGAATCTAACTGTGTTAAAAGTGCAACTGTCTGACTTCACTTTGATTTGTTAAAAAATAAATACTGGATGATATGGGGGGAATTTAAAAAAAGAGAAAAAAAGGAAGAACCCTGAATATATACTGTGTTTACGTCACATTAAAGGGGATTATTTTCATGGAAACCGGGTTTGTACTCAAAGTCAAACTGAGGCTATGATCCTGGTCTCTGGTAGACTCAGTGGTTTATCAGGATGTGGGGTGGGGGGGTGGATTTTAACCAACACCGCCCTTTATGCTGACACTCAATTCCACAATGGCATCATTGTCAAACCTTTGATTTTTATGGCTCAGAATAAAAATAAAGGTTGTCATTTATGGAGGGAAAGTGTACATGAGTGAGACGTATACGTGTCAGAAGATGTAGAGAGAATTGAAATGTTCAGTCTGTTGAACCCGCAAGGGTTTGGAGACGCTTTTAAATCTACAGACAATACTGTGAGAGCTTTATAGTTCCAATAGACTGTTCACTTGTTAATTTATGCTGATCTAAAGTGTTTTTGTCCACCTACTCCCATATTGTAACATACAGTATCAGTTCTGAATGCAAGATTAAAATTATAGTCAAATGTACAATGTCTGTATTGAAATGCTGGAGTTGATCCCAGGATACAAGCCTACAGAGTTTAGGCGGAGTTGATCTTTTTTTTTTCTTTCGTTTTAAATGGTGGGATTGCCTGTTTTCTTTTTATATACTTTGTGCAGCATGTTCACTTTATAAATTAATGTAAATGCAATGCTCGTGCTGTCTTGAACACTAGGAAAACCCTTTTTGAGGCTTTTGGTTTTTTTGCAAAACACTGATTAGACAAACTTAGCCAACTTTGTTTTTAGTTTTCTTCTTTTTTTAAATGTTATATTTGGAGTTGCCTCTTGTGTCAGAAGGGTATTTAGTGGTTTTTCCCCAGCTCATGTTAATTGGGAAACCTGATTCTTTTTCTAGTTTCTGTGAATTTTTTTTCTTCATGCTACATTTCCTTTTACTTTTGACAGAATACTTAACATAGTGGTTTAATTCTAATTTGCTTTTTTCATCTCTCCTTTTCAAACAACCCGAGCCTTATTGTCTCCAGCCTATGCAGCTCTGAGAATCTCCTGGTACGGTGTGTGGTTTGGTTCTCAAGTAGCATCTGTGCACCACTGATGATTGTACGTCTGGAGCATTTTTTTTTTTTTTAAATGCAACGAAAAGCTCCCGTTCTCTGTGAACTTCATTAGTCTCACCCCCAGTCAACTATCACTGCATGTGTGGTGATGCCAAGGAACCAAATCATGCATTTTGAGCTGCAGCTGGTGATACTGACTCCAACTAAAACCATATTTACTTATCCTTCAGAACATGGATGTTAACTAGATTTTGGCTGTTTGATATCAAATACACTGACATTCTGCATCTACCATACGTGTGGTGACCAAAGTGAAAGAGAACGAGTCCTAATAAAGTTATAATTCTTGGAATGAATTTTACATCTGATCATTTCTGTTCACCTGGATTGTGCAGCACATTGTTTTTAAATCCCTGTAGTTAGAAACTAAATTTTGTTCTGATTATCTGAAACTTTGATATAATTTTACAGTTTTTCTGATTTTCTTGCTAAGTAGTACACGTAAGTTTTAAAGATATGTCTATTGAACAGACTATAGAGTCATTTCATAGTATTTCCTAAAAGGCCTCACACCTGACCTTCCCAGATTAGTTTAATAGGAACTGTGCAAACTTTCCTGTGAGGAATGTTATGAAGACAGGGCTGTTTTTAGATCTTTTTCTGAGGGGCCATTTTAAAATTGCTAATCTATTTAAACACTTAAGCGTGACCTTTCAGATGCTTTAGGGTAAAGCTCTGGCACCATAAATATGAATATGGACTCTTGGGGCTGCTGCTCCATGAAGAAGTTGAAACCCCTAAAATATTTGGATGTCTGACCACTGACAGCAGCTCCTGGATATAGGAACAGCTGTTTGGGAGGTAAGGATATAACAGTGAAGTAGTTTAATACTGACTTATGTTACAAACTCTGTATTAAATGTTCTACATTTCTGTACTGTGTAAAGCTGTGACAGCAACTTTGACAGTTTGCCAAGGATCTGGCTCCAGGTATTGCAGATGCTGGCAAGAAAAAAAATATATCTGTGAATGCATTCCTACTAAAATGAAAAGATGGACAGCAGAATAAATAATATTTAACTATTAGTTCATTAGAAAAAAGAAATATTCATGTAGTCTGGTCTATATGTATTTGGGCATGACACCATTTTTGTAATTTTGTCTTGAAAATAGGTTTTATTTGCTTTGTTATTTGTTATAGAATAACAAGAGAACAGGCCTCACTTTGCCATGAAACAGAATCTAAGTCGACTGTACAATTACTGCTAATCCTCTGGCAATGGCTTTAATTTACAAACATTTCAAACAAGTCTTGATTGTTCAATTTAAAATCAGCTGTGGTGGTGCACACAAGCAAAACTATTAAAAAAACATGTTTACATTTATAACAATACTTACAACTATAATGTATATGCAAAGACTACCACACAAAATCTAAAAAACAAACTTAAGTTTCCATTTATGATTATCTGAAGTTAGGAAAATTTACATGCAAATAAAAATAACTGTCATTCATGCGATCAGAGCCAAATGTATAACCTATTTGCATCGATTGCATATGTTTATGTTTTAAGTGAGATATAAAGAATTTCTGACTCCTGACTTTAGTGATGTGTCCTACACTTTCTCACACAAACACAAACTTTGACCCACGTTTAGGATCTTGTCACTGTGTGTAAATTGTTTCTTCATCACACAGGAAGATTGTTAGGATTAAACTCTGAGGTCAGCACATGTTGATGAGGTTTTCTGTTTTTCTCTGTTTGTTGATCAATTATTAACTTTTTAGCGCCCAAATCAAAGCAAACAAGTAGTTGTCTCATCGGTTTCTTATCGCACTTTGATTTCACTTGTCAATCTCGATCCGTTGTTCGGTGACGTCACCGCGCATACCGGGCGTGTTGACGACATCTGACGTGTCTCCGTCAACACAACAATGGCGGATGCCGTGGAGGAAGCTCTTCTGGGCAGCTGGTGAGACAATTTGTTGTTCAGTCAATATTTTCGGAGCCTTTGTCTCGATTGTCAGACAGTCGCGTCGGATTTTTGTCACAGATTTCCGTGTAAAGTAACTAAAGATGAGTTTTTGTGTTTAAAATAGTGTTGGAGTTTGGTGACGTTACTGCTTACCAGCTAGCCAGCTAAATGACAATTAGCTAACCCGGTTCTGATAAATTAACGGTCGATAAATCTCAGACGGATAAAATAACAGCTTTTAAGTCTGTTCGGTGACGAAGTCTACATTTTTTGTTGGTTTCTCTGCCTCAGTGGGAAGTTTAGTAGCAATGTTAGCCGGACAGCTAATATTTAGGCGGACAGCCGCTTCCCCAGCCTCACTCTGTTGTTCCAGTTTTATTTTACTCTGAAATATAGAAAAGAGTTTATAGAAAAGTGCTGGTTATATCTAAAAACTTTTAAAGCAGCTGCCATTAAGATGGCTGGCATCGTGAAAGAGGTCTTCATGTGTCAGATTAAAGGAAAAACCTGAACGATAGACCTGCAGAGAGGGCTCTGGTAGCTCTGTTGGTGTGAATGGTGCGTGTCCATTTGTCCATTCAGATCTATCGTGAAATGTTTCTGCTTTGTTAAGAAAGATCTCTTCTGTGACACTGCCATTTGTCATAGTGCACGGGTCACTGAGGACTTCCATGAGTATAAAAGTGACCTGGATTTTATACATATATATAAATGTGTATATACAGTCATCGGAGATTTTGAACAAATGCGTTAGACATTGTTCTTCTCCGGCTTCATCAAAACGTCAGATGAGGAAATATCTAAAAATGGTGTTCATCTCTTTAGAGATTTAGAGAACCAACACACAGATTCACAGGGAAGCTGTGAATGCCCCTTTTTATGATGTTGCTCTATTGTTTTCCTCTTGAGTTTGTCACCTGTCTGTATGCCGAGTTAAATTAACATGGATTAAAAAAAAGATTAAGATGTAATTTTAGAGCAATAAACAACACAGGGCATTTAGTAAAAGCTGACATAATTTACATAATTACACAGATGTGAATAATGATTGAGTTAAATATGAAGTTAATAATAATGCATGTTGTTAACCCTGTTGCCTCACAGCGAGAAAGTCCTGGATTTGAATCCACCATCTGACCCCGGTCTTTCTTTGAGTTTGCATGTTCTCTGTGTGAGCAACTACTCTCGCTTCACCAGTTGGGTTAACTGCTGTTTCTAAATTGCCCTTAGGTGTAAATATGTGTGTGAATGGTTGTCTGTCTTTGTTAGCCTTGCGACAAACTAGCGACCTGTCTATTGTGTACCCCACTTCTTGCTCTGTAACAACTGGGATACACTAATAATTTACCTTAAAATGAACTCTTCAAATCTTATGTTTTGTTTTCAGCCTATGAACCTTTATATTTATATTTTGTGGGATTGTAACTGTGCCGTTCGTTACTCTTCAGGGACCAGGATCTCATTGACGCTCTTGACTCTGGTGGCTCAGACATGGAGATGGAGAGGGGCACCATCCAGGTCCAGGAGCAGTCAGCTGAACACAGGGCCAAGATGTGGAAGGTGAGAACGTTGCAGCTGTTAGATTGTGGTTTCAAACAGTTATTAGACATGTACAACATACTTTGTACGTCTATGGACAGAAGCCAAGAATTCTTACGTTAAGGTGTGAGTAGGCTGGATCATCTCTTATTGGCACACCCAAAGAAAAGACTTCAGTTATGTCTGACATCAAGAGTCAGTATTGTATGTCAAGCATGTGGATGACAATAATGATGCTACTTATAGGTTACTGGTGACTGACTCGTCTTGGCTTTGCATGCAAAATACCAGCCTGTGAAAAGACACGTTATCGGCTACACCCAGTTGTAAAGCAGCTTTGAATGGGATGTTTATTGTGTCTGATAATAGGCTGTTTGATAATATCATTAGGAGACCTTTTAGTCACTGTGTAAAGTTCAGAGAGCCTTTAATTTTACACGTCATAAAATTGAATAATTTGGTTTATTATAAAAAAGTTCAAATAATGCTTAAAGTCAAATCAAACACAAAGTGTTTATCAGTGCAGGAGAGCAGATATAAGATTTCTTTTTTCACTTTGGAAAACCTTAAAAATGAGAATAAAGTAGGTGTAGTTTCTGTTGTTTGTGTCAAATTCTGAAAACATTCTGACCTAAAAGTAAAAATTTGCACTTTGCTTTCATTTTCAGATTCTTCAGTTTCTCCATTAATCATCGTATAAGTCATAGACTATAAACTGAAGTTCACTTGGGGCCTCACGTGAAATGACAAAAAATATCATGGGCCAGACATTTACATTTTATTGATATGTTATATAATTGTTTATTTATTTATTTTTAAAGCTAAGCACTCTATTTACCAAAACAAAGTAATGGATTCTGATTTTAAACAACCTGTTTCACAAGCCTGAATATAACAACTCTGTGGAGTGGGCATCTGTTTTGTGATAGCACGTCTAAGCCAAAATTCCTAGACCTCCTCCTCACCAGTCACTTTCTTTAGCTCCTCTGGGAGTCCTGGGGCTACCTGAGGGTCATGTCCTAGTTGGACATGCCTAAAACATATGACATGTCCAGGAGGTATCCTGGTCAGATGCCCAGATTACCTCAAAAAGCTCCCCTAGAGCAGGCGGCCTTCAAAAAGAATTTACTAATTTCTACCATTTGTATCTGCAGTCTCATTCTGATCATAAGTGAGAGTGGGAACGCAGATCGACCAGTTAATCAACTACATTCCCTTCATGGTCAGGTTTCTCTTTAACACAACAGACTGGTACAACCTTCGCATCAAAGCAGATGCTGCAATCTGGAGCGTTCACTACCGTCTTCTCATTCCTGCAGCTTCAACTTGATAACTCAGTGGTTGTGTGTTTTTAAAAAAAAAAAAAGAAAGAATAAAAAGTCTGTAATCGTGTGGTTTACATGTTACAGCCTGGAGGTGTGAAAATGACTTCTCATAAAAAATCTAAAGATATCAAATGAACTTTCAAAGTTGTCGGTGAGTAAATATGGCCTCCCTAAGGGAGACATGAAGAAACGTACCTTTACCACTTTGTTACTTTCCAAACTTGGTTCAAAATAAAAAGAAATTATTTGCTTTAGCTGCGTGCCAAGTTCATTGAGATCTGGAGCCTTTTTTACCTGTTCATCGCTCTACAGCTGTACTGGGGTAAACCAGAGGGTGCAGAGATTTTTTTTTTATTTTATTAATTTAGTTTTTTTCTCTCAAAATGTTCCAAAAATAATATCAGCAGCTGCTACAGTATTCTCTTCATGTGTATGAATTTGTTGTCCATCAGTGCAGTGAGATTTTGGCCACTTACAGCAGATCAGTCTTTATTTCCTGAATGTCAGGTCTCCTTTTCTCCCCATGCTCAGCAGTGAATCCTGGTTTTGTTTTTGCAGATTGCTCTCAATGTCTCCGGAAAAGGCGACAGCCTGGCTTCGTGGGACGGTGTCCTCGATTTACCAGAACAGAAGCTCATTCATAACCGGAGTCAGCAGCTGATCGGTGAGTAAATGTCGGTGCCTCTGAATACGTTGACACAGTCCTGACTTTCGGATTTGCAGTGAGTTTCTCAAGCATTTTCTGGCAGATCCAACTTGAGAATAAATATTTACTTCAGTAAAAGTCAGTGCATTATTTGTGTCAGGAATTTTGCTCTCTTTTGTTTTTTGGCTCCATATCTCAACATTTAAGATCCACTGGGTTTGGCTGGTGAGGTTAAGGGGCTAAAATTCAAGAAAAAAAAATTATAGGCTGTTTGAGTTTAAAGTTGGATATTTGTGGGGAAAAAACAAGCTCGGCTTAGATAAGATTTAAAAAAAAAAATTAGGGATAAAATTCACATATTTGAACTCTTTGGATTATTAACTCATAAAGCATGCTAAGTCTTATCTTTAAGTCAGAAAAGAAACTAAAAGCTCATTTTCATTAAATAGAGTTGTTCTGGACTAATGGCGCTGGTCTCTGTGTGCAGCTGGCTCTGAGACGACCGTCTACAAAAAACGAAGTATTTAGTAATAACATCGATCTGCTTTTTGCAGTTTATCTTAGTGCAACTCTTGTCTGATATGATGCGCTGCAAATGGGCTGAATATGAGAGTTTGTGCCTGTGTGATGTTGGTGATCTACTGCTAAGACTCCTGAAGCCCTGATGATCCTCCAGAAATGTTATGTTTGGTTTAAAAATGCTTTCTTTAACGGTCTAAATCTTCTCCCCAATCTCAGTTTCCTATCATGCTCCTGTGAGTTTCCGATGCTGGTGTGGGAAGATACTAACGCTTCCTTGTTGAGGTAGCATTGTCCGCCCTCCATAATGCAAAAAAGCCTCAGTGGAGCAGCACTCTTGCTGCTGAAGAGATGCAGAGGAGTTTATTTACCACTTCCTACATTAGATAGAAAAAACAGGGCGTATACGATCGGGATAGCCTCGCTTACATACATCATGAATCATCTAGCCTGCTCTAACTTTGTACTTTTTTTCCCCTTCTTGTTCAGTAGAATAGCTCACCTCCAGTCTTTGTCACACCCTCCTCTAATTTGAAATTCAAACCAAATGTCCCGTCATTTATTTAAAGGAGTACGGAGCTGTGAGCATGAACAGCTGTCACAAGTTTAGATAATATGCTGACATGAAACTATGGGGAGAGATTCAATTGAATAGAAATCTGATAATAATGACATCATTTAATGCATCAATAGAAAAAAAAAACTTGACCTATTTGGAAAAGATAACTAAAACTGCCGACCCCCTCCGTGTGTCCCATGTTTAGACCAGCTGGCAGTGTCGGAGGATGAGAGGAGTGAAATGGCGTCCGACGTTGAGTCAGTCATCACTTTCTACTGCAAGTCACGTAACATCACTTTCACCCCTGAGCTCAGCTGGCCGCACCTGCTCAAACCGCTGCTGGGGCTTCATCTACCCCGGAGCGACCTCTACAACTGCTTCTATGCTATCATGAACAAATACATCCCTCGGTGAGTCATCTAGGCGTCTTTATTCTTTTCACCCCACTCACACAGACATGCAGGTTTTGACTGTAAAAGCTTTTCCGTTTCAGGGACTGTGTGCCCAAAGGCCGACCCTTCCACCTGTACAGACTGCTGCTGCAGTATCACGAGCCAGAGCTGTGCTCGTTCTTGGACACCAAAAAGATCACACCAGACTCCTATGCCATCAGCTGGGTATGTTGCCTCATGTTAAATAAGTTTTACACCATTTTTGCCCCATTTCAGAAAAAGATTCAGTCAAAAACAATTAAAGGCACACAGCTTCAATTTTGGTGAAATAAAAGTTGGTACAAGCATCTGGAAATGCTTTTCCCTCCTTTTTTCCCCTGCAGAAGTGATATTCGTTCACATAGATTTACTCCATATTTTTTCATCAATTATTCTCCACCTGTGCAGCTCTAGAGTTCAAGTAACACTGCTCTTCATGTGCGTCTGTGTTTGTTTCTGTTCCACAGCTGGGCAGTCTGTTTTCAAGCCACTGCCTTCCTGAAGTTACCCAGACATTGTGGGACTCGTACCTCCAGCAGGCGGACCCTTTTCTCATCTTCTTTCTCATGCTTATCATCCTCGTCAATGCCAAGTATGCAGCCAGAAAGATAATCCAGCTCGTGGCTGTTTGTGCCAGCTCTAAAAGTTTGTTTTTGTTTGTATCCTCAGAGAGACCATACTTACACAAGAAGGAGAAAGCAAAGAGGACATTATCAGTGAGTTTGTTCCTCTCTTCTCATTTTTACAGTTTTTGAATGTCTTTTTAATGTAATTAAATGTGAAAAAAAAAATTTCATCCCAGAAATGCTGGAAGCATCTCCTTCTCTCCTGGAGTCCGAGGACATTGAAGACTTGTTTTCACTGGCCCAGTATTACCAGAGCAAAACCCCTCTGTCGCTCAGAAAGGTGAAGCAAATAAAAACTGAGCAGTGCTGAATATAAACAATGAGAAAGCAAACGAAGAGACAAAGCCAGCATCTAAAAAAAACCTCATTGTTTGTTTCCCTTTGTCTGTTTCTGTAGATGAATCAGAATCTGTTTGGTAGCAGTTTGGTGGCTCTCAAAGAGGAGGACACTGACCTCAGTCAGGCATTGTGCCTCCCTGTGTCTGTCCCTGAAATTCTGCAGGCAAACCAGCTGCAGCAGGTCAGTGACACACTTGAGAGGGAAATTATTAATAGTTCTCAAGTTTGCCATGTGAGTTTAAGGAAGAAAGAGGATGTGAGGAAACTGAATTTCTTTTTTTTAGGATGGGGTACGTTTCTTCGTGGTGGATTGCCGGCCTGCAGAGCAGTACAATGCTGGCCATCTGTCCACAGCCTTCCACCTGGACTCAGACCTGGTGAGGGATAGGGGCTTTAGGGATTCTTTGAAAAATATATTTGCAGTAAATGAATATAAAACATGCTTTATTGCTTCTTACAGATGCTCCAGAACCCATCTGAGTTTGCACTCTCTGTGAAGTCCCTCTTGGAGACACAGAAGCAGTCTTTAGAGTCAGGTTCCATCGCCAGCGGAGAGCACCTGTGCTTCATGGGCAGTGGGAGAGAAGAGGAAGACATGTACATGAACATGGTGTTGGCACATTTCCTGCAGGTGAGCTGTGAAAGTGGGATGCATATAACAATTACAAACGTTTCCTTTAGATTTTTTTCAAACTCTCAAAATCTCTGTTTGCTTACAAAATAAAATAAACGAAGCAGAAGCAGGAAAGTCATTATAATTCATGCTTAAAAAAAGTAGTAATCATTGGAAGTTTTAACTGGAAAAATGAGAATTGTTTAACCTTGTTTGGCAAAACAAATTCTTTTGTGATCTTTGTTTTGCAATATTATGAATGATATTCTAGCAGATCTGCTCATTTCAAGCTTTCTGTTACAGAAAAACAAAGAGTATGTCAGCATCGCAAAAGGAGGTTTTATGGGTGAGTAGGAAAATGACAATACTGACAAGCATATTAGTCTGCATGCACACAGAGAAGTAATATGAACACGGAGAAGCCTATTTTTGTGTGTATGTGTAAGTTATAGTTTTTGTAATCGTTACATCGGTGAGGTGGTGCAGCAGTGGCTGTCAGTGATTTGTCACAGGATCTTGTTTGGACATCTCCATCATAATTTTTTAGCATGAAATAAAGTTAAAAAACTATATTCATTTCTTGTACATATATGTATGTATATAGGATAGATAGAGAGAGAGATAGATATGTTTCTGAGAAACTTGTACACATCCACATTTTTATATATCTGTTTTTTGGTCACAACTGCAGTACAGAAAATTGTGAAAGCTAAAATTCACAGAGACACATGTACTTCCAGCTCTTCAGCAGCACCTGGTAGACATGAACGTCGAGGGGCTTGACTCCTCGTACGTCCACTGGATCGTCAGCACATCTGGATCTCACAGCAGCCTCAGCTCAGCTGATGTAAGAAGTTAGGGGAGCCAGCCAACCCACTTTATCATAAAGGACATAAACATCACAATATGCTCCACACTGGAGGTGTTAAGAGAGATCTTCTGTCTGATGGCACGGATTGTTCCATTTTTCCATGAATACAGGGAGAGTCTCTGAGTGGCCCTGGAGACAGCAAAGGTGTGAAGTCCCTGGTCAACAAAATGACATTTGCTCTCAAGTCCAAGTCGGTCAATGTTAAGGAGAAGATGATCAGCTTCATTGAGAATACCTCTGCCCCCGTCGACAGGTGAGAAACTAGTTCCTCAAAACATTCACCACTGAAGCTCACACTGCAACACACTCTCTTAATTATAGGGGTGTAAATCATACAGTTTGCTACAATAACAGAATGCAAATTAATATTCTAACACTGAAAAAAAATCAAATTTGTGATTCTTCTCACATATCAAATACTAAAAACCAAAACACCAAAGTACCAGAGCGCCTTCTGAGAGCCAACTGATCCCTGAAATTCTACCAGAACAGTTAAAATTTTCCGTTTTTTGACATCCTGCTAGTTTGGGTTTAGTGCATATTTACACCTGACTGAAAACATTAAAGCAGACCATATTTGCTTTTCCATATTTCCTGTCATGAAATTAAGTTCCTTGTGCCTTATCCCATAATAGAATATCTTTCAATCTACCCTGGCCAGAGAAGGTGATTCCAGATCGGTAAGAGCTCCCAAACATCGAGATGTTTATCACTGGCATGCCCACTGGCTGTAGACCTGCACCACTCCCCAGGATTTTGGAGACTTTTAACGCATGCTTAGTATCAGCATCTCCGCCTACACCTGCCTACACTCATGTAACAACACCACACGTTCCCATACAGTACGGGCAGCAGGCTGTCTATGAGATACTGTTTCTTAGAATTTTTCTTCATGCTTTCACTAACAACATAAAACTGCTGTTTTGTCTGCACTGCCGGAGCTGCTCCAGCCTTTTAAGAAACATTGAGTCATCTTTACATCCACAAGGTCGTCGTTTTCTAGTCTAACTCACCGAGGCCTTTGGCTTCACCTTTGTTTGCTTGGAGATGCACTAAAAAGTCTGTCTTTCCATTTCATTATAGTTCTTTCAGATGATAGTCAGGGCTATGCAAAACCATAAAATAAACTATAATTTGCTTTAAATAGCCCTGAATATCATACAAGCACTAATCTGTAACCCAGATGTCGAGCTAGAAATGTCTCGTTTAACCTCTTCCTTTTTGTATTTAACAGCACAACCTGTGGCAGTAGTGGGCTAATATTTTTTTTACTGCAGGCTGGAGGTCTTCATGCCATTGGTGTTTGTGTGCAAACTGTTCTATGTACTTAATGTATAATTATCTAGTGTGGCTATAATGCTCTGACCTGCCTTGTTGCCCTCTGTAATCAGGCACGTGAGCAGCAGCGACCGCGTCGGCAAACCTTACCGGGGAGTGAAGCCTGTGTTCAGTATTGCTGATGAAGAAGAGTATGATACAGGTAAAATTACAGCAAATGCAGATTACAATTAGAAGAGGGTATTATTTTGTGAAATATTTAAGCATTGTGAGGGCTTTTATTTTGAAAAACAAAATGATTACCTCCATCTGATCTTCCTGCCAGATGAGATAGACAGTTCCTCCATATCGGATGATGACCGGAAGGAGATTGTCAACATTCAGACCTGGATAAACAAACCTGATGTAAAGCATCATATTCCATGTAACGAGGTGAAAGAAACAGGTCACATGTTCCCCAGGTAAGCTGTCAGTTTTGTTTAGGAAACTTTTTAAATGAGTACAGTGACCTTGAAGCATATTACATGGCAGCCATAATAAGGGCAGGTTGAAGTCTTTAAATACTAAGGTAAGATGCTTCACTGCTTCCTGAACATAGTTCCTGATTTTCAGAGGCTCCAAATTAATTGAACAAGCTAACATAAGTTTAAATACAAGGATTGTTTTTAATAGTTGGATAAAGTCTGGAACCCATGAACATCAATAAATCCTGTGTTTCCTCTGCTACGCCTTTACTGCGTCTGCCTTCACTTGCTGCTTGTTTATGGGTCTTTCTGCTTTCAGTTTTATCTTCAGTAACTGAAAAGAGATCACGTGACTGACTTGGCCATTTCTTTTCCTTCAGAAACTCTTGGGCTGGCTTTGCAGGAAGCTTTGGATCATTATCCATCTGCACTATAAAGCACCATCCCACAAGTTTTGCAGCATTTGACTAAATTTGACAGTATTAATCGACTGAATAAACTCATTGCGAGTGTCCTGGGCACTCTCAGGATTTTCAAAGTAAAGTGTACCGTCTTTGCAAGAAGAGGAGAAAATGTGAATGACTAACATTTCTTGATACTCTAATTTTCTTCACTGAAATAGTGATGCTTCCCATTGAGGTGAAAGTATGTTTTTGGCTTCTTGAGCACAGTTTTTGTCATCCTTCTCTGGCTGTCAGGGGTGGACGAGTTTGGCTTCGATGTGCAATGAGAAACGAATAAACAAGCAAGCGCTGCGGCCACTTATTAAACATTAAATCCTAACACTGATTCTTCTTTTGTGTTTCCAGTCACTTGTTGATCACAGCCACTCACATGTACTGCCTGAGAGAGATCGCCACGAGGAAGGGCTTTGCTTACATCCAGTCCAGACAAGCGCTGAACTCAGTGGTGAAGATCACATCCAAAAAGAAGCACCCAGAGCTAATCACGTTCAAGTTTGGAACCAACAATTCAGCTGGAGTGGAGATTTCAGCAGTTGAGAGGTGCTTGTCTGCACACAGATGAAAAACTAATCAGACATGAATTTTAAAGTAGTGGCTTTACGATTTATTAACATTTTCCCTTTCAGCTAATGTCTGTTTCTCTGTCTCAGATATTTGATTCCCAATGCGGGCGATGCCACGAAGGTCATCAAGCAGCAGATCATGAAAGTCCTGGATGCCCTGGAGAGCTCATAAATGGTGGTGGTGAGCTCATTGTGGGAGATTAATACAAACTGTAGGAAGAGGCTCCGTCGGTGAAACCTTCTCCTACTCTCCCTCCTGGACAGATCCCAGTGCAGTGTTGACTGTGAAGCCCCGTGTGTCTGTCTTTGGGACATGTGGGCACACTGCTGACTGCAGACCTGTGAGCCAGGCTGCGAGTGTTGAAATATTTAGGTGCTCCGCTGTCATCCAACCATTATATTATACTTATTTAAAAAGAAATATTGGTTGTAGTGTATGTTCTTCTCTACTGTTAGTATAAAATGGGATCTCATTGCAGAGGAGCTCCACTCTGATGAGTTCCCGCTGGCCTTAACGTAGCGTACTGACCGACCAGTGGCGAACTTCTTTCATCCACACATGACTGACCTTTTCTTTTCCACCTGAGCGTTTTGATGATGACCCATTCGTTTTGATGTGAGCAGTATTGAGTTTCTCGTAACATGTTGCGTAGATTTAACGATCATCTGGTCAGCATGAGTCAGTAGCTCGGACATAACGATGCACACCCCCACCCCCAGAAAAGCAGTACTGGCACATGAAGCAGATTTCCTACTGCAGTAACTGTTTTTGATAACTTTACTTTTCCAGCAGGCAGCCTTAAATATAAACTATTTGACAGTTAGTTTCTAAATATGTAATGTGTATATATATATTGTGTAAACTGCTCTGTATACAGACCTTTGCAATGTCATTTTGAAAGCATATCCTGAGAGAATATGCAGTGAAACTTGTAAACTTTGCCAGATTTGAAGTTCCCCTTCTTTCTGATTTTCTGCTTTTATGAAAATTGATTAACCTCATCTCATAGCAGTCTGATGTAGCTCCCAGAAAGCCTCTCTGGACTACATTATGAGCACCTCAGTATTTTCTCGTCCCAGTCAGTTTCACCATGTGAATGATATCCCCCGCTCCCCCGATGAGTAAATTATATCCAGAAGGCTGAAACATTAGGGAGAATGAAAAGATCACGGTAACGAGCTGCAGAGGTTTGAAAGGAATGGACCTGATATGCTCATTTGCAGCTCTATTTTTATTTTTGGATTCAACTAGAGTAGCTTTGCATGACTGGCAGTGCAGAATAATCATTATTTATGTTGTCCTCCAGCTTCAATTCATCTGTTGTCTAAAGCTCCTCCTCTTTTAAGGCAACTTGTATTCTGATTGGCCCCTGAACAGCACTGATGAAGCGTCTGTGCCGTGAGATGACCATGTTAAGGATTCCTGCTCTCTTTGACATCATACAAGTCAAAGTGTAGAATGAAAATGTGTAACCCCGAGCCCTGAGAGCAGTCAGAAGTCTGAGCTT
Source organism: Pelmatolapia mariae (assembly GCF_036321145.2). Classification (NCBI taxonomy): domain Eukaryota; kingdom Metazoa; phylum Chordata; class Actinopteri; order Cichliformes; family Cichlidae; genus Pelmatolapia; species Pelmatolapia mariae. The sequence goes on from NC_086240.1 coordinate 39,493,439, forward strand.
GGGCTTATGGGGATTACGTGGACATGTTTAATATGTTTAGTATCAGTGTATGACAGGAAATAAGTAAAAGCATATGAAGTCCACTTTAAAGACAGGGTTTTCATGGTGCACAAAAAGCTGATCTCATTTCTGACCCACAAAAACAACTTTTCTGTCCACACAATTTGCAGAATAGAAGAGCAGCACAGGTGGTTCTCAAACTGTGGTGCACAGATCCACAGGTGATTATGACCAGGGGAAAAACATGGGGTTAATCCACCGTGGATGAGTATGATTTTTTTTGAAAGTACAGAAGTAGACAAGAGTTTGGTGTGGTTGTGGTGACATTTATTTCACTAAAATTCAGATTAGATTTTTTTTTTATTGCTCTTGATCGTTTAGATGTTTTTGAGTGGCAGGCATGCTACAAAACGTTTGAGAACCACTGATGTGAAGTTATCACGACTACACTGATAAATGGGCCGCTGTTGACTTCTGATGGATGTTTCCCACTTACAGCCCCCAGTGTTCATCTGTGCTGTCACATGATTTTTCGTGCTGACTTAATTTCCAAAGTGATGGAAGGCTTTAAAAAATCGAAATTATTTTTACAGGGTGAAGATTTCTGTTTCCCTGGAAAAAAAAGGCAACATAAATAAGAGGAAAAAGAAAAATGTCAGCTATCAGCCAAATTTTTTGTAACATCAGTATCAAATTTCATAATCGGTGCAACCATATTTATATATAAATATATATCTCTGTCTGCAACTCAGTCTGTCTCATGTATTAGCTAAAACCATATACTGTGTTAAGCAGTCTGCAGTCCATACTGAGCAGTTTCAGTTTGCTTGCCACTGTTGCCTTCGGCCTCATGCCTGTGATGTGCGATATGGGCACCAGCAGTGGCGGCATATCGCAGCAGGAGCGTGAAGATCCTCTAAAATCGCGGTTCTGTTCATAGCGCGGTGGTGTTTAAGGTTCGGCTGAACGGTTTTATTTTGCATGCTTTAACAGCTCCACATGGGTGTCACACTAATGCGCGATTTTTGGTCTGTTTCAGAATTGTCACGCCCCCTCGATCGCCGTATCTTATTCTTTAGTCATAAAATCTGCTGTGACTCTTTCTTGCTTTCTTCCTGCTTATTTATTTGCTTTGAAGTCTAGTTGTGTGTTCAGCCTCCCAGAGAGACCTCCAGTGTGACAGTTGCAGTTTAAACTTCAGCCCAGAGGGCATTGACCCCTTTCTCAGACTGAAAAGCACATTTAAACTATGAGCAAAGCAAAAAACAAAAGTAGAATTCAAGACAAAATCTGTTCCCGACCCTCACTCCAGTCTGAAGCATTCCTGTGTAATCCATGCGTTGTATTTTCCCCATTGACTGGAACATCCTCGACTGGGAGTCTTTACATTCTCTGTAACATCACTGGCACAGGCTGTCAACCACTAGATCAGAATGCGACATGTCTCAAATGTAATTTGCACCTTACTGTACTGCTGTTATTTTCTAAGCATTTCTGTTTTTAATAAATGGAGATTATTTGACTGCACGTTTGGACACACTCATTGTGAAACAGCATTTGGCATGCAGTTATGACCAAAAGTTTTTGGACATTAACTTTAATTTTAATTTTTGCATTTTTGCATCTGTACAGCAAAGTGGATTTTAAACAAGATGTGATTGAAGTGAAACTCTCAGCCTTAATTCAAGGCTTTAACAAAAGTATTGCAAAATAAAATATTAAACTACAGCCTTAAGATGAACAGTATCAAGTAGAAAGTACGTTATTTGCATTGAAAATATTGTCCAATAGAAGTAGAAGGCAATGTAATGTGAAATTACTTAAAGTACAAGTACAATGAAACATTAAAAGTTTGTAAGCACATATACTAAGGTACCTTTCTCCATGAGTCATGCCTGTGCTGACATTGTAAGACATTGGTAAGTCAGTAAGACAGCAGGGGCGGATGGTAGGACCCCGTGCCCCCCCCCCCCCCCCCCTCTGGACACGCCCCTGTTCTAACAACCTGGAGGGAAATTTGTCATCTTAATTTTTTTAGCTGTTTAAATCTTTGACTAAAAATTATTCAAAACCTGAACAAAATTAATTGTGGTTTTAATCATGGCCCACACTAATTTTTTTCTTCATTTACTTTAGTATTATTCTTTAAAATATAGTTTTCTTAGTTTATTGTATTAGTCAAATAAGCAAAAAACAGCTTGTTTGTTTTATGTCCAGGGAAAAACATTTTAAAAATCTTAATCGTTTATATACTTCAAACAGGGTCACAGTCCTCCTTTTGAATATTTTTGTTTTTCCTTTCATAGCTTAGCTATTCTCTCTGTAGTGGAAGGTTGGACACTATTTGTGTACCATGAGTAATCCCCCTATTTTTTAATCGCTGAGGTTCATTAATGCTAGTTCATCTTATTTTATTTTATTTTTTTACTTGGAAATACATGTTATATTTAGGAATGTTATTACTGAGCAGAGCCACTGAGATCCTTCATTTTTATTGTTTATTAACCAGAAAAGTTGATAACAATGATAATCTTGTGCTGAATCGACCCACCCCCTGTGACGTTACACCGCCTTAAATCTTCACATTTAACGACCTCAGTTTTTCGTAAGCTTAAATTTATATCGTCAAGTCGCCTAAAAATAACACTTTCGATTTCAAAACAGTCAATAATATTTCTTTAGTACTGTTTATTTTTTTTATGTTAAATCAAGAAGGTCTCTTATTTTGAAAACCAATCCGCCACCCGGAAACACATGACCCGGACTGTGGCGCGGTGAAGTGTGCGGATAGTCCTGTGTGTACATGTCTACTTTAGCCAAAGTCATGTCCAGTAAGTACAGAGCTCTCCGTGTTTCGCAGTTTAATGTTAAATCACTGAGCGCGGTTAAAGTTTTGAAGCCTGTACCGCAGCCTGAGGCTCTCCGTCACTCGCTGCTGCTCGCTGAAATTCCGTGTTTGTGTTTCCTCAGAGTTCCGTCTGGCGGTGGTCCAACTGCAGGTGAGCAGCGTCAAAGCAGACAACCTGAGCAGAGCCCGGAGGCTGGTGAAGGAGGCTGCAGGACAGGGCAGCAAAGTGGTGCTGCTACCGGTGAGGAGGAAGGGGGTCCTCAGGGCTGCTTGTCAGCAGTCTGAAGTGCTTATTTTAAAATACAAGCAACTAAACGAGCCAGAGAGGCTCAAATTGAGCTGTAGATTTTATTTAAAAGACGTGTCCTCTGAGAGGACGGCGCTTTAACATTAACGCGGTGTAGTCTTTATGTTTTTATGAACTGTTTGTCCCCTTTTCTGGACATCCGTTAGTGCAGGAATGAAATATTTCTAAAAAGTTCCCAGGAGAGGAACTTTTTGGACTGCTCAGATTAACCCTATGAGCTTATCATCTCCCTGTCATTAACACAGGAATGCTTCAATTCTCCATATGGGACCAACTTCTTCTCCAGATATGCCGAGAACATCCCAGGAGAATCCACCCAGGTGCTGTCGGAGGCAGCAAAGGAGAACGAGGTGTATCTGGTGGGAGGTGTGAAAGCATCCGTGGATTTAAATCTATTACATAGAGTACATTAAAGTTCACTTCTAATGATGTTACTGTAAAGGAGCTGATGATGCTTCATGTAGTTCAGCTACAGTAAGAGTTGTGTGTATCACGCTGTGGTGTTAGATCCTCAGAGTTAAAAGCTCACCAGTAGTAGAGTTAATATATAACTCCACTGCGTTTCCTGCTGTGGGTTGTCAAGACGATGTGGAAAATTTAATCTTTTTCTGGGTAAACTGTAGGAAAAAATAGTGAGAATTTTGAATGTTTAACTCCTGGAAAACAGCTGCTCTGCTGCTTGCACTTTACCGTGTTTTATCCTCTAAGTGTTCCATCAGAAACCTTTTTAACAGATCCATCACACTAAAGAAGCTCAAGGTTTCATTTCACGATGTGTATGTACAAGTTATCCCTATGAGATAAAATCTCAGGTTTAAGACTTTTTTTAACTCTTGGATGAGTACGATGTCACAAAGAGGGATATCTGCTGTTCAAACCTTCTGTTTCCAAGAGGTGACCAATCAGAAGAAAGTTGGCTTCAAGGAGAGGCGCTGGTCTCAGGCGGAGGATGGACTGATGGGCTTCACCACAGACAGTATAAAAATAGACATGGCGATCTGACCTGTTGAAGTCCTGTTTTTTTTAAGCATTGAGTTGAAAGTTTTCTCCATCGTCATGTTGGGTGCAAAGTACTGGAGGTGACGAGGTTTTACAGAATTCTCCCAAAGATTTATTTTAGGGAGTCTTTGGGTGTCGTGTCTCTGTCACAGTCCAAGGATAAACACATGGCGGTAGTAATGATCATAACAGGGCCACTTGCCACCCAAGCCTGGTCATCGTTTAAGAAGATTGGGATAACTTTAAATCCAAGTTCAGTTCAAACTACTTTTCATTATGTCGATGTAGGTTTCCAGTTGTCCAGGTCATTGTGGTCTTAACTGAACCTTACTTCTTTATGTTTGTGATGACATCTGTCTCTCTCATCCAAGAGCCTTTTCAGTTGAACCCTCTTGAATTTCTAAGCTCTTAAGACTCGTCATCATCCACAGGATCCATTCCCGAGGAGGATGGTGGGAAGTTGTATAACACCTGTACAGTGTTTGGCCCTGATGGAGAGATGATTGTTAAACACAGGAAGGTATGTGTGGGTCATATACAGTGTGTGGTCAGTTGGAGAGATGAATCCTCTTCATCTTTTTTCTTTCCTCCTCTAAGATTCACTTGTTTGACATCGACGTTCCCGGAAAAATCCGCTTCCAGGAATCTGAGACGCTGAGCCCGGGGAACAGTTTATCGCTGTTTGACACACGTGAGTGACAGTCGCAGACTCTTGCTTTCTGCCTCGCGGTCTGGATGAGCATACATTGATCTGATGTGTTCCTCCTGCAGCGTTCTGCAAAGTGGGTGTTGGGATCTGCTATGACATGAGGTTTGCGGAGCTCGCCCAGCTCTACAGCAGAAAGGGTAAGCATCTGAAAGGAGTGTTTAGATTTTGTTTTCCTGTGATGTACCAGAGCTGATTGGACTGTGCTTTTGTCCTCAGGCTGTCAGCTGCTGGTTTACCCCGGAGCCTTCAACATGACCACAGGCCCCGCCCACTGGGAGCTCCTGCAGAGGGGGAGGTCAGACTGAGGGTCATAGTCAGTCACTCCCAAAAAGAATAATTTACTGCAGACATGTTAGTTATCTTTCAGCCAGATATCTGATCTGAGGGTTGACCTTTTGTTAGCCAGACATGTTACTTATAAGGCAAAAGAACGCCTGAATGAATCCAAGCTGAATAATAAACGCAGCATGAAGAGAGCTCAATGACTACAAGCTGAGATCTGCTGCTGTTTAAGTCTGCAATGAATCATTTTAATGTCTCTTTATGCAGGGCGCTTGATAATCAGGTGTATGTGGCCACAGCATCACCTGCCAGAGATGAAGCTGCCTCCTACGTGGCCTGGGGTCACAGCACCGTCGTGAACCCGTGGTAAGAAAATAAGATCAAAAAGCAAAAAGGCAGGACGTGATAAGGCGGTTAAAGTTTTCAGAGAGACAGCTTAAGGCAGTAAAAGTAGAAGAATTCAGGGGTTTTAACAATGTAGAGCAGTTAGGGTGGAGTACAGATGTAGAATCAGCAAACTGTTATCAGAGTTTATCTCACTGCCGTCTCTGGTTAAGCTGAGGAACTCCAGTAGGAACAGTAGACAAACTTAAAAAAGCAGCAAATTCATTGTAACTTTGTATTTCATGAGCTTTAAAAACTGTTTGTCACAAGGTTTAAATCCAGGGACGCCTTCCTACGCTTCGTTTCCACTCCTCCTGCAATTCTCCAAGTTCTGAGCCGTTTATTGTTCGGATGCCATGCACACCATGTAAAGTGTAACTCAGGTAACAGGATGCAGGTTAAATAGCCCACGGTGGTTTTTCGGGTTTGATTTGGATCTGGGCTGCCACACAAACGGCTTGAGGGAATATTTCACGTTGGCAGGCGCGACCAAAGAGCTTTAAAGTTCATCTGGGAATTTCGGCTTTTCCAGGTGTTTAGTTTCTTTCTGATGACTCCACCCCGTCGTGTGTTACCTGAACCTTCCTGCAGCTCCTCTGCTGTCATGTGTGGGTTTTGTTTGTCTGTCTGAGGAACAGATAGGCAATTTAATCTAACGTGTTTCTTTAAGCAGCGGAGGTTGCGTGCTGGGAGCAGTTTGTCATCTTACCCTGTTCTACGGGCATCAGCTCTCGTTTTTTTACAGTATGTTTTGAGTCAGTCGCAAAGAGGAGGTGACATCGAGTGAGTGTCACCAAGAGGTCTGAAGAGTTACTCATCAACTCTGGAAATGTCGTCAGTTGAAAAGTGTCCAGCGACAAGTCCTTGCCTGCCTGTGAAGTAGAATCGCCGGCTTACTTCATGACCGTACAAAACAGATGAAACTTAAACCTTAACTGTGCATTAGCATTTAAAGTTTTAATGTGTTTCCTGCAGGGAATTTATATGAATGTAAAAAAACAAACAAACAACTAGCTCTTATCACATACAATAAATTATTCTATACTTATTTTGTAAAAATGAAATCTACAAGAAAATATCAACTGTGAGGAAGTCTAAAGGAGCGGTTCAGACTTGTGCTGATTTGTGAATAATTCTGTTGTTACAGGGGAGAAGTCATTTCCAAGGCTGGACCAGAGGAAGCTGTTATTTATGCTGACATCGGTGAGGAAAAACAGAAGTCTGCTTGTCTTTGTGGAATGTGAAAGTCAGTTATGTAATCTTTGATCAGGTGGTGAGGAAAGTGGAAAAATGAATTTCTGCTCTGAGAAGAAGTTTTAGTTTACTGCTTTAATGATTTTCTCTACAGAATAATAATAAAAAAATGAACAGCTGACAATGTAAAACCGAAACATTTCAGTCTGGTACAGCAGCAGTTACTGCAGAGTGCTCGTATTTACTCTGGCGTTGCTGTTATTGTGTCTTCTCTCTAAATGTGTCGCGTGTTTTCAGACCTGCAGTATCTGGCCGACATCCGGCAGCAGATCCCGATCACATCTCAGCGTCGGGACGACCTCTACACGGTGACGTCTGTGCAGGAAGGCTCGAGCTGAACTCTGAACCTCGGGTCCAGCTCTTCAAATCGAGCAAGAAGGATCCTGTAAATTCTCATTCACGTGATTTTTGTTAAAGTGGATTGAAGAGAGATGCAGACCTGCAGCAGCTCGCTGTCTCACTGTCCAGCGGAGGAGGAGGCTTTTAATCGTGAAAACATGAGAATCAGCTGGACAGTCGCTGATTGGCTGTTTTAAGATAACTTGAATAAAGAAACGTTGCATTAAAAGCTGTGACTTTTATATCCAGTGCAGATCTAGTTGAAAGCTTTTTGATGAGCAATGACTCATTTATCATTTCTGGTTACAGATGAATAGGAAGACTTGCCGCTTGTTTGTTTTCGGAGCTTTCTTTGTTTCTGAATCAGTGCTCAAGAATAAAAAAACCTGAAATCCAACGCAGCTTTCTTTTACTCTAAAAGAAATATGAATTCACCTCTCGTACGCCTTTATAGATCTATGAAGTAAAAGAGGGCTTAGTGTCATTTTGGAAGTCTTTATTAAATCTTCAAATAGGTTCTCGCAAAAAACAAAAACTAAACAAAACAACCACCAAGAATTGTTCTTGTACAGTATTTTTAAAAACTATATTTAAATGGTAATTACAACAAACATATTTACACATCAGTGCTTCGTGGCTTCTTTTTTTAAGTGACCGTCAGGACTCAAACATCCGTCTCCCTTTGTTCCTGGTTCATCAACTCGTCTTCCAACCTGAATTGATACCGTCTTTTGTATCCTGATGGTGACAAATAAACAAGTTACAAAAGCACAACAAACAACCTGACAGCTCTGATTTTTCTAGTTAAAGAGAACCTATTATACTTGTTTTGTGTCATATAAATACTTTTAAAAATGGTGGATGCTCATATTAAACAGGTTTTATACAGTGAGTCCAGCATACGTACAAGTGATTGCTGTGAGGGAAAAGCTCAGACTTTAGATGCTCCATCAGCTTAACAATGAGCTCTTTCAAATTGTATTTTAGTACAGTACAGTATAGTATAGTATAGTATCCCAGACACTTCATTGGCTCCCACCACAGTATAAACTTCTCTTTAAAAATCCTTTTAATAGTTCAAAAAATTCTTAATGGTTTGGCCCCCAGTGCAGCAAGATGCCCTTAGATCAAAACTCAAAACCTTTTGTGTTCACACAGGCTGACATTCAGCAGCTCATCACTCATTCATCCATTTTCTTTCAGTTATCCAGTTCAGGGTCACGGAGGGCTGGAGCCAATCCCAACTGACATAGGGTGAAAGGCAGGGAACACACAGACCGTCACAGTCACGGTCAGTTTAGAATCACCAGTTAACCTGATCCCATTAACTGCATGTCTTTGGACTGTGGGAGGAAGCCAGAGTACTCTGAGAGAACCCACACATGAACTCCACAAAGAAAGACCCCAGGTGGGATTTTAACCCACGACCTTCTTGCTATGAGGCGACCGTGCTAATCACCACATCACTGTGCCGCCCTCAACACCGTAGTTTTTCTGTAAAGTTTTCACTGCCTTAAGGTATTTTAAACCTTCACAGGTTTTTATGTTTTTATCTTCTGCATTAAGCACATTGAGTTTATGTATAATTAAATAAACTGCTCTAAACACTTGATTTCAGATGTGATTTTCTACATCCAGCTCTGTGTGACGTCTTACAGAAGACATTCCTAATGTTGTGATCTCAGGCACTTCTTACAGCTCAGTGAAAATCCAGCTGTAAACACCACCGTGTTCTCCAGTCTCCACCCGCCCAGGTGTGGGTGGGTGCTGTTTAGACACAGTGGAGGAGCACAAGGAAAGGACCCTGGAAACTTAGATTGTATAGCTTTTGTATTTTTAAATATAACCTTGTATATTTTTAGCACTATGCACAAGTTCTTTCTGCTTTGCATTCATATCCATCATGGAAAACGATAAAGGAGGCACAGATTTGCTCTGCGCATGACAGCATGCTCAAACATTCATCCAGACTCATATAAAAATAGAAACTTCCTCAGATATTTGCACCAGGTTGGTTTTATATCAAACAGCTGGGTTTGAGATGCCCAACTGACAGTTTTTTCCCAGTAGCCAAAACATAATTTACATAATTTCTGCATAAAGTCCACCAATAAAAAAGCTCCACAGGTTCCAGTGTAAAGGCAAAGGCTGCAAATATTTGATTTAACTATTTGCACTATTTTCTATTAAATTCACTGATAAACAAACACATTGATCTGCTTACCTCTCTGTTGTTGTTTGTGTTCTTCCTTCTTCCTCTTGCTTATTTTGTCCAGGTGGATCTGATACGCCACTCCAGCTATCACCATGATCCCAACTACCACACACAGACCTGTGCTGAACATCCACATGGCCGACGATGCTCGATTCGTCACAGGCCTGGCCTCCACTCCATCTGAGCAATCATCAGGAAAAAACGATAGTAAAAATGTTTTCAGTGTGCCATGGATCCAAGGCCAATAAATAAAGTGTAAATAAATAAATAAATAACATCTGACTCCAAAAAAAACCCGCAATAAAAAAAACACTAAAGAAGAAGATTTAAAATCCAAAGAGTCCAAATCCATAGACTGTATTTTTTTATATTTTTTTTTAAACCTGTCCCGTTTTGTTCTTTTGCCATCAGAATTATTGTCTAAAGGCGAAGAAAGATGCCCAACGGATTTACTTTACCAAATGGACCATCCCAGCCTTGCCGTAATGGTCCATTTGATTTACCTTTTATTGTTTATTTTATTTTATTTTTTTTTTACTTGCTAGATACGGGACAGGGGAAAAGAAAAGGGAGAAAGAAAGAGGGGGAAGAAGAAAAAAAACCAAACAAAAAAAAAAAAAACAGCGGAGAAGAGGGACGGGGATAAAGGGCAAAAAACAAAAACCAACAAAATAAGCAGACAAAAAATACATATATCGATCACCTGGATCACCTGTTGAGAAAGAAAAAAGAAAACAAGCAGAAGAAAACGAGAGTAATAGAATAAACAACATCACAATGATATATGGGAATATAACACTACATACTTAATATTAAACATTATTGTGCAGCACGTAAGATCGACTGTATTTAAAAGATGTACATCGCCAAGGTGACTTTTAAATTTTTTGACTGATTGATTAACTGATTGATCCAAGAGTGATAAGATTTAAAAAACAAAACTGTCTGTCTTTACATGTTAAACTAGAGCTTTCAAAAGTTCAAAGACGATAAGAACTGGATTGCATTTGCTAATGTTAATTAATATCAAACCAGTCAGACACGTGATATTGCCCAGTATAGGGAACCAGTTGATAGCAGAATTTGCATAACTATGAGTTTCACAGATAAGGAGAATCGTGCTGCTATGTCTGAACACTAATGAATGCACTTACAGGTTGACATCACGGTTTGGTTCATAGATTGGTTATCAATGATGCACGACACAGTGGAGTCGTCGGAAATGTTGAGGGTCAAGTGGCTGGTGATGTTGTAGAGATTGTCTGGGAGTGATGTCATCTGAGTCCTCACCGACCCTGCGGGCGGCTCCTCTGTGTCATTGATGAGCCAGTACACTGCAGGTGTGGGATAACCTCCAGTGGAGTGACACAGGAAGACCTTCTCATCGCCCTGCACTGCCTCTTCCTTCTCCAACTTTGGGGAGCTGAAACTGGCTGCAAACATATGTGTTGATTCTATATTTAGTAATATTTAGAATCTCTTTTCCTCCAGTAATTACATGAAAGACGCTGAGGAATTAGAGAAAGCATTAAGACATTACTCATCATGGAAACAATGCCTCCAACACTTCCACAATATGATTGTGAATGTTTTCATGCAGCAGTTTTTTGTTTTTTTCTAGTCTTCTAACTAGTCAGATACATATGGTACCTACAAATCATTACAGACACGTGTGGCATGTTATAAATGTGCAGGAGTTTTGCTGAAACACATCTGAACTGTTACAATTCAGGTGTTTATATGATAAGATCATCTACCACTGATGTAAACAGGTGCAAACAAGAGACAAACGTGACTTTATATCAGATGTAATTCAGAAACTCTGACTCCCATCTGGACTCCGGCAAAGAGGGAAGAAGAATAAATAATGTCTGTAACTGTGTTGGTGCAAAGTTAAAAGAAAACCATGCACTCACTGCATTATATTGCAACTTATATTGAACTGGAACCTGAATTTTGTGTCTGTACATGAATACAGAGACTTTGGTCACAAACAGATCTAGAAAACGTTCAATTTTGTTAATTAAAAAAAACCCTAAAATACAAAAAATTAAGTGTCTGGTGCTTAAAATTTCCGGCTTTTAATATGTCCTCATTCAATACTCCGACAAAATTTACAGCCATGGCTGCCACCAACCACCAGAGACTGGACTTCTAAATATCCTTTTTCTTCTTCCTCCTGAATCCCGCGGGACTTACCTGCTGTCCTGAGGCATGTGGTGCACAGCCTGGCGCTCTGATTCTTCCCTAACACCATGAAAAGGCTGTAAGATATTTGGTCTTCAACGGGACGAACCGCTGGCAGGTTTAAAGACACGTTTCCAGTCAGAGGAGCGTCAGATGGGACTGTGACTCTGTTATTGCTCCATGTCTCCACACTTCCATCGGGCTTCCATACCGACCTGAGTATCAACTCACTGCCTCTCATCCACTCAATGGTGACATTCTCGGAGTTGACTAACTCAGGGAGAACGCAAGGCAGAGACACTGGCCGTCCCACGATCCCCAGAACACAACTGTCATCTGCACACAAAGAGGAGACACGCTCATATTTACTGTCATTATGTCACCGTGTGATCTACATGGACAGACAATCATGCATCTTACCCAAACAGGCGCACAAACGAAATAAACTCAACAGAAGTCCTGCGCGTAAAAGTGCCACCGGCGTCTCCGGATTTGGGCGCAATTGCGCACAAAAACTAGAAAAACTATCAACAGACGTTTTTCTCTTCAGCTTGGAAAAGCAAACCTCGCTCATTTCTGCGTAATTCAAATGTCAAACTTCACTTCCTCGTCCTCTGCTCGTTCCAGCCCCGAGTACACCTCCGACCTCATTAATGTCAGTCATGCCGCGGTCTGTTGTGCCATACCTGCTCTCGCGCTGTCTCTCTGTCTCTCTCTCTTTCTTGCGTCTTTTCTGAGTTAAAAAAGTGCAAAAACACCGCCGAAGGATTTAAATATAAAATATAAAGTAGAAAAATAAAATATCAAGCATAAAACTCGAGGACGGTTAGTTTCTGTCAGCAGTGGCCGCGGAGCTTCATTGAGCGGAAATTAGTCCGACCTGCTCACTTCATGTCAGGTAACACACACCCAAACATACGACACGAAACGTGATGACATCTGACTCTGTGACTCATTCACAACATCTGGAGAAGAGGCTACAATCAAACTTCCTGTTATTGCAGTTACGTTTGTTTCATCCAGAGGAAACAAAACGAGTTTGTGTTTCATTCTTTCACCTGATCGCGACTGTGAAACGGAGAGTATCATAAAAGTAAAAGTCATTACTTAAGTACTGTACTCGGTTCTAAGGTACTTGTAGTTTACTTTCATTTTCTGCTAATTTAACGTGATGGACACGTTAATCTACACACAGTTATTAGCTAATCAAAAACATTATTCTGAAACTTGCGGTCTTGTGTCATTTTAATACTTGTGCCAGTAGATTACTTTGAGTGTTATTCAACCCCACTGGATGAAAGTACTTACTTAATATACTAACTTTACTTATGAAGTTTTAATTTACTTTTAATTCATTTAAACAGATCTTTGTTTTATTTCTATTCTCCTCTGTACTTCTACTGCGCTTTACTTTGGATGGAAATATTGCACTTTGTGCTCCGTACCATTCATTTAAAATCTTTGTTTATTGTTTTGGAAATTTCAAAATAAAAGTAATTTTTTGTTTAATTATGATAGATAAAAATAACAGTAGTATCCAAGCAGTTAAAATAACACAATAAACCTTAACGTGATAAATAGAAAAATTAGTCAGTAATCATCTAGTAATGTCATTTTTATGAGTTTACATAATGACTTTTACTTTAATTGTGCTATTATTTATGACTTTTCCTTCAGTAAAGTCTAAATACTTGTTTTATCACTTAAACAGCTAATCAGTATAAAAACATTTGTGCAACATAATTTTTCATGTAAAATATCCATAATTAAGGCAAATGGTTTTAAATGAGCCCGGCAATTTTTCTGAACCAATTTTCTACACTTAATTTATTTTTACACTTCACTTCAACTCCATTGCAAGAAAAAAATCCTGGTAACACCATTTTGCCTAAATGAAAGTGCGAATGCATGCTGTTTGTTCTAACATATTGTCTGTCACTTTAATCTGTAAATGACAATATATAACTGCTGCTGTGTTTTTAGAAGCTTTGTGATTTTATTGGGAAAATACATAATTTCATATTTTTATTTTAAAAATCTCGTAATGCAGTGGAAGTATTCCAAATTAAATGCAATTAGAGAAACAAAACTTTAAAAACATCAACAAATGAAATGTACATTTTGAGTGAAGCATTATTGTTATTATCTCACTTTCATATACACGATTTTATCTTTTTGATCTTTTGGTTTATTATTTTATTAATACAGTTTTCTTCAGTTGTTACTGTGCAAGAATCGTTTACACTATGCATACTGTATACATATACATATATATACAGCAGTATAGGATGGAATTTGAAATAAAATGAAAATGAAGTTACCTTCATAATATTCTTATTTATATATATATATAAACTCAAACTAAGTGAAAATTAAATCAATGTTGTGCAGTAACGTTTTAGTTCTACAGGGGGCGGAATAAACCACAATATCGTGAGTGAAATCAGCATGCCTAAAAAAACTATGAATATAAATATTAAAACTGTGTTTTTAAATGATCTTATTTTGACAATCAGCTGTATAACTTTCTAATTGTGTTTTAGAAAGGAAATGACGCAAACAGGAAATACGAGTAAACCATACTCTCATCCCCGAGTTTAGTCTTCCAGGAAACGTTTTCAGACTGGATCATAAAAATCTTATTGCGCTATTTTTCAAGCGAATAATCTTAAATGTAAATGAGGTTTTATCCCGTTCAGGTGACTCTGTTTAGCTTAAAACCCTTTATTGATGGCAACTTTGTCGTTTAGTGCGAACTCATGGAGGAAATGCTAACTGGAAGGCAGAACGCGGGGACCAAAAAACCCAAAAGCCCCACGAAACTCAAAACACAGCAACTCACGGGCTGATCCTGGTGTCGTTTCGGTCATAAACAGTCACAGTCCAACTTTTTGTATATTTACTGAGATAAATTATGTTTTCTAAACCAAACAGGAAGTGTGATCTCTACAGGTGAGCCTGTAGAAGAACGACGTCAGCAGCGCGCGTGTGTGACCTGCAGTGATCCACGTTGTGTGAACTTCAGGGTTTGATGAGCTTCCTGACAGCCCTGAGGAGAATTAGCTCGTGGATGCCCGTCCTGCAGCGATCCTGCACGAGGAGCTGTCAGATAGGGGCACGAGCCACCTGCACACTGCTGCATACACCTCATCACGCACATGCAGTCAACACCTATCAGCGGGGGAGAGGGGCAACAAGCCTGCAGACCAGGGCATTTGGGCTCTCCGCGTTCAGGCTGAAGAGCACAGATGACCTCAGCAGCAGCAACGGGTTTAATGAGGAGGGGGAGGATGAAGATTTCCTGGAGGACAGCGAGGTGGAGGAGCTGTTCCAGCAGCAGATTCCTGCAGGCATCGGAGAGGGACAGCACAGGGTGTTCATCATCCACCCAGATGTGAAGTGGGGAAGCAGGAAACAGCATCTGACTACAGGTAACAGCACACACATGCTCAGATGATCCTGATGGAAAAGGTAGATTTAAATGTATGCTTTTCCTTATTTTCTGACTAAAGTTGGTGCCATATTAAACATTTCTAGAGCTCCACCCATGTGCTGTTTAAAGCTTCTGTTTGTGAGAGGCAGCCAAGAAGAAGAAAGGCTGGCAGGCTGCACTGAGAGCATTTATAAGACGATTATTCTGAGCTATGATTGCTCTCCAAGAACAAAGATACGTCAGTAGAGATTATCACAAGTTTGCACCGTTACATTTGCAGCTGAGCTGATGATGGCCGAGGCTCAGGGGCTCGTGAACACCTTGGAGAACTGGACTGTGGTGGACAAGATGATCCTCTCCACCAAGACTCCAGAGAAGAAGAGGATATTTGGGAAAGGGAACTTCCAGACTCTCACAGGTATGATCCACTCCTGTGAATCAGGAGTCTAGACCAAGTGCTGCTTACATATGAATTACCTGATGTTTCCCCCTGCAGAGAGAATCAGGCAAACAGCAGGAATCACTGCTGTGTTTGTGAATGTTGAGCGTCTATCTCCTTTGTCTGAGGTGAGCATGTCTCAAAACTCTGGCTGTTTTGGATGAAAGGTTTCTTTTGTTGATGATTCTTTTTCTTCTTCTTTATTTTTCTTACTCATTTCTGTTTAGAGGGAGTTTGAGGAAGTCTGGGGGGTCAAAGTGTTTGACAGATACTCAGTAGTCCTCCACATTTTCCGCTGCAACGCCAGAACCAAAGAAGCCAAGCTTCAGATCTCACTGGCAGAGATCCCTCTGTTAAGGTACCTTACACTGCTACCTGTGGGTGGGTTGTAAAATGTTTCAGTCTGATATGATGATGGCTTCCTATCAGTGTTAAGTCACATTTGGTACGTTAATGGCAGATCACGGCTGAAAAATGAAATGGCAAACTTGGATCAACAGGGCGGAGGATCGAGATACATCGGCGGATCAGGTAATGCAGCATCCACAGTGGAAACCTGTCTGTATAGATGTCTCTTTATGATTGGTTGTTACCAATACTGTATGTAAAACATGGACATAATATCTGGTTCTGAGTCCATAAAGCCCTCACACCAATTACCCACATTGAAATAACTTATTTTATATTGTTTCCAGTTCATTAAAATAACTCATAAAGCTTTTTAATCATATGCAGCATATTTTTACACTTAGTATAAAAGTTTTCAGACAAGGTTTGATATCAGTATTAAGAGTATGTGACAGTTTTCTAGTTCCACCCAAAACTGCTTGACTACAGGACAGTGAAACAGCAAATGCATTAACACGGCGTCTCCATCACAGCCATGTATAGGTGTCATTTCTCAAAGGGTTGCCACAATGGATGGCACAGATTTTACACCCCTGAGGCTGGGTGTGCATCTGCTCCCAGTCCGAGGAGCTATCACATGTAAGGTGGTAACCACTAGACCATGGAGCTACCTTCTACTTCACAAACCATGCTAGGACAATTTTAATAATATATGATCAATTTTCTTCAATTTGGATCTGATACAGTTATATGTTCGTGCCATTATTGAGGCATGCATCTTATTCCCATATTTTGCAGTCTTTCTAACGGCCAGCAGGGGGCGGCTCCTCTGCAGTGTCTCTCAGTTTCTTAGACTACGTTCACACTGCAGGTGAAAGCGCATCAAATCCGACTTTTCTGACCCTATGCGACTCATATCCGATCATGGTATGACAGTGTGAACGGCACAAATCCGATATTTTCAAATCCAACCTGGGTCACTTTCCTATGTGGTCCTGCATCCGATACATATCTGATGTTTTAGAAAGCGACTGCTGTTTGAATGGTCATGTCGCATTAAATCCGTCTTTTATGTCACTGACACAAGACAGACGCCAATTATCAGCGCCCGAGAAGACATCGCGAACGCTTCCTGGCCATCCAGTGAAACTGTTGGGAAGACAACGTTGGAGAAACGTGAACATTTTATTTGTACTGTATAATCTGCAGATTCTGACAGAAATCTGCAACTATCCTTTGAAGCACCGCTCCTCTAAAACAGCAATAAGGATCATTATTAGGCCAAATGTAAATAACAAAATAACTTTATAACTTAAAGCAAAATTGGGAAACGTAAAGTCCGAAACAAGTCTTTATATTAAGGCCATCAGTCAAACAAAACAGTTTGGTCTGAGTCTAAACAGTTTGCTGTCACATTTTATTTGTAGTGTGAACAAGCAGACAAAAAAATCAGATTTGATCAAAAAATTGGAATTGAGCATTAAGACCTGCAGTGTGAACGTAGCCTTAGTCAGAGCTATTCCTCACTCGTCAGGTCTGGTTTGAGCTTCTTGAAACACAATTGGCTTCACAATCAATCTTATCGACCACTTTGTAACATCATGGTGGCTAAGTCCATCATTTATATACAGTCTATTTGCAAAATAGGAAGTGAGCATTAGGCGTTCCTACAGTGGCTGTGTTTTTGGGCAGATATTTGTATCAGTGATGAGCAGTGAGCAGAAAGCTTGTGTACTGCTGGAAAATGATGATATAAAGTCTCTGGTCCTTTCAGGTGAGACGCTGTACGAGATCCAGCAGAGGCTGTTGAAGGAGCGGGAGATAAAGATCCGCTTGGCGCTGGAAAAACTTCGGAAAAAGAGGCACCTCCTGCGATCTCAGCGTAAACACAGGGAGTTCCCTGTCGTCTCAGTGTTGGGATATACCAACTGTGGTGAGAGGCTGGAAACGTAGAAGAAAAAAAGCAGATTGTTTTCATATAAAGTGTTAAATTTTAAAGGCATCCACAACAGTGACACATTTGTTCTGATTTCATCTGTCCAGGAAAAACGACTTTGATCAAAGCTCTGACGGGGGACACCGGCCTCCAGCCCAGAAACCAGCTTTTCGCGACACTGGATGTTACCGTCCATGCTGGCCAGCTGCCGAGTCACATGACTGTTCTGTATGTGGACACCATCGGCTTCCTGTCCCAGCTGCCCCACCAGCTCATCGATTCATTCTCTGCCACCCTGGAAGATATTAAACACTCGGTACGTAGCAAACCGAGGTTTATCACATACTCGCTGCAGGGGTAAAACTAAGAACTAGAACGAGGTTTGAAAAACATTTTAGTGATCTAACATAAAAAACTAAACTTGGCGTAAAAAATAAAACAGTTCAGGCCGTTGATACAGGGCAGGATGATGCTTTCATTTTGTTCATACCAAATTCTGTCCCTAACCTCTGAATGTCGCAGCCGACATCAAGCCATTTGTTTCCACTTCTGTGTTGTCCAGTTTTGGTGCGCTTGTGTGACTTTGGTTAACTGTTCGTGTCAGTCGAAGCAGCCACACCATCGTAAGCTTTAATTACATTTAAATTCACCCCTGAATAAAAACTGTAGGGGCCAAGCCGACTTCTAACGTCTTCTAACTGCTGTAAAGTTGCACATTTTAAAACGGGAGACTGTGGTTGTGTTTCTCATCATTTCAGGATCTTCTGATTCATGTTAGAGACATCAGCCATCCAGAGACAGCGAATCAGAAGGTGAACGTGCTGAATGTCCTGAAGAACCTGCAAATGCCCGACAGGCTGATGAACTCCATGATAGAGGTCCACAATAAAACTGATCTCATCACCAAGTAAGAGCAAAAATCCCACGCCAGCTCACCTACCACTATCATCAGCAGATATATACAGTAACTTCCATCAGGACCTGCTTATAATGTACTATAAGAAAGTGAAGTGATGGTGTAAATATGGACAGAAACTGTTTTCACGTTGTTATTGGTATTATGGCTGACATCGTATTTCTGACCTGTTTTGTTATGTTTGTCTCTCAGTTACGAGTCTGCAGAGCCCGCTGCTCTGCCTATATCAGCCCTGGAGGGGAGGGGCTTGGAACAGCTGAAGGAAGCAGTGGAGGAGGAGATCTTAAAGGCTACGGGGAAACAAATGTTAGATCTCAAAGTTAACCTGAGCTCTCCTCAGTTAAGGTGGGATTGTCTGTGTCAGCGTATCGTTTGGATCAATGCAGCACGTGTGGTAACATGTGTATGCTTTTCCACAGCTGGCTGTACAAAGAGGCCACCGTTCAGGACGTGCAGGTGAATGCAGACGAAGGTTCGGCCGTTGTCAAGGTCATCATCGGCACCGCTGCTCACGGGCGCTACAAGAAACTGTTTGGAAGCAGATGAGAGGGGAGGAAGGGCGTGAAGTAAAAATGGACTGTACCTCAGTTAAAGAAAAGACTGTTTTTACTGTACAGTATGTTAAAATATATAATGATACAAATCTGTTACAATGTTTTCTTGTAAAAACTCAGATTGCTCAAAGATTCAGATGCACAAATAACCCATGAGAGATAAAAGCCAAGCTTCAGATGGCTCTAAATGCTCCGTTTCAGAGTTTTGTCTTCTCTTTCTACACACACCTGCTGTGAAAACCTTCTGTTTGCGACTGGCAGCCAGTCTGAAGAAAGTTGGCTAAAGGGGGAGGGGCTAAAACAGCTTGTTTTTATGGTCAACTGAGGGGTTTCACAAAGCTACTCTAGTCGAGTATAGGAATAAAAAGGTTGTAATAAGCATAAAGTGCCCTGAATGAACTGAAGTTGAGGCAGACAGAAGTAACAGTTCTTTCAAGTCTTAGTGGAGACAAAAATTCATGTAAACTGCGAGACACCGAGGAACACAGGAAATGAGGTTTGGTGTGGTTAATAATGCTTTTTCATCTGGCTGGAGTTCTTCCAGCAAAGTTTTTGGTTCAGTGCAATCACCGCAGAGCAGAGCGGCAGTGAACCCACAAAGTCTCCCGCGATGATGTTGAGGCTCCTGGCGTCTGATCCGGGAATCTGTTCCTCAAGCCATGTCCTCAAATACTCCCAGTTGCTGTAGGTGAGCGTCCGCAGGGATTCCTTCTGGTTCTTGGTGATGTAACATCTGTCAGCTGTCAGGTTCAGGCCGGACACGAAGAAGCCCTCTGAGGAAAGAAAACTGAGTTTTTAGCCGATGAAGTGCATACATGTCTTATCTCTACAGTCCAAACTCACCTGGACGTCCCAGGTCTTTGTGCCAGTCCAAGTAAGTCATAACTCCATGTGCTCGGCGCTGGTTGGCCCACCAGTAAGGGATGGGAGGCCACAGGTCCTGATGTCTCACTGCAAGCTGGCATTCATAGGAGAGGATGACCTGGTAACCAGACGCCCACAGACTCCGCAAGGTCAGCGCCGATTCCTGTGGAGGACCAGCGGGACACTCTTAAGTCACGGTGTACCATACATTTTTTTGTACCATAAATCACCTGTGCAGAGAGACAAGCTCACCTTCTGGGGACACAGCTTAGAGCCAAACAGTTTCTTCAGGGACCAAATGAATGATTCGTGGCATTTGTCATCCATTCCTTCAAAATGGCTGCAAGCGAGGATAACGATCTCCTTTGGGTGAGCCTCGAGCCAAGCAGCAACAGACTCAAGTGTTTCCTGTTAAACAGGATACTCACTGTAACTACAAGAAGAGCCAGACTTACACTTTTAAAATTAAACTGAACCCTTTAAGCGCTTTGTAGCAATCTCCACCTCAAAATAAACTGACATTCAAAGAACTCCAGCAAAAACTGAGATTTGACTTTTTGCCTGATAAACTCTGTACCAGACTCATAACAATGAGCCGGTAAATACTAATAGTGTTTAAAAGAATTTCTGTTGCATCTCAAATTTATATAATCCAATAGAAACGAGATCTATTTAGGTGTAGCAGAACCTTGAACTTTGAAAAAGAAATTGTGCAGTAGTGATTTGTTTTTTTATAATAGCACAGAAACTGTCAGGTGAAAGTGCTAAACTCACCAGTACGGTCACATGAGTGTAAATGACGTGTGTGAAGTACAAGTCGCCGGATGAGTCGTTTGGTTTGTGTGCAACACGAAGGTCAAAGTACCGAATCCCCATCGAAAGCTGTTCTTCAATGGTTTTATCCTGAAAGGATTTCCATCACATGTCCTGGATTCAATGACCTCTTCATCAACACCACCTCCCATTTTTGCGTACATTCATTTAACACTTACACTACATGGTTACATCCAGCTTACCTGTTTCAACCACATGCAAAGTACTTTATTCAACACTCATTTCCTACATCATGACCAATTTACACTATTTATCATTTGCGTTTAGATACAAATTATATATTTTTAATCAATAATTCTTTTTATCTAGTTATTAACATATACACACACACACACACACACACACACATATATATATATATATATATATATATATATATATATATATATATATATATATGTATTTTATCTGGTTCAGCTGTTAATGCTGTTGTTTAGCAAACTAGACTCTTTGCAGTCATATGAAAAACTAAGCTCAGCCATGATTCTGTATTTTATAAAAAACACCTTTATCATCATTATTTATTCATATAGTAATATGAAGTAATAACTAGAGCCCAAATCGTCACCCCTCCACCACCGTGCCTGACAGTTGGCATGATGTGCATTATGACCAAATATCTCCGCTTTGGTCTCCCAAGGACGCTGATCCAGGAGTCTTGTGGTTTGTTCAGATGCAGCTTTGCCTTCTTCTTATAAGAGAGAAGAAGGTTTCTCCTGCAACCCTCCCAAACAACCTACAGCCTTCAGCCTTTTTCTAATTTATTATCATGAACTTTAACGATTAACATGCTAACTGAGGCCTGTTGAGTGTGAGATGCAGCTCTTGGGCTTTATGTAGTTTCTCTGAACATTGCAGGGTTTGACACTGATGGAAATTTGAAGGGATGTCCAGCTGTTGGCAGCTGTTTTGCATGTTTTTAATGTGGGGATAATCTGTCAACACTTGTCAACACACACCTGCATGTTCCAGACCAGGAAATTGTCAAAACTTCTGCTTTTACAGAGATACTCACGCATGCTGATGCTCAGTTAATAAAGTTCATTTGATTAGCTCGCACCTGGCAGGCACTTGGCCTTTTATTTCCTGTAGCAGCAGTAACTGTGAAAAACAGTGTATCGGTGCACTTTCTTTCTTTTTTCTTGATTAGTTCAGCTGATTTCTTTTGCTACTGATCCCTGGTCTGTAAATACATTTACAAAGCACACTGACTAGTTAAGAACTTTTTTGGCATATAAACAGCATTTCTTTACAAACTTTATTGTACTACAATCAATATTTTTACAGCAACACTGGATCACATGACTACTCATATATGAAAGCTCACAGTTCCTTTAAATCTGTGGAGTGTTTAAATGTATTTCTTCTCATTTTTGCTTTCTATCATCAACTTACAGTATTTCTGTCTGCAGCCAACAACTTTTTTTAAATATGTATATTAAGAAGACCAAAACAACTGTTTAAACTTTGGACCGTCTCGTCTCAGCACCCATGGCACTAACTTCTTAGTTGTCCTCACACCTTTGCCAACATAGTGACAGTGCAGTTGTTGTACTTTCAGTGCCTACCTGTGTGGTGGCCCATCTAAAAATGGCTGGCCTTGTGAAGCAGCTAAAAACTCCATCCAGGAGCCGGAAAAAGTCCGACTCAGCCCTGACCAACGGGGAGTTTATGTCCAGGCAGTAACTCATGGCATCGTGGCTTCCTACAGGAACACATTCAAGTTTTAAAAGTAAAGAAACTGGTTTGTGGCGCAAGTTGCTTCAAAAAAATTCTTACTTGCTTGTTTATCTGATAAATGTTGACTTCGTTGTTTACTGTGTCTGTGTGTCATCATGATTGTTTTGTGTAATTGTAACGATCCCAGTCTGAATTGTTGTCCAGTGGTAAAAGAAGATCATTTACTTCAGTGAAAGTAACAATACCAGAGTGTAAAATATGTATGTAAATGTTTTAATATAAAGATAATATCAGAGAAATGTAATTAAATAAACAAAAAACAATGTTCCCAGTGAGAGGAGAGCCCCAAAGGTCAGGGTGACCAGGTCTAACTGCACACATCGAGCCAATTCTTTCAGTTTTGTAAAACTAAAAGGATAAAAAACAATAGGAGCAAAAAAACGATAAGTGTAAAGGTTCAGTCAGCTTCAAATGAAAATGATTTTTCAAACGGGGTTTGAAGATGTCGATGGCGAGGTGGTGGTTGGTGAGGTCAACTGTCAGTGTCAGTGTAGCTACAAAAAAGGCCCGAGCTATACTTTAATCTGCTTCTTAGTAAAGGCCAGAAGCATCTAGTCAGCTGACCACGATGATCTTTTGGGAGTGTGCATAGTTTAAAAACCAGAAAGGTGAGGCAGGGCTAACCCATTCAGTGACTTAAAAACAAACAATGAAATCTTATTATGAAATCTATAACGCACTGGGAGCCAGTGTGAAGTAGCCAAAACAGGGGAAATGTGGTCTGGTTTGCACATATCCAAAAACAAATATGTCTGTGAATATGCAGAGTTTTAAACCACAAAGATAACACATTTCTTACACTGCATATAAATAATAGAAATATAAAGTAGTAGTTTTAGTTGTGAAATAAGTTTAGTGGAAGGAAAAGTCTAGTATTTCTCTGTAAAATGTAGTGAAGCACACATGTAAAGTAGAATAAATAGTACTAACATAAAGTATTACCAGGTATTACTTCAATACTAAGTAAATGTACTTAGTTATTTTCCATTGGTAGATAATTCCTATATTTTAACACTGATGCTTTTGATATTTTTGTGTTTAAAGCGTCTTAAAACTTCAGGTGACTGACAACATGTTTAAACCCAGAAATACGCCAATTACATGACTGTTGGCTGCGCTGCTCTTCTATAAATTCACGAGGAATCCTAAAAGAGTCAAATGTGCGAATGTACCTGGAATGGCCAGGTGTGTGAGAGGAATGTCCCACAGCTCTTCAGGTAAGGCTGACATCCAGTCCCGGCAGTTCGCATCCATGTCACTCAGTCACTCACTGAGTTATTGATCCGATGGGTCTGTTTAAAGTGATCATTTGCGTGATCGATGTGGTTTTATTCCCCCGTATGCTGATCTTTAAACAAACAAGCTACTACATGAGACAGAGGAGGAGGGACTCAGGAAAAACCTTTAATTTCCTGGTTTCCACTGACAGCTCAGTCATATTTCGATAATTTAGGGAAATTTGGAAAGTTCTCCGAAAACTTTCGCAGCAGCGGGTTTCTTTGAAGTCACCACGAGTTCCCCAATCAGGAAGTTTTGAGCGACACGTCCTTTTTATATTTGTTGGTCAATGTTTATAAATCACTTTAGGTTTTTTTTTTAATGGTGGACCAAGAGCCGCCCCACTTCCTATTACTTACGGCAGTTCAGCCGGTGGCACAGCAGAGGGCGCTCGGGAGGTAAACTCAATGGCGCTAAACAGCTAAAATTATAATTGTCTTTCTTGCTTTAAGACACCTTACACACATACAATAACAGTGGTCGACGAAAAGGTAAATAACACGAGACTCGTATCCTTTAGTTTTCCTACACGGAAGCAGATTTTGGCCATTAAAACGTTAATCTTCTTCTAATGCATGCTGATTGGTCCATTAGGGATTTACGGCAGGCCAGAACTCCCTTGACCCGATCCGCTTAAAACGACTTGAAACTAGACGTTAAAATCGTAGTTACAACAACAGAGAAGCACCCATGTACCTATACAAACAGATAACTGCCAAAACTGAAGGTGACTGCTATCGGAACTGCTGCTCGAAATTCTCAGCGACTTCATGCCTGAAATCAAAATGGCGGGTGCCGTACAGTGGACTGTACTCGAGACCGGGAAATAAAAAAATAAAAAAATAAATGAATGAATGAATGAATAAATAAATAAATAAATAAATAAATAAATAATGGCGCTAACAGGCTTTACAGGATCCACCAAATTTGCATTAAAACTCGCGTACAGCACGAAATTTGCATTATTAGACCACAGCTTGACTGGACCATTCACCCCGGTGTTTGTATGAAACAGCACGTTCACAAAGTATTTTTTTCTGTGCCGTTTTTATTTTATTGCAGTCACCAGGCCCTGCCAGGTTCCAGCTGCTGAATAACTGTAGTAAAAATCAAATTCTATTGATAATTTAAACAAGAAAAAATGGCACAAACCTCTCAGTGGGTACTGAACCATAAATGTTAAATATTAGAGCGCTCACAACTCAGCACATGGTTTTCCTAAGCGGTTTGTGCTTTTTATGCTGCCAGGTAATAGCAACATAAAAGTTCTCATTTGAGTGTTTTTTTTTTTTTTTTGACTTGCCTGGTTCAAGGTTACTTTGAGTCACTGCACCACCTTGTGGTCTAAACGGGTATTACACAAAAGCGCATTTCAGCCCCACAACTTCATGTTTTGAACATAAAACTGTAGCAGTTGTTTGTTTGAAATTTGTTCATCGCTTTAGTGAATTTTAGAGGGTTTAAAACTATTTTAAATAAATTAATTTACAATAGGTACCTTTTAAAATAAAAATCCATGGTATTCCTAAGAATGATCATTTGACAATTTGACCACCTTGGACTGAATGTGTAGTGTGACACAGATGAAACCCAGATCTTGTAAAATGTATTAATAAATCTTTTTAAAATTAACTTCAAATAATGTTTTCTTACATATGTGTCTGTAATATGACTCTGTATGTGTGAGTTATCATGAGCACAGTCAAGTTACTGCTGAGGGTAAGTCTTTTCCCACATGTGTCACGTGGCCTTCTCACTGATGTGGGTTCTCATCTCGGCTTGTAGTTCAGAGTTACAGCAGAATCTTTTCTGATGTTTTGCGTGAACATCTGATGAGATCTTTGTGGATTTGCATGCAGCATGTCAGTTTATTGCTTTCACCAAATTTCTTTCTCAAAAAATTGCAGAAATATGGCTTCCTGTTTGTGTGGACTCTCTGGGACCTCCTTCCTTTCGGGTCAAACAGGTGAGAAGTGAGAACTTTCTCTTCCTTACAGGCGTGTTGCTGTGGGAGTTCTGAAAAGACACAGAAATACATGATTAAAAACACAAATCTGGACAAATATATTTTAAATGAAATCTGGGAGCCCTGTTGTTCTGCACACAGTTTTGTTTGCAAAGCTCACAATGAAACCACTTTGTGAATAATCACAATCTTATGAACCCTTACTAGCAATACTGTGGCTTTGGGTGATGCATGGGTTTAACTGCTAAGTGTCCAGATGTTCTTGCCAGCCTTTATGTTTCCCTCCATATATGCACAATACCTGTTAATTTGAACTTTGATGAGCTGGTATTTTTTTTAAATCCATGACTGTAGAGCAGGGAGGTGTAATTGGAAGGTAGGTGGTTCAGACCCTGGCTGCTCTGGTCAAACTATCCTAACCCCCCAACAAAGCACAGAAAGAGTCCATTTACTATTACATAATCTCTTCAGCCCGTGTCCTGAGTCTGCAGCAGGGTGCGGTGTGCCCAAAACACCTCACCTAGCAGGCGTGCAGGGGGCATTCTAGCTGCTTCTTTTGATATGGATTAGTCCCAGCTCTACTTTGAGTCAGCATCCTGATCATACCCTCAGCTGCCCATAAAAATCATGAACAAATAAACCCCATGTTTCCAAAAACAAAATTAAAAAACAAAACAAAAGATGAACTCTTGATTTTATTTTGCATCTCATGAGCCAGCTGTAACAGAACACACAATGAATGAAGTGAGTGGAGAAAAGTTATTTTAACTAATTTGTTGAGGAAGGAAATCCACAGGGAAATCAGCGTGACACAGACGGATGATATCAGCTAACTCTCCTGCTATCTTTCTTTCTTTGAAATTGCAAAGCTGTGAATCTATAGAAGTTCACTGAATTCACAAAAGTTAAAGATTATTTGGAGACATCAAATCATAAACAGAAGGGGCTGTCTCAAAAAAGGTGAGACACAGTGGATGTGATGTGGTTAGAAAGTGACAGATGTCTCCTCCCTCAGCAGCAGGAATGCCTCAGCAGGCCGACACACGTCCTGCTTTAGTCTCGTCAGTGGATAACAAACCTCCGACAGTCTGACAGAACAACAGCACTGCTGAGAGGACATGAGAGGATACCGAGGCGTTAAGTACACCTTATTCATCTTCTGCTACTTCTTTTGGGTGAGTCTCTCCCATTTTAAACAATTTATTGTTTAAAAAAATGTAGCATCATACATTCATTAGTGCGTGATAGTAGTAAACCTGTTGCATAATAGTGAGTTAAATGCCTCAGTTGCACCATAACAGAGGAAGAAGATGAGCTACAAACAGCATTTTAATATTTAATATTAACTCATTTATCCCTCTGATTTTATTTAGATATGTTGGATTTAACAGGAAGCCAGTGAAGAAAAGCCAATATCAGAGAAATATGCTCTCTCTTTCTGTTAGTACCCTTACTGCAGCATTTTGGATCAGTGAGTTTTTAGGGCAGCTTGATAATAATAAACTGCAATAATCCAACCTAGAAGTAATAAATCCATGAGCTACTTTTTCAGCGCCACTCTGAGACAGGATGTTTCCAACTTTAAAGATATTTCGCAAATGTAAGAAAGCAGTCCTACACTGTTTAATGTGCACAAATATTCAACAAATCCAACATTCGCCACAGTGTTACTGGAAGCCAAGCCAGCGCCACCTGAAGTAAGTATCTGGTTTCTAAGATTTTTAGGGCCAGAGTGGCAGCTCCCAGATGGCTAAGCTCCTCTTCCTTTCTGTAATGGAAAGGCCAGCCACCATTTAGAGAACGCTCATTTCCACTGCTTGTATCCGTGATTTCGTGACCATAGGTGAGAGAAGGAGCATAGATCATCTGGTAAATCGAGAGCTTGGCTTTTGCACTCAGCTCTCTCCTTGCCACGATGGACTGCTACAGTGTCCGCATCACTGCAGCCGAAGCTCCAATCCGTCTCTACTCACCTGTGAACAAGACCCAGAGATACTTAAACTCCTCCGCTTAGGGCAGAACTGGTCCCTGACCCAGAGTGGGCACTTCACCCTTTTCTGGGTGAGGACCATGACCTCAGAGTTGGAGGTTCACCCAGCTGGGACATTACTGTAGTTTAACTAATTGTTGTTTGTCATCTGGCTTCATGAATAGAAACTGGGTATCATCTGCATAGCAAAAAGAATCTATGCTGTGCCTTCAAATGATGTTGCCTAAGTGAAGCATGTATAGTGTAAACAGAATTGGTTCCACGTGTGGCAGGGGGAAAAAGACAAATAAAAAGGGCCAAAGATTTTTGTCAATATGAAATAATAAGATCAAGAAAAACTCCCTCCAAAAAGTTATCTAAGAGGTAAAAAAAATCATCAATAATCTCTAGCAGGGGAGGGCTTCTTTCCCATGAAGGCCAGAAAGATGGCGTGTACAGAAAGTAACAAAGGAGATACTCTGTAACAATAACCAGTTATTTTTCATATGTCAGGCGTTAGAGATGGACATTGCCACCATGCTAGCAGATATCTGCTACTCAGTGCTAAATGACATAATAGTAGAACTTCACTCAACAAAACCGGAGCACACACACTTTCTTCCTGGTCTGTTATCACAACTGAACACTGTTAGTATTTAGCTGTCAGCTAAAGAAGCCACATCTTAACAGTGCAAACTTTATTATAAGATTTAATATAATTTTTTTCACAGTTATCCAAGTGGCCTTTAGAGGAACTGCAGGTTTTGATGCTTCCACAATGGCTTCGTTTTTCAGCCCTAGAAGCTGTAGCTTGCTCCCGGGCAGGCTTCCAGAAGCTGGCCAATCAAAATGAAAGTGGGAGGCATTTAAAGAAAGAGGAGGCCAAAATGGGTTGTTTCAAAGAGAGGATGAACTGGGGGGCTGTGTGAAGGGCCAGGATAACAACCACACTGATACACTTTATATTTAAGACGATGTTTTCCAATAAAAATCATCTCTGTTCTGCCAAGTATTTTTAGAACAGTTTCAGAGGTAATCTACATTTATACTTGCATGCCTTTTCGTGTATGGTGAGAATGTATGTGCTGGTAAACAGGAAGCAATAGAAAATACTACAGAGGAAGAACAATAGCAGAAAGTAAGAGCAGAAATGTATCTTCTTGGACCAATACTGAGATGGAACGTAAAGCAGGGGAAACATTGTTTCAAAGTAAACATGGTGGCATACTCGGGAGGCACTGTGAGTGTGACGTCCATCGCCAGCGGAAGGCACAACAATGTGAAAACAAATCTCACACAACAAAGATAAAATCTCAATACATACAGTATGTCAGTTGAACTGCTCTGGTCTAATTTGTGTGACTGATAAAACCCAATCAGGATGCAAATCTAGGTGTTCATGTCGTCGTTTCCAAGTCGGCTTCGTCTCACCCAGGCTAAGCCACAATCACAGAAATGAAAATGATGTTAATTCCAAGCCCAGTGACAGTAGAGCTAGTTACAGCCGTTCCTCTGTTTTATTGAAATCTGCGTTTCTCTGTTACTTTGCAGGTTGTGAGTGCCATACTTATAGCAGTGGGGATCTATGCTAAGATCGCCAGAGAGAAAGGTAGGTTAGTTTAGTCAACTTTGAATTATTTATTTTTTCTTGCCATTATGAAAAAATGACAGGAATTTAAGCCTCATTTCTCTGCATTTTGTCTGAATGTTCTCTTTGTTGTGCACAGTCAAGATTGTATGAAGGGTTGTCTCGGCTTTGTTTGTTTTGTCTAATTCTCACATATAGATATCTGGTAGCTATCTCTAGATTTTTCTTGCTCATCCAGCTCAGAGTCATAGGGTGGGTGGAGCCAGGCTACAACCTGGACAGGTTGCCAGTCTACTGCAGGAACAACACAGAGAGTCTGACAACCATTCACACTCAGATTCATACATGTGGCCAATTTTGAATCACCTTCCATGTTTTGGACAGTGGGAGGAAGTTGATCAAGTTGTCATGGAAACAGTGTGAGAGTGTAACGGAGTACAGACCCTACCAGTCTCTTGATATGTAAAATATTAATTACTAATGCCAGGGTTATAAAATCTGTCCACACAGTCACTTTGTGAAGATTCAAACTAATTAAGCAAAGATTTGTTTTATGGATTGTGAAAGTCTCCAAGTCAGTGGAATGTCCTGGAATAACGACTGTGTATGTATGTCGGGTAATCAAAACAAGGCTTGTTGATCACATTCCTGATGATGAGCCACACAAAGTTATTCAGACATGTTTCAACGTTTACTTGCTCTTGTGTTATCACTGATGTTGAGGTGAATGTTGGCTCGTTCACGAACCTCTGGAAAACAATTGGGATTTAGACCCGGTCAAAACATTGAGGCAGACTTTGTGAAGGACTTTTCCAGGATTCCCAAAATGACCTTTTGGGTTCCAGGGTCCATTTTGGGAATCAGGTTTAAGTCGGGGTAAGTTCTGCTAACAATAGGTAAGGGAGGACATTTAGCCACCTTAAAAGAGATTTTTCAAGGACTTGGGTTTCGGGCCCATGTTATGATCATGTTTAAGTCAGGATAAGGGTCCTGGAAATCCACAAACACAGAAGTGCAAACATATACTGTGTGTGTGTATACGTGTGTGTATAGATGTGGTTGACACCCTGACGGTTGATCCCGCTCTGCTGTTGATCGTCGTCGGCTCTGTGATGTTCCTCATCACGTTCCTCGGATGTTTCGGGGCGCTGCGTAACACCATCTGCCTGCTGAAGATGGTATGTCAGTGTGCTGGTTTTAATCTTGTTCTGACTCTGGCCGTCTGTTCTAATCAGCTCTTATTTGTCCTGCAGTTTTTGGGACTCCTGGTGGCCATTTTACTCTTGCAGATCGCAGCTGCATTCGTGGGATACTTTTTCACTCATACGGTAACAGGATGTCGAAAAATCGTACTAAACCGAAGCAGTAGACAAACCAACATGACAATTCTCTTGTTATTCAGGTGATGGAGAGAACTGAGAGGCTGATGATGAAGGCAATTGAACGATACAGGGAGGACCAAGACCTGGAGAACGCCATTGACTTCATCCAGAAGAAGGTGGAGACGAGTTTTAAGATTCAGTAATCTTTTTTTTTCTTTCTTTTTTACTGTTGTGATGACTGTGCTTCTGCCTCACTGTGATTGCAGTTCCAGTGCTGTGGAGTTGAAAGCTATAAAAACTGGTCCCGTAACGCCTACTTTGAGTGTTCGGACACCAACCCGAGTCTGGAGGCCTGTGGAGTTCCCTTCTCCTGCTGCATTCGCTTGCAGAACCAGGTCAGAACCAGTCAGTGAGCCAGTCCTGGATATGGTTGGGTGTGATGACTCAGGTGTACCAAGGCTGTTCCATTCTTTACTTAAGTAGAAATACATATGCTTGTGTTTAAAAAATACTCTAGTAAAAGCTGAAGTACTGAATCTGCTTCTTTACTTAAGTAAAGGTGAAAAAGCTCTGAAATGTTCTCAAAGCAAGAAAGTAAAAAGTAGCTCCTAAGGACAGTTCTACCATGGATGTTTATGCAAAAGCAACTGAACCCTATGCTGTATTAATATAATAATAATAAAATAATATTATACATGATAATACAAATGTTCAAATCTAAATTCGGTTATGTAGGACACAAGGAGTGACTTCAGTTGCCTCAATAATGCCTTCCTTGTGAAGTTTTCCTCTACATCTAAACAGTGGGAAACCCTACGATCAACTGTAGTGGCTCCGTGTGGGGAAAAGAGTCACAACTAACAATAATTTCTAATGTGAACTCCAGCAGATTTTCTTTGTGTTCAGGCTGTGATCAGCTGACCTGCTGGTCTTTGTGGATTTACAATTGAATTCAACAAGATGTAAGCAGATGTTTCATGAGCTTGGCTGATTTCCCTTTCCTTCACTAACAGTATACTGTATATTGTCTTTACACTAAATCAGTGTTGAATCCATGCACAAATTAACTTCTTGTCCATGCTGGTGTTCAGTGCATCAAAGCCCTTTTTGTGTTACCTTAAACAGCTTCTTTCTTTTGCAGACTGTACTGAACACCATGTGTGGTTATGGGATGCAGCAGCTGGCGGAGAAACTGGCCCGTCAGGACATATTCACCATCGGCTGCCTGGATAAAATTGTCTGGTGGGCCAAACACAATCTGCTTCTGGTGGCTGGTCTGACCGCCGGCCTGCTGCTGCTCGAGGTAACACTAGTGAGCGTTTGGCTGCAAAAAAACCTCTGAAGTCATCACGTTGATGAATGACACTGACAGCAGTTTCTGACCTTTTGTGTGTTTCCTTGAGCAGGTCTGCATGATAGCTTTGGCTGCTGTTCAGATCTGCTGGATAAAAAACGTCCTACAGCGACAGGAGAGGAAAGCAGCTCAAAGCAAATCGCAGAGGAAGGAGAGCCTCTGGTTTCCTCCTTTTGCAGACTTTGATGATTAACAAAACCCTTTGTTGAGAAAGTGGGGGATGCTGTGTTTACACTGTGAATTTATAGGTTTGAGCTGTGGATTTGAGGTTTGTACAGTGGGTGAACGCATCGATGCTGGGCTCCAGGAGGCAGTTGAAATACTACCTCGTGTAAAGCCCTTTTTAATTTTTAGACTCTGAAACTCAGTTTTGTCATTTTTATGTAGTGCTCAGTGTTTCTATTGCTGCCTTTCTACTAAACAGAATTTAGAATTCACCAAAAAGATCTGAATTAGTCAAAACATTACATGAACAGATATATTTTTTTATAATGTGAAAATGTTTCATTAGTATATCATGTGCAAGGTGTTCTTTGGTCAGTGAAATAAGTCAGTCAGCCTCGTTCTGTCCAGTGTGAAGGCTTGTAAAGGATGCCTTAAAGTAAGCATAGTTTTCTAACATGCTAATTAAAAAACGAGTTAATGCTGTGAAAGCCTAATGTATTTCTAAAGCTATCCAAGTACATTTGTCACTGAGCCCCACTCTCCTGGCTGACTAATCTCCCCGATCTCCTGATGCCTGCGTTGCATGTTTATCAGCCAGGAGACTGAAGTTTGCGTCCTGTTTGTGGGACCTTTTGCAGCCTTTCATCCCACTTGCTGTTTTGTTTTCACCTGCCTGCACTAAAAGCTACTTGGTTTGGGCTTGTGACTCTGGATAAAATGTGACCCTTTACACTGAGAAATGCCAAAGGACACCTTGTGCATAACTGAAACACACCTGCTGCTTTAATAAATATTCATCATGCTACAGAATGAGAATGACCTGTATTTGACATGGGAAAAGAATGTGTTGGGTGTTTGGGATCTATAAACAAGAAATGAATGAACATTGAAAGAATATTACATGCTTACAAAATTAACTAAAGTCTTTATTTTGATCTGTGTTTATTTGGTTTAATTTGCCAATACAACCGGCCTGGGGAAGTTTTGGTGCAGATGTGTAAAGAGACTGCAGAGAATGTGTCTGTGATTGTGTTTGTACTCTTTTATTATGAAACTGTTCTGAACCCTTTACGTCCTATAATCTGATAAATAAAATACATATTGTGATAGAAATAGATAAAAATAAGAGCTAAATTAACAAAAACTATAAAAACTGTGTTTGTCTGTAGGTCTGCTATTAGCTGTTCAAACAGACCAACCTCTCCCGTCAGGTTGCCAATCTATTGCTGGACTAACCCAGAGAGACAAACATTCACATCTATGGCCAGTTTAGGACAACCAGTTAACCCAACCTCATGCATGTATCTGGAACTCATGCAGACAAACTCCAAACAGAAAGGCCCCAGCCAACCAGTGGATTTAAACACCAGGCCTGTGCAGCTTGCCACCCCACTGCCTTACCTAAGTTTTACCATATTACCATAAATTATTATTGTATGAAAAGGCTATGACGTCAACTATTTCTAAATACCTGCAGAGATGGCATGCTTACATGCTATTGGGGTGGCTGTAGCTCAGGAGGTAAAGTAAGTCATTTATTAATTGGTTAGATGGAAAGTACTTAAGCATAGAGAAGAGTGTAAACTGAACTTTGCTGTTTGCTTTGAGTTACAACTTAAATATTAACAGAGAGCTCTTGTTTGTGTCTATATTAGGATAAGGGTTGGGTCTCTCGGCAGGGCTAGAGGTGTATGTTGTGCCATGTTGCAGAGAGAGTAAGTTACTGAAGTACTTTTACAAAACCGGAATGAATTATGTGCAATATATTACATTTATGAGTAGAAATTACAATACTGCTGTGGTTAGTACTCAAACCCTGCTGTGTATCAGCATATTGGTGTTTCCAGATGGTTCTGAGTTTTTCCCTCAGACGGGAGAGTGTGATTGATGCAGTTTATCTCTAAGATTGAAGCATCCTTACCTTTAAGTATTAAGCACCTCGAGGTGACTGTTGTTGTGAATAAAATGAAGCTGAATTGATGTGAACTGAATTGGACACAAAATACACTCCTGGAAACAGGTAGATGTGACGACAAAGACAAAAACAGTGAAACAAGAAAACAGAGAAGGAAGATGTGTGAAAAAGCAGGACACCCTCTCTTTTTTAATGAAAAATGTGTATTTTTAAAATCCTGAATAAGCATAATAAACCTGGTGTGAATACATTCTCACATCAGAGCCTCGTACTTTGATTATGTATCTACTTTCAATATTTGTATATTTTATTTCATTAAAAAAGTTACCACATGTAAAATGATTTTAACTGGTACAAGCAAGAAGAATAAAAGTAAAATGTGTGCATTAGTCACAGGGTTACATGCAAAACTGTAATTATTTATATACTTTTGTTGCATGTGGAGGGTCAGAAGTGGCAAAATGAATTTAAAAAATACATAATTTAATAATTAATTAACTGTGTCAATGATTCATTAAAAAAAATGTCATAAATAATTAATTAAATGTGTCAATAGTTAAATACAATTTGAAATAAATTAAAAAAGTGTTTTTTAAATGTTTTAAATCAAATGAATGGGCATGTAATTAATTATTGAAATATTTATTTAATTAATCAATTCTAATTTTAATGAATGAATGAAACATTTAATTAATTATTAAATTGCGTATTTAATTAATTCATTTAATTCACTCCTGGCCCTCCACAGTTGTACAGATTAAACATATTATACAACTGCTGGGGTGTAATGACCGTCTGAGGTGCTTTTAAAGTCTTTACGCTAAACTTAGCTTTTGTATCCACCTTCTTACCTAATTTCTCTCTATATAAGGAAGGAAAAGGGTCAAAAATGAAATTAGAACACTTTAGAAAACAATAGAATGACCTTTTAATTCCAGATTTTATACTATGCTTTTATGCTTTTCAGTTTCATCCAGCAGTACACTTTTTAATGCTTCAGCAAGTCCAGATGCAATAATGTTTTCTTTCAGGACGATTAAGATTTTGTAAGAAGCTGATTCTATTATTAGAACATACTCTTTTATAAATGTTCATTCCTGTTTCATACTTTGCACTGACTCTATTCCACACTGGTGTTTCCAACCAAACAATGATCTGATTTGACTGGATTCAGTCCTTCGTGCATTTCAGTCTTTGTTCCTCTAGCGCCCCCTGCAGGCTGCATTGTAAATTCAAAACTTGGACAGCAATCATACCAGTGACCAATCTCGTTATCTTGCTAGAAGTCTCATCTTGAGTTACAGAGTTGCAACAAGGCTTGGCATCTTAGTCATTTAATTTTATTTAATTATTGCTAAGCTAAAACCTCTGAACATCTATGGCGTTATTTTTGTGCCACTATTCTGAGCGCACGTAAAAAAAAAATTTTTTTGCAGGTGCAAGTGTTGCATTTTGAGGAGAAATTTATTTTGAGCAAAGAAAAGCTAAATTTGAGTGAACAAAATTCATTGCTGCAGGCAAAAATGTATTTCAGTGTTTGCTATTATCCACACACACACACACACAATTCAATTCAATTCAATTTTATTTATATAGCGCCAAATCACAACAAAAGTCGCCTCAAGGCGCTTTATATTGTACAGTAGATAGCACAATATTAAATACAGAGAAAAACCCAACAATCATATCATATGACCCCCTATGAGCAAGCACTTTGGCGACAGTGGGAAGGAAAAACTCCCCTTTAACAGGAAGAAACCTCCGGCAGAACCAGGCTCAGGGAGGGGCGGGGCCATCTGCTGCGACCGGTTGGGGTGAAAGAAGGAAAACAGGATAAAGACATGCTGTGGAAGAGAGACAGAGGTTAATAACAGATATGATTCGATGCAGAGAGGTCTATTAACACATAGTGAGTGAGAAAGGTGACTGGAAAGGAAAAACTCGATGCATCATGGGAATCCCCGGCAGCCTACGTCTATTGCAGCATAACTAAGGGAGGATTCAGGGTCACCTGGTCCAGCCCTAACTATATGCTTTAGCAAAAAGGAAAGTTTGAAGCCTAATCTTGAAAGTAGAGATAGTGTCTGTCTCCCGAATCCAATCTGGAAGCTGGTTCCACAGAAGAGGGGCCTGAAAACTGAAGGCTCTGCCTCCCATTCTACTTTTAAATACTCTAGGAACAACAAGTAAGCCTGCAGTGTGAGAGCGAAGTGCTCTAATAGGGTGATATGGTACTACAAGGTCATTAAGATAAGATGGGGCCTGATTATTTAAGACCTTGTAAGTGAGGAGCAGGATTTTGAATTCAATTCTGGATTTAACAGGAAGCCAATGAAGGGAAGCCAAAGCAGGAGAAATCTGCTCTCTCTTCCTAGTCCCTGTCAGTACTCTTGCTGACACAACAGCCCCTCTTGCTCAGTTTTTGCATTTGCACTTGCTCACAATGTGTTCCTCGCGCTCTCAACATTTCTGCCCCTGCGCGCTCAACTCTTTCTGTACACCTTTATATTTGTGCCACAAAACCAGCCAATCACAGACTTGGATGCAAAAAAAATCTGATTGGCTGTTTTGGTCTCCAATCAGCTCGAAATGACGAAATGCAATATCCCAGAATGCATTTCATCCAAAACTCAAATGAGGCAGTGGCCGAGGAACACAGAGTGGCGGAGTTTGAAATATTACTCTTTCTGGGTCACAAAATAAACTTTTAAGATATTTTCATGCCAGAATGGTGCTGTGTAAACTTCAAATATCTGCTCGATTTATCAAGACATCACATATTTGCATAAGTGCTCTAATTCAAAGGAGTTTGCAAAGAAAAGCGTCTGGACTTCTTTAGGTTGCTTGAAGACGTTTCACCTCTCATCCGAGAAGCTTCTTCAGATCTAAGGTCAAATAGCCGAGAGTCCCAGATTTAAACCCTGTGGGAGTATCCCCCCAAAGAGGGACAAAGGACCCCCTGGTGATCCTCTAATCACATGAGCCAAGGTGTGAAAGCGGGTGTGGGACCTAATCAGCCAGGGTTTCGGGTGAGCTCATTGTGAAACCTGGCCCCACCTTGTCATGTGAATTCCTGAGGTCAGATGGCCCAGGATGTGAGTGGGCATTAAGGCGTCTGGGGAGGGAACTCAAAACTGGATTATAGATGGCAGACAGTTGGTGTCGTAAACCACCGCCTCTGTTCCAAGATGGAGTTTCTCTGATACACCGGCTACATAGGGGATGACAACGTTGTTGCGTCTGTCTTTCTTATCCTCCCTCGCTGGTGTCTGATCTTCTTTTCTGTGCCTCTTTGCTGACTTCATGAACGCCCAGTTAGGATAACCACATGTTTTGAGTGCTTCCTTTACGTGTGTGTGTTCCTTCTTTTTTACCTCAGGCTTAGAGGGAACATGTTCTGCCCGGTGGTGTAGGGTCCTGATTACTCCAAGTTTGTGTTCCAGAGGGTGATGGGAGTCAAAGAGGAGGTACTGGTCCGTGTGTGTGGGCTTCCGGTAAACTTCGATGTTGAGGTTGCCATTCTCTTCAATGTGCACAGCGCAGTCCAGGAAAGGCAAACAGTTATCCTTTGTGTCTTCCCTGGTGAACTTGATGTTTTTATCCACAGCGTTAATGTGCACAGTGAAGGATTCCACTTCTCGTGTCTTGATTTTGACCCAGGTGTCATCTACATATCTGTACCAGTGGCTGGGTGCTCTTCCTTTGAAAGAGCCAAGAGCCTTCCTTTCCACTTCCTCCATGTAAAGGTTGGCTACAATAGGTGACACGGGGGAGCCCATGGCACAGCCATGTTTTTGTCTGTAGAAGCCTTCGTTGTATTTGAAGTATGTTGTGGTAAGGCAGAGGTCTAACAGTGTGCAGATCTGATCGGGTGTGAAGTTGGTCCTGTCTTCCAAGGAGCTGTCTTCTTGTAGTCGTTTTCTGACAGTCTCCACTGCCTCCGTGGTGGGTATGCAAGTGAAGAGAGAGACTACATCAAAGGACACCATGGTTTCATCTGGACCCAGGGTAAGTTTCTGGACCTTGTCGGTGAAGTCGGTGGAGTTCTTGATGTGGTGTGGGGTGTTCCCCACGAGAGGTGCAAGGATGGTAGCAAGGTGTTTCGCAATGTTATAAGTGGCTGAGTTTATGCTACTGACTATGGGTCTGAGTGGGACCCCTTCCTTGTGGATTTTAGGAAGTCCATAAATGCAGGGTATGGCATCCCCTGGATAAAGGCGGTGATATGTAATGCGGTCAATGATTTTGTCCTTTTCAAGGTCTTGAAGGCAAGCTATAAGTGCTCTAATGTTTTTGGCACAAAAATAACACCATAAACATCAGGTCATTTTACAACATGCCCATCTGCTCTGAAAGATTTGCATGCTAAGTGAAACTTACAAAGCTAAG
This sequence comes from Pelmatolapia mariae, assembly GCF_036321145.2. Lineage (NCBI taxonomy): Eukaryota > Metazoa > Chordata > Actinopteri > Cichliformes > Cichlidae > Pelmatolapia > Pelmatolapia mariae. The sequence continues at coordinate 39,531,973 of NC_086240.1, forward strand.
AGACCCCCCTGGTAAGCCTGCCTAATCCCTGTTGTTCTTCCCAAACTAATTAAGTCTTCATAGTAACTTTAATCTGTGGTGGATTATTAGCTAAGGCACCTGCAGTTGCATGTTGTTGGACGGATTCAGTCCCGTGGCTCTCACGCTTGCTTTACTGGATTAATGACTGCAGTGCTTTGTGCAGGTAAAAATAACTGCAGTAGCGAGCTGCAGCAATGACGTCCCTTTACTGTCCAACCTGAACACTAAAAAAAACTGCAATTACTATCAGTGTTCTACTAAAAGCTATAATTCATTGTACACCGGCTGGCCACTTTATTAGGTATACTGTTAGGTATACTGTTATATATACTGCAATCATATGGCAGCAAACCAATGCAGTATTGTTTAAACGCCACACACTACCTTGGTTTTGTTGTCACTCATAGCATGTCTTTATGACCACAGTGTATCCATCTTAAGTTCAGCACAAAAACAAAGGAAAAATTGCATTTGGTAAATTGTTTATTTATTGTAACAATGCTTAGATCATTGGAAATCCTGTTTATTTCCCCTTAAATTGTGCTACATTTGTAATAAAAATCCACTGGTGGGTTGAGCAGCAGAGTTGAATGGGTTGCACCCATGAAAAACTTCCATTGCCAAACAGATTGTTCTGCTGTGGAGTTGTTTGTGACTTTTGTGGTTTATTGGATTAGATGATTGAAATCCGCAGAAACAAGCAATTTAACAATTAATTTATTTAATAAACAGTGGCCTCAGTAGCGTGTGGAAGAACTATACACAGGCACAGCAGCCTGGCACCTCCTCATGCTGGTCATCAGCTTGGTCATAAAGATGGCATCCCATTCTTGAATCAGCATTTATTGTAAATCAGCTGTTGTGTTTGAGTAAGCTGTTTGACATTGGCAGATAAATATTTGGCAAGTTTTCCATTGCTGCATTTTTCAATCTGCCACAAAGTGATTCTGGCACACTGTCGGGCAACTTAGTAAGAGAAAGCAGTCCTCTACTCACACAGTATATAGTGTGAGTGGGGTCCTGCTGACTTCATCGTTAGTCTAACCTCAGATTCAGGAGAAACATTGTGGTTTTCATCCTGGTTACAGAATGCTGGATCAGGTCTCTGTCCTTTCAAAGATATTTGAGGGTGCATCTGGGTTCTCATGGGTTTTGTGAACTTTGTGAAGAGAAGGTGATCATTTGCATCCCTCCTCTGTGAGGTGCTTTGGCTGTATGGGTTGTCTGACTTGTTCCCACAAGCCATTTAGTCGGAGTACAGCCATTGCAAGAGCTTGGGCCGCATTGTCAATAATAAGTTGGACAATAAGTATTGGGTATTGGACTCTGCCAAGGTTGCCCTTCGTCACCAAGTTTATAATTTTTATGAACAAAATAAAAGGTAAAAGGGAATTATGTCCATACACTCACCTACGGTCACAAGTTGTGGGTAGTGACTGGAAGAAGGACATTGTAGATACTAAAAGGTGGAGATGAGTTTTCTTCAAAGGGTGGCTGGCCTTTCTATAGCCCTTTCCCACTAGTACCTACTGGCCCGGCTTGACTCAATTCTTTTTTAAGGGCTTTCCATTATTTGGTAGCACCTGGTACCAGGTACCTTTTTAGTACCTACTGCTCTGGGGTTCCAAGTGATGCATACCACTGAAAATGTGATGTCAACAGACTGCATACTGCCGAGAGGTCAGTCAGTGGCACGAAGGAGCAACTCCTTCACAAAAATCAAAACTGCCCTTTTTGAAAGCACAGGAGAGAAATGGCTTCGCACAAAGCAACATGTAAGTGCACACGTTTACCATTGGTTTAGCAGCAGGTATAGCACCTTCTCAATGTTTTCATTTGCTGTGTCGTTTGTGTTACATACAAATGACATCACTGGACTTTCAGCTCCATTGCTATAAAGGCCCCATGCACGCTGAGGCTGTACTCACTCTGCTAGGTTGCTGTAACCTGATCCTGAACAAGTCAAAAAAGATAGATGGAGGTCAAGTTCTGCAAGTTTGGAAGTTCTGGCTTTCCATTCATTGCAGGATATTTTTGACTCACTTTGACATATGTACAGAAATATCTTCATGAAAAAGAATTTATGTCTATATTAACATGTATTTATTTAAAAAAACAAACAAACATAAATGACAAATAACACACCATATAAAAAACAAACAAACACAAGTGTCATACAGTATATACAAGATGCATTTTGATGAAGACAACATTTCAGTAAAACTTCAGTAAAAGTTGAAAATGCTAGCGTTTGTTGGGCTGATGGTGTGCGTTGGCAGAAGAACATTGAGGTTAAGAGTATTTACAGTTGTGGTCTGAAGTTTACATTCACTCACCACGGGCATTATTGCCATGGTAACACTGAGCTTTTAATGGTTTTTCGCGCTGTTCTTTTCCCAGAGTGGAATGATTGAACATTATACGCCTTTAATGACTTAAAAAAATAATAATTGGGTCTAGACGTTTATATATAGAATCAATACTCTATATACATGTACTAACTTAGTTCTTTAAGTTACTGGTGCTGGATTTCTCCCTATGATGTATTGTATGTAACTTCTTACCACAACTGTAGATTAAGGCAGGTCTACATTTTCACATTTAACTCAAACAAAAACAAAAAAAAAGCTACTTTAAAACAGAGACATTCAGGGGCACTTCAAGTAGTTTAAAGAGCTGTATCTCAACCACTGAACATCAATTCATGCAACATACAAATCTTTAATCTTTCCTTTAATTTCTCCTCCTTATCCACTTTTAGCCCTGAGGATACATAGTCAATATTTCGTTCTATTTTCATTTTCAGTACAGAATCCCAAACTCAAGGTAATATACACAGCTAAGAAGTACTGGAAAGGTTAAAAAAGTACATAATTAGAAAACATTAATAACACTATTATTGTGTCAAAATTTCCGGGGATCCATATTGTTTAGATTGATGAATTTTTGACATTTGGATTTAGAACTATTATTGTGAAGATAAACACAACAACAAACACAACATGCAACTGAAAATGTTGTGCTCTCAGAATACTAATTTCTACATACCAGTTACTTATTGTTGTGCTTTTAATTTAATATAGATATATGTATTTTATAGAGTTGGGTGTTTTGAAACGTGTTGATTGTAGTGCTGAGACGTAACTTTTACGTTAAAGGCAGTTATTCTCCATTTCTGCCTTGTGTTGCAGTTTTTACAGTTTGACTACCATCTGGTGAGTAGCTTTTGAGTGTTTGCATATAATCTCATGTCTTACATGCAAACTATGGGTAACAAACTATGGGTAGTCTGCTAGCAACCAAAGCCATCACAAGGAGGCTTTTGGTACAGCACCCTCTTTGTGACCTATTTTATCCATTCACACTGATTCACACAAGCACTTTTTTCTATGCTTTTTCTATGTAAGTGCTTTCTATCTAACATTCAAACACATTCATACTCCGCTGGATATTTGACATATAGACTGGAGCAGATGGGGATCCAACTACCAACCTTTCAATTTGTAGCTGACATCCAATTTTTCCCTTCCAACTGTTGGTTGCATCTTGAGCTACATAAGCATGATGTCACTCAGCATGTAGCCAGTATTGGTAACTTCATCACGTCAACTCAGATGACATGAGTTGTTGTATTACATAGAAGACATATAGCACATACAGTGCATCTTAGTGGTTCAGAAAAGCCTTGTCAACTACGTTTTGTCACTGAGGATGGAGTGTGAGCATCAGCTATGCACAAACTTGAGCCCCATAATGCTGATTTTGCTATAAATTATGCAGAGCTCCTTTCAGTAATCCTTACAAGTGAATTAGTAAATTGAGAGCACTTATTTATGTTGTGCTCTTCAAATCACCTGGCCTTAACAGAAAGTTGGTTTTGTGGCTCCAGAGGCTCCTGATAAATCACTGAAAGTAACCAATTCTGAATGTTTAGTAGACCCAGAATTAAATTAAAATCTGTTCACATTAGCTGCAACTGTCATCGACAAAATTCCACAAATCCCCACAGCACTTTGTTTACCTTGCAATGTTCAAGTGAAAAAACAAAAAGAAAAAAATAATGCACCTCGACTTTGCATGAAGTCAGTGAGAACGCATGCCAGCATGCTACTGTATACAAAGGAATCAGAAGAAGGTTGACTCTACAAGATGAAGAGCACTTGAATTCGTTCATTACACTTTAACCCTTCACCCAGTGTGTGCACCGAGCATCAGCCAATCAGATCACAGTTCAGTGTCTTGCCAGTGGAAACAGTTCCATGTTTCCACTGGCAACATCAGGAATGGGATTTCTTATATGAAACTGGAATAAAATGAACTTATCCTGAAAGGAAAACTCATTTTACCTGCAGTTACATACAATAATAATAAAAACAATAGTTTGACATTTAGGTGGCTTTAATTCGTGACATGTGATACCCAGTCATTCTAACCACATGGTGGCTATGATTAGCACAGCAACACAAACTCATTTATTTCAGCCACAGTGGACCAAAATAAGCCGATGCAGTAAAGCCTGCAGTTCCTGTAGCTGGAGGGCTTCTTTTAAAAAGACCCTATCTGCTTTTTCTTGTTTTCTGTCCTGTATTCACTGCTGCAGTCTCTGATGTTATTAAATGTAAAAGTAATCCCAGTGAACAAAAAGTGCCAGCTTCAGACTGCTCTGTGCTGCAAGTTCACGAGCACTGGGTGCTGCCCCTCTGCAGGCTTCCAGAAGACGCCTAATCAGATGAACGTGGGCTTATGCCCAGGCCTTAAAGAGACAGGAGCTAAAAAAGCTTTTTTGAGACAACAGATGAGTTGAGGGGTTGCTGGAGTGCTGAAAGTGAGAACAATAGAGGCTGCTGAAATGTATTACCTCCCACATTTCTTGTCCTTGATGAGCAAGAGAAGCTCCGAAATAAGCTTCAGTCCAATTTTGGCCACCTCCACCTCAAGTTAGCTTAATCAAGCTGACACCAAGAAGGAGGTTCCTGTATAGAATTAATCTCTTCTTAACAATCCTGTTCAGATGGCACTATGAGGTCTCACAGACCCAGTTGGTCCTTTGCAAGGTGAGTTGCTCCACTCTCTCCATTCACACCTGGCAGATGTTGTAGTAGACTGTGTGTGCATTCATCTGGCTCACCGAGTCACCCGTCAAATCAAACGTGCAGTCTTTGTGCGTGTGCATCTCCGTCATTGGCACATTGACCGTGTTGGAGTTTTTGTGCGGAGTCTGTGTCCCGTAGGATGGGACAGGCTGCAGACGAAGTGCAAAAACATGTTAGCCTCTTACTGCAGCAAGATCAGCATGCTTAATCAGCAAGCTAGCTAGCGACCAGTTAACCCCTGCTTTGAGTTTCATTGCTAATCTAGAGGAACTAACTTCAACTTCATTCAGAACACACAGAAAAAAACATCTGCCTTCTCACAAAGAGGTGTTTAAAGCAACATGCCCAAAACAACTCAAGAAATGTTGATCAGTGCTGGTAAGTTGACTGTGACAGAAACAGGTTCTGGATGTGCTATCACGACTGTGGCTATCTATTAACAGACTGTTCTTCCTGGTAACATGGAGCACTGAGTTCAGTAGATATGGGTGGAGCTAGTCTGAGGCTCAGTATTACAGTAGGAGCTTTAATCCTTTGTAGTTGTTGGTCCAATCTGAACACACCTACTGCTGTAATCTTATTATGTCCATAGACATGAATGAAGTAACAGGTCACAGGCTCAGGTTTATAGTCATCAGGTACATACAGAGATATGTGGTCTGTCTCCAGTAACGTTGGTCACATAAAGACAGTCATATAACTGGAACATGGCCCAAACCCTCTAATAAAGGTAAAAGTCCCATAAATACAATGATGAGACACAGATGTTTTCAAGTTTGCTGATAGTTGAGTAAATTTGTTGTTGGGAGTTTTTAAGTATTTTCTATTCAAAACAGACTCTAAACAGTTTGCACATCACTACGTTCTGTTATATTACCCTATTACACAGCATTTTTTTTTTTTTAAATTAATCTTTTTTAGAAACAGGATCATACTAATATACAGTTGTGGTCAAAGGTTTACATCCGCTAATCACAGGAACAAATTTCATGGTCATTTTGGGCTTTCTGTTAATTCTTTGAACTGTTCTTTTCCCAGAATGGGATGCTTGTACAGCATCCATCTTTCAGTCTTGGATTATCTCTAACATTAGGCCAATACAAGAAGAAACAGGCCCTGCCCGATATGTACATATGATCACTTAAATACTTTAATAAGAGGTGCTGAATGTTCTACAGTGTCTTTTGACTTGAGAAGGCCAAGGTGTATAAACTTCTCACATGATAAACATGATTTGTAGTTTTGCTGGACAGAACTCACTGGACTGACCAATCCTGAGAACATTGGGAAAGTCCAAAGAAAAAAGTGAAGATCTAAGAAAGAGAACTCTAGAGTTGCACATGTTGGGAAGTTCTCTTAGTTCTCTTAGAGCCATTTGCAAACAACGTCAGATTCTGATATCATCAGATTGTACGTAAGTAGGTTGTTCAGCTGTATCATCACTTTGCCAAGATCTGTAAGATGACCCAAACTGTCACCCTCAGATGACAGTGGAAACTGCTGGAACATCAGTGTCACTGTCCACAGTGAAGTGAGTTTTACATCTCCGTGAACTGAGACGGTTGGGACTGAGAAAGAAGCCACTATCGAGAACTTCAACCTCAACTTAAATTTGTCCACACGGAGACTTTCTAGAGAAAAGTTTAATCATAAGACGACACAAAGTTTGAGCTATTTGGCCAAAATGACAAGAGGTGTGTTTTGAGGAGTAAAAGGTGAGGTGGTGGTAGCATCGCTCTCTGCTGCTGTTTTGCTGTTAGTGGTACTGGTATATTGCAAATGAATGGAATGTGTCCAAACAGAACAAGATAAAAAGCATTAAAACATACAAAAAACACAACAGCTTAAATAAAGACAGAGTCGTTTGGACCTGGAAGAAGGTTTCATATGTCATAACTTTACAATTGGATAATTCCAAAGAGACATCGAAACTGCTTTCCAAAGCCCTGACCTGTGCCAGGAACCTAACCAATTTAAATGATATTTACAAATTCTTCCAAGAAGAGTGATACTTTGCCATTGTTCATAGCATCGGTCAATTCAAAGAGTGCTGTCAAGCAAATCCTTTCATGCTGGCAATTAGAAACTACCAGGTGTAGTCGATCATGTTTTTACCTTTCCTGCTGTGCTCAGGGGAAAGTCTTTCCGACAGAGGTGCGCAATGATTCCTGCTGCAAGGGCGTCACCAAGAACGTTGATCATGGTACGAAACCTGTCACTGCAGAGAGAAGGAAAGACAAAATGCCACAAGACCACCTTGCCAAGGACTGATTCCATCCTTTGAAACCTGTGATTTTCCATAATCAGCACTTACAGGATCCAATCAATGGCTACGATTAGTGTGATGTCATCTGGTGGCAGGCCTACTGATGTGAGTACGATTACCATGGTAACCAGACCAGCCTGAGGAATCCCAGCTGCTCCAATGCTGGCAGCTGTAGCTGTGATACTGGAAGACGGGGAGACATGAGGAGAGTTAGAGATCAAAACTGAAAGAAAATGAGCAGACAGCAGGCTTCTTCAATGTTTATTGTGTATTTTCATAAAGTTTTAAAGGCTCCACTGGCTACACAGGAGAGTATAATCTGTGTCTCCCCATGCACACAGACTGGTTCTATACAAATAAAGTGAAAGTAACTGTTTGTCTCATTTTACCTGATGGTGACCAATTGGCCAAAGTCCAGCTCGTAGTCATTAACCTGAGCAATAAAGATGGCTGCCACTGCCTCATAGAGAGCTGTGCCATCCATGTTGATAGTGGCACCCACTGGGAGAACAAAACGAGCGATTTGCCGGTCCACATGACAGTTTTCCAACAAACACTTCATGGTGATAGGCAGTGTGGCAGAGCTGTGGACAGGTGGCATTCAAATAAAAGATTAATAGGCCCATATTCTGTTTCGTATCTTCACTCTAGGATTCTCCTGAAGTAGATTTGTTATCAAGATAGATTTGCATGGTGTTTTGCTCAATTAGGGTTTAGCATATTTGCTATGAACCTTTCCAGGACTAACACACTGAAACGTGGGAAGCAGGTTAAAGTAGGGCTGACCTGGAGGAGGTTGCCAGGGCGATGACCATAGCCTGCAGGAGGCCACGGATATATCTGAAGGGATTCTTCCTGGTGAGAAGGAAGTAGAAGAGAGGAAGGAGGACAAGTCCATGAACAAAGAGCCCGGTGAGCACAGTGACACCGTACCAGCCCAACTTCTTCCCCAGTGTGCTCGGATCCTGCATGTCCAGGATCTTCCCTGCCACCAAAAAGATAATCCCAAATGGAAAATACCTGAAAGAACAGAACACCCCAAATCATTATGAATCCTATAAGGAGCAAAACGTGAAGTTTGTCCCTGAAGCTCAAGATAAAATTCTAGTAATTAAATGTTTTACATTCATTCCTTTCATCTTCATTTCACATATTTTTCATATATACCTTGTTCTTGAGTGGAGTTCAGATATCATTAGTTTGTTTAGAATGATGAACATAGATTTCTTGAAGTCCACTGAGCATTATTTTAGAAAACTTGATCGGGGTTTTGCAAGAAAGAGTTACTATATTAAAATAAGTCAAAAAATATTTTTCAATATGAAAAATGTAGAAAAAGACAGCCTCTCCCATTTAAGCTCATCTTCTCAGGAACCTCATGACTATTCTTCTTCCACTTTTTTGATCATTCCATAGAAGTCCTGTTATGTTCTCTTGTGCAATATACCTCTGGGTGCTGGATCCAAAGAGACACCAGTACTGGGACTCGGCATGACTGTCAAATGAGTGACATTTTTCTTTTCTTTTTTAAAAAAGGATGAGAATGCTTCTGGTTTAGCTCCACGTGTGATCTCACCAACAATAGCATTCTTTGAGGGTTGATTTAGACTTAGGCGTATACATGCATACAGAATAAAACCCGTAGAGCTGCATCTGTTTGTGTTGAGCATTAAGGTTTTAAAGCCTTGCTACAGTTTTAAATCTCCTCGTATTTGGTATTTGTCTTGACAGTTGACACATATGAACACAAAAACACAGCTAGTTAAGAATATAATAAAAAAATATATACAATGTGTGTTGGTGTGACTATTTTTCACCCAGTGAGATTTGTTTTTGTGGTTTAGTTTAATTAAGCTCACCTTTTGTTGGGATAGTGACATTCATTTTCAGTAATGTAAATACCAATAAAGTCAAATGAATCAATCACTACAAGCTTTCATGGCTCATTTACACAGCCAACCATGCACTTTTGATTCAAACACAGGTGTAGAAAGTGGCAATTGTAATACAGGCTCTGCATGGCATTGTTCAACCCCGCAAATTAAGACTGAGAGTCTGCACATCAGTCTTTCTTTGATTGTCAATTTGAAATTATTGTGGGAGTTAACAGATCTAAAATGATTCCTAATTGTATGACTGTACACGGAGTTTTCATCTCACCAAACAGCAGCATTGATGATCTTCATGACACACTCGTTGATGCACTGACAGACATTGATCAGTGGGATTCCTCGCTCTCCCATCCTGCCCAGCAACAAACCTGCAGCACACATAAACACTGATTATGCTTGCGTGTCTATGCAAGCTTCAGCTGTGTAAATGTTATCACAGATTTTGCCCATAAATTAAGTAAAATTGGTCTTGACTGGTTCATCGCACAACCTGAAAGTGGAACTATTATGTTTTCCTTGTTGTCTGTCACACTTGCTTGTGCTCATGCACATATTAAAAAAGACGTAATCCCTCTAAGCCAAAAGAATAGACTTCACCGTGCTCTCATTATTCAGTTTCAGACATTTTTATTTCAGTTCTGGGACCCATATATTGTCATATAAAGAGAATATCTTATATAACATTATTTTGTTATATAACAAAATAGCAGTTTCTGTCATATCTCTGTCATATCTCAGGCACAGGCTTCTGTGCCTGATATATGACAGAAACTGATCAGTTTAGAAAAAAGTTTCAAGGGTTACTCTTAGTAGGCTTCCAAGCAGAAAAGAGTTAAAGGGCCTCACAGCAGGAAAAGCTTGTTTCACAAGGTGGATGAACTTAGGGGCTACACTATAGAAGTATGAATAAAGATGATTTTTTAACTGGCAATCATGCAAACAATATTCTAGTGGTTACCAAAAAGAAAAAATAGATTCAGAAATGACCAGGTCATTTCTGATCAGGTCATTCCTGATCAGGTCATTTCTGATCAGGTCATTTCTGATCAGGTCATTTCTGATCAGGTCATTTCTGGTTACAAAAACCAACATGTTGGCAGTTAAAACGCTAATGATGAGGTTTCAAAATTTAGGATGTTTGCAACCCCGATCCCACTCACCCATAGTTGCAGAGAAGATAACGATGCCAAGGACATTCATCTGCTGGCTGCTGCCTGGACTTGTCTTGTATATGATATCTGGAGGAGGAGTCAGCTCGAGGTACACCATGCGCCCTTTGGGGTCATTGTCATCAGGGATCACATAGACAAAGTTGGGCTGAATTGTTTTGGTTGGGACTTTGAGGATGGGAATCAGGTCTGTTTTGTACTGAAGAAAGAAAATCATATTTAGTTACAGGATTCGAGCTTGTAGCATTAAAGAAACAATACAATTCTGTTGTCTTACCTGTTGAAACGTGGCCTCAATTAGATTGGAAGGAACCATGTTTCTGTGAAAAACAAATGACATAATTAGCTTTTAAAAAAAACAAAACAAACTGTGTTATATGGTGGTTTTGTTTCCTGTGGTGTTTTATACAGGTACTGAGGGACCACCTCAACAACATGTGAACATCAGCATTTGATGAATTCCCAACCAAACTCCTCTCTACCCGCTGCCTCTTCTGCATAGGAGGAGCCTAGGATTCCTCCATGTTGTCCGTTTCTGGTCTTATTATTTTTTATTTTGGAATAAACTTTATTTAGCAGCACCACTTGGGTGGCTCTTCTATGTTGCTCCCGTTCAATCCCGACACATATTGGGGGGTCATCCAGGACTCATACCTGGTGCTTTTGGCACCCCAAGACATAACTCCAGGGATTTAAATCAGCTATGAATAATCCTCCATTTTCTCCCTATAAGCTATTCCATGGAGTGCTCAGGATCATTATGTATTTTAGCTTTCAGATAGAATCTTGGTTGAAATAAAAGAAGCAATCTTTCATCACCATGCTTACCATACTTCAAATCTGGTTTGAAGTACTTCTTTAGTTTGCAATTAATGAGGTCAGACGCCATCATCCTTTTAGAAGTTTGCAGCTATCTGTGAGTTAGAATAGCCTTGCTGGTGGCTGATTTGGATAAGTGGTTGTATATTAGTAAGTGCCTGGAAATGCCTTTGTGATGAATTAGGGGATGGGGAGAGGAAAGTCTGGACCTGGAAAAGCTACAGCAAATGACTGGATGGATGGATAGCTGTAACTCTAGGAAACAGCATTAACAGGAGCATCTATGAGGCAATCACAACTGGGAAAGCTGATCTTTTTTTTTTTGGAAAACTCTGATATACCTGATCAGATACTTAGAAATACAGAAAAGCTGTAGATGTCGATGTTTTATACTAGCTAAATTATGCTGTTATTAAATAGTTCATAAATATGGTGAAAACATACAACAAAATGTATCCAACTCAAGATTTCAGCCACACTAATGAGAGAAGAGGCAGCACATGTAGGCTGACATTCAGATGACTCATGAATGTTCACAACATATGAGTATTTCCATGTTTATCCTCTATAGGATGACTGTCTGCAACCTTTGCTGGGAGGGGTTCATCACCTCAGGAGGTAAACAATCCGACTAATCCTTCCAACATGGGAGTGACTTTCAAACATGGCACGAGAGCTTGGTCTGCCAACGTGCCACAGCAGAGATCATGCACCGCCACTGACTTGGTTAATCTATCACTTATCCCTGCAGGATTACCAAAAATATACTGATCAGCCCTGCACTCTAATTGGATTTGTGTGTGTGAGAGAGAATAAGAGAGAGTGTGTGTTAGTGTCTTTTCTACGTTTTGTTGACCTCAGTTCAGCTGAATAGGTCAGAGTGGATGTGCATCTGGATGGTGATCTCTAGTACTCAAAACAAACTGTAATTCTGTGTGCACGTTTCTATGCTGCTGTGCACCAATCCTCATTTCCCCGAATCTCACAGAGGCCACAGAGATGCAACAAGCACAATTACAGGACATGTACCAAAGTGAAATAAACCAGAATTATCCTTTTGATGTGTGTTTTCCTCCAAAGCAGCATACCCCAGGTTCATGGGAATTTTGTTGTTATTTAGAGAAAAAGCCTGGCACATTTAGTTTCTGCACATTCTCCAAGTTAAGTGTGAAACTTTTTACAAACTACACAGCAAAACAGAATGAGATTTAGCACACTGAATACAGCATTCATAGAATCTCTCATGGTCCCTGAGGCTTGGACCAAGGGTTTTGAGTTTTGAGGGTATTTGGGGTATTCTGGTTTTGTATTTTTGATAATCTTGTATTATTTTTCTGTATTCTGTATATTATAGTCTTCTGGTTATAGTGTTATTTTCACATTCCTGGACTTTTGATAACCTTGGTTTTTGTGCTGTCAGTTTCCTGATTCCTGATTTATTGATCTCTTTTCTGTCTCCCCAGTTCTGTCCCTGTGTCTGTCCCGTCTCTCTGTGTCCCTTGTCTGATTTCCCTTTTTTACAAAGTTTGTACGTTCATGTGTTGCTTTCAGTTTTTGCTTCCTCTGGCTTGTTATTTAGATTTTGTTCAGCTGTGTTCCCCAGGCGTGTCCACTCTGTCCTAATCTCCTCATGTGTATTTGAACCCTCAGTTTGCTTCTGTTCTTTGTTGTGTCCTCTCTTATCCTTTATGCTGTGTGCTCATCTGTGTGTATGTTTTTCCACTAGACCTAGTTTCTCAGTCAGTTTGCTCCTGCCCTGCTCTGTCATTGTGTTTTTATTAACCAGTCAGTTGCCAGCTAATAAAAGCTGTGTTTTAGGCTCAGTCTGTCTCACAAGTCCTACATTGGGGTCCTCTTCCTGCTTGCTACACAGCAGTTTCATGACATTGCCATCATCTGCACTCATCTTTTTTTTAGCATTTACTTTCACTTTTTCTTTTACAGTTTGCTCTTTCAAACGCAGAGAACAATTATCACCACACAAATAACTGGCAGGGACCATTCCAGAGTCTCCAGCTGACTTTTGACCTGTCACACCTGATGAGGTCGAGGAGGGCATCAGCCGAGGTCATGACAGGCCCGCCACCCAGCCGGTTGCTCTCCATCTCTGTCCCCACACCTGGTTTGATGATGATCACGAGCAAGATGCCGACCACCACGGCGATGAAGGTGGTCCAGAGGTAGTATGTGACCGTGAGGACACCCATTCGGCAACATGCCTTCGACTCCATCGATGATAGACCCGACATTAAACTGCACAGCAAGACAAGGACAGAGGGGGACTTAGAAAATAGTCTGGATCCATCAACAGAGAGGATATACAACTGTACCATGGTGCTGACTGAGAGGTACTGAATAAGAATATATATCATAGAAAATATAATAGATTTGGGCTGCTTCTTCAGACTATTTGTTTTAAAACCAGTTTGGGGACATATCTAACAGCAAAATCCTGTTCTGGTGTTAGAATAATACTCTGTATTAACTACTTAAGAGAAGATTGAAATTTGACTGATAGAAAGCCGTGGACACAGTTATTTTTGTGGGTGGCCTTATTGCGTAGATTTGATGCTGGGAGGAGACACAAATCACACTGAGGTTGTGTGAGGAAGGCCATGAAAATGTGTGTCAAGTCAAATATGTTTTTCTTTTGGAGGATTTACCCTTTTAATTTATGGAGGAGATTATTTATATCACTCATATGAATAAAGTTCATAAGTCCTGTCATTGGACTGGACTTTGATATATCTTATAAGTGTCATAATTGTCAGAATCAGTATCTCAAGGCAAACGTTTAAAAAAAAAATGCTGTTAATATGCCTTTGTTTGATATTTTTATATGCATAATTTATGGATTTTCTTTAACCATGTGGGTGAGGAAACATATGTGGTAACACACCGACTATGATTTGCAACAAAAATGTGGTCCCACTGTAAACACCTGCTGATAGATTTAGTCTCAATTAGAAGGCTCAGTTGTCCCTGGAAAAACAATTTACACACAAACTGGACTGTTCCTAACAAACAGGTAAAATACTGCATGTTTAACTGAAATAACTGTAATAATAATAATAATAGTTTAACACAACTGGCACAGTTCGTGTCTAAAGTCAGATACACTCTCTGAGGAGCGCAAAGCTGACCTGCAGAAAAACAACACACAGGAAATACAGCAGGCTCAAATGAAGTGGGATGATCCTTTAAGGTGTTTTTGTTAAAACAAGAGATTTAACATCACAGCCTTCTAAATCTAAGAGTTCTATAGGGGGCTTTTCTCTTCTCATGGGTTCATATGGCCAGAGTTTCAAATAATGAGATCAGCCTTTGTACAAGTAATCCCTGCAAGCCACAAACTCAGGCTTCAGACTGTTCTAAAGGTCGTATCCTTAAGTGTGCATCTATGGTTGTGAACACAGAAGCCCCACTAACCTGCTTCTTCAACCTTTAAGTTGAAGAAGTTTGAGAGGAGCATCTTATCAGAAGAAAGTTATATTAAAGGGGGAGGAGCTCCAATGTTTCACACAGAGGATGAACTTAGGGTCTGCACTAAGGCCCAGTATAAAAAATAATTATTTGATTGGGACTATTTCTCACCCTATGATAGCTAGGGCAGCTTTCAAAGCCCATGTGCATGACTGGATGGATTACTTGAATCATACAAAGCTACTCTAGTACAAGAATACAAAGCTGAGCATAAACAGTCCACTTTAAGGAAATCTAACTGCACCCTACAGAATGCAGACTGTTGCAAAGCCTCATGGTTCTGATTGCAGTGATTTTCCTTGTCGTCCAGGTGTGTCGGTACATTGACCCACCTGGATGTGATGAGAGGAAGGATGAGCATCTTCAGCATCCTCATCAGCAGCTCACCAGGAAAAGAGAAGTAGATCTTGGCCTGTAGAGACAAAAACAATCACTATTTTAAAAATAACAAAGGTTTTCATTTGTAATCTGTTAGTGTGTGTAATCTTGAATTCAGCTCTGAGTAACAGTTTAAACAGATGGCTTTTCATTTACATTTAATAAGCTGAATCACATGAATTTCTCTGAAAGTTTTAACCAAGAGAAATAAAATAAAATAAAATAAAATAAAATAAAATAAAATAAAATAAAATAAAATAAAATAAAATAAAATAAAATAAATCGATTAACAAAGCTTAAAGTTCTGTTTCGTGGTCTTAAACATTTAGTTGGAACAAAACTTTGGACAGATTTTATGGAGAGACGGCGCCACAGATTGGTCATACAGCCACAGAGGGTGACACGCTGAACATGACGCACATCGTGCTGAATCATTGAAAACTTCATAAACTCAGTACACATAATGGATAATTACAACATGCCATTTGTCCGCACAGAAACTCTGGGTCCATGTTTAAAAAGATATGACATTAGATAATTGAATCTGACAGGAGTTCCATATATTTCCATTAAATAATGTTAGCATGCAAGTCTGAAATGTGTTTTCACAGAATTACAGCACAACCTGGTTTCCAATCCTCCACGGAGATTTCTGTTTCCAAATTTTCAATCCAAGCATTTATCTTACATTCACTTTGTCTGATACACCGGTTTGGCTGCTCCTTGATAAAAGTCTCAACCAATTGGTAGGTATAGAGAAAATATTCAGTGAGAAGCAGTTCTCTGTTTGAGAATGCCTCATTGCTGCCAGAGGTCAGAAGATGAAAAGATATAATAACCACTTATTACAACCAAAGTATGTGAATTACATCAAGCCTTAAAGCAGATGAGCTACAGCAGCACCTGAGAATGCAAAGTGGACACTGAAAACCACACAGGCTCACCAAAATGGCACTAAAGAATATTGGAAAAAATGTTGCCTGGTCTGATGAGTTTGGTGTAAACAACATGACAAACAGCTTTTACTGGATGTGGAGGTGTAATAGTGAGCAGATTCTTGTCAAACTTTTGGTGCTTTAGTACCAACTGAGGATCATTTACATGCCACAGCCTGACTGACCTCCACAGTCACCAGATCTCAGTCCAGTGGAGCACCATCGGGATGTGGTGGTACATGAGATTTCAATCATGGATGTAGAGCTGACAAATCTGAGCAACTTTGTGATGCTATAATATCTAATAATGTCTCTCTGGACCAAAATCTGTGAGGAAATGAGGACCTTCCAGCACCTTGTTGAATCTATGCCACAAAGAATTAATGAAGCACTGAAAGCAAAGACGTGGTCCTAACTGGAACTATCAAGGTGTAACTAATTAAGTGGCCAGTGAGCTATATACTGTTATGTTATATGGTTTCATCTTATCTATTTTAATTCTTTTTATTTGATTATATTATTCCTCTGTTCAGCACTTTGGCAGACACTTGATGTCCTTTAAAAGTGCTATTTAAATAAAGATGACTTGGCTTGACTGTAAACTCTTATGAACAGGTTCTGATGAAACTTTGAGTATTTATCAGAAATCAAACACATCAGGTTCCCAATTCTGTCTCATCTCATCTATAACAAATAGTAACAACAACAACAACAACAACAACAACAACAATAATAATAATATCATTTAACACAAAGGACAGAAGTTCATCAGTCAGTAAGGATTTGTGAAAGTTTGCACCACATAAACGGAGCTTCCAGCAAGGTATTCATCGGCCTCAATATTTATGATCACAGTGCTGCCTTTTTGGTTACTTAATTACTTAGTTATGATTATTTAGTTTATTTATCTTTCAGAATGATGGATTGGCCACTTTGCGTATTATCTCTATCTGTAGCTAAAAATAGTCACTGTTGGTTAGGATGTGTTTCTAAAGTCTGCTGATATGACACAGACCAGTCGTGCTTTTGTTGCATCATTTCTGTAGTTCTCTTCTCTTTCACTTTTTTAATTCAGTTTAGGACCAAACTAAATGGTAGATGTAAAAGTAAATTAAACCAAAAAAAACGTTCATTCCACAAGGATGCAAGAATAAATCTCTGTGTCATAACACATAATGTAAATACTGTGATTAGGGTTAGGCTTTCTAAAAATGCAGCTCATTCATAATGTTTTTTTCCTCTGAGTTTATTTTTTATAAAACTGCTGTTAAAACTAAATTTGTATAAAGTGCATTTAACTTAAAATGAAGAAGAAGTCTTTCACTTTAGTGTTCTCTCATAAGTTTGCAGGATGGACATTATTTTATTTGTTAGTTATGTTTGAGGAAACAAGTTTGCATATTTTAATTAAACCAACACATATATCTGATACAGGCAGGCAAATAAAAAAAATTAATTAGTGAGTGTTTAAAGAACAGCTTGTCCATGCCCACTACGATATCACTGACATGTTGGTCTCCTTAAGCTGTGTTTAAATGTGTTCTAGAAATAAACTTGACTGACTGACTTAGAAAGAACAGGAGAGTCACTGAGTGGTCCAGCTGTAATCGGCCGGGGGTGACTTTAGTCTGGCTGAGAGGGATCAATTCTTCTCGGAAAGACCGTTCACACACAAACGGAACTATTTTTAACAAACACATGCTCTGAAGTGCATGTGCTCATAGGTCACAGTTTTACTTCACATAACTGAGTTGTTTCGTTGGGTTTTCAGAATCCGCAGACACACAGATTGACAGTGATGGAGATTAAAATCACATCAACATTTTCAGATTAAGTTAATCTCAGTTAACTTTAAAATCTTTGTTTGATTTGTGAAACAAGACACAGAGGTGTCATTCTGCTCATGCTTGCAACAAATAATGTAAATAGTTTTATTTTTCATCTGTAACTTTAATCTTTCTAGATGAACATTTCTAACCGAGTTGGTTTTATTTATTAACATTATATTAGAAGTGTATAATTAGTAACTGTTAAACAATAGCTTAAGAACTTATCCTATGATATCGTACTGAAATGTAAAAACTGCAGATGAATGAAAAAAACTCATGTTGTCTTCTGAATATAAAAATAACCAACAGTGATCAAAGTAAGCCATTATTATTATTATGTTTATACTATCATAGAGTTTTTTGGTTATATTTACAGTAAGATGCTCAGAGGCTGCACAAACAGCTTTGTTTTAACTGTTTCTTTTAAAAGCTCAGAGAGAAGAAGCCCTCTGAGAGTATGAGAGGCACTTCTTACATGGACGGATTAACGTTGGTGGATTTGGACTGGCTGCTCTTAAAGCTCTGTGACACTGTTTTTCTTCAACTACAGTGTGTACTCCAGAGAATTAACAGGCCAGGGACCTCTAAATTTCTTGGAAAAGTTCCCGTCAACATGGAAACTTAACAGAACAGTTGTGCTGAAATTAAGTGGCACTGTATATCCTGCATATCTGCATCTCTGAAACTGCGTGGTGCTATATTTATCTGTAATTCTATGAGTATCAGGTTGAAATGTAAAAACAGCTATTTATTATGCTTAGTACATTAAGCTTTGCAACCAGACGTGCTCAAACTCCTGCAAATACAAAATGAAATATTTGATATATGTCCTCAATATAATGGATTGCATTTATATAGCGAGGCTGCCGGACACTGGGGCCATCAGTGGCCAATACCAGAGACAGAGCTGGGGATTGAACCGGCAACCTTCCAGTTACAAGATGAGCTTCCCAACCCCCTGAACCACGGTCGACCCCGTCATAACCAAAACAGTTTGATCATCTTTGCTCTGCAGCAGTAGATTTGCTGTTTAAATTTAAACACATATCTGGATAATTAGCTTCTGATACAAACTTTAGTTTTCCCTTTTACCGCTCTTTGGTGTGTATATTCATCGTTTAACAGTAAGAACTCATTGGACAATGTAAAAACTAATCTTGTTATGAAATGACATTTGTTTAATTTTATTTTTTAAACGTTCATATAGTTCTTCACAGAGCTGACACATTGTGTTATAAAGCTTCCTAAGTTATCTGCAAGCTGCATATAGAAAGCATAAAAGGACAAAGGCGTGCAAACTGCATCCAGGACAGAAAAACGGCATTGTTCTGTTAAGAGAAATTTGGGGTTTTGCAAGCATCTGCAGAGATACTGTGCAATCATGAAGCTGGCCAACACCCCAGAGTGATGCCACAGCTGAGTAATTTGGGCAATGCAGTAATGTAACACATTACTGCATTGCATTGCAGTAATGTGTTATTAAATTTAATGCAGTAATGTGTTACATTACTGCATTGCATTGCAGTAATGTGTTATTAAATTTAATGCAGTAATGTGTTACATTACTGCATTGCATTGCAGTAATGTAACACATTACTGCATTAAATTTAATAATCGCATTACAGTTACAAGTATGTTGTTGTTGTGTTACACAGGTTCTTCAAGAGATCAGGAGATCAGAAAGATCTGATTAGAAAGAAACATCAGTCATGCCGTTGTCTTTTTGGACTTCAGCTACCAGCAGCCAGCTGACTTCAGTTTCTGTGCAAAGAAAAAAAAACTTTTGAAATGAAGCCATAGACACTACTTTTACTTTCAATGCACAAAAGGCCAAGGGCGCGATGGTGAAGAGCAAGCTGCGTCCAGGACAGAAGCAACTGCATTTATACTACTAACACAGCATGGGCTCCTTGCAAGCTGCACAGACAGCATATTTACACAAAACTAAAGTGCTGAGTGTATGTCGACCCCAGGCCAGCAGACAGAGCCCAAACTTAAGGCAACAGAAGCAAGGACAAGCCTTTCTACCTCTTCATGTTGCTACAGTAGAATCGCTGCAGTGATTTCTTTGAAGTCCCTTTGTTTTAAATTTTGTTGTGATGTTGTTATGAGTAATTCTTGGGAGTAATTTAGTAATATATAATACTGTTCTTTTAAAAAAGTAAAGAATAATATAAAATATACTACTTTTTTTTTTTTTTTTTAGAATGCCCCAACACTGGTTTTGTACAAGAAAATGTGAGTGAAATGTAAACCATAAATTTAAGTGTCACATTTTTACTACTTTTAGTTTGATTAAAACAATGATTAAAGAAACCTAACTGGACTAAACTATCCAAAGGCTGGAACTGGCAACTTTTCTCTCTTTCTTGGCTTGTACCTTCAGCTGTGTCCTTCATTCTCCTTAATGAGAGATACATAATGCAATAAGCAAGAAAAAATTGATATGGACTAGAAACTAAGAAGCACAATCTATATTACTATGTTGCTAATCAATCACATATAAAAACAATTTTCACTGTCCTTTATTTCTCCCCAGAGATGCTCTGTTGGGTTCAGACCTGGACTTGTGGTGGGTTTCATTCTGGATCTAGCCTGGCCACTCCAGGACTTTCACAGTTTTCCTGAAGCCTGTCTTTTTCTTTCTTGTTTACAGTAACGACTGTGTCAAATTCCCTGTGTATTATTCATCAGGTTTGTCACACTTTAAAAAAATTCTGGTTCTTCTTGTAGAATATAGCAAACGTGGCTATACTGGAGAAGTATTCTAGATCAACTGAAAGACTTTTCCAAGAGCTTTTAAAAATAATGAATTACAATAGTCCAGTCTAGAAATAAAAAACGAATAACTAGCGAACTAAGTTTTCAGCATCACTCAAAGACAATATGTTTGTCTTTGAGTGATGCACTAACTAGACTGCACAAATAATAGAAGATATAATAGAAGAGAGCCCTACATGTTACTTTAATATGCATGTTAAAGGACATGTCCTGGCCATAAGCAACCCCAAGATTCTTCAAAGTGTTACTGGGGGCCTAGGTAATGTCATTCAGAGTAAACATTTGGTTGTACACCATGATTCTATATTTTAGGGCCAAATATAATAACTCCAGTTTTATCTGAATTCAGCAAATTAGTGGTAATCCAGGCCTTTGTGTTTTTAAGACATTCCTGCAATTCAGCTAGTTCATTTGTATCTTCATAGCTAAAGTATCATCTGCATAGCAATGAAAATGTATGCAGTGTTTTCTAATAATATTGTGTAAGGGAAGCCTGTATAATGTATGTGTCATTTAAACAATAATGGTTCCAGCACAGAACCCTGAGGGACTCCTTAACTAACTTTTGTGTGCAGAGCTTTCTCATTTACATGCAAACTGGAGTCTATTAAACGGATATGATTTCATTTAATGGAAGACCTAATTTCTGTAGGAAAATAATGTAGTTTGTATATGCAATCTCGTTCTTTCGGTCACTACCCACAGCTCGTGACCATGGGTGAAGGTAGGGACGCAGATTCATGGGTAATTTGAGAACTTCGCTTTTACACTCAGCTCTCTCTTCACCACGATGGACCGGTACAGCGTCCGCATCACTGCAGCTGCAGCACCAATCCGTCTGTCGAGCTCCCGCTCCCTTCTCCCGTCACTCGTGAACAAGACCCCGAGATACTTGAACTCCTCCACTGGAGTTTAGGACAAGTGGAGGAGAAGGCTCGAAGCTCTGTATTAAAATGTCAAAAGTTCAGCAGGTTTTTTTTCAGTTTGTTGATTTACCTTCTTTTTTATTTCCTGTTTTGTTATGTTACAGTATTTTGTTAATTTGGTAACTCTTCCATCCCTCTCTGCTACTGTGTGTTTTGTATACTTTTTACTTATTTCCACAAAATATATATAAAATAAACAGAAAACAAAACAAAACAAAACCAAACAAACAAAAAAAAGTAATCAACACAGAAGCTGAAATTTAAATTTAAAAAGATACATCACAATAAATCAAGGCACGAGGCAAGGTAAAGACATTTGAAATAAAAATATCAACACAAAGCTTTAGGTTATTTTAAATATTACTATCAGCTTCACAGGAAAATGTAAACATAGAAACTGAAATTTTACATCCTAACAGAGTGTTTAAAGGCAGCTACTGAGCAGAAAGCTGAGAGAAGTAATTAACGGGAAAAGTGTTGGACAGTATCAATACAGGAGCTTAAAGGTGAGCTCCTGGCAGCACCGCTGAAGGTGACTTAACAGGATATTTGAAGGAAAGTATGTAAGAAGAAGTCCAGTCGACATAATGACGTGACGTAAATATGAAGCTGAGAGTTAATGGCATGCTGTTTGCTGTAAGGTGAACTGTACCTGTGTAGACATCTGACTTCCTCTCAACATAAAGCCTAGCGTGCAGCCGGTGATCACAGAGATGACTGACAGCGTGAGCAGCCCATTCCTCTTAAAGAAATTCTTCACCGTCCTCAGGTCCCCCTTCACTGTCTTCAGGAGGAAAGTCTTCATTTGGTCCCCCATCGTCTTCCCTGCATTTCCAGGCACGTACGAACTGTTGTCAGAGCGCACCTCCTCCTCAGCGTTCGGTAACAGAAGTTCCTCCATACCTGCTAAGATCTGAGCGTTTATATGTGTGGCTGGCAGGCAGACAAACCTGTGAGACCCAACCTTTTCCACTAAAGGATTAAATGATCACTGATCAGAGCCCAGGCAGCTCTGCGGACAGCCAGGCAGACTTACAGGACTAAGAGGCTTAAAGAGGTGGAGGAAATATCACAGGCCTTTGGCATCTGGTCCTGCTGCTAGACTCAATCGTGTTGTTGTTGTTTCGGTTTTACACCTTTTGGCAAAAGAGTCTGGGTGAGCATGGGTCAGAGGAACCTTCAGCTTTAGGAAGAGCTGCTGGACTCTCATTAACCTTTCACTTTGAAGTCTCAAATCAGGGTCAGGGTGACTGCACATGACGGGAGGAAATGTTAATGAACCTGTTGGTCAATGAATCTTCATTAACAACTATATTTACTCCAGAGTTCAGAGTTCCCTTTATTTAGTTGGACGTTTAAAATTCACACGTTTTTTTTAAGGCCCAAACCTTTCCAACACAGAGGCTTCATTTGTCTTAAGACAGGAGGCCACTTTATTAGCAAACATCTAATCAGCCAATCACATGGCAGCAACCCAATGCTGTTAAATACTGAAGTTTAAGCCAAGCATCATGTTGTGAAGAAAGAAAAAACAAACAAACACTTGTCTCAAAGTTGTTGTGCTTTTGCAGTTTTTTAGTTGGAGCTCTTGGAGTTTAGATTATGTGGAATCCCCATGAGAGTATACTGGTAGAAGTTTTTCCAGTAGCAGGACCTGCTGTCTGTGGGTTTAAGGGTTGAGCTGAGAACAGCAGTGGACCCTGGATCTCTCTCTGAGCTTCTATCAAACTTGCTGATTGCTTTTAAAAGCGGCTAAAAACTCATCTTTTAAACTTGCTTCTTGGTGACTTTTTCTGTTTTGATGTTCTACCATTTTTGTTGTGAAGCAGTTAGTGATATTTATCTTGAAACATGCTATATAATTAAAATTTAACTGTACTTTAGTTAATACACAAGAACAAGCACAGTACAGCAGATATTTTATTCATTAATTTTGAACTTAGAGAGTATTACAGTAATTCAGAGACAAAATGTTAACAATACAAAGATGTTAACAGTGTACAGCCCGCTCTAACGGCCATAAAGGACATTTTATAGATGGACAGACATTTTGCTTTGAGTGAGAAACAGCAATAAGAATCTAAAGGCACTGACTGAACAAAGCTCAGTTTTTATCGCAGTGCAGAACTGGTGAAGAAGAGTATGTTCTTCACATGCACTATGTTAGATATGAAAAGCAGAGGGCAGTAGAGGCACATTAACTCTAACCAGCTGAAAGCAAGAAGGTTTTATTATTAACTGCTCCTGTTTCATTCAAGTGAAGACGCAAAAAAGCCATGCTCGTTCTTCATTTGCTGGCGGAAGAGTTTGTTTGCCAGTTCCTTCTGTTTTGCTGTGGTCAGATACTTGTCGAGCAGCACTTTATAGTGCTGTTCTGGGTGGCCGTACATGTTGGACATCTTCCAGGTGAAGTATGCGTTGTGGCAGTTCTCGTTGAGCTGATTGGCTAGCCACAGCCACAGCCTGGAGCAGGGAAGCAGAGCCACGGCGAAGTAAATGGGATCCTGATTCTCCATGATGTCTTTGTAATCAGACAAGTACTTTTTCATGACAGGGGTTGGGTTAATGTTTGACACACTCTGTGGATGTGACAAGTAGATTTAATTATTGACACAGGTTAAATATAAATTGTAGCAATGACTTCAAACCAGTAACATTCCAGTTAAATATTTGAAATGTTAAATGAGGTTGCTGAAGCTTTCTTACATTGAGGTTTTAACGTGCTTTCAGCATACGTCTTGTAGCTTTCATACCTATCCTCCATGAAATTGTGGAGGTCCTCGGGGACCTTGACTTTGTTTCTCATCTTATCCAACATGTCTGTGACCACCACCAGATAGTTGATGTCTTGGATTATGAATTTGACATAGTTGTCTGCCTGCAGGTCTCCAAGCTGCATGTGCTGTAGAAACGGTGTGTGCAGCGTGTTTTCGGCAATGTCCTGATTCTCGACCCACAGGTATTCATAGACATCAATGTTATTAACTGTGGGGGAGAATTTTAAACAGAATTAACCGAAATTCACATTTGCAACTATGTTACAACACATTTATAACCTAAACAGCCACTTCATGTTTTGACAGTTGATGTTATTTTCCTTTTGTTTGTTTTGAGGGTTTTTGCAGTTTTTCAGTGAGTAGATTGAAATATAAAGACATTTCTTACCTGATTCCATCTCACCGTACCACTCGGACGCTGCAGTACAGTCACACTGCAGGAAGCTTCTTCAAAGGTTAAGAACGTCAGACTGATGCTGCATTCCCAGTTTTGGTGAGTGGGTGTTTTGTAAACTGTAGTGTAATTAAATACATTTTTCACTTACTGTTCTAACTCCTTAGATGAGTCTTTTTTTTCTTTTATTTCACAAAGGGAAAAACGTCACACTGGTTTGACCTGTTTCAGTTGTTTAGCTCCCATCCTGTCAGCATCAGCACTCTTTTACCAAAGCGTTAAGCCAAAGTTTTCGAAAAGTGTGATTTTTGTCAGAAAGCTTGGCGGGTTGGCTAAGACTACGTCCACACTAGCCCGGATAGATTTGAAAATGGCGTTTTCATCTGAAAACACTAATGCAGGAGGTGAAAGGGATGGCTTCGCAGTATACAGATGAGTTCATGGTCGAATCAGTGACTGCAAAACAAGCCCAAATCACCCCCTATCTAATAGGCAATATCCTCTTAGTACAATAAACTTAAGAGGATATTGCACCTCATACCAACTGTCAACGTGCAGGTGTTTGTGCTCATACGCTGTGTTTGGTTTTCATCAAATGTGGTGTTTTTGCATTATAGCCAAACATCACTTTGGGCTTCTGTAACAAGGAAATTGTTCCAGAAATCTTGTGTTTGTTCAGATGCAACTTTGCCAACCTAAGCGATGCTGCCATGTTCTATATAGAGAAACCTGTGGAGTTTGAGAAGCAGCTCTTCCGTGTTTTGCAGTTTCTCTGAGCATTGCACGGTCTGAGCTATGGCTGAATTTACATCTACTCCTGGGAAGATTATGGCGATGTGTTAACACACACCTGAATGCTCCAGACCAGCAAACTGGCAAAACTTTTGCTTTCATGGAGGCGTTCATGCTCGCTGATGGTCAGTTATCAAGTGTATTTGATTAGCAGCATCGTGCTGCTATTTGCTCTCTACTTCCCATGGAAGCAGTAAGTGTGCACTGAAGGTTTTACAGGACAGTCCTTTGTTTTTCATGACTGCAGTCACCTGATTTCCTCTTTAACCTTTGTCTACTCATGTCCTTCAAAAAGTTTACAATTTCTAAGCCAGTTTGTTGTTCTGTGCAGCTGTGTTGCTTTTATCATGTATTATGCTTTTAACCTCTTTGTTTTTGACTCTGCTATCAGCAAACCGTATGGTGGTGATATGCCAAACTTGGTTCAGAGCACAGGCCTTAGGCTAAGTTCAGACTACAGTCTGACCGAACCAACAAACACTCAGGCTTCTGACAGACTGATTAGAGAGGAGCAACACAGCCATAAATGATAGTAATCAGTTTATTTCCAACTAATACACACACAAAAAAATCAACTTGCAAAACATATTAATGACATCAAGACAAGATGGCAAAAACAATCATAAATACAAACCTGATCCAGATCTCAATATGAACACATGAAGAAAGAAAAAGCCGCTAAAAGGCTCCAGTGTGTTTGTTTGGGGATTTCTGAGAATACAGCAGGAATGTAAAAACAGAAGTATGAGTAAAAGAGAAACTGAAGAGCTTTGACAAACTAATAGAAAATATCTGGGATTCACCTTTGGTTCACAGCTCTGGCATCTAGGCTAGGGGAGCAGGCTGGAGTTACTGAGGACAAATCTGATTCCATTTCTGAGTCCTCTAAGCGAAACGCTTTAGCTTGTTAATGAGTAGATGGATAGTAAATAAAACTATAAACATGGACGTGTTTGACTTGCATCATCAGTAACATCCCCGCGCGCTGATACTGCACCTCTGTCGTCTTCTTAACATCCAAATGTTTGAGTTGGTCTCCCAGTTTGTATGAAAACCTGAATCTCTCTCTACAGCAGTGCTTCTCATAGTGCAACAACAACAAAGATCACCAATAAAAAAGAATGTGGTGGCACCACCTCAGCCTCCTCCTCATAGCCACCTATGGTATAAATTTTAAAATCACAGGTGATTTTCAGAAAAGCCGACCAGGATTCAAACTCATCCAAGATTTTAGTAGATGCGCCTGCGGTACAAATTTCAAAATACTATGATGCCTTGTTCTCGAGTTATTATATTTGCAAACTCGGGTGTTGACGCCGCCCAACAATAGCTCATCAGCCTTTTATGGGTGAGGGTTAAAAAGGATAAGAGATGAATTAAAAAAGGTCAGCGAGCAGCATCAGAAAACACTTTTTTCTTAAAATAAAGTTGTTTTTCATGGTCATTCATCGTTTGAGAATCACAACTTTAAAGTCTCTCTCTGCATAGACTTTGTTACATGCAAAGTCTACGTAAAGATGCAGATTGACAGAAGTAAGATTGGACAAAGCGAAAATGTGAATGCGTATCCACAAAACTTCTGTGAAAAATTCACTTCACACTATGTTGAAAAAGCTAATCAGCTGATCATCATCAGTGACATCACTTTCCTGATGTCACAGACAATAAGAAATGGAGGACAAGCATTTGTATTTACAGATAGGTGGAGCGGCAAGATTCGACTTCACTTGGAGTTTGGAGAAGAGCCGATCAGGATGTAGTGTTTTATAAACGTAAGTACCACTCCTGTCTCTAATAAATAAAAACTGACGTTTAGTCCTGAAATTATGTAGAAACAAATGACCTAAAACTGGGAGGATGCTAGATGTTAGGAACAATATCAGTGAGATGGAATCCTGAGAAGTCAGGTATTACATACTACCTTATGAGGTATGACCAAAAAGGCCTGAGAACAAGTCTATAAAATCAAAAAACCCTACCATATTTAATATGAATCAATCTCTTGGTCAGTGTCATCATCTCAGACACATCCAGATAGTTTTTAGCAGAGCAGCTATTTTTAGATCTCTTGCTGGAAGCCCTGTTCTGACCCCTTTTTCCACATTAACAGACCACCAGATTTGCACTTTTCAGCTTCCCACAAATTAAAAACTGTTTAGGCTTATTTCGACACAGTGAAGGAGACAGAAGACGCTTAGTACAACAGGACCTAGCAGGTCTTTAATGAAGCAATCTAAAAATAGCAGCTGTCTTGAAAATGGTCTAGAAGTGCCCAAGAAGATGACCTTACACGTGAATATTAAATCAGTGACGGCTTTTTATTTTTAGAGGCTAATTCCTGGAACTTTTTGGTTACCCCACATATATATGTGAATGCAGCGCTAGCCCTATGTAGCAGTCGCCCCCTTCAACCTGCAACACCACTGCAGAGTTTCTAATGCGAGATTCAATCACTGTAACGGAAAGGTTTATAAAAATAAGTTAAAAACATTAAGCCCCTTTGTTTAGCGTCTCCAAGCAGCCTATAAAGATGGTTTATTATAGACTATAAAGTAGCTGTAAGGAAATTTGAAGTGTCCTTATATTACAGCTCCAGATGTGCAGCAGCAGCAGTCTCACTGCAGCCGGTTATAGATATTAGTTATTAAACACATAAATAAACTCATCCGTCCTTTAGGGGCAAAGGTCTGATTTTAGAGTAATTTTCTGTTTAAAACGCCACGGTCACTGCGAATAGAAACGCCACATGTTCCCGCCTCCCACAACTGATTGCTTCATTAAAGTGAACTCTTAGTATAGTTTGGCATCGCTGGGTGTCTGTCACCACTTGATGAAGACGAGAGCAGCGAGTGCGGCGTAGCCGATGATGAGGAAAAGCACTTTGAGCAGCCGGTCCTGTTTCTCCTCCAGCTCTCGGGTGAGGATCTCAAAGAAGGTAACAAACAGGAAGGTTCCGGCAGCGAGTCCCTGCAGCACCACGGACACTATGCTGCCCGCCAGCGTCTGGGCCGACTCGATGCCCATTCCCACCACCATGCCCAGCGGAATCATCATGCTGACTGTCACACCCAGCTTGGTGGCGTCCTTCATGCCGAGAGATGCCTTAGCTACGCTCACTCCAAGGGCAATGGCTGCCAGTGTCTCATGCACAGCCACGCCCAGAAAGAGGCTGCCCAGCTTTGCCCCGTCCTCCTGCAGGCCGAGCGCCAGGCCCTCGAATGCGGAGTGTGCAGACAGAGCGAGGACCAAGCTGGCCAGCCGCAGAGGCCCCGCCCCCGCCAGCTCGGCCGGGTTGAAGTGTCCGTGGTGGTGGCCGTGGGAGCGGTGACCGCCATTGCTCGGTGAGCCCCGTGCTGAGGAGATAAAAGGGGTATCATACTCAGAGTCGCTGCCGGCCTCGGAGCCGCCGGCGTTGAAAGTCTCGAGGTCGATGAAGGATGGCTTCTCCTTCCTGAAGGTGAGGACAGCCTGCTCTATAAAGACGGTGAGGAAGAAGCCGAGCATCATCATTGTTTCAGCCAGAGGATAATCGCTGCTGATCTTCAACTGCTGGAACACATCGACCACCTGAAGACGCAAAACGAAAACCACAACAGTAAGCCAGATAAAACTTTATCGTTATCTTAGTATTCTGAAACAGGACATCCTGAGGGAGCTGTTGCTATGAAATACCAATGACAACACAAACCATCAGAGCAAAGTCTTTGCTCTGATGAGAACATAATTTACAAAATGAACTTTGTGTTTTATTTAATCAGACTAAGACTTAAAAGTAGTGACTGAGCCCATGAACTCATCTGGAAAGTTTGGCTTCACTTTTAAGAAGCCAATGCAAAGTATGTGGGCAAGGTGAGAGGATGTGTGTTTACCTTATCTCTGACAGCGGGAAGCAGAGCATTGAAGCATGTTGCGAGGAACACGCCCCCTCCAAATGAATTGCACAGAGACAATGGCCTCCTGTATCTCTGTGCTTTATCATAGTCAACGAGCAGGAGACGTACTGGGACCAGCACACCAGCCAGCATAAGGCCGAACAAGCCCAGCAGGCCAAGCAGCTTGGCCACCAGGATCTGCATCCTGATGCTTCAGAGACACTAGAGCGAACGGAGCGGTGAACACAAAGTCATCACACACGCCTCCTGTCTGCTGCTTCTGATGGACTTTACTGGAGCTGCTGGGACATCTCTGCTGGTTTCAGTGGAGGAGACACAGGCAGATGATGGTCTCAGTGTACACAAGAAATAATCACATGTTGCACTGGTCTGTGCTGGAAAAATGCATCTAAAGATTCTGACCGACAAATATCCCCCATATATATTTCACATCTTTCTTATACCTTAATTGGGGTGTTCATCTTTCTTTAGTTCAATGAGTCAGTTTTGGCTTAATTTAGTATCAGGACATTCATGTAACATTAAGTCAGCTAAACAGAGACACATTAAACATGTTACTAACAGCAAACTATTATAAAATAACTTCTCATCTTTAGGTTTGGCTTTTCTTTCAATTAAAAAGCAATACAGAAGTTTGACATTTTATAGAGGAGGGTCAGAGGTCTAAGCCAGAGCCCCTGAGCAAGATGAAGTTACAGGTTAACCGGTGTTGAATTCAGTAAATGTTCTCATTGCCATCATTATTTTCCCATTATATTATTATGACATGAGCTTCAGTTATATTTGCACAAAAACAGAAAAGTCCTTCAAAGACCTGCTTTTTAATTTCACAGCTTAAATACATTCAGAGCTGGTAATTTTTCACTTTTACTTGAGTAAATAAGTTGAATCGGTATTTCATCTTCTACCAGTTTTTAAAAAATACAAGTATCTGTACTTCTAAATGAGTGAAGAATATATGTAATTATACCATATATATTATGGGGAATATATAAAAATATAGATTTTATGCATTACCACCACCTGGAAGTCGATATTTTTGCATATTAATATAATTTTAACTCTTATATTAAATCTTATATTAACTTTCGAACACTTTATGTACATCCCAACTTACACTACCAGTAAACTAATCAGAAGTATAGTAAAGTGAAAATAAAGCTGACATTTAATTTACTTGAGTTTCTTTGTAATGGAGCAACACAAAAAACAGCTGCAGAGGTCATCTCTTATGTACTGAACATGGAACAGGAAGTCTCTGGCTAAAATCTGGTTGGATGAATCCAGGTGCAGATGTATCACAGCTTAATCTGGTTGGTTTGTTAGAGTCTGCATTGTTCTTTTGTGAGGGAATGCCAACAGTTAAATGCCTTTTTGGTGCCCTTTGAGTTTATTTCCTGGTTTGTCATTATTTCCTCCTAAAAATCAAGTGTATGATACACCCGTTTTATCCTCACCAGTTAATCTGGATCACCGGTGCTGTGCCAAAAAGTGACTGTCTGTCAAAAAAGTATTGCTGACATTTCTATACGTTTTCTATGTTTAATGCCGTATTATTGCTTATTTTGGTAAACAGGCTGACGTCAACAGGATTTACAAAGGGTTATATGTAAAACAAAGAAATAACCTGTTTTGAAAGACTGTAATATTGTAACTACTTTGTATTCTACACTAATTTTAATTCAGCCCTATTTGGGTTCCTAAAATCCTTCCATAGAACTGCTTTGTTACATTTGTCGCCATTCCTGCTGCACTCTTGGCCACATGTTTCACTTTTTAATCTCAATCTCAGTGAGACTTATCTCCTGAGTTGTCGCCTTAACACCAAATAGCAAATATGAAACAGTGGCTTTGCAGGTCACCTAAGGCAACAGTTTAGACACCACTCATGCTATTAATAAATTAACTATTATCAAATGTTTAATTTACAAACTTAAATATAGCGTTTCGGAAAAACTGTTACTGAGGGAAAAATGATCTGAATGTTAGGTCATTTGTATTGTCATATGTAATTAGAAGGTGGATTTTCATTAGTTAAGTGGCAGCCATTAAAACGCGTCGTTGTCGCCTTTGACACAGTTACTGCCTTTAGTCAGAACACAAACAGCCTCTCTCACTGTGGAGATTACTCCATTCACCGCTTTTTTGTCCCACTGGTTTTATCCGTTTTTTAATCGTTATATTAATATATAATATGATGCGGGAGAAAAACACGTCAAACCACCAAGCGGGAATACGTGCTACTTCCGGTGGGTAATTTCAAAATAAGACAACTGGGTCCTCCTTTACGTCTGACAGTCTAATCAATTTGTTTTTATTATTGTAATTCAGCGTCACAACTTGTAATCACATAAACAGACGTCTTTGATCCCACTTCATCAAGCGTGTAGAACAAAATTGAAAGTTTACACAACGCAAATAACCGCACCGTTTCCGCGCGAATACTGCCTAACAGCGGCTAACTTGACGCTAGCATTAGCTTTCTGTCATTTGTTCATGGGGGGCTAAAGAGGCTAACAAACTGACGTGTGGCGCTCAGGTAGGGAAAGCAGTTGTTTTCCTTTGCTGCTCACGCTTAACAGCGGCTTTAGCTCCGAAACAACAAGATAAACCGCAAATATCACTCAAACACCGTGTTTACCTGTTAGAACATCCGCTCTCATCTACTGCAGGTTCACAATAATACTTCCGCGTTTACATCACGCAACGCAAACCCCCGGGCGTGATGACGTAGACCACAAACAGGGTGACGTGCAGTGTCCTGGCGTGACAGAGGATGGAGACGCACGACCCCTGAAAGGATCAGCCGAAGGAAAATCGTTTTAACGGATTTATAAGCATGATATTTTTTTCACATATTCCGTTATACAAAAAATATTCAAATTTGACATACGTGTAATTTCTGTAATTTCTTTAAGGTTTTCAAAAGTGCTGAGTATTGTGTCGACCATGTTGTTATACTTTTCGATTAGTGTGAAATTAGGTTAAGAGTAGTTATTGAATAAACTGGACTTTCTTTTTTTATTCCTTTGAGTCATGAGAAATGGCAAAACTATGCCATTCCTACTTCTATTGTCATAAGAACGTGTTTCCTTCTATAATTTCTCCCCTCATAAACGTGTATGTTTTCTTCTAAATATATCTTTCTTTCAATATTTTTTTTAAGTTAACCCATCTTACATTTGACACTTAATTAAATCATCTAGTCCAGTGTTTTACTGGACCCAGTAGACTTCTACTTTTGGAACCAGGTATTGTTTTTTTCTGATCCTGGCTCTTGATTTGTCTTTTTGTGATTTTTTTTTTTTAACTAAATCAACACTACAACCCGGAGCAGCTATAAGAAGAGACTTCACTGAAGAAGAGGAGCTGCTGGTTTTGCTGGTTGTAAATAGATAACCACACTTTGGATGAGAAGAGTAAAATGTTGAGATGGTCTTTTTATTTAAACTGTGTTCAAACAGCCTCCCTGGTGCCTCCTCAGAGCTTCATGTGACCGAGGAGTTATTAGTTCATTTACACTAAATTAACCCTGACACTCATCCTCACACACATACACACACTCATACTCTGACACACCCATCAAAAACAACAAAATGCATTTAAAGGTACACTGTGTAGTTTTTAGAGGATAAGACTTTCCAGGTTTCTACAGTTGTTTAACATCTGGTGTCCAATATCCTATAAGAACTTCTCTGATTATTCTGCGTTTGATCTAAAAACCACACAGCCGCAG